>NC_088875.1:15370891-16008792 GCF_032884065.1 Artemia franciscana | reverse complement strand
TGTCCCGGTCGTCATTTATATTCCCTGTGTCCCGGTCATAATTTTTGTCCGGATGTCCCAGTCTGTAATTTCTCTTTGAGGTTCCCGGTCGTCATTTATATTCACTGTGTCCCGGTTGTCATTTGTGTCCCGGTGTCCCGGTATGTAATTTCATCAGTTGACAAACATGACGTCACTTGACAAGCAACTTCATGACGCATACAGCTCAATCCTTATAATGAGGTCAGTCGACAATCATGACGTCAGTTGACACACAAACATGACGTCACTCGACACACAAACACACACAGACAACTTATTTTTATATATATAGACTAGCTGTTAGGGTGGCGCTTTGCGCCACCCTAACACCTAGTTGGTGGGGCGCTTCGCACCCCCCAAGCCCCCTGCGCGCGTAAGTCGTTACGCGCCATATTAGTTACGCGCCATTGTAGTTGTGTCCCTGTTTCCAACCTGTGAATATGGACAAATTGCTTTAATACCACAGTTAGCTTGAGATGTTACAGCTTGGATATGATTTTGAGTTATTAGAATTTGTTTTATACAATACTTATATAAGATTTGGTGGTGATTTGTACAAGCAAATCGTGGGAATTCCCATGGGGGGGGGGGAATGCCAGCCCATTTATAGCTGACTTGTTTTTAAGTCAACTAGAATATAAATATATGATGGATAAGAATAATCCAAATAATTTGAAACATGTTTTGTCAAATAATAAAAGATATTTAGATGATATTTTGGTCTTAAATTGTAAGGATTTCATTGATATTTCTAAAAATATATATCCATCAGAGCTTACTCTTCAACCTAGTCATGGCGCTGGTCATGAAGATCATTTCTTAGATTTAAATGTTAATATTTGTGATAATAATAAATTAAGTTTTAAAATGTATAATAAAACGGATGATTTTGATTTTGAAGTGATTAGTTTCCCATTCCCTAAAAGTAATATACACTCAAATATCACATATTCTGCGTTTTTCTCATTGTTACTTCGTTATGCAAGGATTTGTAGTAATTATATTGATTTTTAAAAAGATGTAAAATCTTAAGCCAAAAATTGATATCAAGAGGTTTTTCTGCAAATAAATTAACTTGGCAATTTAAAAAATTTAGTTTTCATTATAACGAACTTTTAAATAAATATCAAAAGAATTATCTGGAAATACTTAAAGAAATTTCCAACTAATTTCGGAGGTTCGACAAATGATGATGCATTGCCATTTATTTTGAATTGTGTTTCTAATAGAGTGGATTTTTTTTAAAAATAGCCACATGGTAAAGATGAATTCCATAATTGTTTAGTTCATTAAATTTTTTTTTGCAATGTGTTAACATTTGTGATTTGGTCAATTTTATCATATTTAGTTTACCTATTGTTGCTAAAAAGACGGATATATTAACAGGATAAGCTTGTTTTGCTGCTACTTGATTGTTTTACATTTGCTGTTTTTTTTTCATAGGCATGTATTTTGGGGGTGATACCTGACACGGGGATGCCATGGATATTCTGTGGTAGCCACAACACTTGGCTGGGTAGAGAATTTAAAGTGGCGAAACCCTATAGGCCAGTGTATTCTCCTGATGAGCCCTTGTGTTGGGTTGTTGCCTCTGAATTATTTGTCTTTATTATTTTTTCTATTGTTTGGTAAATGACGACTTATATTTATTGATGACATGACTGCCTGTCTATGGATTATTCTTTATGGTTGATTGTGTTTGGCTATGCTGTTTGACCTATGTGATTGTATGGATGAGTAGGGTTAAGGCCTCATTCAAGTGCTGGTCTATATTAATCACTAATTTAGGAAAACAGTCTTCCTTTTCTCCTTCTGTCTCTTTTTTTTTATGTATTTGTGCTGTTGCATTGGTGATTTCTCTTTTCATGATATATATATATATATATGTGTATATATATATATATATATATATATATATATATATATATATATATATATATATATATATATATATACATATATATATATATATATATATATATACATATATATATATATATATATATATATATATATATGTTTTTAACTACGTAAAACATGCGAATATACAACATTCTTCGCTGTCCCATTGTCTGTGCATATAAATAGATTGTCGGGTTTACTGACTCTTGAACATGCAACATATAATTGTTCATGGGAAAAACAATCCGTATTCAGATCTATGCCTCATTATTCTAATGATGTGTCCCTGTGTCCCGGTCGTCATTTATATTCCCTGTGTCCCGGTCGTCATTTGTGTCCGGTGTCCCAGTTTGTAATTTCTCTTTGAGTGTCCCGGTCGTCATTTATATTCCCTGTGTCCCGGTGTCCCAGTCGTCATTTGTGTCCCGGTGTCCCAGTCTGTAATCTCTATTCGAACAATCACTGTGTCCCGGTTGTCATTTATATATCCCGCCTGTGCCCCCGGCGTCCCCGTTGTAGTTGTGTCCCTGTGTCCCGGTCGTCATTTATATTCCGTGTCCCGGTCGTGATTTGTGTCCGGGTGTCCCAGTCTGTAATTTTTCTTTGAGGTTCCCGGTCGTCATTTATATTTCCTGTGTCCCGGTCGTCATTTGTGTCCCGGTATGTAATTTCATCAGTTTACAAACATGACGTCAGTCGACAAACAACTTCACGACGCATACAGCTCAATCCTTATAGTGACGTCAGTCGACAAACATGACGTCAGTCGACACATAAACATGACGTCACTCGACACACACACACAGACAACTTATTTTTATATATATCTACTATCTGTTGGGGTGGCGCTTCGCACCCACCCCCAAGCCCCCCCCCCTGCGCGCGTAAGTCGTTACGCGCCATATTAGTTACACGCCATTGTAGTTGTGTCCCTGTGTACCACCTATGAATATAGATAGATTTATATATGTGTTTTAAACTACGTAAAACTTGCGAATATACAACATTCTTGGCTTTCCCATTGTCTGTGCATATACAAAGCCTTATGTACTAATAATGACGTCATATGCAAACGCTCTTTTTACAAACAAACAAACATGCATACAGACGACTCGTTTTTATATAGATAGATAGATAGATGGATACAATACAAATTAACTGCGTAAAACTTGCGAATATACAACATTCTTCGCTGTCCAATTGTCGCTGCATATAAATAGATTGTCAGGTTTACCGACCCTCGAACATGCAACGTACAATTGTCCATGGGAAAAACAATCAGTATCAAGATCTATACCACATTTTTCTAATGATTGACCTTGAGCTTTGTTAATAGTGATTGCAAATGCTAATCGAATTGGGAATCGCAATCTTTTAAATTGAAAAGGCAGATCCGTTGGAATCATGGGAATGCGAGGAATAAGAACAGCCTCACCCTCAAAAGGCCCTGTCAAGATTGTGGCCTCTATTAGGTTTTCCATTGTTTTTTTTTTTACGGCAAGTCGCGTGCCATTGCAAAATTTTGGTGGGTTGATATTTCTTAAAAGTATTATTGGTACGCCTATTTTTAGTTGTGGAACGTGTGGTGGAAACCCTGAAAGATCCACAGAATTTAAAAATTCAGATGGATAATTAACCGCTTCATTTGGTTCCAAAACTGTGTCAACTGAATTGTAAAGGACTGCCTGGTCTCGAATCTTGGTCAAAACAATATTGTTGATTTCGTGGACGTCTATATTTTTGGGTGCAAGAATCGCTCTTTCACTTAGCCATTTATTATTTTTATAATTGTTTAGAATATTCGGAAATACTTTTTCAATCAATTCATTTTTGGATGTCACTAAATTACAGAAATCAGCAGGTAGTTGTATACGTCCTGAAATTGAGTCTACTGGGAACTTTCCGTTTCCAATTGCCAGCAATTGATCTAAAAATGTTTGACCAGAGTCATCGTTTTGCAATCGGAGACGCATATTTGTAGTTAATTTTAGTGTTTTTACGTGTGTCCATAAATTAGAGTTTTTCAGGCAAGCATTCATTTCGTCTGCAGGGGTTGATCTAGGTTTTATAGGTAATGTTTGCCTGAAATCTCCCGCAAGCAATATTAATGTGCTGCCAAACGGTTTCGACTTCCGTCGCAAATCTTTCAAGCATTGATCCAGAGCCTCGAGCGATTTTTTGTGTGCCATTGTGCACTCATCCCAAATAATAAATTTGCATTGCTGCAATACTTTACCCATCCCAGATGATTTGGAAATATTGCACGTTGGAGTTTCTGTAAATGCAAATTCAGAGGCAATTTCAAAGTGGAATGAGCAGTTCTTCCAACAGGCAGCAATGTTGCGGCTATTCCGGACGACGCAATTGCTAACGCTATATCATTTTTTGATCGAATTGATGCCAGAATCAGTTTTATCACAAATGTTTTACCAGTACCTCTTGGCGCATCCAAAAAGAAAATTTCTCCAACGTTGTTATCGACACAATGCATTATCGTATTATAAATGCCTTTTTGTTCCGATGTTAACTTGGAAATGTTATTTTGTACATACGACAATAGATCACTCGTACTGTAACTTTGTTCACGATCCAATTCTACACATGTCGAAACAGCAGCGATACGGTTAGGTGAAGGCATTCCGAAATCCCGAAGAGGTTTGTTTGCCATACGTACGCACAAATCTTCTATAATAACTAAAGTGTAGTTATAAATTTCTGATGTAAAATCAAAAGTCATATCTGACGTCTCTAACTGTTTTCAATGGAGTATATCTTCGGACATTTTTGACTTATATTTTTCCCATAACTCTGTAGGAGCTGATGGAGAGCAAGTTGTTAAAATGATGCCAAACAAAGCACGAATTTGACTTGGAGTTGACGTTTCGCACGCGTCATTGATGCAGCTATCCCAGTGTTGGTCATTCTCCAATAAATTCAGTACGCTTCTTTATTATTGCTGTTTTACCGCCATCTTCAGTAGATCTTCTTCTATATTGTGGGTAACCATCATTGCCAGTAATTGTGTTGGATACTAAAAGTCGAGGATATTGCTTTGTGCACCTTCCTTTGGCCATGCATGGTGAATTTTCGTTCAGTGCCCCGCAAGGTCCATGTATCATATTTTTTACAATAATATCATGTAACCCCTTATCGACATTTTCATCATGTATTTCAGCGGAAATCACATCATCAATTTCGTTCGAAGTAATTTTTTTATGTAGCCAGATTAGTATATGTGCGTGTGGCAAACCTCGTTTTTGCCATTCCACTGAGTACATCCAGCATCGCACTGACCCATATACTTCAAGTTTTGCTACCTAGTTTATCAGTGATTTCAACTTTTGCCGGAAGACAGGGGCCGTAATGTCATGTCTATGAACCGCCGATTGTCCTTGAAGTAAAAGCTGCTGTATCTCGTCCCAAGATTGATTACATGTAAATGTAATAAAAAAATCTGGACGACCATAGAGACGAACAGACGGTATTTTAAAATATAATTTTCTTCATCCTGCCGAATCATTAGTCTATAGGAATAATAATGCATTGCACTGTATTTCTTATTCATTTCTTTGTTAGTGGCTGGATTCATCAATTTAATATTAAAGTGATAGCCGTCGGCTGCATCCCAAAAAATGATAGGATATTGTAGGGCATCGTAGCATCGATGAGTTTCAGCAATTCTTAACAACTGAGCATTTCGCTTATGAAGAATAATATCTCGAGGTAAAAACTGATCACCAATCATAATGATTGCCACTTCGTCGATAGTTGGAGCATTGTATCTACGCACATGTTGGCCAGGAGGCGTTTTGTCAGCGGAAATAACATTTTTATGCGTATCAGTAGGCATCAAATCGATGGCTGTTTTGAACAGCCGCACTAAATTATTATTTTCGTGGAAAAGATGTTGCAATTGGGAAACGATTGTCCTTTCAACGTTGGGAGCAATTTCGCAACGTGCATTCAATTCAGAATTTCTATCACTGATGAAGTACAATTGTAAAAATTTATAATTCTCGCCTGAGAATGGTAGAAGGGACCCTGCTCTATGATAAATTTGCCCTTTTACTTTGAAAGTAGACATAAATTGATCTGGATTTTCGATTTGGGCTCCAAACGACGTCATTTGGAAACATGAGTTGTATTTTTCTGATTTGTGACAAAAAACGCTTAGATTCTGACGTAGTTCCAGTAAGGAAAGTCTTCAATGGCTCTGGTCGTGCAGCCAATAGAGGAAGTTTAACTTTTCCTGAGGCGCAACACATTCCCATTGTTTCACCATTGAATTTCAAGGCCTTGCAATAGGGACAAATTTTAGACATTGTCCCGATTTGAACACATCTACTCAAGCTATAATCATCAACTGGGCTGTACCTGAATGCCAGTCGATAACTTTCAGGTTGCTCTGATTCCTCGGCACGCTTTCTTTTCTTACTTTCTCTATCAGCAGCAAGCCTGATTTCTTGCTGTTCTTGTGATTCCTCGGCACGCTTTCTTTTCTTACTTTCTCTATCAGCAGCAAGCCTGATTTCTTGCTGTTCTTGTGATTCCTCGGCACGCCTTCTTTTTTCACTTTCTCTTTTAGCAGCAAGTCTGCTTTCGCGTTGCTCTGGTAGTTCCTCGGCACGCTTTCTGTTCTTTCTTTCTCTATCAGCCTCAAGCCTGTTTCCTTGCTGTTCTTTTTATTCCTCGGCACGCTTTCTGTTCTTTCTTTCTCTATCAGCCTCAAGCCTGTTTCCTTGCTGTTCTTTTGATTCCTCGGCACGCTTTCTTTTCTGACTTTCTCTATCAGCAGCAAGTTTTTTGGCATAGACTCTTTGAGCATCTTCATCGGCTTTTGCCATTGTAAGTTCATCAATCATTTTAAAGCTAAACATTAATAGATTTCTACGTGAACATATATGTCTTAAATATATTTAATGACGTCACCGTCATAGCAAAAATGACGACAACTAACTTCATGACGTCTTTCGACACAGAAACATGACGTCACCTGACAGACAGACACACAGACAGACAACTTATTTTTATATATATAGATATATATAGAAGCGCCACCCCCAACACCTAGTTGGTGGGGCGCTTCGCGCCCCCCCAAGCCTCCCCGCGCGCGTAAGTCGTTACGCGCCATATTAGTTACGCGTCATTGTAGCTGTGTCCCTGTGTCCCACCTGTGAATAGAGATAGATATAAATATATATTTTTAACTACGTAAAACATGCGAATATACCACATTCTTCGCTGTCCCATTGTCTGTGCATATAAATAGCATTTGTATTCCCTGTGTCCCGGTCGTCATTTGTGTCCTGGTGTCCCAGTTTGTATTTTCTCTTTGAGTGTCCCGGTCGTCATTTATATTCCCTGTGTCCCAGTGTCCCGGTTTCCCGGTCTGTAATTTCTATTCAAACAATCCCTGTGTCTCAGTCGTCAATTATATATCCCGCCTGTGCCCCCGGCGTCCCCGTTGTAGTTGTGTCCCTGCGTCCCGGTCGTCATTTATATTCCCGGTCGTGATTTGTGTCTGGGTGTCCCAGTCTGTAATTTTTCTTTGAGGTTCCTGGTCGTCATTTATATTCCCTCTGTGTCGGTCGTCATTTGTGTCCCGGTCTGTAATTTATCTTTGAGTGTTTTTTCTTTTTAGTTTTTTTTAGTTTTTTACATTTTTTCAGTTTTTTTTTCTTCTTTATTTTTCAGCGTCACTATGAAGTACATATCGCCGAACCGATATGTGTCCTGGTGTCCCAGTTTGTATTTTCTCTTTGAGTGTCCCGGTCGTCATTTATATTCCCTGTGTCCCAGTGTCCCGGTCGTCATTTGTGTCCCGGTGTCCCGGTCTGTAATTTCTATTCAAACAATCCCTGTGTCTCAGTCGTCAATTATATATCCCGCCTGTGCCCCCGGCGTCCCCGTTGTAGTTGTGTCCCTGCGTCCCGGTCGTCATTTATATTCCCGGTCGTGATTTGTGTCCGGGTGTCCCAGTCTGTAATTTTTCTTTGAGGTTCCTGGTCGTCATTTATATTCCCTCTGTGTCGGTCGTCATTTGTGTTCCGGTCTGTAATTTATCTTTGAGTGTTTTTTCTTTTTAGTTTTTTTAGTTTTTTACATTTTTTCAGTTTTTTTTTCTTCTTTATTTTTCAACGTCACTATGAAGTACATATCGCCGAACCTTTGTTTTTTAACTTAAATCTGGTAGGCATTGATGACCTTATCCAAGTCAAAATCCCAAACCCAATCATCATCGCTATCATTTTCAGTTTTGGTATGTTTTGACTCTCGCTTTCCAGGTGGATTTTCATCTAACTGCGCGGTTTTGCGTTCTTTAGCCGCAAGCCTGTTTTCTTGCTGTTCTTGTGATTCCTCGGCACACTTTCTTTTCTTACTTTCTCTACCAGCTGCAAGCCTGTTTTCTTGCTGTTCTTGTGATTCCTCGGCACGCTTCCTTTTCTTGCTTTCTCTATCAGCAGCAAGTTTTTTGGCATAGACTCTTTGAGCAGCTTCCTCGGCTGTTCCCATTGTAGGTTCTTCAGTCATTTTACAATTAAACATTTTTCCGTGAACGCAAGTCTTAAATACCATTAATGACGTCACCGTCATAGCAAAAATGACGACAACTAATTTCATGACGTCAGTCGACACAGAAACATGACGTCACCTGACAGACAGACAGACAATATACTAGTTGTTGGGGTGGTGCTTCGCGCCACCCCAACACCTAGTTGTTGGGGGTGCTTCGTGCCCCCCAAGCCCCCCTGCGCGCGTAAGTCGTTACGCGCCATATTAGTTACGCGCCATTGTATTTCTGTCTCTGTGTCCCACCTGTGAATATAGATAGATATATATATGTTTTTAACTACGGAAAACTTGCGAATATACAACATTCTTGGCTGTCCCATTGTCTGTGCATATGAATAGATTGTCAGGTTTACCGACTCTTGAACATGCAACATATAATTATCCATGGGAAAAACAATCTGTATTCAGATCTATACCTCATTATTCTAATGATTGCCCTTGAGCTTTGTTGATGGTGATTGCTAATCGAACATTCCCTATGTCCCTGTTGTCATTTATATATCCCCCTTTGCCCACCGGCGTCCCTGTTGTAGTTGTGTCCCTGTATCCCGGTCACCATTTATTTTCCCTGTGTCCCGGTCGTCATTTGTGTCCCGGTCGCCATTTGTGTCAGCGTTTGACATCTGGTTGGGATTTGAAATAAGACCTCTGAGAAATGAATTCCTTCTAAAAATCAAATTTCATTTAGATCCGATCATCTATTCGTAAGAAAAAAATACCCCAATTCTCAAGTTTTCCAAGAATTCCAGTTTCCCCCTCCAACTCCCCCCAATGTCACAGCATCTGGTCGGAATTTAAAATTAGAACTTTAATGTACAAGATTCTTCTAAATATCAAATTTCATTAAGATCTGGTCACCCTTTCGTAAGTTACAAATACCTCAATTTTCAAAATTACCCCCCCCCCCCCAATTCCAACAAAGAGAGCAGATCCGGTCCGGTTGTGTCAGTCACGTATCTTAGACAGGTTTCTATTCTTCCCATCCAGTTTCATCCTGATCTCACCACTTTAAGTATTTTCTAAGATTTCCGGTCCCCCCCAACTGCCCCCCCCCCCAATTACGCTTGATCCGGGTGAGATTTAAAATAAGAGATCTGAGTTACGAGGTCCTTCTAAATATGAAGTTTTGTGTCAATCATGTATCTAGGACTTGTGGTTATTTTTCCCACCAAGTTTCATCCTGATCCCTCGACTCTAAGTGTTTTCCAAGTTTTAGGTAAACAAATGCTGTTATATTTTTACATGCAAACGCTCTTTTTAAAAACAAACAAACATGCATACACCTAGCTGTTGGGGTGGCGCTTCGCGCCACCCCAACTCCTAGTTGGCGTGGGCACTTCACGCCCCCCAAGCCCCCCCCCCACGCACGTAAGTCGTTACGCGCCATTGTAGTTTTGTCCCTGTGTACCACCTGTGAATATAGATAGATTTATATATGTGTTTTGAACTACGTAAAACTTGCGAATATACAACATTCTTGGCTTTCCCATTGTCTGTGCATATACAAAGCCTTATGTACTTATAATGACGTCATATGCAAACGCTCTTTTTAAAAACAAACAAACATACATACAACTCGTTCTTATATAGATAGATAGATAGATACAATACAAATTAACTGCGTAAAACCTGCGAATATACAACATTCTTCGCTGTCCAATTGTCGCTGCATATAAATAGATTGTCAGGTTTACCAGCCCTCGAACATACAACGTACAATTGTCTATGGGAAAAACAATCAGTATTAAGATCTATACCACTTTTTTCTAATGATTGACCTTGAGCTTTGTTGATGGTGATTTCAAATGCTAATCGAATTGGGAATTGCAATCTTTTAAATTGAAAAGGCAGATCCGTTGGAATCATGGGAATGCAAGGAATAAGAACAGCCTCACCCTCAAAAGGCCCTGTCAAGATTGTGGCCTCTATTACGTTTTCCATTGTTTTTTGTTGTTTTTTTTACGGCGAGTCGCGTGCCATTGCAAAGCTTTGGTGGGTTGATATTTCTTAACAGCATTATTGGTACGCTAAAGTGATAAAGGGACCTTATCACTTTCCAGACAAACTTTCTTTGATGTCTTGAAGATAATCAAATATCAAAGAAACTGCTGAACAACACGGCTCAATCATGCAGCTTGAAAACTAGAACAGAAAAGGAGCAACATCAAAAAACTCCAACTGTAAGAGGCAACGTTTCTTTAATGTTGCCTCTAGGATAGAAATTACTAGTTGGAATTACTCCTGGATGTGCCTAGATCGCTCTACTAAGTCTAAGGTAAATTGTACTTCTTCTCCAGTGCTTTCTATCCCCCCATCCGGAACTTCTCGGACACCCCGTACCCCTGTTAAAAGAAGGATTCTTAGCATTCTAAGTGATCTCAGCAGCCCTAAACATTTTCCAGACACTTCGCTCAGCCAGTGTCCTCTATTGACTGAAGAACCAACCGTTTCTAACAAGGCTGGCACTAGTTTGTGTGATCCTACAATTTCCCTTGTCCCTCCCCAGCGCCGAGGCTGTTCTGAAGGGAAAACAAATGCATCTTGCCAAACCATTGACTGTAGCATTGATAAATCAGTTCAAACGGACACTGTCCCTACACCCCCCATCTTACAACATATTACCAAAATCTTGGTTTTACAAGAAAAGTTAACGGATGCATTAACTTTCATCTCCAATTTTTGGACAATTCACCAAAGCGATCTAGCAAATCAACCTGCATATAATTCCATTTTGAATGAGGTTAATAACACTTTCATCTCTGACCATAAAAAAAGGGCAATGTCCATAAACCAAATGAATATTGATGAAGAACTTAGAGGATAAAATCCAGTGATACCTGTCACAACAAGTGACACAAATCCGGAAATTTTCATTGACCTCAATCCACCCTTGATACAGCCTAATTATAATGGTAACCTTGATTACCACATTACAGATGCTCAAAAACGTGTGGACATAAACAAGGGGAATAGCCTGCATAATAAGACTTTCTCTTCTAATAATAAACTAAAATGTGCTAATATAATCTTGGCAGGTTCTTACCAATTAGGAGACAATTGTGTATTTGAACACGTTTTTTCTTCAACGAAGCTCCAGCCAAAAAGTATTTCGAAAATAGTATTAAGGCAAATGACACTAAAAAAAATGAGCACAGTGATTTTCAACCAAGTGCATCAACAAAGTTCCAGCAAAAAAGTTCCAACAAAAAAAATGTGATATGCAAACATTTTAATCATAATCGTTGTAAATTTAGTAAGCAGTGCAAATTTTTACATATATGTCGTAATTTTATTTCAGGTAGTTGTGGTTCCGTTAAGTGCAGTTTTGACCATGTGAAGCTTTGTCCAGTTTTAGCTTGTAATAACAAATATTGTAGTTTTGCCCGTGCACCAAAAGTAGATTATGTTAATTCTCCTCCCTGGGACCCTGTTCCAGTGTCCCTGTCCAAAGAGAAAATTTTAAGAGCCATTCATCTCCCTTCCACCGTCCTTTTTTAGTGCACCGCACTCAAGCAAAAATTTCTCATCAAAGTTCATCAGGCAAAGCTCAAAAATTGACAAACCCTTCCCGAACCCGAACTCTCCTCCCTTATCCTTTGCTACCTCCTCCCCTCCCCGCATACAGAAGTCCTATTTCCTCCCCCCTCACAGTGTGCTGCCCCATACCCTCCCTACTCTGCCACAAACCAGAAATTTCTTGACGGACATGAATCACTAATCCCACCCAGCCTCCCTTTCCCAGCACCTTACGAAACCCCACCCCCAGCCCATTCGTTTTATCCCTCGTGCTTACCCTGTAAACGTGACTCAGTTCTGATACTTTTTGCATTCAATAATTGTCATATAATAAGTCCTCGTGCTTCGTCCATATCCTTGCCCGTCCCCCCACATCCAAATCCCCAAAGAAAATCCTTCTCTTACCCTTCTTCTCCAAAGCATAATAAAATTAAATTAAAACCCTACCCAGGAAATTCTCAAACACATCAAGTCTCCCTGTCGCGATCCCCCAACCAGTTTGTTTTTCCTAAACTTTTAGTTACTAATGCTGAAAGTCTTAATTTTGAAAAACTTACTGAACTCGAGGTGGTTTCAGAATGAAATTTGATAGATATTATAGCTGTTACTGAAGTTCAATCCCATGACCCAGGGTCCCTACGCCTGACAAATTATTCAGAGTTTATTAAACTCCGTCCTTCAGACCACCCACTCGGGAAAAAGGGTGACGGAGTTTTGTTTTTTACTAAGAGTCACTTTTACCCAAAGGTTATTCAAGTCCCTAACTTATCCGAGTATGATGAAATCCTCTGGCTAAGTGTTAGACCAAAAGTACTCCCTCGTCCATTTAATATTATTCCAATAGCTGTTTTCTATTACACCCCAAATCAAAATATCGAGTCAAAACGTAATTTCATCCAGCAACTACAGGCAAGAGCTGATTTTCTTATTTCTAAGTACCATATCACTTTAGCGTACCAATAATACTGTTAAGAAATATCAACCCACCAAAGCTTTGCAATGGCACGCGACACGCCGTAAAAAAAAAACAATGGAAAACGTAATAGAGGCCACAATCTTGACAGGGCCTTTTGAGGGTGAGGCTGTTCTTATTCCTTGCATTCCCATGATTCCAACGGATCTGCCTTTTCATTTTAAAAGATTGCAATTCCCGATTCGATTAGCATTTGCAATCACCATCCACAAAGCTCAAGGTCAATCATTAGAAAAATGTGGTATAGATCTTAATACTGATTGTTTTTCCCATGGACAATTGTACGTTGCATGTTCGAGGGTCGGTAAACCTGACAATCTATTTATATGCAGCGACAATTGGACAGCGAAGAATGTTGTATTTCCGCAAGTTTTACGCAGTTAATTTGTATTGTATCTATCTATCTATATAAGAATGAGTTGTGTGTATGCATGTTTGTTTGTTTTTAAAAAGAGCGTTTGCATGTAAAAATATAACAGCATTTGTTTACCTAAAACTTGGAAAACACTTAGAGTCGAGGGATCAGGATGAAACTTGGTGGGAAAAATAACCACAAGTCCTAGATACATGATTGACATAACCGGAACGGATCCGCTCTCTTTGGGGTAGTTGGGGGAGGGGTTAATTCTAAAAAAATTAAAAAATGAATTATTTTTAACTTATGAACGGGTGATCGGATCTCAATGAAATTTGATATTTAGAAGGATATCATGTCTCAAAGCTCTTATTTTAAATCCTGACAAGATCTGGTGGCATTGGGGGAAGTTTGGGGTGGGGGAACCTAAAATCATGGAAAACGCTTAGATTGGAGGGATCGGGATTAAACTTGGTGGGAAAAATAAGCAGAAGTCTTACATACGTGATTTACATAATTGGAACGGATCCGCTCTATTGGGGGGGGGGTTAATTCTGAAAAATAAGAAAAATGACGTATTTTTAACTTACGAAGGAGTGATCGGATCTTCATGAAACTTCATATTTAGAAGGACCTCGTAACTCAGATCTCTTATTTTATATTGCAACCGGATCAAGCGTAATTGGGGGGGGGCAGTTGGGGGGACCGGAAATCTTAGAAAATACTTGAAACGGTGAGATCAGGTTGAAACTGGGTGGAAAGAATATAAACCGGTCTAAGTTACGTGACTGACATAACCGGACCGGATCTGCTCTCTTTGTTGGAATTGGGGGTGGGGGGTAATTTTGAAAATTGAGGTATTTGTAACTGACGAAAGGGTGACCAGATCTTAATGAAATTTGATATTTAGAAGGATCTTGTGCTTTAAAGTTCTAATTTTAAATTCCGACCAGATCCTGTGACATTGGGGGGAGTTGGAGGGGGAAACCGGAATTCTTGGAAAACGTGGGAATTGGGGTATTTTTATCTTACGAATAGATGATCGGATCTTAATGAAATTTGATTTTTAGAAGGAACTCATCCCTCAGTGGTCTTATTTCAAATCCCGAACAGTTGTCAAACGCTGACACAAATGGCGATCGGGACACAAATGGCAACCGGGACACAGGGAAAAAAATGACGACCGGGACACAGGGACACAACTACAACAGGGATGCCGGTGGGCACAGGGGGATATATAAATGACGACAAGGACACTTTTTTCACTTTCTTTTTTAGCAGCAAGTCTGGTTTCGCGTTGCTCTTGTGATTCCTCGGCACGCTTTCTGTTCTTACTTTCTCTATCAGCTGCAAACCTATTTTCTTGCTGTTCTTGTGATTCCTCGGCACGCCTTCTTTTTTCACTTTCTCTTTTAGCAGCAAGTCTGGTTTTACGTTGCTCTTGTTATTCCTCGGCACGCTTTCTTTTCTTACTTTCTCTATCAGCAGCAAGTTTTTTGGCATACACTCTTTGAGCAGCTTCCTTGGCTGTTGACATTGTAGGTTTTTCAGTCATTTTAATATTAAAGACGACCTGATGACATGACGTCACTCGACACACAGACAACTTATCTATATACATAAAAATAAGTTGTCTGTGGATGTGTCTGTCAGGTGACGTTATGTTTGTGTGTTGACTGACGTCATGAAGTTAGTTGTCGTCATTTTGTTATGACGGTGACGTCATTAAAGATATTTAAGACATGCGTTCACGTAGAAATCTATTAATGTTTAACTTTAAAATGAGTGATGAACTTACAATGGCAACAGCCGAGGAAGATGCTCAAAGAGTCTATGCCAAAAAACTTGCTGCTGATAGAGAAAGTCAAAAAAGAAAGCGTGCCGAGAAATCAAAAGAACAGCAAGGAAACAGGCTTGAGGCTGATAGAGAAAGAAAGAACAGAAAGCGGGCCGAGGAACTACCAGAGCAACGCGAAAGCAGACTTGCTGCTAAAAGAGAAAGTGAAAAAAGAAGGCATGCCGAGGAACTACCAGAGCACCATGAAACCAGACTTGTTGCTAAAAGAGAAAGTGAAAAAAAGAAGGCGTGCCGAGGAATCACAAGAACAGGAGAAAGTAAGAATAGAAAGCGTGCCGAGGAATCAGAGCAACCTGAAAGTTATCGCCTGGCATTCAGGTACAGCCCAGTCGATGATTATAGCTTGAGTAGATGTGTTCAAATCGGGACAATGTCTAAAATTTGTCCCTATTGCAAGGCCTTGAAATTCAATGGTGAAACAATGGGAATGTGTTGCGCCTCAGGAAAAGTTAAAATTCCTCTATTGGGTGCACCACCGGAGCCATTGAAGACTTTCCTTACTGGAACTACGTCAGAATCTAGGCGTTTTTTGTCACAAATCAGAAAATACAACTCATGTTTCCAAATGACGTCGTTTGGAGCCCAAATCAAAAATCCAGATCAATTTATGCCTACTTTCAAAGTAAAAGGGCAAATTTATCATAGAGCAGGGTCCCTTCTACCATTCTCAGGCGAGAATCATAAATTTTTACAACTATACTTCATCAGTGATAGAAATTCTGAATTGAATACAGGTTTCGAAATTTCTCCCAACGTTGAAAGGACTATCGTTTCCCAATTGCAACATCTTTTCCATGAAAATAATAATTTAGTCCGTCTGTTCAAAACAGCCATCGATTTGATGCCTACTGATACGCATAAAATTGTCATTTCCGCTGACAAAACGCCTCCTTGCCAACATGTGCGTAGATACAATGCTCCAACTATCGACGAAGTGGCAATCGTTATGGTCGGTGATCAGTTTTTACCTCGAGATACTATTCTTCATAAGCGAAACGCTCAGTTGCTAAGAATTGCTGAAACTCATCGATGCTACGATGCCCTACAATATCCTATCATTATTTGGGATTTAGCCGACGGCTATCACTTTAATATTAAATGGATGAATCCAGCCACTAACAAAGAAATGAAAAAGAAATGCAATGCAATGCATTATTATTCGTATAGACTAATGATTCGGCAGGATGAAGAAAATTATGTTTTAAAATGCCGTGAATTGTTTCACCAATTCGTCGTTGATATGTATGCTAAAATTGAATCAGAACGTTTGCTATATATCCGCCTGAATCAGACCAAGTTCCACTCTGAACAATACATTCATTTGCGAGATGCAGTTATAAATGACGGTAATACCACAAACGTTGGAAAATTAACAATTTTACCTTCGTCATATGCTGGCAGTCCCCGTCATATGCATGAATATGCTCAAGATGCTATTGCGTATGTTCGTCTCTATGGTCGTCCAGATTTATTTATTACATTTACATGTAATCAATCTTGGGACGAGATACTGCAGCTTTTACTTCAAGGACAATCGGCGGTTCATAGACATGACATTACGGCCCGTGTCTTCCGGCAAAAGTTGAAATCACTGATAAACTACAAATAGATAAACTATTTGTACTGATAAATACGGTCAGTGCGATGCTGGATGTACTCAGTGGAATGGCAAAAACGAGGTTTGCCACACGCACATATACTAATCTGGCTACATAAAAAAATTACTTCGAACGAAATTGATGATGTGATTTCCGCTGAAATACCTGATGGAAATGTCGATAAGGGGTTACATGATATTATTGTAAAAAATATGATACATGGACCTTGCGGTGCACTGAACGAAAATTCACCATGCATGGCCAAAGGAAGGTGCACAAAGCAATATCCTCGACTTTTAGTATCCAACACAATTACTGGCAATGATGGTTACCCACAATATAGAAGAGGATCTACTGAAGATGGCGGTAAAACAGCAATAATAAAGAAGTGTAACGGTACCACCATCGAAGTAGATAACCAGTGGGTTGTTCCATATATCCCATTATTATCAAAAACATTTAATACACACATAAACGTTGAATACTGTAACTCCGTAAAGGCAATCAAATACATATGTAAATACGTCAACAAAGGCAGTGACATGGCAGTTTTTGGCTTGCAGCCCGAAATCAAAGATATCGACGAAATCGTACAATATCAGGCTGGAAGATACATAAGCAGTAATGAAGCTGTTTGGCGAATTCTTTCATTTCCGACACATGAACGTAGCCCAGCTGTTGTTCACTTAGCGGTACATTTACAGAATGGTCAACGTGTTTATTTCTCGGAAATCAACGTGCAACAAAGAGCCCTGAATCCACCGGATACAAAGCTAACTGCTTTCTTTTCGCTATGCAAAAATGATTCTTTTGCAACGGCTTTGTATATGCACAGACAATTGGAAAGCCAAGAATGTTGTATATTCGCAATTTTTACGTAGTTTGATACACATATATAAATCTATCTAAATTCACAGGTGGGACACAGGGACACAACTACAATGGCGCGTAACTAATATGGCGCGTAACGACTTACGCGCACGGAGGGCTTGGGGGGCGCGAAGCGCCACCCCAACAGCTAGATTTTATATATATATATATAGATTATGCAAGTTCGTCAGTATCAAAAGCGATTTAGTCTTCAATCAGCATTGGAAATATCAGTCTAAATACGCTATCTAACGTTTACGTTAATAATCTATTTGAAACACGTACTACTTTAGAAGCATCTAAAATCTTCAATACTGTATATTAGAATATTAGATTAGTATATTATATTAGAAAATTGAAATATTAGAAATATTTTTGTATATTAGAAATATTATGTTATGTATATTAGAAATATTTTTCGCCTACTGCGTTCCACTAAACTCCAAGCTTTAGATACTGCACCATAAGGCATCATTTGAATTTAGTAATGTTAAAAAGGAATAATGATAATAGATTTTCAATATGATCATAAATGTCCTTAGCCTCTTCTTTTAAGAGTTTTAAAACGAATATGCATTGCGACCAGTACGTTATCATGTCTGAATGTGAACTTTCAGTTCTGTGGAATGCTGGGGCACATCTGAGGTAAATTTATTGGGCGTTCTTCTACGATTGACTATTTTGGAGCTAAATGAATAATTTTGAAAAATCATGGGGTGCGCAAGCCATGTCCATAGTATCTCCAGGGGTTTAGCTCCAGCATTTTTATTGAGGGGGCACGGGGGGTCCATATCCAGATAGTCAAGGGGCTTGGGGTGTATAATCATTTTCTCTCTAAATTATTGGGGGGGACTGCTCCCATGCCCCCACCGAAACGGCATTCCTGGGTACATCCATTTGCGCCTTCTTACAGATACAATAAAAATGGCCGTTACATGATCGATTTTAACTCAAATATTGAAAAATCCAAAGGTAACTGTCACAAAACACCGCCGATGGAGATATTTAGGCTCTATTCTAAAAACGAATAATAGCAAAGTCTGAAATGTAGCTCTATATTGGGCAGTCGCAGGCAACCGGTCGTATATATAGCTCCAGAAACACTCCGCACCCCCTTCCATTCTCAATGGGAGGAATTTGTCCCAATAGAGAATCAAAGGGATTAATGGTGGTTCCTTCTTAAGTGCCTCTGAAGGACAGGTTGAACAAAAGTCTAAGGTAAGGACACGTGAAACAATTAATTTTTAAACTTTAGTAAGAATTTTAAGGTAAGAATTACCCACCAATTGGGTGCTACAGTAGATTTGGAATGTTTAAGTGATTTTTCTGATGTTACTTATTTTTTAGCATGGATGCCATTGATCTGGTCGGCAAGCGTGAAAAGTACCTGAGAAACGAATATGAAACTCTCCAAAATCTTGTCGATAGTACACCAGCAAAAACTACTTTAGATCCCACGTGTGACTCGTACAAGAATAGCTTGTCTTCAAGATTCTTAAGCAGAGAATCGCCTGCTGTGGCTAACGCGCCATTGATAAGTTCAACCCTGGCTCAACAAAGAGACCCAACTGCAGCTAAAAACAGAGAAGAACTCCTAAGAAGGCTTGAAGAGTCGAAGAAGAAATTACAAATTGTAAGTTTTGCATACAGCTTTTTCCTGAATTTACATTCTACTTTCTCGCCTTTACTTTAATTTTACTTCAATTTTCTTTGATTTTACTTTTTTCTCTTTTATTTTTATTTTTACTGAAATTATTTATTACTTTTGTTTCTAATAAAATCTTAACCAAATATTAATAAAACATCAATCGTAGACTGGCCGAATCAAGACTAAATGCCATTTTTTGTAAGTAAAATATACCAACACATAGGTCAGCGGTGGTTCTAGGCTAAGGTGGGGGAGCAGCTGCCCCATAATTTTTTCTGAAATCTGATATTAAATTCCTTTTATTTTATATTTTTACACTCCTGGGTTATACCTTGCTCTCTCCGCCAGATTATGAGGTACAAAACCGCTATTGACGTCTTTCATCTTCTATTTAGGGCACTGACAATAAAAGGCACAAAAGAATCCGTATATCGACTTGATCTACATTTGGGTGGCACCACTCGTTTTGTACACTGCTCTTCTAGATGTGGCACCATCCAGTGTTGGCAAGTAGCCCCTGGCTGGTAATAGTAATGTGTCGGATTTTATCACAAGACATTGAGCTTCTTTGAGAATCCTAATAGCGGCACTTTCAAGATAATAGATTTTGTTAACAGTACATTTAATGAATTTCGATGATATAACCAGCGATATATTAGGGCGCTAATAAAACTTGACCGCATTGATGTCAAACGCTTTGGATTACAACCCATAATATAAGTGTTGCTACTCTTAGAAAAAAAATCCGGTTATCTCTGCGGTTCTATTCCATGTTACTTTAGTTAGTAACAATTACATCTAAGATTACTTCAGTTATTTCAGTTAGTAATTAAATAAAAAAAAACTAGTTTTTTAAACAGAAAGTAAGGAGCGATATTAAAACTTAAAACGAACAGAAATTACTCCGTATATGAAATGGGTTGTCCCCTCCGCAATCCCTTGCTCTTTACGCTAAAGTTTTTAATTGTTTTAAGAAGTAGAATTGTGGCAAATAATCAAACTTTAGCGTAAAGAGTAAGGGATTGCAGAGGGGACAACCCATTTCATGCACGGAGTAATTTCTGTTCGTTTTAAGTTTTAATATCGCTCCTTACTTTCTGTTTAAAAAATTAGTTTTTTTATTTAATTTCTGAATGTTTCTGAATTAATGCATTTTTTATTTTGGCTCTCCGCACATTAATTATCAAAATGAAATTTTCATATTATTATTTTTTTTTTTTTGGCTAAACGGCTTTCTCTTAGTTTTGATCAGACGATTTTGAGAAATAAGGGATGGCGAAGTAGGCCTAGTTGCTCTCTAATTTTTTGATTACTTAAGAGGGCAAGTAGAACTTTTAATTTTTAACGGACGTTTTTATTAGTAAAAAATATACGTTACTTAAGAATTAGCTTACGTAACAAACTTTTATACTCTTATATTTTTTATTATGCATATGAGGGGGTTTGCCTCCTTGTTAATACCTCGTCTTTTACACTAAATCTTAAGTTTTGTCCCAATTCTTTAAGAATAACCCCTGAATCAGAAAGGCCTGGGAATAAATAGTTGAAATTACAAAAAAATACTTTAGCATAAAGAGCAAGGTATTTATCACCTCCTAAATACCTCGTTCTTTATGCTAAAGTATTTTTAGAACCCCTCATATGCGTAATAATCTCTGTTCGTTTTAAGTTTTAATGCTACTCCTTACTTTCAGTTGAAAAACTTTTTCGTGTTTATTTTTTCATTGTTTTTTTTATAGTAATGTTAGAAAATCCTGCGCCCTTTGCATTGAATTTCTCTTCCCCCATGACATATTCCTCCAAGAAAAGATCCTCCCACATAGCCCCTCCCCTCAACCCCAAACCAAAAAAATCCCCCTGAAAACGTCTGTACACTTCCCAATAACCATTACAGGATGTAAACACTGGACAAAGTTTCCAGGGACTGTGGGGGAGTGAGTCATTCCAAAGACATAGTTAATATGGTTTTGACTATGCGGAACAAAATGGTTATCTCAAAATTTGGATCCATTGACTTTGGGATAAAAATGAGCGTGGGAGGGGGCCTATGTGCCTTCCAATTTTTTTGGTCACTTAAAAAGGGCACTAGAACTTTTCATTTCCGTTAGAATGAGCCCTCTTGCTAGATTCTAGGACCACTTGGTCGATACGATGACCCCTGGGGAAAAAATACGAAATTCCACATTTTTGTAGATAGGAGCTTGAAATTTTAGCCATTGGGTTCTCTGATACGCTGAATGCGATGGTGTGATTTTTGTTAAGATTCTTTGACTTTTAGGGGGTGTTTTTCCCTACTTTCCAAAATAAGGCAAATTTTCTCAGGCTCGTAACTTTTGATGACAAAGATTAAATTTGATGAAACTTATATATTTAGAATCAGCATAAAAATTCGATTCTTTTGATGTATCTTTTAGCATCAAAATTCCGTTTTTTAGAGTTTCGTTTACTATTGAGCCGGGTCGCTCCTTACTAAGTTCGTTACCACGAACTGTTTGAAAGGCATCTAAGATTAATTTGTGTCGTTAAATGATTGTGAGCTGTCTAAGGCGATATTTTGGATAAAATTGTGGCAAAGAGGTATAATATATTATATTAGGCTTTTTTGTAATCTTAGGGTGTAGGCTTGTTAAGTTAGCCTTAATAAAAGGAAATCTAAGGAACGGGTATAGCCTACCAAAGAATATTTCCATAGCCAGACCCTCATCTGTTCCTTTTATCAAAAGGTTACCTTCCATAAGTTACCAAAAGGTAATGTATAGGCTATATTTTAGACTAGGCCTGTGACATCAAGTTTAAAAAATAATTAAAAACTATTTAGGCTTAGATATATATTTAAATAAGCCCTTAAACAACTCTATGGTGTTTTAGTGCCCTGCCAACAATAAAGAAAAAAAAACAGAAAAAAAGAGATTACTGCTATCCGTGCCAAAGCGTGATTTTCCAAGGTAGTGACTATATGTTTTCTGTGTGGGTTTTCAACAATGGTAATTCCAATGGATTGATTTTGTTCTGCTGTGATGCTATTTTCGAGGGACCTGAGGCTCTTAAAAATTTCCTATATTTTTTTTAATAACATTCTACTTCGTAAAGGTCTATGCTAGGGGCTACTGAGAAGAAGACATGGATAAGTTTGCGGTTTTCAAAATAATTTACCTAGGATGAAAGTGGATACATCACTTGATTCCTTTTCTTATCCTCTTTCATAGTTCAATTATAATTTCTGGGGGAAATTCCATTTTGAGCTCTTAATAGTGCCTCAAAAGGTAGAACAGTCAATAGCAGGCCTAATCAAAGATATACAAAATATATGAAAAAAAATATCTATTGAGAAAAAATCGTCATTTGCTGCTGATTTAAGATTGGTAATTCAGTTGGAATTTTAAAAACGAGGCTGAAAATGATTTCAAATACATCATAACAAAAGTGACGTCATTTTTGAGGCATGTCAAATACACCTGGATCTGTCAACAAGTATCCCCCAACCTATCTATCAACAAGTTTTTTGACACATGTCGAATTGGATTCCCGCTTTTGTCAAAAACAGGGATTTTGTTGTTCCGTCAAATTTTTTGGTGAAAACACTCCAATTTCAGAAAATTGGAGCTTTGTACCGTTTTTTTGATAAAAGTTCAAACTCCTAATCTAACAGTTAGATTTCTAGGTGTTTCTCTACATTCTGAAAAATTTTTCAAACCCAAAGTCTTTAAATTAAGCTTTCCGAAGTAGAAAAAGTGTTTTTTCACAAAAACTGTCAAATATTGGCACCTGTGGTTTCAGCAAGTTTTAGTGCGTTTTAGGTGTTTTTTTTTTACTTAAAAGGTTATAAATTCTAATTTTTTATATTCTAAAATTCAAAATTATATTTATTCCAAATGGTTATATTCTTAAATTCTCAATTATATTTATAAATTCTTTTGCAGACCTAAAAGCTATTGTAATTTGTTCATTTTACAGTTAAAGTATAAATACGCCATGAATTTTTCTCTACTAGTTCAGAAGCTGGTTGTAGAAGCTGGGCCTTCCAGACCCTCTGAGGACAACTCCCCAGTTGCAGGCTTCAATAGAGAAGGTTAGTAAGGGATGTATTTAATATATGTTTTGCCTTAAGAAACTAGACTCTTAAAGGACAGCTTAAGGACAACTGATTCAGTTAACGTTCAGTTTGAGAGCCAGGCTCAGCATAAGCTATGTCCAGTTCTCAAGATGCCAAGTTTCTTCATCTTTTTATCTTTTCCTTTTGAAAGAAGTTTATTATTGCAGTGCTGCAAAACAATGTTTGGGAAAGGAAGTTTTTATGCCGTAATTATTTTGATGTGTCATGGAGGTACTTAAAAAGACTTTTAGGATTAAGAAACTTCTTGATGTTATTAGCAGCAACACGGTTCTAAAGGCATTTTATATTTCTTTATTGTAAATGATTTTGTCAGTGTAACCCATTGACTCCTTCTCTCAACTCTACTTTTTAAAACAGTAAGAAACTTTAGCGTGAAGAGCGGGGCATTGAGGAGGGTACAGCCCCTTTTATATTCGGAGTAATTTCTGTTCGTTTTAAGTTTTAATGTCGCTTCTTACTTTCAGTAAAAAAAAACAGTTTTTTTAAGTAATTTCCGAACGCTTTTGAATTAACGCATGTTTTTAGTTTGGCTCTCTGCACATGAATAATTGAAAGGAAATTTGCAGATTAATTTATTTTTTTTGGCTAAATGGCTTTTTCAAAGTTTTGATCGAACGATTTTGAGTTAAAAAAAGGAGTGGGGGAGTAGGCCTAGTTACCCTCAAATTTTTTGGTTATTTAAAAAGGCAACTAGGATTTTTAATTTTAAGAACGGTTACTTACGAACACGTAACTTACAAACAAACTTACGTAACGAACTTCTAAATTTGTATGTTTTTATTACGTATATGAGGGGTTCACCCCATTGTCAATACCTTGCTCTGTACAATAATGCTTAAATTTTGTCCCAATTCGTTAAGAATGACCCCTGAATCACAAAGGCCGCAGAATAAAAAGTTGACATCAGTAAATTACTTTAGCGTAAAGAGTGAAGTATTAGGAGGAGGTGAAACCCATCCCGTTTGTAATAATTTCTGTTCGTTTCAGGTTTTGGAGAATCGCCTGCTGTGGCTAACGCGTCATATATAAGTTCAACCCTGGCTCAACAAAGAGACCCAACTGCAGCTAAAGACAGAAAAGAACTCCTAAGAAGGCTTGAAGAGTCGAAGAAAAAATTACAAATTGTAAGTTTTGCATACAGCTTATTCCTGAATTTACATTCTACTTTCTCGCCTTTACTTTAATTTTACTTCAATTTGCTTTGATTTTACTTTTTTCTCTTTTATTTTTATTTTTACTGAAATTATTTATTACTTTTGTTTCTAAAAAAATCTGAACCAAATATTAATAAAACATCAATCGTAGACTGGCCGAATCAAGACTAAATGCCATTTTTTGTAAGTAAAATATACCAACACATAGGTCAGCGGTGGTTCTAGGCCAAGGTGGGGGAGCAGCTGCTCCATAATTTTTTCTGAAATCTGATATTAAATTCCTTTTATTTTATATTTTTACACTCCTGGGTTATACCTTGCTCTCTCCGCCAGATTATGAGGTACAAAACCGCTAATGACATCTTTCATCTTCTATTAAGGGCACTGACAATAAAAGGCACAAAAGAATCCGTATATCGACTTGATCTACATTTGGGTGGCACCACTCGGTTTGTACACTGCTCTTCTAGATGTGGCACCATCCAGTGTTGGCGAGTAGCCCCTGGCTGGTAATAGTAATGTGTCGGATTTTATCACAAGACATTGAGCTTCTTTGAGAATCCTAATAGCGGCACTTTCAAGATAATAGATTTTGTTAACAATACATTTAATGAATTTCGATGATATAACCAGCGATATATTAGGGCGCTAATAAAACTTGACCGCATTGACGTCAAACGCTTTGGATTACAACCCATAATATTAGTGTTGCTACTCTTAGAAAAAAAATCCTGTTCTCTCTGCGGTTCTATTCCATGTTACTTTAGTTAGTAACAATTACATCTAAGATTACTTCAGTTATTTCAGTTAGTAATTAAATAAAAAAAAACTAGTTTTTTAAACAGAAAGTAAGGAGCGATATTAAAACTTAAAACGAACAGAAATTACTCCGTATATGAAATGGGTTGTCCCCTCCGCAATCCCTTGCTCTTTACGCTAAAGTTTTTAATTGTTTTAAAAAGTACAATTGTGGCAAATAATCAAACTTTAGCGTAAAGAGCAAGGGATTGCAGAGGGGACAACCCATTTCATACACGGAGTAATTTCTGTTCGTTTTAAGTTTTAATATCGCTCCTTACTTTCGGTTTAAAAAACTAGTTTTTTTTATTTAATTTCTGAATGTTTTTGAATTAATGCATTTTTGATTTTGGCTCTCCGCTCATTAATTATCAAAATGAAATTTTCATATTATTTTTTTTTTTTTGGCTAAACGGCTTTCTCTTAGTTTTGATCAGACGATTTTGAGAAATAAGGGATGGGGAAGTAGGCCTAGTTGCCCTCTAATTTTTTGGTTACTTAAGAGGGCAAGTAGAACTTTTAATTTTTAACGGACGTTTTTATTAGTAAAAAATATACGTAACTTAAGAATTAGCTTACGTAACAAACTTTTATACTCTTATATTTTTTATTATGCATATGAGGGGGTTTGCCTCCTTGTTAATACCTCGCCTTTTACACTAAATCTTAAGTTTTGTCCCAATTCTTTAAGAATAACCCCTGAATCCGAAAGGCCGGGGAATAAATAGTTGAAATTACTAAAAAATACTTTAGCATAAAGAGCAAGGTATTTATCACCTCCTAAATACCTCGTTCTTTATGCTTCAATCTCAGACGGCGAAACAGTCGGGAAAAGGGGGATGGGGCTCCTGTTGATAATTGGATTGGCAATGCTGGAAGGCTCTGGACAATGGAAGCGAGAAATTTATTTAGACTATTTGCAGTAACATCAGGGGGCTCTGGTAAATTGAAATTCAGCTGGTCAAGACTCCTGCCACATAGCTTTTTAACCTCGGAATACCAGTTTTTTGGCTTATTAGTGAACAATTCTTCGATCTTATTTTTGTAGTAGGATCGCGCCAATTTACGAATTTCTCTTTTAATTGATTTTCTTAGTATATTGGCTTTATCGATATTTTTGTAGGTAAGAGCTTGAAACTTCTACAGTAGTGTTCTCTGCTACGCTGAATCTGATGTTATGATTTTTGTTACGATTCTTTGACTTTTAGGGGGTGTTTCCCCCTATTTTTCAGAATAATGCAAAAAATTCAGGCTCGTAACTTTTGATGGGTCAAACTAAACTTGATGAAACTTATATATTTAGAGTCATCGTAAAAATGTGATTCTTTTGATTTTACAATTCGAATAAAAATTTCATTTTTTAGAATTGCTACTGAGCCGGGTCGCTCTAAATAATTAAACTTAAAAAACCAAGTTTTTTCAACTGAAAGTAAGAAGCGACATTAAGACTTAAATCGAACTGAAATTACTTCGTATATGAAAGTGGGTATTCCCTCCTCAACGCCCCGCTCCTAACGCTAAAGTTTGACCCTTACTCGCAACTCTACTTTTAAAACAGTAAAAAAAACAGTAGCGTAAAGAGCTTTTTATGGGAGTTTCAGTAACTATTGAGCCGGGTCGCTCTTTACTTACAGTTTGTTACCACAAACTGTTTGATTACGTTTCAAAACCTTAACTGAGATCATTGACATATTGATCTTTTTTTCTGTATTACCAAAGCATTATATTCATTAAACTTTCATAAAACTTTAAAAAATTAAACGAATGGAAAAAGCATTCTTCTAAAGTAAGAAGCAACTTAAAACTTAAAACAAATTGAGATTACTCTGTATATTAGGGGGATTGCACCCTTATATAGGACACCTTGCTCATCAAATGAATGTTTTTTAGAACTTTGAAACATGTTTATTTTAAAAAAGCCAAATTTCAGAGTGGAGGGCAAGGAGCTAAAGAGGAGATAGTCACCCTCATATAAAGGATAATCTGCTCAAATAGGTTTCAAATCTGTTACCTGCCTTCAGTTGAAAAGCTTCTTTTTTTATTTAATTTCTCATTGTTTTTCAAATCGTACCCAGGCCGAACCAACATATAATTTGAGGTAGTGGTCCATAAAATCCCTGGTAAATTGCTTTTTAAGTGTGTAAATCAGTAATTGTAAGTTTATTAGTACCGTCCTATGTTTAAATTTGCATCTTTAATTTGAAAAAAAAAATCGCGATGAATGACAAAACTTTGGTCAAAAGTCCTTGTTGGTATTGCTACTAAGGATTTTGGTTGGATGGAAAGGAGTATTATTGTTTTTATGGATGTAAATTCTATGAAACTTTTGATCTTCTACATAACTGAAGCCATCACAATCTCTACGGCAGTATTTTCTTATCGATAAATACATTACATATATTAGTTTAAAAAGATTGAAGTACTTCATATAAATAGAAAAAAATTACCATTTAAAATTGTAGAAAACTAAGTTCCCAGTAGAATTTCCCACCCCAAAGAAATATCCTGGTGGGGTTGATGATAGCCTGCCTTGCCTTTTCCACCTTTTTGCATTTAGACATGGGAATGTAACATTTTAGCTGTATAGAAAGACATTTTAATTAATTCTTACCCCCCTACGTCTTTCAGGATTAACCTGAAGCCTCATGAAGATATGGCAGTTTGTCCATGAAAATGTACTTTTTTTAAGAATCTACCCTACCCCCACCTAAACAATGACTCACCTATACATTTTGCATGCTATTCAAGTGTTCTTTTCATTTGAGAGTTTTTTCCTAAAAGTATTTAAAAATAAACTTATTCCTTCAAAAAAAAAATATCCTGAAATATATATTCCCTGTCACCCAACCACCCCTTCTGTTTTAGCGTCTGCCCCCCACCTGGAAAATTTTATCAGGGCCCTATGGCGGCCTCCTATACGGAATAATTTCTGTTTGTTTTTAGTGTCAATGCTGCTTCTTACTTTCAGGATTCAGAGTACCTTCTTTTATAGGAAACAGAGACAGAATGTATTCAGTTTGAGGAAAATTTTGATGGATTTCTTTCCAGACGCTTCGATAAAAGGGAAGGCACGGAAATAACTGATACGGTAGAGTCAAGTAAGTTTTCATTATTTTCGGTTGCCAGTCAGAAGTCAGTATTGCCAGTGAATGTATTGCTATTTCACAGGCATGTCTCTTGCATGAGCGCCGGTAAAATAAACTGAAATATTTTGCCCCTTGATGATTTGATAGAATTAGTGATAAGTTTCAAAACTGGAAATATTAATTGGTCGTTTTCGAAATTGTAGGTGGTAGGATTTGTCACCGCCTTTCTGAAATCGTATTATGCGGACTTGCTGAATACCACTGCTTATCTTAGTAACGCTATATTTTTGGTAGAGACATCAAATATCATATTAAGCTTTTTTTCAGTTGCGTTACAATTATAGATATCATAAGCATGGATTTGGAAAGTAGCATGTTCGTTTTGCCTTTCAGTATTTTTGTTATTTTCAAGTGCCAAAAACCACATTTGGGCCAAAGTGGGCCCTCACTTTCAATTACCTCCATTCAAATGGATCCCTTTTTCAATTAGCCTACAAATATATATCATAACAGAGTGGAGGGGAAGAGGAGATTGAACAGCTTATAGTCACTGGTGATATGGTATCATCACAATGTTATTGGTATCAAAAGTGTATGTATTTATTTAAGGACCATTATGAGTAATATAATCTTAATCATAATTTTTCTTTTCCAAAAAGACAAGAAAAATTGTTAAAAAGGAACCTTTAGAAGCTGCATTTGAAATTAATTTTTAACTGCACTGCATATGTATGGTGTGTCGCAAATAATTATCTGCATGCGATTTTTTTTATCTCCCCTTTTCTCTGTTTTTCCGCTCTAATCTGGTGGTAGTGTAAAGTAAACATTTTATTTGAATGAACGAGTGATTGAATCAATGAATGCGTGAATTGGATGAGCGATATAGTGACTAAAATAACAATATAGTCAGTGTGTATCTTCTGATTTAACTTTTTCTCCTTTCTTTTTCTTTTCCCATCAATATTCTCCCTTTAATGCTTTGTTTCTTCTTTTTTGCCCGGTGAATTTATTGTTAAATTTCTTGGTAATTTTCTTCCTCTACTTTATATAATTTCTAGAGCTATAATCCTGAAATTTAGAGGTTACTAGTCTTGAAAAATTTAAATTTGTTGCCTAGCAATGGAATTTTTGTCCCTCCCCCCTATAAATATAAAAAAATCGTGAAACTTCTGTTTGGGACACAACTGATGTCACAAGTTTATTTTCTTGTTAATATGACACAATATTTTTCTCTTTGTCTTTTTTTTAATATTCTGCAAGAATAATCTCATTTGTATCATACAGTTTCTATGGGGTTTAGAAAAACATATTGTCTTTCAAGCTAGAAAACAGCCGTATTTATTGTTTTATAGTTGTTAGTTTTTTAAGTCGTCTCTATAAATATTGATTTCTGTTTCTTTCGAAGAATGTGTTAATTCATGGAAGCCTCCAAGGAAAGTTAAATTACTGGCAAGATTCAGTAATTCAATTCCTCAGTCAACTGAACACGAATACGAGGAAATCTTGTCAGAAATAAAAGGTAAGACTGCAATAACTCTTTGGTTTTGAAACCGATCAGTTCCTGCTTTAATGGTTACTCCTATCGCCAATAGCCCTCATATATTGATCATATATTGATTTGACCTGAATGTTATGCTTAATGGCCTGACATGCCAATTGTCTCTTTTTGCCAGTGCGTCAAAAAAGCCATAGTGCTCTTCCAAGAAGCTCAAATTCAAGCAGCTTTAACAGCAGCTATTAAAAATCCTGTTGTCAAATCCCTGAAGATGATTGTTTTGACCTTGCAAAAACGTTGATCTCTTACAAACACATGTATTCCCTCCACCAGATGAGTTATCTAAGCTTACTTTTAGAAGAGTAAACCCTTTAAGAATAATTTACCAATACACAGCCTGTCAGGATTTCCTTGAGCAGAATGCAATCCGTCAAAAATACTAAAAATTAGCTTAGTCTGATTATTTGTTGCAATCTAGAGTAGGGTAAAGGTACCGACAATTCGACAGTTTTTGTATTAAAAAAAAATTATAATAAATTCTACTCCAGAAGGCTTAATTTAAAGACTTTTGGTTTGAAAAAGGTTTCAGTGTGTATGAACAATATCTACAAATCTAAAGGTTTTATTAAAAGTTGGAAGTTTTATCAGAAAAGGGTACGAACTCCAATTTTATTACATTGGAGCGTTTTCACCTATAAATTCGACAGAATAGAAAAATTACCTGTTTTCATTGTAAGTCGGAGCCCAATTCGACACGTGTCGAAATACTTAGGGTATCGGTAGATCCCTGTGGATTTCACCTGCCTATTCTTTTTTACTTTATTTCTCTATTTCTCTTCAACTTTTTGAAATTGTAAATGTATAAACACTATTCAGATAGTGGAAGCAAAAATCTTAAAAAATTGCATCAAGTTTATACTTAATGCAAAATCTATACTGTCTAGAAATTATATACAAATCTATACTGCATCTACTTGATGCATATACTTGATACTGCATACTTGATGAAAATGTTGTCAAAATTTGACCATTCCAAAGTCAATCTACCAGTTTAATACACTTTAGAACATTTTATTGTTAACTATCCTTTGTCTGTAGAGTCCAGAATGTTTGAAATATGCTTGTCAAACAGTTCGTGGCAACGAACTGTAGTAAGGAGCGACCCGGCTCAATAGTAACCAAAACTCTAAAAAACAAAATTTTGATAGCAATAGTTACATCAAAAGAATCGCATTTTAATGCTGATTTTAAATATATAAGTTTCATCAAGTTTAGTTTTGCCCATCAAAAGTTACGACCCTGAGAAAATTTGCCCTGTTCTAGAAAATATGGGGAAACACCCTCAAAAAGTCAGAGAATCTTAAAGAAAATCACACCATCAGATTTAGCGTATCAGAAAACCCTGCTTTACAAGTTCCAAGCTCCTATCAACAAAAATGTAGAATTTTGTATTTTTTACCAGAAGACAAATTACGGATGCGTGTTTTTTTGTTTTTTTTCAGGGGTGGTCGTATCGCTGAAGTGGTCCTAGAATTTTGTGAGAGGGCTCATTCGGACGGAAATGACAAGTTCTTGGGCCCTTTTATGTGACCTAAGAAATTGGAGGGCACTATAGTAATGGTTCTTGGGAAGTGTACAAACGTTTTCAGGGTGATTTTTTGGTTGGTAGGAGGGGTTGAGAAGAGGGGTTACGTGGGGGAAACTTTCCATGGAGGGATTTGTCATGGGTGAAGAAGATTTCCATCAAGGGGGCGCAGCATTTTCTAACATTATTTAAAACCCCAATGAAAAAATAAATATGAAATTCTTTTTTTTCAACTGAAAGTAAGGAGTAGCATTAAAACTTAAAACGAACAGAAAATATTACGCATATAAGGTGTTCACCTCCTCCTAATACCTCACTCTTTACACTAAAGTATTTTTAGTAATTTCAACTATTTATTCTACGGCCTTTGTGATTCAGGCGACAAAATTTAAGCTTTAGTGTAAAGAGCGAGGTATTGACGAGTGGGCTAACCCTCTCATATACGTAATAAAAACATACGAATATAGAAGTTTTTTTCGTAAGCTAATTCTTTTTTATGTATATCTATTACTAATAAAAACATTCGTAAAAAACAAAAGTTCTAGTTGCCTTTTTAAGTACACAAAAAATTGGAATGCAACCGGGCCTCTTCCCCCCTCCCCTTTTCTCATAATCACTGGATCAAACCATGGGAAAGCCATTTAACCAAATAAATAAATATACAAATTTCGCTTTAATGATTCACCTGTGGAGAACCGGAATCAAAACATGGATTAACTAAAAAACATTCAGAAATTAAACAAACAAAAAACAAGTTTTTTTAACTATAAGTAAGGAGTGACATTAAAACTTAAAACGAACAGAAATTACCCCGTATATGAAAGGGGCTGTTCCCTCTTCAACGCCTTGCTTAAAACAGTTCTTTTGGCTGATTCTTAGATCTATTGAAGGTGAGATGTTACAAAACCCACAATAAGTTAACTTCTTCTTTAAGCACTGCCGATCCCATAAACTAATTGAAGTACTTTTATTTTTTCATGACTTTTGATTTTCACAAAAGTTAAAATACTGATTCCTTGATTCTTTTATTATTTCCATTTTAGATCTCTTTAATAGTTTCCTGTATATAGTGGACCTTCATTAGCCTATTGGACTCATTTTTACTATCCTGAAGTGTTTAAGTGAAACTACTTGAACCATTTTTATTTTAATGATTATGAATTCTCGTAGAAGTTAAAATACTGATTCATTAATTCCTTCATTATTTCTATTTTTAGATCTCTCTAATCATCTGCCTATGATAAATGGAACTTCAAGAACCCTTTGCTGTTCCTGCCGTTCCCTTGCCGTTTATCCTGAGTCATTCGCATTAACCCTTACGGCAGACTCGGATGGAAGGACAGGGCTCGGACGAGCAATTAAAGCTCGTAAAGAAAAAAAATGGATTCTGGGGGAAATGGTTATCGGAACACCAGCAGCAAGGTATGGTTAAGATACATCACATTATGGCTAGAACATATAACACACATATACAATTCATTACTGATCCCACGGAAAAATTTGTCAAGGAAGCACGAAAAGAGTTTTATTATCTAAAAGGAAAAGGCGAAATCTCAGATCAATTGTACAAACAATTTTACCCAGGTGGGTGCACGTCTCCTTGCTTTTATGGTGTTCCTAAAATTCACAACCCTAGTAATCCATTTCGATCCATTCTTTTCTCAATTAATTCGTCTAGAGCAAAAATAGTAAAATTCTTATCAGTTACATTTCCCTCACTAATTCAGGCTCAAAATACTGTATTAAAACCTCCGCTGATTTTGTTTTCAAGTTAAAGCAAGTTTTGGTCAAACCAAATATAAGAATGTGCAGTTTCGATGCAGATTCAATGTATTCCAATTGGGATCCTCAAACATCCGAAAGGATTTGGAGCACTAACTCAGTTCTAATCCATCCATATAAAAAAATCTACACTTTGGAACCAGGCACTTCTTTCCCTTACAAATCTTTTAACATAATTTCTTTTTACTTCCATCATAAAGACATTTCTTACAGGCAGAAATATTTGGCTTTCAATGGGCACCCTTTTCACCAATTGAGGCTAATATCTTCATTGAAAACCTTGAAAAAAGGCTATTTTGCAAAAAATTTGTAAACCGGATTTTCGGGTTCGTTTTAAAAATGATAGTTTTTTTGTGGGGCCATGGTAACTAATCTCTGGGCTTACGGATAGAATAACTCAGCTCTCTCTCTCTCTCTCTCTCTCTCTCTCTCTCTCTCTCTCTCTCTCTCTCTCTCTCTCTCTCTCTCTCTCTCTCTCTCTCTCTCTCTCTCTCTCTCTCTCTCTCTCTCTCTCTCTCTCTCTCTCTCTCTCTCTCTCTCTCTCTCTCTCTCTCTCTCTCTCTCTCTCTCTCTCTTTCTCTCTCTCTCTTTCTCTCTCTCTCTTTCTCTCTCTCTCTCTCTCTCTCTCTTTCTCTCTCTCTCTCTCTTTCTCTCTCTCTCTCTCTCTAAATATTCCTGCCTGTAAGAAATGTCTTTATGATGGAAGTAAAAAGAAGTTCTGTTAAAAGAGCTGTAAGGGAAGGAAGTGCCTGGTTCCAAAGTGTAGATTGTTTTTTATATGGATGGATTAGAACTGAGTTTGTGCTCCAAATCCTTTCGGATGTTTGAGGATCCCAATTGGAATACATTGAATCTGCATCGAAACTGCGCATTCTTATATTTGGTTTGACCAAAACTTGCTTTAACTTGAAAACAAAATCAGCGGAGGTTTTAATACAGTATTTTAAGCCTGAATTAGTGAGGGAAATGTAACTGATAAGAATTTTACTATTTTCTCTTTCTTTCTCTCTCTCTCTCTCTTTCTCTCTCTCTCTCTCTCTCTCTCTCTCTCTCTCTCTCTCTCTCTCTCTCTCTCTCTCTCTCTCTCTCTCTCTCTCTTTCTCTCTCAGGTTCTGTAAAATTCTGTCAGAAGCTATAAAAAGAAAGGTTGATCCTTCTGTTATTAAATGTCTCCTCCATATGTAACAAACAGTTCGTGGTAACGAACTTTATTAATCAGCGACCAGGCTCAATAGTAACCGAAACTCTAAAAACGGAAAATAGAATATGAAAAAGTATTTTCAACTGAAAGTAAGGAGCAGCGTTAAAACTTAAAATGAACAGAAATTATTATGCATATGAGGGGTTCACTTCCTCCTAATCCCTCACTCTTTACGCTATAGTAATTTTATTAATTTCAACTATTTATTCTACGGCCTTTGTGATTCAACGGTCATTCCCAAGGAATTGGGACAAAATTTAAGCTTTAGTGTAAAGAGCAAGGTATTGACGAGGGGATGAACCCCCTCATATACATAATGAAAACATACGAATATAGAGGTTCGTTACATAAGTTAATTCGTAAGTTGTATTTCAGGGGTATGTATTTCAGGGTATCAGACAGGGTGGTTTAACTTCACTTGCTCTTTTTAATAGCTCAGTTTCTACTGCTCAATGCTCTGTCGAGTGCACGTATATTTATGTTGGAATCTATGTTTCTTTATTTACCTACTCTGATGATATTTTGAATACAAGTCCCACCTTTTTGGGAAGTAAGAGAACTTTTTCAAATCGGTATGAATTTTAATATCCATAAAACTGTAGCTTTCAGTTCGATAAAACTGTAGCTTTCAATTGCTTTCAATCCTTAGGTTAATTCTGACATACGACTTTCTGATATTCTTATATATCTTGATATGCCCATTGCAACAGTCTAAATCACAATTCAACAGTCTAAATGTGTCCCATCTTCTTCCCCATTTGAATTTTTTCTGCTTCAAATAAAAAAATATTAATTATACTTATTTTAAATTCACAAAGTATTTGCTGCATCTACCTGTTTGGACCAACAATTCTTCTCTAGGACAAAAATTTTAATTGATTCTGCCTACCAAATCCTCTGCTATAAAACTCAACCACCAGTGGTCTTCCCTCTTCGTACAGTATGCAGTTGTTTGTGTTTGTTGATTGTAATCTCTCTTTTTGTTGTTGTTTATTTTGTCTTTTGATTTTTTTTTTCGTCTTATTCCGTCACTAGAGCTGCAAACCTTCTTTTGTTTTGTTGATGAGTCAGATACAAATTCATTGATTGATTGATATGTATATTTATTAAGTTACAATCAATTTACCTAGTTTCTAGAGATTTAGGGGGGAAATCCTTTGTAAAAAAAAAAAAAAAAAAAAAAAAAAAAAAAAAAAAAAAAAAAAAAAAAAAAACAGACCATCTAACTTTAAAATTTGTAGAAAAACCTGTAACTTCAAGCTGTGAAACTAGTTTTCTTGGGACTGCTAATATGTACCCAAATTCATACCTTTAGTTTAAATCTTTACTATACAATCCTTGTATAAGTCCTTAGATCAAACGTAAACTTTCAGCAACACTCGTAAGGAGACCAAAAGTGAACGAGAACAGGCATTGGAAATCAGCAGTTTTTATTTGTTTAATCACTCATTTAAAAGACAAATTAAAAAAAAATCATGTAAAGAATTGTCCAAAATGTCCTAAGGGAATTTGGTACTTATTGACCTATTTATTCGCATTCTAGTACTGAATAGTCTGCTTGCAGGTTTGAATTTTATCAAAGTAATTTATTGATACTAATTTATAGATCAGGATGTCTTCAACCTGGAGACAGGGTTTTGGCCCTAAACGGCAGAACAACAGCGAGTTTAAGTCCTGTCAATACTGCCCGAATCCTTGCAAATCTTCGTCCTGAGGATACTTTAGATTTACTCGTTGAATGCGATGTGGCTCACAGCTTAGTCCCTAAACCTGGCCAAGTCTTTGATGCCAATGTGGCAAACAATGGATTAATACTTGGATTGGATATGCGCAGTAAGGGAACCGGAATTTTCCTTCTATTTGAACTAGTCTGTAATTACGTGACTCCGAAAGGCTTTACTCTTGTCCAAAACTCATAAATATTATAGTGTTTAAAGTCATCTAATTCTAGGTGACTTTGTAAGGTTACCTGAACTTTATTTGAACTAAATTATGTGGAAGCTTCCCTTTAGGTCTGTGTTTGATATCAACACCAAAATTATGGTTATGGTAAAATATATACATACATATATTTATATATATATATATATATATATATATATATATATATATATATATATATATATATATATATATATATATATATATATATGCATACAATATATTATATATATATATATATAGATATATATATATATATATATATATATATATATATATATAACCTATATATATATATATATATATATATATATATATATATATATATATATATATATATATGTTATATATATATATATATATATATATATATATATATATCTTCTACAGAAAAAAAGTTCATTTTTACAAAATATTGATGAATGTGTTTTTACAAAAAAAATGAATATAGTTCATTATGAATGGTTTCAGTGAAGAGAATATCATGTAGTATTTTATTATAATAAATACGAAAGCTGGCTCATAAAAACTTAAATATTAATGAATATTAGTATTCTTAGCTTTAGTGGCAGTACTACATCAGTAATAATTACAAAAGACAAGTCAAGGCCAAAGTTAAAGGTCCAATAAAAAAACACAATTTTAGAAGGGCGTTAACTCTAATTTAAAGTCATTTAAAATGTTTAAAGAGTTGGCTGTTGAAAATGTAGCATGGATAAATATGATAAGAAAATTGGTGAAAGTGAGAATAACAACATCTAAAGAAAATCACATGGAAAAACGACAGGGAGAATTATATTGAATTGTAAACAAAATTTTGAACAGTAATCTGCGGTTGGAAACTGGGAAAGTTGTGTTTTGTTATCTGTAATGCATTAAAAAAGAAGTGAGATGATATATGAATCTAAATTGTTAAAGCAAAAGGTTTTGAAAAAGTTTCATATGTAAAGATGAACAAAAATGGACAATGAAATCTACCCTTCGAAAAAAAGATACAGAGATACCTGGCCACAAAACAAAATCCCCTTGATTGAATTTGTCTCCCCCCATGACATATTTCTCCAAGGACAGATTCTCCCACATATCCCCCTCCCCTCAACCCCCCCTCCCAACCAAAAAATCCTTCTGAAAACGTCTGCACACTTTCCAATAACCATAACTGTATGTAAACACTGGTCAAAGTTTGTAACTTGCAGCCCTTCTCCAGGGGCTGTGGAGGAGTACGTCATCCCCAAAGACATATTTGTTATGGTTTTTGACTAAGTTGAACAAAATGGCTATCCTAGAATTATGATCTGTTGACTTTGGGGAAAAATGAGCGTAGGAGGGGGCCTAGGTGCCCTCCAATTTTTTGTTCATTTAAATAGGGAACTAGAACTTTTCATTTTTGTTAGAATGAGCCCTCTTGCGACATGGTCGAGCGCTCTTGCAACAGGACCACTTGGTCGATACGATGACCCCTGGAAAAAAAAAATTAAAGATAAAATAAAAACAATGATCGTTCTTCTGGCAAAAAATACGAAGTTCCACATTTCCCCCCTATTTTCTAGAGAAAATAAGGCAAATTTTCTCAGGCTCGTTCTCTTGATGACAAAGACTAAATTTGATGAACCTTATATATTTAAAATCAGTATAAAAATATAATTCCTTCAAATCATTTTTTAGTATCAAAATTCCGTTTTTTAGAGTTTTGTCTACTATTGAGCCGGGGCGCTCCTTACAAACCACGAACTGTTTAATTTACGGTTAGATTTGCAATCATTTGTTTCATTTTTGGCTGTCTATAGTAATAACTATAATAACTTGCTTGGAATGTTAGTCTTTTGTTAACAGCAGTGAAGACTGTTTAGCAAAGATCCCTTTCGAAATGTTATTTTTACTCCGTTATTTCTTTTTCACGGGCTGACTGTTCTCCAAGTTTTAGCAAGATTTACAATATTTTAGAGATTCATTATGTTATAAATTATAATAATTAACAGCAAAATTTAAACACTAAAAGTAGGTTTGAACCAAGAATAAAGTTTAGAAATTAGACAAGAAATTTTCTACAAAAATTGCTATTATATATCCTGACTTCTTCTGTAATATCTTCATTTGATTTTTTGTTTTAAGAAATTGTAATTTCTGGTCAAATTTATTAGAAGTGTTTGCATGTTCATTTATTTAGATAAATATGCCTTTTTAGCTACTTTCTCATAAAGTAAAGATAAATTTGAAAAATTGTAAAGAGTAAAATGAATTTTCCTTTTTTTTCTTAGAAATGTTTTTACAAGCGTGCTCGCAAAAATCGCCAAACAGCAGTTTGTCCAGGGAACTAGAAAGTTTAAAACTAGTTCTATTTTAATTCACAAAAATTTATACAATCTTCCCTTGGAAAAAAAAAGAAAAAAATCGCACATTCGTGAACTTTTTTTCTTGTAAAAAGTACAAAATTCTATATTTTTGCAGATAGGAGTTTAAAACCTCGACAGTTGGACTCTCTGATACACTGAATACGATGGTTTGATTCTTAAAAAGATTCTTTGACCTTTAGGGGGTCAAAGAATCCCCCCCCCCCCTTTTCTAAAAATCTCGTATAATTTCTCAGGCTTGTAGTCGTTGACGGGTTGCACTAAACTCAATGAAACTTTATATGTTTGGATTCAGCAGAATGAATCAAAAAACGTTTTTAGAGTTTTGGTTACTATTGAGACGCATTGATCAATGCTTACAGATCAAACAGTTCGTGGTAACGAACTGTAGTAAGGAGCGACCCGACTCAATAGTAAACGAAACTCTAAAACACGGAATTTTGATGCTAAAAGATACATCAGAATAATCGGATTTTCATGCTGATTCTAAATATATAAGTTTCAGCAAATTTCGTCTTTGTCATCAAAACTCCCCTCAACTCCCCAACATACTCCCCTCTTCTCAACCCCTCCCCTTAACTAAAAAATTATTCTTAAAACATCTGTACACTTCCATATAACCATTACTATGTAAGCACTGGCCAAAGTTTGTAACTTTTAGCCCCTCCCATGGGGAGTATGGGGGAGTAAGTCGTCTCCAAATACATAGGTATAAGGTTTTTTGACTATGGTGAATAAAATGGCTATCTCAGAATTTTGATCCAGTGAATTTGGCAAAATAATTATCGTGGGAGGGGGCCTAAGTGCCCTTCAATTTTTTGGATCACTTAAAAGGGCACTAGAACTTTTCATTTCCGTCAGAATGAGATCTGTTCCAATATTCTAGGACCACTGGATCAATACGATAATTGTAGAATATGGATCACCCATGGATATGATCGTATGCGATCAAAAGATCAAAAACAAAGAAAGAAAGAAAGCGCGCATCCGCGATTTTCCTTCTGGAAAAAAAAAACGAAATTCCACATTTTTGTAGATAGGAGTTTGAAACTTTTGTAATAGGGTTCTTTGATACGCTGGATCTGATGATGTGATTTTCACTAAGATTATTTGATTTTTAGGGGGCGTTATTTCCCTCTTTTGAAAAATTTCTCACGCTTGTAGTCTTTAATGGGTTACACTAAAGTTAATAAAACGTCATATATTTGGAATAGGCAGAAAGAATCAACGATCGCTTTTACAGTTCTGATTACTATTGAGACGCATTGCTCACTACTTACTGATCGTCACGAGGAACTGTTTGATTTTTACTCTATTTGATTTTACTCTATTTATATTTAGTTTATGTATTTTATTTGCGTTTCCTTTTCTTATTTTATTTGCGTTTCCTTTTCTATTTGTATTCTTATGTTTATCTAACTAGTGTAGCCTACAGTCTAAAAAAAAAGTAAAAAAAAAGTTTCTTACTGTTTTAAAAATAGAGTTAAGAGAAAGAGTCAAACTTTAACGTAAAGAGGGGGCATTGAAGAGGGAACAGCCCCTTTCATATACGGAGTAATTTCTGTTTATTTTGAGTTTTGATGTTGCTCCTTACTTTCATTAAAAAAAACTTTTTTTTTTATTTAATACCTTAATGAAGTTGCATTGCTCAACTACTTTCGGTCACTGTTACTTTCAAACAGTTTGTGGTAACGAACTGTAGTGAGGAGCAGCCCGGCTCAATAGTAACCGAAACTCTAAGAAATAGAATTGTGATATCAATAGTTACATCAAAATAATCACATTTTAATATTGAATTTTAATATATAAGTTTCATCACCCATCAAAAGTTACGTGCCTGAGAAAATTTGACTTATTTTAGAAAATAGAGGGAAACACCCCTTAAAAGTCATAGAGTCTTGCCAAAAATCACACCATCAGATTCAGCGTATCAGAGAACCCTACTGTAAAAGTTTGAAGCTCCTATCTACAAATATGCGGAATTTTGTATTTTTTGCCAGAAAACAGATCACGGATGCGTGTATATTTTTTTCTTTTTTTTCTTTTTCTCAGGGGTGATCGTATCGACCCATTGGTCCTAGAATGTTGCGAGAGGGCTCATTCTAACGAAAATTAGAAGTTCTTGTGCCCTTTTAACTTATCAAAAAATGGAGAACACCTAGGCCCCCTCCCACTCACATTTTTCCTCAAAGTCACCGGAGCAAAATTTTGAGATAGCCATTTTGTTCAACTTAGTCGAAAACCTAATAAATGTGTCTTTCGGGACGACTTAATCCGCCAAGGTCCCCTGGGGAGGAGCAGCAAGCTATTGTTTACATATAGTAATGGTCATTATTAAGTGTACAGACGTTTTCAGGGGGACTTTTTCGAGTTAGGGTGGGAGTGGGTCGGGGAAGGGGGTTACATGGGAGTATATATACATTGAGGATTTTATCATGAGGGAAGAGAATTTCCATGAAGGGGACGCAGGATTTTCTAGCATTATTTAAAGAAAACAATGAGAAAATAAATAAAAGATTTTCACCTGGAAGTAATGAATAGCATCAAAACTTAAAACGAACATAAAATATTGCGTATATCAGGGGGTTTGTCTCCTCCACAATACCCTGCTCTTTACGCGAAAGTATTTTTAGTAGTTTCAACATTATTCTACGGCCTTTGTGATTCAAGGGTCATTCTTAAAGATTTGGGATAAAATTCAAGTTATTGTGTAAAGAGCGAGGTATTGACGAGGGGGTAAATCCCCTCATATACGTAATACAAATAGACAAACATAGAAGCTCGTTACGTAAGTTAATTCGTAAGGTATGTATGTTTATTACTAACAAAAATGTTTGTACAAAAAATAAGAAAATCTATTTGCATTTTCAAGTAACCAAAAATTGGAGGGTAGCTATGCCTCCTCCCCCGCCTGTTTTCATCAAAATCATCCGATCAAAACTATGAGAAAGCTATTTAGCAAAATAATTAATATGCAAAGTTCGTTTTGATTATTCATGTGCGGTGAGCCAAAATCAAAACATGCATTAATTCAAAAACATTCAGAAATTAAATAAAAAAACAAGTTTTTTTAACTGCAAGTAAGGAGCGACATTAAAATTTAAAACGAACATTAATTTCTCTTTATATGAATGAGTGTGTCCCCTCCGCAATGCCTCCCTCTTTACGATAAACTTTTTTTATTGTTTTAAAAACTAGAGTTGTGACAGAGTCAAACTTTAGCGTAGGGAGGGAGGGGTTGTGGAGGGGACAACCTCTTTCATATTCGGTGCAATTTCTGGTCGTTTTAAGTTTTAATGTTGCTTCTTACTTGCAGTGAAAAATTTTTTTTTTTTTTTTTTTATTTAATGCATTCTTAAATCGTGACTTGTTTCCGAAGATACAAGGTATTCTTTATGTGGTGTCAAGTTATTATCTTCGGCAGTGAAGACACCGCAATATAATTTTTTTTTTTTTTTTATGTTAGTTTCTTTCAGCTTAGCGTAAGACAAGACAAAGAAATGTGACAAAATAGATCGAGAATATATAATTTGTGCTACATATTTGCACATTACGGGGGGTGGGGTGGGGTAAAGTGTTTGGATAGTTTTAAGTTAGAAAACAATTCATAATAGATAATATCCAGAATAAATCTACCTCACCCATTAATCATGCAGTCCTACTATATTTTTTTTATGACCAAAACTTTTTCAAGGCTATACTTTTCTAAGTTTTCCAGACAACAAATGGCCATTTAAAAATTTCTATCAGGTACAATTTTTGAACAATATGATTTATGGAAGGAATGGTATCAACCCTCTGATCACTCCAAAACTTAAAAAGGCTCTAGAACTCATGATAACCAATCCAATTAGCCGCTCAAAATTTATATTCTCAACTTTTCTGTATAAACCTTATGTGCACCCAGGGCATAACTTACATCTCCTGCCAGGAGGGTTGTGGGGTGGGGGAGGATGGTCGTCCTCAAGGACATAATTTCCGGACCTTTCAACTACGCTAAACTAAAAGACCATCTTCCGGATTTCCGGACCTTTCAACTACGCTAAACTAAAAGACCATCTCAAAATTTTGACTGGTTGTGCTTGGGGAGGCGTGGGAGGGTTATTAATGCTCTCCAACCACTTTTGACTATTAAAAAAGCAATAGCCTTTTCAATTTGTAAATCAAGTGAGTATTTTTGCAGTTTTTACGACAAATTCTTGATATAAAGGCCCTGGCCTAAAACCAAAATACCCCCTCCCCCAAAAAAAACATTGTGCCGACATCGCTCTTTACTTAGGGAAAGCTATTACGCTGTCTATGACCAAAAAATCGGAGAATATCTAGGGGCTTTCCTCCTCCATCCAGAAAATAAAATTATTAAAAAATCAGAGCAGTGTCCCTTCTAAATGAAGTTTAAATTTAAAACAAAGAAAGATCAATCTAAAATAACAAAGTTTCTTGAGGAAAGTAAAGTGAAGGTAAAACTTAAAACCAAGTTTCCTGCTTGTAATGTAAAAGATATATTAGTACTATTTTTTGAATTATTTTGGTGAAGACATATCCAATTTTGAACCAAACTTCTATTAAAAGAGAGTGCAACTGAGATGAATTTGGAAGCTGAAATAATTTATTTATTTTTACAATTGTAACATTATGTAATTCTCAATTAGGACTAATATTATTTTAGATCTTTCAAGGAATTCAAAATTAAAAAATTATATTTTGATACATTTTTATGCTTGGATAAAAAAAAACAAAGAACAGGACTAACAATTGCAAACAAGACGTTCTGTTCTGTGTATCTTTTCGGTATTTGTTTCTTTTTTGCCTTCTGTGATAACAACTATAATAACTTGTTTGGAAGGTTAGTTTTTGTTAAGTACTGAAGACGCTTTAGCAAAGATCCCTGTCGACATTTTTATTTCTGTTCTGTTAATTCTTTTTCATGGGTTGACAATTTTCCAAATTTCCGAAATATTTTAAATATTATACATATACAATATATTATAATAATTAACAGCAAAATTAAACACTCAAACTAGATTCACACTTGGAGTAAAGTTTAGAAATTGGACAAGAAATTTTCTACAAAAAATTGCTATTATATATCTGACTTCTTCAGTAATATCTTCATTTAATTCGTTGTTTTAAGAAATGATAATTTCTTGTCAAATTTTTCAGAAGTGTGTAAGGTTTGCTTGCGCATTTATTTAGATGAATCTGTCTTTTATACCACTTTCTCCTAAAGTAAAGATAAATGTGAAAAATTATAAAGTGTGAAAATTAACGTTTGTTTTTCTTTAAAATGTTTTCATAAGCGTGCTCGCGCAACAGCAGTTTGTCAGGAGATTTAGAAACCTTATAACTGGTTCTATTTTCAATTTTTTTTTTATACAATTATCCATGGAAAAAAAACAACAAAAAACAAAAAAGCACACATCCGTGACCTTTCTTTTAGCAAAAAAATACGAAATTCCACATTTTTGCAGATAGTAGTTTAAAACCTCGACAGTTGGGGTCTCTGATACACTGAATCTGATGATTTGATTTTCATTAAGGTTCTTTGATTTATGGGGGTGTTTCTCCCCCATTTTGAAAATTTTGTAAAATTTTTCAAGCTTGTATTGTTTGATGGGTTACACTAAACTTCATGAAACTTTATATACTTGGAATCTGCAGAAGAAGCCAGTTCTTTTGATAAATTTATTGGTTTCAAAATACTATTTTTTAGAGTTTTGGTTACTATTGAGACGTGTTGCTCCGTACCTACAGACCGTTACCAGGAACTGTGTGATTTTTGCGAGGTAATTTTACAAACTAGATACAAAAATGCTGTCATATTTTTCTGTCATCACAGCATTATGTTAAGCCCATTTTGAAGTTTTATTGAGAGTTTTTGATGATTTTTGTGATAAACACCACTAGTTTGTGATAATTTTCCCAGTTTAAGCTTTCGCTATGACTACCCTTGAAAGTGTAGTAAATGAATTTGAAATTAGTCACTTCAAAATAAAGGAATATAAACAGATATAATTATCATGATAAGAAAGCTTAGCACATTAATACTTGGGAATGTATTCGATTTATGTAATTTATTCTATTTCAGCACCACTTTCAAGAAAGATTGGAGAGCCATTTAGAATCAATGGAATTTGTGGAGGAAGTGCAGCTCATCGCTGTGGCGGAATAGCTGCTGGAGATTTGCTATTGGCTGTAAATGGCAATATGGTTGCAAATATGGATACCAAAGCATTGGAAGACATTTTGTCAGCAGCGTCGGCAGGTGAAGTGACAACCCTGCTAATACAAAAAGAAAATTCTTTGTCTGGTAAGATTTTAGCATAAAACAAGGGATGCACAGGTGTGATAGCTATTATGTCTGTCTCCCTTTTCCCGAGTCTCTGGATTCATTATTCTTATGAGTATCTTTGTACCAACTTTTGAGGTTGGCAATTGATGCAATTGCATCGGGCCCCGTACTAACACGACAATAATTTGTCATTGCGAAGATCTTAGACCGATACTGGAACTATAGGCAAAATTCCCAGATGCCATTATTATGATGTCTACGACATTTGATGTCTACGACATCGCTGCTTCAACAAAAAATGTGACTCTTCTTAGGGGAAACCGTGTCGCTGGACAGGAAGGATAGTTTAGCCCAGAAATGAGATTTACCAACAAAACAGAGAAATTTCTGTCGTGCAAAAAGAATAAATCCTATTCCGCCAATGTAGTTTCTAATTGTTTACGAGGCAAAGGTTTGAGAACCGTCCAGGCTAAAGCTGATGCTGACTTGCTTATTGTGCTTACATTGGTTAAGTGCACAAATACTGGGGACACTGTAGTTATCGGTGATGATACCAACTTGTTGGTGTTGTTACTTTATCGTTGTATTAGCACCACAGGATCTATCGGGAGAATCAGCCATAGCTAACCACTGCAGACGGAACTTGAAACATCGAAGCCATGCTTAAGAAGATTGGAACTGAAACCTGCAAACTGCTTGCTTTTCATTGTGTAATTCTTGGCTACGACACAACTTCTCATCCACATGGACTTGGCAAAGGGTGCTCATGCTAAGGGTAGAGAGTGGGGTGTGTTTGCTAAATTGACATGGATTAGACTTCTTTTCTGCGCAAATAGTCCTAATATTTTATATGAAAGGAGATAACTGCTTGAAAAAGTCAATAACTATTTGTTTGTTTTTGACTCTTGGGGTTTGTCACTTGTGTGATACGAAACATCTGTTCAAGTCAATTCATCTGCTGTAGGTACAGCCTCGCTAACTTTTTCAACTGCTGTCACCAGCTGTTTTGAGGTAAGGGATTAGGTTTAACATTGTTTTCCAGTGAAGTTTCCAAACACCAATGTTTAATGTGTCAGAAAAAATTGACCTACCTAAAACTATTTTTGCAGTTTAACTTGTGAAAGGATCAACGAGCCAGACTAAGAATTCTTCCTTGAAACATGAAGACTAAATAACACTCTTACTAATTTTTGAAAAATATTTCCAAATGTTATCTGAGAAATTGAGAGTGTCTGGTTCAACCCATGTCCAGTTCAACCCTGATCTCTCCTATTGAAAACTGGGTTTCAAGTGTATTAGAGGCTGATCACTTTATAGTATAAATTAAATAAAAAAAACGAGTTTTTTAACTGCAAGTAAGGAGTGACGTTAAAACTTAAAACGAAAATAAATTATTCCGTATGTGAAAGGGGCTGTCCTCTTCTCAACGTCTCGCTCTTTAAGATTAAGTTTTTTTTCTTTTTTTTTAAGTAAAACTGTGACAAAGAGTCAAACTTTAGTGTGAAAAAAGGGACGTTGAGGAGGAGACAACTCTTTTCATATACGGAATAATTTCTGTCCGTTTTAAGTTTTAATTCTTCTCCTTAAATCCAGTTGAAAAAACTTTTTTATTTATTTATTTTCTCTTTTGATGCACAGAAGTAGAAACTTCAGTTTTTGCTTTCACTCAGATTTTGTATAATTGCAACGCACTGATAAGATTTACACAAAAAAGCTTACAGCCCTTTACACTGAATGACAAAAAAAAAATCCTTATAGCAGCGATCTGTCCCTTTTTTCTCGCTTCTTTTTTTTCATCTTTTGTGAGGAGCACACAGGAAACAGTGTCAAATGGGGAAGAATTGCCATTTGAATCTAATTCAGGAATAGCAACTGCTGCTATTTTATCATCTTAAATGATAAATATTCTCTGTAAAAAAATATATGCCCCATACAGAAAAATTACAGCCCCCACACTGATCGACAAAAAAAAAGAAAAAGTTATTGATTTGGTATCACTGGTTTGTCTAGCTTTTTTTTTTTCTTCTTCCTTTTTTTCCACTTGTGGTTCGCTTAAACGTCATTGAGAGTTATTTAAGTGTTCATTTGAATGGAAATTATTATATTTAGTGCTTTTTTTAATAAGTCTATTAAAAATATTATTAAAATAGAATGGTAATTTTTGACAAAACTAAGAAGACACTTGAAACAGCGTTTTTCGTTTTTGTTTGTGTTCTTTTACTGAGGACCATAGAAAAATTAGCTTTCCTCTTTTCTTCAAAATTGTAATTCCCTTTACCCCACTCCCCCCCCCCCCCCTCCCACCTCAGAAAAATAATTTTCCAGAAAGTTCATAATCGATTCTGTGGCGAGCAAGAAAATAAAGTATTCTTACTTAACTACATGTAAATACAAATATTAGTGAGAACTGGGTTATAAAAGACTCTTCGAACCCTAGCCTTATACACAATAAAATATAGTCAGTTTTTTTAAGAGAAAAAAAAATTTCAGTCTACCCTGAGAGTATCCAAAGCCAACTGAAAATGGAGCAGCAAACACCTGGTTTCTAACGCCCAGAAAGATGAGAATTAAGGTAAATTAAATGTTATTTTAGTGTTTTTAAATTAATGCTTAATTAACCTATGCGGACTGGTTGTATTCCTCATTGATGTTATTAAGAGTTTTAGGAGATGCGGTCAAACAGCTCGGAGTAACGAACGTCTAAGGAGCAACACGTCCGAAATTTCAAAAAACATAGTTTTAATGACAAAAGATATATCCTAAAAATCAAATTTTTATTCTGATGATACACCATTCAAAGTTCAAACCCTCAAATTTACAGACTCTTTATCTTTAAATAGCTACGAACCCATCAAACCCATCAAAACCCATAAAAAGCTACGAACCTGTCAAAGTTTAGGGATAGCATCACAGAAACTTCAAGCAATATTATCAAGAATACGAAAACCCATCAAAAGCTACGAACCTGTCGTGGTTTAGGGGTTAACATCACAAAAACTTCAAGCAATAGTATTAAAACTAAACCATCAAATTAACTTTATTATGGGAACAATAGACGAATTGAAATTGAAATAAACGAAATATATTCAAAATTGCTATTTCCCTAATAGGGATAAGTCTGTGCCACGGTTTGATGATTAAATCACAAGTGGCTATACCCTTGAGGTTCTTGACACCTGTACAATTGTTCAGTTGTGCATTTTTGGCCTTTGGCTTCCTCTGACTGTTAGTGGGCTTACTGCAAATTTTCCCAGATCCCTGCATATTGTAACAATCAAATTGCCTGAGAGTGCTTATTGCCTCCTTTTTTACCCTGCTTTGAAACTTACTGCTGTGCTTGCTTTTGATTTATTTTGCTTGCTTAATTTGATAGTGATTGAGGTCTTCCACCTCTTCTTGTAGCATATTTGTTTTATTTATTTGACAATTTACTTCTTTTTGTGATCTGATTTTCTTGTTTTATGTATCTGTTTCAACCCATTGTGTTTTTAATTTAAATGCGATGGCTGACAGGACAGTTAGTAGTCTTTTGACCCAAATAAGTCTAGTGTAAGGATGTTGGCTTTAGGTGTTGAAAGTTCAAATGAGACCAGTTGGCTGTTGACATTAGGTAGCGGATCAGTTATTGCCAAAAAAAATACTGTTTCAACACCCCCAAAATCATGATTGCATGGGACATTATGGTTCAGTGCTAGAAAGACCTTGACCAGATGGCTCAATTATTATAATAGCTGTGAACCAATCAGTAGCTACTATTATACTCTCTATTTAAGTGATAGTAGTAAATAGCTTTATGTTTAAGTCTGTGCTTGGTTCTAAGTGGTTCTAACCTGACTTTAATCAGAAACAGAAAAGGCATTGTATTCAACCCATCTGAGGATGTCACCAATCTGGAAGATTTTCCCAAGGAGGTCCAGGTTAATTATTAAATCCTACAACTGACATTGGCTTTTAAAAACACAAGCCCATCAGTTATTCCTTTAGTTTGCGCCTTCAATCGGGATGTTCAGTTATCTCTGAAAACCTTTGTTTGGGATGCAAGGTATATAGTTAAACAGTTTTTCCCCGGGCAAGACAGTGCTTCAATTGCCAAGGTTTGGCCACATGGCTTCAAATTGCCACAGAGATAGAAGATGCCTAGTATATTGTGGAAAACACGCCCTTGAAGAATGTCACAAATCCAAAACAGTAAAAAAAGATCAGGTCAAGAGCCTTAACTGCAATGGTAACCATGCTGTTAACTCTAAGGAGTACCCAGTATTCATGGAGAAAAAAGCATTGTAACTTAATGTTTCACCAATGATTTCCCCATGAGGACTGCTGGTTAGGTCTTGAAGATAGAACTTCAAACACAAATGAAGCATGTCCCTAAATGTATATTCAGACTCTCTCCCTCATATGACACCTAACTACCTTCCAGTTGAGGACTTGAAATGTTCTCTTTTCCCATTTCAGCTTCAGGAATTTAAAGACGACATTTCAAAACTCCAGCCTTCTGGAACTGGCCGTGATGGAATTCACAATTCGATTGTTGAAAAATTTTCAAGATACATTTATTGATATAGTGACAGTTATCCAACAGATCTGGCATAGAGTCATCAACATCATCTGAGTGGGATAAGGTAACATTGATCCCACTTCTCAAGGCAAGAAAGGACACTAAGCTGGTTGATTCATACCACCCTATATTTGTCACCTAGTGTGTTGCAAAACTGATTGAGAGGGTAATAAAACGAAGAATTTTAACCCCATTATCAGATCACATCCAAATTAAACAGCTTGACTTTCTCCCTGGAAGGAGCACCACAGATGCCCTAGTTAGACAAGAGTATCTGATAAAATAAAGCTTCAAAAAGGAAAAGCAGTCCATGTAATGTTTTTAGATATGGACTCAGCATGTGCTAGAGTTAAAATAAGGTGACTAATCAGAAAACTATCTGTACTGGGTGTACCAGACCTACTCGTAAACTGGATTCATGAATTCTTAATGGGTAGGGATGTTTAGGTTTCCCTGAGGGGCTCCTGCTGAGAGCTTAGGAAAAAAGCTTATGAAATCAGACTCCTTTAAGGTGCTGTTCTAACTTTCCACTTCTCTTTTCAGTTATTTGTCATGATATAAGCCTGGAAAATGTTCTTGGAATAGAACTCTTTCTGTATGCTGATGTTGTTGCTTCTGCAGCTGTGAGAAGATACCCTTTATGCTTACAGGAAGCCTCCCAAAATGCTGTAGATATTCTATCATTTCAGACAAATAGCAATAATATGGCTTTCTCAAGCCATTAGTCAGTTAGTGTTATTTTTCTACAAAATGAATAACCTGGCTGCTTTCAATCATTTCGTGAAACTGACTGGACAAGCCATTGTAGTTGCAGAAGATACACGCTTTCTGGGAGTTGTATTTGACCAAAAAATGATATGGAAGCCCCATCTTCCTTGTTTTCCAGAAACCACGCATAGCCACTTAATGTTCATGTTCTCCTTTTTTTTTCTGAGACGCCTACAGGTTACAGCCGACATCGGGTATGGGTGTACGAAGACTCATTCGACGCGGAATTCTCCGAGTAATTTTCCTGGAAAGTTTCGTCGGAAAATCTTAACCCCCCGAAAGTTTCAACCCCCAACCCCACCCCACCCCTTTAACGTTTGCCGATCGGGCTGAAATTCACAAGTTAAGGTCCCCTAGGGCCCAGGAGCTTATCCGCGAAATTTCAGCTCGATCCGATAACTCCTTCCCTGTTTTCAAGAAACCACGCATAGCCACTTAATGTTCATGTTCTTTCTTTTCCGCCACGCCTACAGGTCACAGCCGAAATCGGATCTGGGTGTACGAAGACTCATTCGACGCGGAATTCTCCGCGTAATTTTCCTGGAAAGTTTCGTCGGAAAATCTTAACCCCCCGATTTTCTAGCTTAGAAAAACCCATTTCTCCATAAGAGCCCATGTTAATTTTTGAAATTCTTAAAAGTTATTTAAAACTTATATTTATACACATGCAGGTATTTCGACTTCAAACATGCCCGGTTAGCTCAGTCGGTAGAGCGTGTGACTTTTAATCCTAAGGTCAAGGGTTCAAGTCCCTTATCGGGCGGTTTTTTTTCACAAAATATGAAAAAAACTTCGTTTTCTTAAAGAGTTAAAGAGGCTGCGTCCCAAAGTCTAACCTTAAAACGTACAGGAATTAGGAGAGGCAGTCCTAATTCCTGTACGAGGAGTACAGGAATTATTAAATTACATCCACCATGGGTTGTAGAAAAACGTACAGAAATAACATGAAAAAAACTTCGTTTTCTTAAAGAGTTAAAGAAGCTGCGTCCCAAAGTCGAACCTTAAAACGTACAGGAATTCCCGCTTTTAAAGACTCTTTTGTACAGGTTTTTTGTTTTGTTAATTAAAAGAGGGTCTTTCCGAAGCCAAGAGCGGGGGGTTAGGGGGCCAGCAGCCCCCCACAACAAAAAACCTGTACAAAAGTCTTTAAAAGTGGGGGGTTTGGGGGGCGACAGCCCCCTAACTGCCTCTCCTAATTCCTGTACGTTTTAAGGTTCAACTTTGGGACGCAGCCTCTTTAACTCTTTAAGAAAACGAAGTTTTTTTCATATTATTTGAGAAGAGGTTAGTATTCTCGAAATTTTAAATTAGTATAAAATTAGGGCTTTTTGGAAGTATTGTCTTGGAAGTATTGTCTACCTTTCCCTTCATAATAGTCATTCGTTGTCATACAACACACCCCTCTTCTCTCCACTTGCCAGAAGGCTACTTAAGTATTTATATCATGGAATCAATGAGGAGGGGGTAAAACATAAATTATAATTCATATATATCTTTTTTCTGCTTTTATTCCTTAATCCAGGTTTCTACTTTTGTCTCAAGTTTTACGACTATGAATTTAATGCTTTTCAAGAACAGTTTTCAGCAGGTTGATGAAATAAATTTTACGATTAGCAAGTTTTTTTTAAGGTAAATTGTTTTATGTGATAAATTACTCTTTACAGCAAATTCTCCTTCGGCGCGTTTTCCCGTGGCAGTTATATTTGAGACAAATTGCTAAACAGGTCTTAAAGTGTCTGAAAAATTTCCCAAAACTACTCCTTGCTCCATATAAAGATACCAGTTAAGTTTTATCCTCTAAAGGTTTTAATACATACTTAGCAAAGTGTCTTGTTCTTTCTCTACAACCTTGATCTGTAGGGGGTGAGTTGTTACTTCTATTCTTCTACAGTATTTGTTGATGAAATTATTTTGTTGTAAAAAAAGTTTTTTTTAAGGTAAATTGTTTTATGTGATAAATTACTCTTTACAGCAAATTCTCCTTCGGCGCGTTTTCCCGTGGCAGTTATATTTGAGACAAATTGCTAAACAGGTCTTAAAGTGTATGAAAAATTTCCCAAAACTACTTGCTCCATATAAAGATACCAGTTAAGTTTTATCCTCTAAAAGTTTTAATACATACTTAGCAAAGTGTCTTGTTCTTTCTCTACAACCTTGATCTGTAGGGGGTGAGTTGTTACTTCTATTCTTCTACAGTATTTGTTGATGAAATTATTTTGTTGGCTATTCTAAAGCTAGTCTAATTAACAATGTTAATTTTCTTTCTATCCCCTTATTAATAGAAGCCTTTCTAATAGTGGAAAAAGTTAGAATATTTTCCTATCAATGTTCATAATTATGTTGAATTAATTAACAATTGAGGCACTTTCTGGCTTCTATGCTCCTGATTGTCTTGTGTTGTCTTACTGCACTTCAGACTCGAGACGCTAGACTAAGACTAAATCAAAACTAGTTGTTTGTACTCAAAAAGTAATTAGAAAGTCATTTGGATCAATAACACAACTACGTAGATTATATTGTTCTGATATTTTGTGTTTTCTTTATATTGGAATAGTCCTCCATCATGCTGTTTATTACTCCTTTCTTTGTCGTGATTTCGTTCAACTTGTATTTGTTGTTTCAATTATTTCAAATTTTTATTTGGCTTTCCAATTCGTAATAGTAACGCTGGACTAGACTCGACATTTAAGATGATAAACTGTTAGAAGTAGCCAATATGTCTGGATTTGTTAAAGTATTTTCGTAATCTTATTTACTTATATTTTATACTTCTTGATTTTGAAGGAAGTAAATTAAATAAATTTCAATTTATAAAATTATATATTGTATATTATTATTTAGTTTAATTATTGAAATCATTATTATTAATACAGTGCTCTTGCCTTAGAAAACATTTAGTAGGCGTATCGAAACTTGAGAAATAACAAGTGGTATTGGCTTATATCTGTCACAAAAAGCAATGAGCTAAGGATGCTACTAGGCTTGGAACACTACCTCTTTTTAGATAATTATCCTGATTCGGACCGGTTAAAAAAAAACAAAAAAACAAAAAAAAAACAGTTATGTAACTTTTCCTATGTTATGTTGAATTTCTCTATTTTACTTCATATTATTTCGACTGATCTTGAAAGTGACTTTTGATACTCCTGCGGACGACCCTATCAACAAGACAAAAAAACTGGGGGAAGAGTGGGTTATATAAGAGTATGCGATCTTTTCTGAAGGATGGGGGAATGTCTTTATTAGAGTGTAGTATGTACATTATGTGTTAGACCTAGGTCGCCTAGATCAATTTTACCTAGGTCAACTTTATGCTTAATAATATTCTTATCTTTAAGAGTCTCCAGAGGGTGCGTCAGTTGTCTACACAGTTGAGTTGGTTCGACATGGTGGCCCCCTTGGAATAACAGTATCCGGGAGCGAAGACCCCTTTGAACCGATTTTAATATCAGGATTAACTCCAGGTATGCTCATCAGTCAGTTTAGATTTTTTTTTTTTCACTCGTTTTACACATTGACACAATATCTGCTGTGCGCAGTCATGCTATTAATGTCCTGTGACTCTTTCTATGTTATATTGAATTTCTTTCTTTTACCGTATATTATTTTGAATGATCTTGAGAGTCACTTTTAATACTACTGAGGACGATCCTTTCAACAAGAACGAAAGTAGGAGAAAAAGCGGGTTATATAAGAGTATGTGAGCTCTTCTGAAGGATGGGGCAGAGGGGGGGGGGAGACCTAGATAGTAACGCAATTCCAAGAGCATAAGATCAATGGTCTACCAATTCAGTTTATTTTATAACAAGTTCAGTTTTCTACTCTATTCTTTACACTTGTAAAGTGTTATGTTATTCTTTATTTTAGGGTTGATTAGGGTTGATTTAACAATATTAGACGCTGTATAGAATCATTAAATCTAGTAAAAAACCTCTTTTTTGTTAGTGAAATGGTCTTTAAGGTTACGCTCGGGTGGATTTGTTTCATCCTTGTTGCTCTGGAATCAAAATTGACCGATAATAACTCTATGTTTTCAATTGTTTCAAAATGTAATAAATAAAAATAAAACAACGAAGAGTTTAAGAGAGAAAAACGGTTTTAACTTAAACAAAGCAGTGACAAAAGTACAAAAAACAAAAGCAACAACAAAATATTAGTTAATAAAAAAAATCCAAATATTTCGACTCCACATCCGGGAGTCTTTATCAACGAAAAAACAGGAAAAAGAAAAAAAAATAGTTAATTATTTGAAGAAAAGATAAAGAACGACACAAACCAGAGAAAACAAATACGAAAAACAGAAAAACAGACAGAAAAAAAAACGAAAAACAGACAAAACAAATAAATAAAACTCACATCTTAACAAAACTTCCAAAGTACTGTAATCACAGAGAAGACACCCAAATTCTTAGAAAATGATCCTCTATAATATCGGATTGTCGAACTGGGTCTATAAAAAATAAAATATTGTTTTAATTTGAAAAAAGATAAACCCAAGTCAACATCAATAATTAAATTTACAGGTTAAAATCCTTGAACTATATGGCAAAACAGGTAAACAGAACTTATGCATTATAATTTGAGTGAATTTTTTCATTTGCAAGTTTAGCTGCCTTCCGTGACTCTCCTGTCAGCATTAACCTCATCCCGACTTACGCTAACACAGTTGTCACCTATTCGTGGACTATCATGTGAATTATTGCTATTAGAAAATTTTACCTACCCCTTTATTAAACTATTGTAAGTTGAGCTAATTCTAAATCTCTTTTTTTCTTTTGCTCTTGTTGGTGTTCTTCTTTATTTATTTATTTAATATGCTTAACTATTTTGTTTCTTTTTCCCTTTTTTTCTGTTGATAAAGTCTCCCGGATATGGAGTCGAAATATTCGGATTTTTTTTATTAATTGATGTTTTGTTGTTGCTTTTATTTTTAGTTAGTTTGTCACTGCTTTATTTAAATTAAAAGCGTATTTCTCTCCTAAACTCTCTTGTAAATGTAAAAGCATTGTAGTCTAAGAAATTATTTACAACGGAAACAGGCACAAAATTGTACGAAAAATAATGACGTGAAGAACAAAATTACGAACATGGGCGCCAAGTTGCTAAAATGACCCCAAAATACAAATAGCAGTCCAATAGGAAAAGTCCATTTATTAGACAGTGAAAACAGTAGAAAAAACTCTGGATATTTCGGTCACATACACAGTGACCGTACTCAGCAGATAAACTAAAACAATACGAATGAAGAATCGACATTTATGCAAAACAAAATATTTACACATTATTTTGTGCTCTTATTTTTTTCAGCGTAGTTGCAGAAGTAAATGTCTTTGATCTCTTAGTTTCCACTTCATTGACTTTTTTTGAATTTGAAGATTCATTATAAGGTAAACAGAGGTCAAAATCATTGAGAAAAATTGATCTTACTTTATTTGACGGTCGTATATTATCATAGATTGAGCTTAAGCCTAATGCTGGCATTTCTATTTAAACCTAGGTTTTTGAATAGAGTTCTCTTAATTCGAATTGTTTCCCTGAAAGCTTGCTTTAAGCCCCGGTCCCTAGATATCAAAGAGGCATTTTTGAACATAATAAAATGGTCTGGGAAATTAAAATGTTTTCTGATGGAGCTGATTAGTCTTCAAGTTTTTAATTTTGTTTTAAGGCAAAAAAAAATAGAATCTTGATGTTGTAATAATCTTATTTTTAACTTCTGGTTTATATGTCCCACTTTGGAGCTTCCGTAAGTACATAGGATCTGGTAGACTCTATTTTGCTGCTCCAGTGGATTGCGAAAAAAGCATAAGATGGTGGAACCAGTGTTTACATCTTAGGGATTTTACTCCCAGAACAAGAGTTTTTCATTCTCTTCAGGGTAAAAGTTTTATTCTGTGGGTCTATAGGGGTTTCAAAACTACTGAGAGATGATTTTTGTCGTGATTATAATATTTTTGTGAGGGGTTAGGAGCAAAACAATTGTTTTTAAGAACTTTTTTTGTTGTATATTTGTTCAATTATAATAGTTGAAAAAAAGTTATAAAAAAAAAGCTATAAAAAAGTTATACAACAATAAAGTAAAACATATTCATATTGATGTATTTATTTCTTTCAACCAACAAAATGTCGCTAAGCTCATCCTTCATATTTTGATGCTCAATCATTCACTAGAAAAATATTCTTTGATTTAGCATGAGCAAAAGTAAAAATATGATATACATATTTAAACATGATATAATCTGATATAAATGTATGTTTTATATATATGTAGGTGGTCTTGATCTGTTCTGCAAGTCTATTGCTAAATATACTACTACAGCCAGTTTGAAAAATAGCACGGTCTGGTTGCAGAAGCTAGAATAAAGTTTCGAGAAGTCTAGAAAAAATGACTATAGGATACGTACTTCGACTGTTACAATTAAGCTTTAATTATTTTCTTTCCACACTTTTTCACGTTTCAACGTTTTTAAGAACCTGAGGCTCGACACATTTTTTGCATTTTTTTGATTTTTTGTCTTTTTTGTCTTTTTTTTTGCAAAACATATGAGACAAAAAGATATATTGAATGTAGAATGCAGGTGTCTTAATTTACAGGTTTCCATCCTATACCAACTCAATTTTTGTGAAGTTTATAAACAATATGTCCTAAATGGCTAAAAGCTAGAATTGTCCTTCTAGGATGGTGACCGATTTAGGAGCCTTTCTCGCTTCTCCGCAGCTTATTACATAATGGGTCTTCTTGATAAGGAAGATTTGATTTAGGAGGCTCTCTTGGAAAAAAACTAGGTCTAAACTCGATTTAAGACTAGAGAAATGACAATATGGTTAAACTTTATTGCAATTGGCTTCGGTCAATTAACCTTGCAATTGGCCTTCTAATGAAACAATTCAATTAATTTTGCATTGAACCTTTTTTGATATTAATAGTTGCTAGCTTACTTACTAACAGGAAGCAAAAAATTAATTACTAGAATGAATTTTGTGATAATCTACAGATTAACTGTGATGTGTCACAAGGCACTCTTTTGAGGTAATTCTGTTTCTCGTTATGATAAACAAATTAGTGGTAGAATATCCAGTTTGGTGGAAAAATATTGACTATGGGTTCTTGCTAGAGAAATGCTAAAGAGCATAGGAGGGGCTCTAGCATAGCAGAGAACATGTTTAATAGCAATAGCGAGGAAGCTAATACAGCGGGTATGTTAAAATGGACAAGTCTGTTGTAGCAAGCTTCTCCTTTTTGACAAGAAGTATCAGTTTCAACCGACTTCATCTAGCATCTCAAACGATTGATGATATAAAGCTAATATAATATGATATATTATGATATAAAGCTTCTATTATTATGATTTAAAGCTATATTATTATTATGATATAAAGCTTCTTGATCTTCAGTAAGAAAAAAGTCGACACTAAATGGGATTAAATAAAAAAAAACAACAAGTGTTTCTTGACTGCAAGTAAGGAGCGATATTGAAACTTAAAACGAACAGAAATAATTCCGCATATAAAGGGATTGTCCCCTCCGCAATTCCCCGATCTTTACGCTAAAGTTTGACTCTGTCACAACTCTACATTTTAAAACAATAAAAAAAATTCGGAGTTTTTTAGAGTTTCGGTTACTATTGAGCCGGGTCGCTCCTTATTACAGTTCCTTACCACGAACTGTTTGATTTACATTTATGGTACTATATATGGTAATGAAAGTTCAATTATATTTCTCTAGAATTTTCTTATTTTCATTGGTCTTTACTCTATTTGTTTCCATATTGTCTTCTTCTTCGTTTTAGGGGGACTATCAGAGCAGACCGGTGCAGTTCATGTTGGTGATCGTCTCCTTGCCATCAATGGCAGTTCGCTTCGTGCTGTCAAGCTCTCTGATGCTATTGCTATGTTGCAAGATGCTTCAGATATTATCACATTAAAAATATCGAGGCAAATAAATACACAGAGTAAGCAAAAGTTCCGAAATTATATAGATAGCAATAAATGATGACGAAGACCACACTGCCTTTCCATAATGCAACAACAAAAGAGAGAATAATGAGGACTTTTTTCCCAAGACAGTGAACCAACAAAACCTATTTGAATATTTCGGCCCTATATTTAAGGGCCGTCTTCAGCAAAGAAAAAATAAAAAACAATAAAACACTTACAATAAAAGTTCTCAGTTAAAAATCCATTTTTTATTTTAAAATAGCCTTGGCATCATTACTTCTTAACGAAAAGTTCAGCCAAGACTGTCTGATAAAAGCTAACATTTTACAAGATAAAAAGGTTCATTCATTTCACTAGCTGTATTTATTAAAAACTGAAATGATTTCTTATTGCGATAATATGAAAAAAACTTCGTTTTCTTAAAGAGTTAAAGAGGCTGCGTCCCAAAGTCGAACCTTAAAACGTACAGGAATTAGGAGAGGCAGTAGGGGGGCTGCCGCCCCCAAACCCCCCGCTTTTAAAGACTCTTTTGTACAGGTTTTTTTTGTTGGGGGACTTCATTGTTACTAATTACTAGTTTCGGCGCAATGGTTCTCCTGTCCTCTTGTGTTTAACATTTTTCGAAGTTATTCCATTATTCATTCATTTCAATTTTTTTGTTAATTAAAAGAGGGCCTTTCCGAAGCCAAGAGCAGGGGGTTAGGGGGGCGATAGCCCCCCTCATCAAAAAACCTGTACAAAAGAGTCTTTAAAAGCGGGGAATTTGGGGGGTGGCAGCCCCCCTACAGCCTTTCCTAAATCCTGTACGTTTTAAGGTTCGACTTTGGGACGCAGCCTCTTTAACTCTTTAAGAAAACGAAGTTTTTTCATATTATGTATGTATAAGTCGGCTTTTCTCTGCTATTCATGGTTTTGGTGTTAATCTTTCGGTTATAATGCTTCTTCATTACTGCTGTTCTAATTCATTTCTTAGGCTGAAATAAGCTCCAGTTACTATGCTTAAGTTGAAAAAAGTTTTAAGGTAAGGTGGATTTTTAAATCCGACCCTATTTAAAATTGCATTTCAAGAGCTCTGAGACATGTATCAGCTACCTAACTTTCTGGTTTTTCTGATGTATCATATTTTGTCCATGCTGATGACCCGCTTATATAAGCCATACTAAAACTGGTCTATCTAGCATTGTTTCTCGTGTTTCCTCTTTTTTCCGGATATATGCCTTTCTTTTAACGTAGCTAAATGTGAATTTCTTTCCTTTAACAAATTCTAGTTGACAATAGTTGAAGCAGAGACTGTGGGGGCTCCTATTCTTCCAAGGCAGGGAGCATTAATGGAGTTTTGTCTTTGTTTGAGACTGCCCATCAGCTCATTTAGATGGGGCTTCCACATCATTTTTTGGTCAAATACAACTCCCAGAAAGTGTGTATCTTCTGCAACTACAATGGCTTGTCTAGTCAGTTTCACGAAAGGATTGAAAGCAGCCAGGTTATGCATTTTGTAGAAAAATTACTGACTAATGGCTTGAGAAAGCCATATTATTGCTATTTGTCTGAAATGATAGAATGTCTACAGCATTTTGGGAGGCTACCTGTAAGCATAAAGGGTATCTTCCCACAGCTGCAAAAGCAATAACATCAGCATACAGAAAGAGTTCTATTCCAAGAACATTTTCCAGGCTTATATCATGACAAATAATTGAAAAGAGAAGTGAAAAGTTAGAACAGCACCTTGACGGAGTCTGATTTCATAAGCTTTTTTCCTAAGCTCTGAGCAGGAGCCCCTCAGGGAAATCTGAACGTCCCTACCCATTAAGAATTCATGAATCCAGTTTACGAGCAGCTCTGGTACACCCAGTACAGATAATTTTCTGATTAGTCACCTTATTTCAACTCTACCACATGCTGAGTCCATATCTGAAAACATTACATGGACTGCTTTTCCTTTTTGAAGCTTTGTTTTATCAGATACTCTTGTCTAACTAGGGCATCTGTGGTGCTCCTTTCAGTGAGAAAGTTCAGCTATTTAATTTGGATGTGATCTGATAATGGGGTTAAAATTCTTCGTTTTATTACCCTCTCAATTAGTTTTGCAACACACTAGGTGACAAATACACTAGGTGACAACACACTAGGCGGTATGAATCAACCAGCTTAGTGTCTTTTCTTGCCTTGAGAAGTGGGATCAATATTGCCTTATCCCACTCAGATGGTGTTGATGACTCTATGCCAGATCTGTTGGATAACTGTCACTATATCAATAAATGTATCTTGAAAATTTTTCAACAATCGAATTGTGAATTCCATCACGGCCAGTTCCACAAGGCTGGAGTTTTGAAATGTTGTCTTTAAATTCCTGAAGCTGAAATGGGAAAAGAGAACATTTCAAGTCCTCAACTGGAAGGTAGTTAGGTGTCATAGGAGGGAGAGAGTCTGAATATACATTTAGGGACATGCTTTATTTGTGTTTGAAGTTCTATCTTCAAGACCTAACCAGCAGTCCTCATGGGGAAATCATTGGTGAAACATTAAGTTACAATTGCTTTTTTCTCCATGAATACTGGGTACTCCTTAGAGTTAACAGCATGGTTACCATTGCAGTTAAGGCTCTTGACCTGATCTTCTTTTAGTGTTTTGGATTTGTGACATTCTTCAAGGGCGTGTTTTCCACCATATACTAGGCATCTTCTATCTCTGCGGCAATTTGAAGCCATGGGGCCAAACCTTGGCAATTGAAGCACTGTCTTGCCCGGGGGATAAACTGTTTAACTATATACCTTGCATCCCAAACAAAGGTTTTCAGAGAGAACTGAACATCCCGATTGAAGGCGCAAACTAAAGGAATAACTGATGGGCTTGTGTTTTTAAAAGCCAATGTCAGTTGTAGGATTTAATAATTAACCTGGACCTCCTTGGGAAAATCTTCCAGATTGGTGACATCCTCAGATGGGTTGAATACAATGCCTTTTCTGTTTCTGATTAAAGTCAGGTTAGAACCACTTAGAACCAAGCACAGACTTAAACATAAAGCTATTTACTACTATAACTTAAATAGAGAGTATAATAGTAGCTACTGATTGGATCACAGCTATTATGATAATTGAGCCATCTGGTCAAGGTCTTTCTAGCACTGAACCATAATGGCCCATGCAATCATGATTTTGGAGGTGTTCAAACAGTATGTTTTTTTTTGCAATAACTGATCGGCTACCTAATGTCAACAGCCAACTGGTCTCATTTGAACTTTCAACACCTAAAGCCAACATCCTTACACTACACTTATTTGGGTCAAAAGACTACTAACTTTCCTGTCAGCCATCGCATTTAAATTAAAAACACAACGGGTTAAAACAAATACATAAAACAAGAAAATCAGATCACAAAAAGAAGTAAATTGTCAAATAAATAAAACAAATATGCTACAAGAAGAGATGGAAGACCTCAGTCACTATCAAATTAAGCAAGCAAAATAAATCAAAAGCAAGCACAGCAGTAAGTTTCAAAGCAGGGTAAAAAAGGAGGCAATAAGCACTCTCAGGCAATTTGATTGTTACAATATGCAGGAATCTGGGAAAATTTTCAGCAAGCACATTAACAGTCAGAGGAAGCCAAAGGCCAAAAATAAACAACAGAACGAGTGTACAGGTGTCAAGAACCCCAAGGGTATAGCAACTTGTGATTTAATCAACAAACCGTAGCACAGACTTAATCCCTACTAGGAAAATTTTGAATATATCTCGTTTATTTCAATTTCAATTCGTTTATTGTTCCCATAATAAAGGTAATTTGATGGTTTAGTTTTAATAATATTGCTTGAATTTTTTGTGATGTTATCCCTAAACTACAACAGGTTCGTAGCTTTTGATGGGTTTTCGTATTCTTAATAATATTGCTTGAAGTTTTTGTGATGTTATCCCTAAACTTTGACAGGTTTGTAGCTTCTGATGGGCTTTGATGGGTTCGTAGCTATTTGAAGATAAAGATTCCGTAAATTTGAGAGTTTGAACTTTGAATGGTGTATCAGAATAAAAATTTGATTTTTAGGATATATCTTTTGTCATTAAAACTATGTTTTTTGAAATTTCGGACGTGTTGCTCCTTAGACGTTCGTTACTCCAAGCTGTTTGACCACATCTCCTTAAACTCTTAATAACATCAATGAGGAATACAACCAGTCCGCATAGGTTAAATAAGCATTAATTTAAAAACACTAAAATAATATTTAATTTACCTTAATTCTCATCTTTCCGGGCGTCAGAAACCGGGTCTTTGCTGCTCCATTTTCAGTTGGCTTTGGATACTCTCAGCGTAGTCTATAATTTTTTTTTTTATCTAAAAAAAACTGACTATATTTTATTGTGTATAAGGCTAGGGTTCGAAAAGTCTTTTGTAACCCAGTTCTCACTAATATTTGTATTTACATGAAGTTAAGTAAGAATACTTTATTTTCTTTTCCGCCACAGAATTGATTAAGAACTTTCTGGAAAATTATTTATTTGAGGTGGGAGGGGGGGGGAGTGGGGTAAAGGGAATTATAATTTTGAAGAAAAGAGGAAAGCTAATTTTTCTATGGTCTTCAGTAAAAGAACAAAAAAAAAACAAAAAAACGCTATTTTAAGTGTCTTCTTAGTTTTGTCAAAAATTACCATTCTATTTTAATAATATTTTTAAGACTTATTTAAAAAGGCACTAGATATAATAATTTCCATTCAGATGAACACTTAAATAACTCTCAATGACGTTTAAGCGACCCACAAGCGGAAAAAAAGGAAGAAGAAGAAAAAAAAGCTAGACAAACCAGTGATACCAAATCAATAACTTTTTTCTTTTTTTTGTCATTCAGTGGGGGGGCTGTAAATTTTCTGTATGGGGCATATATTTTTTTACAGCGAATATTTATCATTTAAGATGATAAAATAGCAGTTGCTATTCCTGAATCAGATTCAAATGGCAATTCTTCCCCATTTGCCACTGTTTCCTATGTGCCCCTCGCGAAAGATGAAAAAAAGAAGCGAGAAAAAAGGGACGGATCACTGCTATATGGAAAGTTTTTTTTTTTGTTTTTTTTTGTCATTCAGTGTAAAGGGCTGTAAGTTTTTTGTGTAAATCTTATAATTGTGTTGCAATTACACAAAATCTGAGTGAAAGAAAAAACTGAAACTGAAGTTTCTACTTCTGTGCATCAAAAGAGAAAATAAATAAATAAAAAAAGTTTTTTCAACTGGATTTAAGGAGCAGCATTAAAACAAAACGGACAGAAATTATTCCGTATATGAAAAGAGTTGTCCCCTCCTCAATGTCCCTTTTTTCACACTAAAGTTTGACTATTTGTCACAGTTTTACTTATAAAAAAAAACAACTTAATCTTAAAGAGCGAGACGTTGAGAAGAGGACAGCCCCTTTCACATATGGAATAATTTCTTTTCGTTTTAAGTTTTAATGTCACTCCTTACTTGCAGTTAAAAAAAACTCGTTTTTTTTTATTTAATTTATACTATAAAGCGATCAGCCTCTAATACACTTGAAACCCAGTTTTCAATAGGAGAGATCGGGGTTGAACTGGACATGGGTTGAACCAGACACTCTCAATTTCTCAGATAACATTTGGAAATATTTTTAAAAAATCAGTAAGAGTGTTATCTAGTCTTCATGTTTCAAGGAAGAATTCTTAGTCTGGCTCGTTGATCCTTTCACAAGTTAAACTGCAAAAATAGTTTTAGGTAGGTCAATTTTTTCTGACACCTTAAACATTGGTGTTTGGAAACTTCACTGGAAAACAATTTTAAACCTAATCCCTTACCTCAAAGCAGCTGGTCACAGCAATTACAAAAAGTTAGCGAGGCTGTACCTACAGCCTGACTTGAATTGATATGATTGAATATGATTGATCTGACTGAATTGATATGAATTGACTTGAACAGATGTTTCGTATCACAAAAGTGACAAACCCCAAGAGTCAAAAACAAACAAATAGTTATTGACTGTGTCAAGCAGTTATCTCCTTTCATACGAAATATCAGGACTATTCGCGCAGAAAAGAAGTCTAATCCATGTCAATTTAGCACACACACCCCACCCTCTACCCTTAGCATGAGCACCCTTTGCCAAGTCCATGTGGATGAGAAGTTGTGTCGTAGCCAAGAATTACACAGGGAAAAGCAAGCAGTTTGCAGGTTTCAGTTCCAATCTCCTTAAGCATGGCTTCGATGTTTCAAGTTCCATCTGCAGTGGTTAGCTAAGGCTGATTCTCCCGATAGATCTTGTGGTGTTGAGGAATACAACGATAAAATAACAACACCAACAAGTCGGGACCGATAACTACAGTGTCCCGAGTATTTGTGCACTTAACCAATGTAAGCACAATCAGCAAGTCAGCATCAGCTTTAGCCTGGACGGTTCTCAAACCTTTGCCTCGTAAATAATCAGAAACTACATTGACGGAATAGGATTTATTCTTTTTGCACGACAGAAATTCCTCTGTTTTGGTAGTAAATCTCATTTCTGAGCTAAACTATCCTTCCTATCCAGCGACACGGTTTCCCCTAAGAAGAGTCACATCTTTTGTTGAAGCATCGATGTCGTAGACATCAAATGTTGTAGACATCATAATAATGGCATCTGGGTATTTTGCCTATAGTTCCAGTATCGGTCTAAGATCTTCACAATGACAAATTATGGTCGTGTTAGTGCGGGGCCCGATGCAATTGCATCAATTGCCAACCTAAAAAGCTGGTACAAAGATACTCATAAGAGTAATGAATCCAGAGACGCGGGGAAAGGAAGACAGAAATAATAGCTATCACACCTGCGCATCCCTTGTTTTATGCTAAAATCTTACCAGACAACGAATTTTCTTTTTGTATTAGCAGGGTTGTCACTTCAGCTGCCGACGCTGCTGACAAAATGTCTTCCAATGCTTTGGTATTCATATTGCTAACCATATTGCCATTTACAGCCAATAGCAAATCTCCAGCAGCTATTACGCCACAGCGATGAGCTGCACTTCCTCCACAGATTCCATTAATTCTAAATGGCTCTCCAATCTTTCTTGAAAATGGTGCTGAAATATAATAAATTACATAAATCGAATACATTTCCAAGCATTAATTTGCTAAGCTTTCTTATCATGATAATTATATCTGTTTATATTCTTTTATTTTGAAGTGACTAATTTCAAACTCATTTACTACACTTTCAAGGGTAGTCATAGCGAAAGCTTAAACTGGGAAAATTATCACAAACTAGTGGCTTTTATCACGAAAATCATCAAAAACTCTCAATAAAACTTCAAAATGGGTTTAACATAATGCTGTGATGACAGAAAAAATGTGACAGCATTTTTGCATCTAGTTTGTAAAAGTACCTTGCAAAAATCACACAGTTCCTGGTAACGATCTGTAAGTACGGAGCAACGCGTCTCAATAGTAACCAAAACTCTAAAAAATATTATTTTGAAACCAATAAATTTATCAAAAGAACTGGCTTCATCTGCAGATTCCAAGTATATAAAGTTTCATGAAGTATAGTGTATCCCATCAAACAATACAAGCTTGAAAAATTCTACAAGATTTTCAAAATGGGGGAGAAACACCCCCATAAATCAAAGAATCTTAATGAAAATCAAATCATCAGATTCAGTGTATCAGAGACCTCAAATGTCGAGGTTTTAAACTCCTATCTGCAAAAATATGGAATTTCATATTTTTTGCTAAAAGTAAGGTCACGGATGTGTGCTTTTTTGTTTTTTGTTGTTTTTTTTTCATGGATAATTGTATAAAAAAAATTTTTAAATAGAGCCAGTTATAAGGTTTCTAATTCTTCTGACAAACTGCTGTTGCGCGAGCACGCTTATGAAAACATTTTTAAGAAAAACAAACCTTAATTTTCACACTTTTTAATTTTTCACATTTATCTTTACTTTAGGAGAAAGTGGTATAAAAAGACATATTCATCTAAATAAATGCGCAAGCAAACCTTAGACACTTCTGAAAAGTTTGACAAGAAATTATCATTTCTTAAAACAACGAATTAAATGAAGATATTACAGAAGAAGTCAGGATATATAAAAGCAATTTTTTGTAGAAAATTTCTTGTCCAATTTCTCGATTTAAGAATGCATTAAATAAAAAAAAAACAGTTTTTTTCACTGCAAGTAAGAAGCAACATTAAAACTTAAAACGACCAGAAATTGCTCCGAATATAAAAGAGGTTGTCCCCTCCGCAACACCTCCCTCCTTACGCTAAAGTTTGACTCTGTCACAACTCTACTTTTTAAAACAATAAAAAAAGTTTACCGTAAAGAGGGAGGCATTGCGGAGGGGACAATTCATATAAAGAGAAATTATTGTTCGTTTTAAATTTTAATGTCACTCCTATCTTGCAGTTAAAAAAACTTGTTTTTTTATATTTAATTTCTGAATGTTTTTGAATTAATGCATGTTTTGATTTTGGCTCACCGCACATGAATAATCAAAACGAAATTTGCATATTAGTTATTTTTCTAAATGGCTTTCTCATAGTTTTGATCGGATGATTTTGATGAAAACGGGCGGGGGAGGAGGCACAGATACCCTCCAATTTTTGGTTACTTAAAAATGTAAATAGATTTTCTTGTTTTTTGTACAAACATTTTTGTTTGTAAATTACTGTAAAAAACAGTAAAAAAAACATTTTTGTTAGTAGTAAATTACTTCAGAAAAACTGAATTAATTTACACCAATTGTGGCAGAGGAAAGTGTCAATATAAACAATTACTTCAGTTTTTCTAAAGTTACAGTAAGTGCGGGAGTGTTTGTTTTATAATATGAGTTTTGTTTCTTATTTATTTTATTGTTTATATTTTTTATGTTGGTTTAGTTGTCGTGGCATTTTTATAATGTCTTTAAAAAAGTCTTAAATTGTTGTAATTTTCTCCTTTTTTGTTTTTGTTGTTTTTTTCCGCTGAGAAAGGCTCCCGGACGTGGGGCCGAAATATTCGGAGTATTTTTATTTTTGTTAGCTAAAGTGTAGTTTTTTATTTTATTTCGTTCACTGCCTTATAAAAATTAAACCCATTTTTTCTTCAATTATTTTTTCGTAAATGGAAAATAAGTGTGGTCTAAGAAATTATTTACCAGTAATGAAGAAGCATTATAACCGAAAGATTAACACCAAAACCATGAATAGCAGAGAAAAGCCGACTTATACATGCACTATTGATTGCTTTTGATAGATCTAAAGCACGAAGATAGATACTCTCTTGGAAGAGTTTTCAAGAAGCTAAGAAGATAATACACGATTATGCTGCCTGACAACCAGCTCCGTGCCGAGATCCAAATTTTTTATTTTTCTCAAGCATGTTTTTAGTAACAAAAAGTTCATGTTCAAGAACTTCACTAAAACTGCAGGAGATAGTAATGGGTCGGTAAGATGAGCAACTAAAGGGAAATGTTTCTCTCTTTAAAATTGAAGAAACAGTTAAACGCATAAAACTCTACGGAACACCTGAAGTACAAAAACTTTCCAGGAGAAGAATGCTATATGGTTAGTAATAGGGGGGGGGGGTGTAATCTAATAAAAGGTGAAATTTTGAAACGATGGTGGAATTTCAGGCACGGAACTAGTATATCTTTTGAAGATTTGAAATAGTTCCTTCCAATTTTCAATTCCGAATTAAGTACTAATTTAACTATAAGCTAGTTAATTATTATGAACTCTAGGAAAGTGGCTAATCTCTTCTTTAATTTTTATATGTAATGTACAATTTCGGCGAAGACATTAAATGTCATGTTAAACTTTTTTTTATCACACATAAGATTACAAATGTCACAAGCATGGATGTGGAAAGAAGCGTAATCGTTGTCTTCCAGTTTTTGAGGTAGCCATTTTGTTCAAAATAGTCCAAAGATCACATAACCATTCCTCCAGGGTTGATACAACCCTGCCAAGATAGGGGCAAAGATTTTAACTTATGCCCCATGGCATATAATTTTTTTTTATTATACTGAAAGTTCTAGCGCATAGTCACCAAGGCTGATGATGTTGAAATGAGAATCTGAGCATTTTTAGTGCTAATGTTTCTACTGTGACTACTATTATGATTATGCTAAGGGTATGAAAATCAAATTTTCAGGGGACATTGAGAGAGGAAGAAAACCGAATCAAAGCAGGCTCTTTGTTTGTAGGTCATCCAAAAGCTGTACCAGTAATATCTTAGAAACAATTTATTGTGTGAGGTTGAAACTTACAGGGCTTCTTGTTGAAGTTGTGGAACTAACCAAAACACTATATTTTCATCCCAATGCTGCAGCTTCTACTGCTGCTAAGGCAATGGGCATTAATGTAAAAAAAACTTGGGGAATATTTAAACTGAATGAGTAAATTGAAACACACTATGTGCATACAGTTAAGCTGATGCTGATTAAATCAAAATGAACTTTGAGCATATAAATTCCCAAAATCTTCAAAACTGTATTTCTATTTCAAAATTTTGGTCCATATTCATTTCAATTCGATTGTCCTTATTGGAAGCTTGGTTCACCATTAGATATGTATTCACCAAGAAAATTGAAAATTAATCGGTTAGATGGACACTAGTAAAAATAGAATTCAGAAATATTTGAATTTCTGTCTTCCAAATTTAACTGTGAAGACCCATGTTGAAGTAAATCATTACTTATAAGATTTTTCAATGTTTTAGATGCTTGCTCAATATCCGATCCTAATCTGGGTACTACTAACAACGGTGGCAAAATGTCCAAAGTAAGTATAACTTTGATTTTATTGCTTTCATGTTTCCAGATATTTCTTTATACATCTCTATATCATTAATTTTTACAACATGCTGTCATGTTTTCGATTCTAGTATGGAACTATACTAGGCTACTCTGATAGTGTAGTTGTAGTCTGATTGGATTGTCAAACAGTTCGCGGTAACGAACTATAGTAATGAGCGACCCGGCTCAATAGTAGCCGAAAGCTATAAAAACGGAGTTTTAATACCAGTAGTTACATCAAAAGATTTGTCATGTTTAGTCTTACCCATCAAAATTGACGAGCCTGAGAAAATTTGCCTTATTTTAGAAAATAGGAGGAAACACTCCTTAAAAGTCATACAATCTTAATGAAAATCACACCATCACATTCAACGTATCAGAGAATCCTATTGTAGAATTCTCAAGCTCCTATCTATAAAAATGTGGAATTTTGCATTTTATGCCAGAAGACAGATCACGGACGCGTGTTTATTTGTTTGTTTTTTTTTTCCAGAGGCAATCGTATCGACTCAGAGGTCCTAGAATGTCGCAAGAGGGTTCATTCTAACGTAAATTAATATTTATAGTGACCTTCTTAAGTGACCAAAAAATTGGAAGGCACCTAGGCCCCCTCCCACGCTCAATTTTTCCCAAAGTCACCGTATCAAAATTCTGAGATAGCCATTTTATTCAACACAATCGAAAAACCTAATAACTATGTCTTTGTAGACGATACACTCCCCCACAATCCCCATGGAAGTGCTGCAAGTTACTAACTTTGACCAGTGTTTACATAAAGCAATGGTTATTGGGAAATGAACAGACATTTTCAGGGGGATTTTTTTGGTTTTGGTTTTGACCAATAATCAAAACCAAAAAACAAAGAAAATGACGTTCAGTCATTTTCTTAGTCATTAGGACCGTCTTCAACAGGATCTGATGGCAAATCTAGTTCGTCTCCTTTCGACTCAGATTCAGGTGACTGTGCCTCTTCTGAAGCCCTTGAAACAGAACTTCCAGATACGGCCCTGGGGATTATATTTCAATTTCTACCACCACCCTTCCCTCGTCTCTCCCTTAGAAATAATCTTTCGTCTGAAGATTCTTTCCAAACATTCTGAAACACAAGGCCCGTTAAACTAGCATAAGAACTTCTTAAAGTCCTTGGAGTCAGTAAGAACTCATTTGGTAGAAATTGGTTGAAAACAAGACTAAATCATAGAAAAGAACACTAGAACTCTTGATATCCGATTGAATGAGCCCCCTCCAAAGTTTATTCAAACTTGGAAAAGGCCACAGGAAGTTTCAATTTCTAATTCACTGAGCCCCCTCCAAATCTTATTTGACCACCCCTTTTAAATTAAGTTCCTGCAGTAAAAAAAGGACAAATATTTCTGCATTGAAGCCTTATGGGTCTTTACTATAGGCAATGCTATACGAATACCTCTTACTTAAACAGGAGAGTAGAAATTTCAGTTTCCCTTCTAATGCAGATCCAGAATTATCCAGGGGAAATGGGGGTAGGTCCATGGGGGAGAAAGAATTTTCCGCAGGGGGTATTCTCATTGGCTCCAGAGGGAAAACAAGATGACCACAAGATTTCTCTTAGATATGAAATTCAAGATAGAAGTGAAGATATTGATTCTGCTTTGGCCCTCCATATTGTTGAAAATCATTCATTCAGTTCTGTTTGATGAGGCAAGTCAAGCATCTGAGGCTCCTCACATCTGAAGCACATAGCCTCCTAAATTCATTTAGATAGGAAATTTTAATTAAAAATCCATAAATAGATACTTTTCTTTGAATAAAGATACTGTAGATATTCCTGTAAACCTAATTTAAAATTACTTATAATTAAAGGATTCAAATAACATTTTTCTTCAGTTTAAATTAAGACCATTTGACCACACTTTTAATAAAAATTAGATCAGTAGACAAGCTAAGTCAATCAATAAGCAGACAATTCTCTCCCAATCTAATTGTTGAATAGCCTTTCAATGATTTTAGTTTTTTTTTTATTCAGTCTTTCCTCTTTCTTTGGTCTTTATTCTGTTCAAAGTCCCTTCAAAAGGTTAGTTTTCCTTCTTTCTTTTTTTCTTTTGAGCACTGAGACGGCTGGGCAAAAGTTCCGAACAAAATATCCACTTCTGTCTTTTTTGCTTCTTTTCAGTCCACTGGCTGACATTGCCCTCATTTTTAATTTTTTTTTTCCTATTTGTCACATGTCAATTCTGCTTGCAGTTCTTTATGTCTTTAACAGCTCACAGAATTAATATAATTTTATTTCAGGAAAAATCTCAACATTTTAAAATTATTATTACCTGTACATTACACTTTATTGTTCTGATAATAAGAGACTGGAGTCAGACAGACGGCCTGTTAAACCAGGTAATACAGTTATACACAAAGCAAATTGACATCCAAGCCAGTTTCTGCCCGCCTGTTTGTGCTTTTAGGCTGTAAAAATTGCAAGGGGTCATAAAATATGACAGTAAAATTTGCAAAATATCGGTAAAATACGTAAAAAACCAGTAAAATTGGTAAAATACATAAATTACGTAAAACAGGTAAATTGTATAAAATAGGTAAAATGCAGACTTTATGGGAGTCAAATTACAGTAAAACACGCAAAATACCCAATTTTTCAGTGACCAATTTTACCTGTTACAACACTACGTTACACCATTAGGATATACATAGGTGTTAGGTTTTCATTGCATAACCAGTATTATTCAGTGATTGGTCATGATTTCATGCGAGTGAGCTAAACGGGAGAAAAACTCAAAAAACTATAGGAGCCGAGCAACCGAAATTGTCTAGTTCAAGAAATCAGCAATACAGAAGAAATAGAGATAGCATCCCAGAATACAAGAGATGCACATTGAAAAGAGATAAAAAAAAGCTGCTGAAGGGGACAGAGTTTGAGCACACATAAACATAGCTACCAAGTTGTTTCCTAAATGCAATATGAAAGAGATAAACAACGATATTTAAGAGATCAAGGATGACGAGGGTAAAAATTTGAGGGAGCAAAACAAAACATCACAGAGCAACAGACCAGGGCTTTTGAGAGAAATTTTAATAATCATCAAGGGCGATGATGATCATCAAAATAAATGTGAAAAAAAATATTTGCACATCTTTTTAATTATGTTTAAAGTATGTATATGAAAAGTATCTAGAGTACTCTGGTCTGTGGAGTATCAAAAGTTGCTTATGTTACTAAATTTAACCAGTTAAATTTCTTTATTTTAGCTAAATGTGAAGTATTGAGTACTCTGGTATCTGGAATATCAAAAGGTACCTATAGATAACTAACTATTCACAGTTCTTTATTTAAGCAAAATGCAAATGATTTGCGAAATGAATGCGAAGTACTCTTATCTTGTTTTTTTTTTCGTTCTTTATCAGCTTTTCTTTCTTTAAAGGTTGCCAAGTTTATTCGGAAATCGGGTATATGCAAAGAAAGCAATTGCATCAAGGAAATAAATTGCTTCAAGGTTTCAGTGAATGGTTTTCCACCAAATACAACTAATTTTTCAATGTGTTCTATAATGTAATGTAATGTTCTATAATGTAAATCAATCACTTTCATTAAGTCTAGTCATACCAATCAAAAGTGCTTTGGGTGGACGTCTATGGGGGGATCTTTCTTGGGGAGGGACATTTCTGGGGGGGATATTCCAGGGGATAAGCTACCCTGGAAAAATTGACACAATCACTATACGAAATTATTTTTACTTTTCTCACATACTCTTTGCCAAACTTTTCATGTTAAGATCTTTTGGGGAATTATGCAGGGGCTTTTATTCCGCCTGTTTTGTTTTCCTGGAAATAGTTTCCACGAAAGTGGGTGTTTCTGGGGGATCGAGAAACCGATTAGAGACTAAGCATTACTCAAATGAAAGAACGCTAAGAAAAATTTTCAGGCTGAACCGTCCATAAACAATTTCAAAGGGAGAGAGGATTCTCAGCGAAGAAGGAGCTGTATGGCGGAAATTTGATGGGAGGGGGACGCACTTTTTGTTTGATAAAAATTCCACGGAGTTGTTTTGTGTCTTACATTGTATTGTATAGTTTTGTTTCTCAATGTAAGGTCTGTTTATATATTTATGTGCGAGTTGCTAATAAATATCTACATTTTCAAGTACTATACTTTTATTTTTATTATATTTACAATAGAATTCATATTTCATCTATTCATTTCTTATTTTTCACATCAGAATTTTACTGTTTCTGATGTCTAAACTGGAGAAACCGTAATGCGATTTCTATACTTAAAAAGAGAGAACTGAACTAGATGGCATTAAGCAGTGCTGTTTGACTAGTATCAAACAGTTCGTGGTAACGAACTGTAGTAAGGAGCGACCCGGCTCAATAGTAATCGAAACTCTGAAAAATGGAATTTTGATCCCAATAGTTACATCAAAAGAATTGCATTTTAATGCTGATTTTAATTATATATAAGTTTCATCAAGATTAGTCTTCCCTGTCAAAAGTTACGAGCTTGCGACCTTAAAACGAACAGAAAGTACTCCGTTTATGAAAGGGGCTTTTCCTCCTCAACGCCCCGCTCTTTACACTAAAATTTTTTACTGTTTTAAAATGTAGAGTTAAGAAAAAGAGTCAAACTTTTGCGTAAAAGCAGGGCGTTGAGGAGGAAAAGCACCTTTCATAAACGGAGTAATTTCTGTTTGTTTTAAGTTTTAATGTCGCTCCTTACTTTCATTTAAAAAAACTTGTTTTTTTTTTGTTTAATTTCAGGATGTTTTTTCATAGTTTTTCATAGGATGTTTTTTTTTGAATTAATGCATTTTTTTTTTATCTTGGCTCTCCGCGCATAAATAATTAAAACAAAATTTGCATATTAATTTTTTGGGCTAAATGGCTTTTTCATAGTTTTAGTCGGAAGATTTTGAGAAAAAAAGGAGCGAGAGAAGAGGCCTAGTTACCCTCCAGTTTTTGATTGCTTAAAAAGGCAACTATAACTTTTAATTTTTTACTAACGTTTTCATAAGTAAAAAATATACGTAACTTACAAATTAACTTACGTAGCGAACTTCTATATTCATATCTTTTTATTGCATATATGAGGGGACTTACCCCTCGTCGATACCTCGCTCTTTACAATAAAGCTTAAATTTTATCCCAATTCCTTGAAAATGACCCCTGAATCACAAAGGCCGACTGAGTCACAAATGCCACCCTAAATTAGTATTTTAGCTGCTACAAACAAATGTTGAAAATCAAGAGTCCTGCCTTGGTTGTCCCCAAAATCTAAGCTTGGGCACTATATAAATAATATTTTCTGTGAGAAAAACAGTCTTAGAACTGTATTTATCAAGATTTTAGAACCAGTGTCAAAGTTGTCAGAAAGTCGGGTTTTTGAGTTGGAGTCAGGATGTAAATTGGTACTCGTAGAAATTAACGTTAAATAAACTGCCACCTGATGACATGCCATCTTTTAGCTATAGTACTCTTGTAAATCGGTGTTGAATAAGCTATTACCCAGAAAACTTGGCGGTAAACAGACTCTGGATAATATAAATCAACCACCAACCATATAGAAACGACAAAACATGTGGTAGCGAACCACGCTCACACAGGTTAAAATTAGATATAATTTGTTGATAAAATCTCTTCTGAAAAAAAATCTTACTTAAAGTTTAAAACCCCCATTTTCTGCCCACATTCATACTCACATGTGTCTCCCTGGGCTATTACACACCAAAGAGCAGCCTCAATAATTCGCTCTGGATTCCAAAAATTTCGCCATTTACAAAGATCGGTTGATTTTTATTAACTTTTCTGATCAAAAGCTTTTGAGTGAACAAAAAAAGACCATGGATATTTATGGAACTGAGAAACAATAAAAAAAAATCATCAAAGAAGAAGGTTTAGTTACATAAACTCAAATACATGAAAATCTGATTGAAAGAAACGTAAGATTTTTAATGAATTTATGCTAGTCACACTGGATACAGGACCACAGCGAGAATTTGAGTTTGAAGGAGGGATTTAAAAAATATGTTGACAAAATCGTCCAGTATGCCGACAAATATGAAAACACAAGGTAAATAGGTGAATTTTCCAAGAGGTTGACATGCGATGGCGACACCATGAAACCTTTCCCAACCATATAACACTCCCCTCCCCTTATCTGTGCCGAGGACTGGATATAATGGTTCAAACCGCTTGAATCTTCCAGCCATGCAAGTACACAACCACGAAACAGAAATACAGGTTTTATTTTACTCTTTTTAGTTATGAAAGGATGGATTAGGGTGGAATATGTAAATCTTGAAGTTACCATACATTTCGAAACTTGCTTTACCAGGTGTATATTGACAATTATTGACAACAAATATACTTTGACTTCATTTGACTTAGCTCTGCTGCTCTCCCAACCATGGTCAGACTTAGATGGTTGCTCCGGCTAAATGGATAAGAGAGATTTGTGGCTCGTCTCTGAGAGAAAAATTGCTGACGCCAGTATTATTACCCACCAAAATATTAGAGCTAAACGTAGCTTATGTACTTACAGCATGTATCGCCTGGATTTTTCTTTTTAACTTAGGCTTCCGCTTCGTTCAAGCCTCTTCCATTTTGAAAATAAAGAACAAAAGAGAGTCAAGACAACATGGCTGCGGTGGTTTAAGGTTTTAAATTCTTGCAAATTCTTTGCGGACTTTTAATTGCCAATTGAAACTGAAACAGAGGCAGTTTTAAGCGAGGGACAGAGAGGCTCTTGCCCTAGGAGCAGAAATTTCAGGGGGTTTAAAATTTTTGACGAATAATTTACTGGCGATAATTAATTTGTAATTTTAGAAATTTTATGTTTATTGAAATAAAGCGGAGGGCGTAAATAATAAATGAAAATATTTAAATAACAAATTATTAATTAATTATTGCAATAAATAAAAAAGTAATTAAATAACACTAATTGGAATAGTTAATAATAATTAAATAATAAACTATAAATAATAGAAAGAAATTATTAATTAATTAAATATAATTTTTTTTAATAAATAAAGGGTACTTGTCGGTTATTGGAAAGACATTCAGAAATTACGCTTAGGTTACATCTCAGAAAACCAGTTTGACAGCTACAGAAACAAGAGAAAGATGATGTATTGGACTTAGACATAATGAATTGAACCTGTATAATTTGGTCTGTATATTTGCACATAAGGGGGTGGGGGTTAGGTGAAGTTAGGTAGGCTTTCATGGTTTCGTTTTCAAACTATTATTTTATCATCGTGTTTTCTCACTTTTCATTTGGACAAACCTAGCTTCACTTTTTGGGTGTGTTTCCAATAACCGACAAGTACCGACGAAAACTTGTAAAATTTTGTGGGAGACGAGGAAGGGACGCTAATCAAGATTTTACCCCGGGTACAAGAAAGGCCAGAACCGCCACTACTTGCTAACTAGTGTATCAAGACTTGAACTTTGTAATTACATATGGCTTCCATACAATTTGCACATTCTTGGCGTTTTTTAGATCCTTGCTCATAAAGTAAACTCATACATACGTGCCTCTGTACTTTAATATCAAATTTTCCACTTATTTTGGCATCATTATTAAACTACTAAAAAGAAACAAAAGGAACATAGTAGTATTAGGAGGGGGGTTAGAGTAGGAACCAATTTTCTCAAGGCAACTAAGTGGAAAATGAAATTGAGCCCTACAGTACCAGAAAGTTAAAGGTATACTAAAGAAAACTGATATGTTTCTGTGGATGCTTAGATTATGTAGGCCTTTCTTAGCTTCGACAAGATTCTTGAAAACGCTAAATTTCACCTGGAGGAGGGCAAACTAGGGTCTGGGGGTAGTTGCCCCATGCCCTCTAGAAAATTACAGCCCTCACTCTATGTATATATTTAAAATATTCTGTGTATATTGAGGATTTTGAAGGAAAAAATCATCAAAGATGAAAGAAAATTACATGTTTTGCTGTAAAAAATGTGTTCTTTCTCATACTCCTGAAATAGTTGGCCTAAAGTCACCATTATCAAGTTGTAATAGAATCGAGTTCGGGAGGTAACAATAAAAAAACGAAATGAAATAATCAGAGAATACAGAAAATTTTCATCTTAGAGCATTGCTTATGCAAGGAAAAAAACCTTTAGTTACAATGATCTTTTGTTGTAATTTGTACACTAGATATATTTATCAAAAATCAACGGAGTTTGATGTGTGATATACACTAGACACTGGAAAAAAACCTTTGGTTTTTCTTACCTGGAAAAAAAAATTACTAGCGACTCCAAATGACAGTGAGTAATGGTAGAAGTCTGCCGATAGTTTTGTTAGATGAGCATATTATAGTCACTTATAAGAAGCCTTTGGGAGTTATTTTTTTGGGAGGGATCCTATTTCCCAGATTTCACTTTGTGAGAAAGTTATAGTATCAAGCCTCTAGGCCTACAGTTTTTACGTAAAAGTCACATTACATTTTTAAAAGTTAGCGTTGCATTAATTTAATTTAAATAAAAAATATTTTGTCATATGGCGTTGTTTTAAATGTCAAAGTTTTAACCATGTTCAAAATCAATGTAAATCTGAATGTTTCAAATGTGCCCGATGTAGCGGTAATCACATTTCGACTAAAGACTCCCCATGTCAAGCGCCAGTTAAATGCGCTAGTTGTGGCTCGAATGATCATCCAGTTTACAGCTTTAGGTGTCCGATTTTAAAGAAGTTTTGTAAATCAATGTATTACTTCGTGTTACGTCCTTTAATTCAAATGGTGTGTTAGGGAAATTACCTGTACTTCATGGTTTTTCGAATGAAAAATCATCGGTATTATGTCTTCAGGAACACCACCTCCTTGATCATTCGTTGAATCTGCTTTCTAGTTTGTCTACACAGCATGATATTTTTGCTGTTCCCGCTACATCGACTGGTAGGCGTCCCTCTGGTGGTTTAGCTACTATTTTACCCAAGTCTCTTAATGCAACTATTCTAGCAATTGATACAAATTTTTTAGCTTGTAGTTTTTCAAACGTAGTTTTAATTAATTGTTATTTTCCGACTGATTACCATGATGATATTTCTTTTGATGCGTTTACTCATTGCTGTTTTAATCTTAGTCGTTTTGTGTCTAGTTTACAGTCAAATTTGCGTACTTGTATTTTAGGTGATTTTAACTGTGATCCAAACATAGTAAATGAAAGGGGTACAATTTTATCATCTTGTCTTCCTAATTTTTCTGTTTTACCGAAGTCCCAGGATTTTACTTATATTCATTGGAGTGGTAGTACAACTAATATTGATCATGTTTTTTCTTCTAACCCACTAAACAATCCGTATTCTAAACAATCCGTATTCAGATCTAAACCTCATTATTCTAATGATTGCCCTTGAGCTTTGTTGATGGTGATTGCTATTCGAACATTCCCTGTATCCCCGTCGTCATTTATATATCCCCCTGTGCCCCCCGGCGTCCCCGTTGTTGTTGTGTCCCTGTGTCCAGTCGTCATTTATATTCCCTGTGTACCGGTCGTCATTTGTGTCCCGGTGTCCCAGTCTGTAATTTCTCTTTGAGTGTCCCGGTCGTCATTTATATTCCCTGTGTCCAGGTGTCCTGGTCGTCATTTGTGTCCCGGTCTGTAATTTCTCTTCGAACATTCCCTGTGTCCCGGTCGTCATTTATATATCCCCCCTGTGCCCCCGGCGTCCCCGTTGTAGTTGTGTCCCTGTGTACCGGTCGTCATTTATATTCCCTGTGTCCCAGTCTGTAATTTCTCTTTGAGTGTCTCCGTCGTCATTTATATTCCCTGTGTCCCGGTCGTCATTTGTGTCCCGGTCTGTAATTTCATCAGTTGACAAACATGACGTCAGTCGACAAACAACTTCATGACGACATACAGCTCAATCCTTATAATGACGTCAGTCGACAAACATGACGTCAATCGACAGACACACAAACAAACAACTTATTTTTATGTATATAGATTGTAGCGTACTCCTCATTTTTTGAGGGAAATAAAGAAATAATAATAAAATTAAAAGAAAAGAAAAAATGTTTATGTACGGGGCAAAAACCATGTTAGTGTCGATATTTTTGGTTAAAGGTGAGCTACATCATTATGGTTCTTTTTTTTTTTTTTTTTTTTTTTTTTTTACCTTCATCATCGAGGAAAAAGGACACAAAATATGTCCTCTCTAGACAACCTATGACGAAACACAAGATTTATTTACCAAAATGAAATGGCATGAAGTATCTTGAAAGGCTTCGCTTTCATAAATCATGTTATTTATTAGAATCAATTAAGAACAGTTTTTTTGGAGGGGGAGGGAAGTGAAGTGGAAAAACTTTGTATTGCTACAAAACAAGTTCATATAAATAATAAAAGTAAATTAAAGGAATTAAAATAAAGTTATGAAAATCGATTTAGTTTGAGTTTGAGTAATCGGCCATTTTAATGTTAGTAAGGAGAATATAGGAGAATCAGGAGATTAATCCGATTTAGGAAAAGCTACGTGGACCAATAATAACAGCAATAATCTAATCAGCATATCAGATATGCATATATAAATATATATATATATATATATATATATATATATATATATATATATATATATATATATATATATATATATATATATATATATATATATATATATATATATATATATATATATATATATATATATATATATATATATATATATATATTACTAGCTGTTGGGGTGGCGCTTCGCGCCCCCCAACACCTAGTTGGGGGGGGGGGGGGGGGGGGGCGCTTCGCGCCCCCCCCAAGCCCCCCCGCGCGCGTAAGTCGTTACGCGCCATATTAGTTACGCGCCATTGTAGTTGTGTCCCTATGTCCCACCTGTGAATATAGATATATATATATATATATATATATATATATATATATATATATATATATATATATATATATCTATATATATAAAAATAAGTTGTCTGTCCGTTACGCCAGATTATATCTTCTATATATATAAAAATAAGTTGTCTGTGTGTGGATCTGTGGATGGATCAGGTGACGTCACCTGAAAAAACTGGATCAGGTGACAAAACTGAAAACTGAAAAAACTAAAAAAAGGCAAAAACTACAAAAAAAACTAAAAACTAATAAAAAAAATAAAAAAGCTAAAAAAACTAAAAAAACTAAAAAAAAGGCAAAAACTACAAAAAAAACTAAAAACTAATAAAAAAGCTAAAAAACTAAAAAAACTAAAATAAGGCAAAAACTACAAAAAAAACTAAAAACTAATAAAAAAAATAAAAAAGCTAAAAAACTAAAAAAACTAAAAAAACTAAAAAAAGGTAAAAAACTAAAAAAACTAAAAACTAAAAAAAAAACTAAAAACAAGGAAAAATCTGAAAAATAAGCTAAAATAAAGGTAAAAACCAATAAAAAACTAAAAAAAAAACTGAAAAAACTAAAAAAGGCAAAAACTACAAAAAAAAACTAAAAACTAATAAAAAAAAGTAAAAAAGCTAAAAAACTAAAAAAACTAAAAAAAAACAAAAAAAAGTAAAAAACTAAAAAAATAAAAAATAAAAAAAACTAAAAAAAAGGAAAAAACTGAAAAATAAGCTAAAATAAAGGTAAAAACCAATAAAAAACTAAAAAGAAGAAAGAAAAAACTAAAAAAATTTTCATCTAAAAAACTAAAAAAAACTAAAAAAGGTAAAAAGTAAAAGAACTAAAAAAGAAAAAAATAAATGACGACACTCAAAGAGAAAGCGACCAGGACAAAAGGAATGTTCGATTAGCAATCAACAAAGCACCGGGACACAGGGAGTATAAATGACGACCAGGACATAAGTAAAAAAAAAACTAACAAAACTAAAAAGAAGGTAAAAACTACAAAAAAACTAAAAAGAAAAAAACTAAAAAAAGGCAAAAACTACAAAAAAAACTAAAAACTAATAAAAAAGCTAAAAAACTAAAAAAACTAAAAAAAGGCAAAAACTACAAAAAAAACTAAAAACTAATAAAAAAAATAAAAAAGCTAAAAAACTAAAAAAACTAAAAAAACTAAAAAAAGGTAAAAAGCTAAAAAAACTAAAAAAAACTAAAAAAAAGGAAAAAACTGAAAAATAAGCTAAAATAAAGGTAAAAACCAATACAAAACTAAAAAAAAAACTGAAAAAACTAAAAAGGGCAAAAACTACAAAAAAAACTAAAAACTAATAAAAAAAAGTAAAAAAGCTAAAAAACTAAAAAAACTAAAAAAAAACAAAAAAAGGTAAAAAACTAAAAAAATAAAAAATAAAAAAAACTAAAAAAAAGGAAAAAACTGAAAAATAAGCTAAAATAAAGGTAAAAACCAATAAAAAACTAAAAAGAAGAAAGAAAAAACTAAAAAAAATTTTCATCTAAAAAACTAAAAAAAACTAAAAAAGGTAAAAAGTAAAAGAACTAAAAAAGAAAAAAATAAATGACGACACTCAAAGAGAAAGCGACCAGGACAAAAGGAATGTTCGATTAGCAATCAACAAAGCACCGGGACACAGGGAGTATAAATGACGACCAGGACATAAGTAAAAAAAAAACTAACAAAACTAAAAAGAAGGTAAAAACTACAAAAAAACTAAAAAGAAAAAAACTAAAAAAAGGCAAAAACTACAAAAAAAACTAAAAACTAATAAAAAAGCTAAAAAACTAAAAAAACTAAAAAAAGGCAAAAACTACAAAAAAAACTAAAAACTAATAAAAAAAATAAAAAAGCTAAAAAACTAAAAAAACTAAAAAAACTAAAAAAAGGTAAAAAGCTAAAAAAACTAAAAAAAACTAAAAAAAAGGAAAAAACTGAAAAATAAGCTAAAATAAAGGTAAAAACCAATACAAAACTAAAAAAAAAACTGAAAAAACTAAAAAGGGCAAAAACTACAAAAAAAACTAAAAACTAATAAAAAAAAGTAAAAAAGCTAAAAAACTAAAAAAACTAAAAAAAAACAAAAAAAGGTAAAAAACTAAAAAAATAAAAAATAAAAAAAACTAAAAAAAGGAAAAAACTGAAAAATAAGCTAAAATAAAGGTAAAAACCAATAAAAAACTAAAAAGAAGAAAGAAAAAACTAAAAAAAATTTTCATCTAAAAAACTAAAAAAAACTAAAAAAGGTAAAAAGTAAAAGAACTAAAAAAGAAAAAAATAAATGACGACACTCAAAGAGAAAGCGACCAGGACAAAAGGAATGTTCGATTAGCAATCAACAAAGCACCGGGACACAGGGAGTATAAATGACGACCAGGACATAAGTAAAAAAAAAACTAACAAAACTAAAAAGAAGGTAAAAACTACAAAAAAACTAAAAAGAAAAAAACTAAAAAAAGGCAAAAACTACAAAAAAAACTAAAAACTAATAAAAAAGCTAAAAAACTAAAAAAACTAAAAAAAGGCAAAAACTACAAAAAAAAACTAAAAACTAATAAAAAAAATAAAAAAGCTAAAAAACTAAAAAAACTAAAAAAACTAAAAAAAGGTAAAAAGCTAAAAAAACTAAAAACTAAAAAAACTAAAAAAAAGGAAAAAACTGAAAAATAAGCTAAAATAAAGGTAAAAACCAATAAAAAACTAAAAAAAAAACTGAAAAAACTAAAAAAGGCAAAAACTACAAAAAAAACTAAAAACTAATAAAAAAAAGTAAAAAAGCTAAAAAACTAAAAAAACTAAAAAAAAACAAAAAAAAGTAAAAAACTAAAAAAATAAAAAATAAAAAAAACTAAAAAAAAGGAAAAAACTGAAAAATAAGCTAAAATAAAGGTAAAAACCAATAAAAAACTAAAAAGAAGAAAGAAAAAACTAAAAAAAATTTCATCTAAAAAACTAAAAAAAACTAAAAAAGGTAAAAAGTAAAAGAACTAAAAAAGAAAAAAATAAATGACGACACTCAAAGAGAAAGCGACCAGGACAAAAGGAATGTTCGATTAGCAATCAACAAAGCACCGGGACACAGGGAGTATAAATGACGACCAGGACATAAGTAAAAAAAAAACTAACAAAACTAAAAAGAAGGTAAAAACTACAAAAAAACTAAAAAGAAAAAAACTAAAAAAAGGCAAAAACTACAAAAAAAACTAAAAACTAATAAAAAAGCTAAAAAACTAAAAAAACTAAAAAAAGGCAAAAACTACAAAAAAAACTAAAAACTAATAAAAAAATAAAAAAGCTAAAAAACTAAAAAAACTAAAAAAACTAAAAAAAGGTAAAAAGCTAAAAAAACTAAAAAAAACTAAAAAAAAGGAAAAAACTGAAAAATAAGCTAAAATAAAGGTAAAAACCAATACAAAACTAAAAAAAAAACTGAAAAAACTAAAAAGGGCAAAAACTACAAAAAAAACTAAAAACTAATAAAAAAAAGTAAAAAAGCTAAAAAACTAAAAAAACTAAAAAAAAACAAAAAAAGGTAAAAAACTAAAAAAATAAAAAATAAAAAAAACTAAAAAAAAGGAAAAAACTGAAAAATAAGCTAAAATAAAGGTAAAAACCAATAAAAAACTAAAAAGAAGAAAGAAAAAACTAAAAAAAATTTTCATCTAAAAAACTAAAAAAAACTAAAAAAGGTAAAAAGTAAAAGAACTAAAAAAGAAAAAAATAAATGACGACACTCAAAGAGAAAGCGACCAGGACAAAAGGAATGTTCGATTAGCAATCAACAAAGCACCGGGACACAGGGAGTATAAATGACGACCAGGACATAAGTAAAAAAAAAACTAACAAAACTAAAAAGAAGGTAAAAACTACAAAAAAACTAAAAAGAAAAAAACTAAAAAAAGGCAAAAACTACAAAAAAAACTAAAAACTAATAAAAAAGCTAAAAAACTAAAAAAACTAAAAAAAGGCAAAAACTACAAAAAAAACTAAAAACTAATAAAAAAAATAAAAAAGCTAAAAAACTAAAAAAACTAAAAAAACTAAAAAAAGGTAAAAAGCTAAAAAAACTAAAAACTAAAAAAACTAAAAAAAAGGAAAAAACTGAAAAATAAGCTAAAATAAAGGTAAAAACCAATAAAAAACTAAAAAAAAAACTGAAAAAACTAAAAAAGGCAAAAACTACAAAAAAAACTAAAAACTAATAAAAAAAAGTAAAAAAGCTAAAAAACTAAAAAAACTAAAAAAAACAAAAAAAGGTAAAAAACTAAAAAAATAAAAAATAAAAAAAAACTAAAAAAAAGGAAAAAACTGAAAAATAAGCTAAAATAAAGGTAAAAACCAATAAAAAACTAAAAAGAAGAAAGAAAAAACTAAAAAAAATTTTCATCTAAAAAACTAAAAAAAAATAAAAAAGGTAAAAAGTAAAAGAACTAAAAAATAAAAAAATAAATGACGACACTCAAAGAGAAAGCGACCAGGACAAAAGGAATGTTCGATTAGCAATCAACAAAGCACCGGGACACAGGGAGTATAAATGACGACCAAGACATAAGTAAAAAAAAAACTAACAAAACTAAAAAGAAGGTAAAAACTACAAAAAAACTAAAAAGAAAAAAAATAAAAAAAGGCAAAAAATACAAAAAAAACTAAAAACTAATAAAAAAGCTAAAAAACTAAAAAAACTAAAAAAAGGCAAAAACTACAAAAAAAACTAAAAACTAATAAAAAAAATAAAAAAGCTAAAAAACTAAAAAAACTAAAAAAACTAAAAAAAGGTAAAAAGCTAAAAAAACTAAAAACTAAAAAAACTAAAAAAAAGGAAAAAACTGAAAAATAAGCTAAAATAAAGGTAAAAACCAATAAAAAACTAAAAAAAAACTGAAAAAACTAAAAAAAGGCAAAAACTACAAAAAAACTAAAAACTAATAAAAAAAGTAAAAAAGCTAAAAAACTAAAAAAACTAAAAAAACTAAAAAAAGGTAAAAAACTAAAAAAAATAAAAAATAAAAAAAAAACTAAAAAAAAGGAAAAAACTGAAAAATAAGCTAAAATAAAGGTAAAAACCAATAAAAAACTAAAAAGGAAAAAACTAAAAAAAAATTTCATCTAAAAAACTAAAAAAAACTAAAAAAGGTAAAAACTAAAAGAACTAAAAAAGAAAAAAATAAATGACGACACTCAAAGAGAAAGCGACCAGGACAAAAGGAATGTTCGATTAGCAATCAACAAAGCACCGGGACACAGGGAGTATAAATGACGACCAGGACATAAGTAAAAAAAAAAACTAACAAAACTAAAAAGAAGGTAAAAACTACAAAAAAAAAGAAAAAAAAACTAAAAACTAATAAAAAAACTAAAAAATCTAAAAATCTAAATAAACTAAAAAAGAAAAAAAAGGAAAAAAATAAAGGAGAAAAACAAAACTAAAAAACGAATGTATATACAGACCGGGACACCGGGATACAAATGACGACCGGGACACAGGGAATATAAATGACGACCGGGACACAGGGACACAACTACAACGGGGACACCGGGGGAAACAGGGGGATATAAATGACGACCGGGACACCGGGACAGGGAATGGTCGATTAGCAATCACCATCAACAAAGCTCAAGGGCAATCATTAGAATCATGAGGTATAGATCTGAATACAGATTGTTTTCCCATGGACCATTATATGTTGCATGTTCAAGAGTCGGTAAACCTGACAATCTATTTATATGCAAAGACAATGGGACAGCAAAGAATGTTGTATATTCGCAAGTTTTACGTAGTTAAAACCATATATATATATATATATATATATATATATATATATATATATATATATATATATATATATATATATATATATATATATATATATATATATATATATATATATATCTATATTCACAGGTGGGACATAGGGACACAACTACAATGGCACGTAACTATTATGGCGCGTAACGACTTACGCGCGCGGGGGGGCTCGGGGGGGGGGGGCGCGAAGCGCCCCCACCAACTAGGTGTTGGGGTGGCGCGAAGCGCCACCCCAACAGCTAGTATATATATATATATATATATATATATATATATATATATATATATATATATATATATATATATATATATATGTTTTTAACTACGTAAAACTTGCGAATATACAACATTCTTTGCTGTCCCATTGTCTGTGCATATAAATAGATTGTCAGGTTTACCGACTCTTGAACATGCAACATATAATGGTCCATGGGAAAACAATCCGTATTCAGATCTATACCTCATGATTCTAATGATTGCCCTTGAGCTTTGTTGATGGTGATTGCTAATCGACCATTCCCTGAGTCGCCATCGTCATTTATATATCCCCCTGTGCACCCCGGCGTCCCCTTTGTAGTTATGTCCCTGTGTCCCGGTCGTCATTTATATTCCCTGTGTCCCGGTCGTCATTTGTGTCCCAGTGTCCCAATCTGTGATTTCTCTTTGAGCGTCCCGGGCGTCATTTATATTCCTTGTGTCCCGGTCGTCATTTATATCCCCCTGTGCCCCCGGCGTCCCCGTTGTAGTTGTGTCATTTATATTCCCTGTGTCCCGGTCGTCATCCCGGTATACATTCGTTTTTGAATTGGTATATGATGAAATAAATTTTTAATTTTTTCCCTTTTTTTCCTTTTAGTTTTTTTTTATTGGTTTTGACCTTTTTTTAGGTTTTTTAGTTTCTTTCTTTTTCCTTTTAGTTTTTTTTTTGAAGTTTTTATCTTTTTAGTTTTTTTACTTTTATTTATATTTTTTTAGTTTTCTTTTTCTCCTTTATTTTTCAGTTTTTTCCTTTTTTTAGTTTTTTTTCTTTTTTAGTTCTTTTAGTTTTTACCTTTTTAGTTTTTTTTAGTTTTTTAGATTAAATTTTTTTTTAGTTTTTCACCTTTTTTCTTTTTAGTTTTTTATTGGTTTTTACCTTTTTTTTAGCTTTTTTTTTTTCGTTTTTTCTTTTTACTTTATTTTTAGTTTTTATCTTTTTTATTTTTTTTTATGTTTATTTTTAATTTTATTAGTTTTCTTTTTCTCTTCTAATTTTCAGTTTTTTCCTTTTTTTAGTTTTTTTTTAGTTTTTAGTTTTTTAAGTTTTTTCCTTTTTTTAGTTTCTTTAGTTTTTTTAGTTTTTCAGCTGTTTTATTTTTTTATTAGTTTTTATTTTTTTTTGTAGTTTTTGCCTTTTTTTAGTTTTTTCAGTTTTTTTTTAGTTTTTAGTTTTTTACCTTTTTTAGCCTAACCAGGATTTGAACCTGGGACCTTCATTCTCCGTTCTGACACCCTCTCTCACCGAGTGACTACTCCAGCATGTTCATTTTGGTGTTTTAAATGGTATATTATTAACCAAATTAATGTGTTTTACAATATACTAAGCATCGTCATAACAAAAATGACGACAACTAATTTCATGACGTCAGCCGACACAGAAACATGACGTCACCTGATCCACGATCCACAGATCCACAGACAACTTATTTTTATATATATAGATATATATATTCTTGTATGGTATACCAGATAAATACATTAAAGTGTTTAGTGCCATGTACGAGAACAACTTTACTGCGGTTAAGGTAGGAAATGTGGTAAGTAGCTCGTTTCGTATTAAATCAGGAGATAAGCAAGGTTGCTTTTCATCCCCATTTATATGGATAATTTTGATGGGTGTTGTCCGAAGAAGCACGGCAAAGGCGATAGAGAATACGCAATCAGCTGGGCGAGTAAAAGTCTCCTACACTTGGATTATTCTGATGATTTAAGCATCGTTGATGTAAATTTTAGCAAAACGGATGAGGTTTTGCAAGTTCAGGGTGCAAGAACAGGTTTGAAAATTAATGTTAAGAAGTTGCTAGACTAGGAATAAGTGAAGGTGAAGAGGAGGGGAAAGAGGAGATAAATCAAGTGGACAGCTTTACTTATCTAGGCATTGTTATTAGTAAAGATGAGGGTGCAGCGAAGATGTTAAAAGTAGAATAGGCAAGGCCCAGAATGCTTCTTTCACAGTTGAAAAAAGCTTGGAAGAAAAGGAAGACATGTGTGCGGACCGAGATAAGAATATTGGAATATACAGTGATGACGGTGGTCAAGTATGGTTTCTGAGGCGTGGGTACTCCGAGCGATGGAGGAGGATTTGCTATATGTTTTTCAGAGAGATTTCCGTGGACTGTTTTGGGTACTCGACTAACTGACCGTATCTCAAAAAGTAGCCTGCAAGAATAATGTGGTTCAAACACGCTTTCTAGGGCTATAATGAGAGATAGGGTGAGATGGCTAGGACACGTTGTGCGGATGACAGATTGCCAAAGATTGTCCTTATTGGCCAACTATCTAAGGCCAAATGGAAAGCAGGTCGCCCCCGAGTAGGGTTGGGAGATGTCGGAAGGACAGATTTAAGAGATATAGGAAGTTCGTCGAAGGGTGAAAAAAGAGAGGCTTGGAATAGATTGGCATGTGTGAGCGTACGTAGCTGTGCTGATATCAGGTGGTTTGGTGCTGCAGTGAACTGTTAGTAGTAGTAATAGTTGTAATGATTTACCCTTTCAGAAGCCAATCTGGACGTCGATTCTTCTTTTGACATTTTTTGGTTTTTAGCGTCAAGGCGCTTTATTGATTGAACTTGAAAGTCATTCAAATATTCGCTAAAAACAACAATTAAAAGCTTTTTCACATTGCCATTCCATACTGTAAGCCGCTTAACAAAAGCATTTAAAATGGTCTATATGGCTGGTCTGGTAGAATTTAACTGCCAATTCGAATAAAGTTTATATTCTTACGGATCCTAAGTAAACTAGAGTCATTTGCCTAGTTAACGAATTTAAAACCCCTGCAATCCTAAAAATGACATAAAAAAAAATCAAGCCCTAAATAGTTTTTAAAAATCAAATTCCATTCTAAACTACAGAAAAACATTATCGATGACTAAGTACATTAGAACTTTTAAAGATTTTAGAAAACATATGGTTGGTGCATGAAAATCGAATCCTGCAACGAATCTTCCTTTAGAAATTGTAAACTTCAAATCAGTGCTGCAACAAGTACTCCAAATTTTTACTTAAGTATCAAGTATTAAGCACTCATTGTTTTTTTACTTAAATATCAAGTAATAAGTACTTTCAAATTCTTACTTAAGTATCAAATATCAAGTACTTGCCAAAATTCTACTTAAGTAATACTTCAAGTATTTATTCTATGTATATATATATATAAATATATATATATATATATATATATATATATATATATATATATATATATATATATATATATATATATATATATATATATATATATATATATATATATATTTCTAATATAAAGCATGCTACCTTTTTGTTGAAGCCATTCTGAAGGCTTCTTAGCCCCTTCCCTTGCCTATAAAATATCCCCTGTCATTCCTCTCTTGGAAATCTTAATCAAGAACCAGAATTTCCGTTTTATCGTTTTTAACCGTTTCCTTTTTTCGGCTGGTAAACACCCAATGAAGTCCAAGAAAATAATCTTAACCAATTTTCAACACAACGGCTTGAAAGGAAAAGACTCAAAATATTTAAGTGCAGTCAAAAAACTCTTTATTGGATGAGACATATCACATGACAGGATTAGCACAATGTACGTAGAGTTGAACTTCTGGCGATTAGTGTTCAATCAAATCTGGCACGTTTGAAATAATACAGGGTTATTCTGAAACATGTGGGAATGATAGAAAAAATATTGAAAGTATTGTTTTCCATTGTTTGGCTGGTACACACCCAACAAAGTCCAAAAAATAATCTGAACCAATTTTCAACACAACGTCTTGAAAGAAAAAGACTATCAAAACAATTAAGTGCAGTCAAAAAACTTCTGATTGGATCAGACAGATCACATGACAGGATTAATACAGTACACATAGAGTTGAACTTCTGGCGATTAGTGTTCAGTCAAATCTGGCACGTTTGAAAAAATACAGGGTTATTCTGAAATATGTCGGAATGGTGGAAAAAATATTGAAAACAGAAAAATAAACTTTGAATTGGCTTTAAAACAGATAAAAGGCAATAAAGTAGTTCATTCTCTGATTCAATAAGTAAAAACCTTAGCAACAAAAAAACGCAAATTTAAAAGTAAGGAGCCAAGTGAGTCGGTTGCAGGCTTTTTTAACAAGAGAAATTAAAGCTCAATAATCAATAATCAATTGATGGCATGTCTCGCCCTCGGCACCTTTACAAGGAAACTGCCTTAGGTTTTCAAGTTAAATTTCAGACACGCTATGAAAATGTATGGCATCTATATCCTTTGTCTGGTTTTCACTCAAGCAAGCCGCATGGTGTGTAGTCAATTCAGATGGTCGGTACAACTCCCTACAAACATATATTATAAAATCAAGGGCCTGCAGCACGTCCGCTGATTCAGACGCATTCCATACGGCTGGTCAAACTACAGAATGAATGAATCAATCAATGAATGAACTTTATTATCCGTAAAAGTAAAAAAAAACAAAACACAAAGTACGGAGTATTATAAATAAACAAAAACAAAAACGATAAACAGCAAGAAAAAAAAAATCAAACTAACAAAAGACAACAGGGACTAATTAACCAGTATCAACATGGAAAAAAGGCTGCAGAGGGTCGTAAACGTGAATAAAGTAGATAGTCTTTTTACATAAATCATCACTGGAAGACCGAATCCAAGAAGGCATATCTATTAAACCAAATCGAGCAATTATTTTTCTGTTTTGGTGCCATCTAGGAGGCCAGAGGAAGATTTTACAATATCTGAAATAAGCCGCACTTACAGTATGGGGATTTTTCTTACGAAACAGATGAGCCATGCCTGATAAAAACAAAAGCACAGGGGCACAATAAGCGTTATAAATCATGCACAAACCGTTGCGATTGTAACGGCTTTTGTTTGGGGATATTTTTCCGTAAGCGACGCGTAGGTTTTTCACGGCTTGATTCACTAGGGATGAAAAGGTAGTGGAAAGTCTTGAACCGAAACACAGACCAAGCCAACTAACTAAAGAAGAACATGGCAGAATTGCAGTCCCACCAACGAATGGAGGGACTGTATAAGGGCTATTAAAACAAATAAACTCGCATTTAGACGCATTAACTGACAGTCCAATCTTAGATAGCTCATTGGTTATTATAGTAAAATTAGAAAGCAATCCACGGCGAGTCCGGGCAACAAGAAGAACGTCGTCTGCATATGCAACAGAAGACAAACCAATATTACCGTAAGAAACCGAACTTTTAAGGGGGCGCAGGCACGATGCAAGCACACATTTAAATATACTAGGAGACAATACGGCAGAAGTTGCAACCTATCTATTTCTAGCAGTAGTTTTCATACCATGAAGTGGCAAAAACCATGAGACTAAGTCGAAAATCTTCTGAGAAAAAAGGAATAAAACAAGAGCTAAGAGCTCATATGGCACTTGTGACGAGGTCGGAAGAGCCAAGAGCTCATATGGCATGAGCTCTAGCAAAATTATAAGAATCAATAGATTAATTTAAAAGAAAGATCAGATGCTTAATGTTAGTCGGCATTTAAAATAAGAGCTCTGAGACACAAGGTCCTTTTAAATATCAAAATTCATTAAGATCCGATCACCCACTCACAAGTTAAAAATACCTCATTTTTCTAATTTTTCCTCTCCCTTCAGCCTCCCCCCAGATGGTTGAATCGGGAAATCAACTTTATCAAGTCAATTTGTGCAGGTCCCTGACACGCCTACCAATTTTCATTGTCCTAGCACGTCCAGAAGTACCGAACTCCCCAAAGCACTGGACTCCCCTAACTACCCCAAAGAGAGTGGATCTAGTCCCGTTTCGTCAATCGCGTATCTACGACATTTGCTTATTCTACCGTTTCTCCAAACGTTACTCTAAACGTTTTCCAAGATTTCCAGTTTCCCCTCCAACTCTCACCCAATGTCACCAGAACTGGTCGGGGTTTAAAATAAGAGATCTGAGACATGAGTTCCTTCTTAATATCAAATTCAAAATGCCTCACGAACGGTCATCCGCTCTTAAGTAAAAATACCTCAATTTTTTTAATTTTTCCGAATTAACACCCCCTCCAACTCCCCCAAAGAGAGCGAATCCATTTCGGTTATATCAATCACGTATCAAGGACTTGTGCTTATACTTCCCACCAAGTCTCATCCTGATCCCTCCACTCTAAGCATTTTCCAAGATTTTAGGTTTCCCCCTCCAATGTCACCTGATCCGGTCGGAGTTTAATGTAAGAGCACTGAGACATAATAACCTCCTAAATATCAAATTTAATTTAGATCCGATCTAATTTTCCCAAATTAACCGTCCTCCCACTCCCCCTCCCCCCAGATGGTCGAATCGGAGAAACAACTATTTCAGATTTAATCTGGTCTGGTCCCTGATACGCCTGCCAAATTTCATCGTCCTAGCTTACCTGGAAGTGCCTAAACTAGCAAGACCGGGACTGAGAGACCGACAGACCTACAGAATTTGCGATCACTGTATGTCACTTGGTAAATACCAAGTGCCATACAAAGTAATTTTTCTCTGGGATTGGAATATTTGGTTGAAGATTGGCTTCAGTATGACTTATTTTGGAAAAGGGTTATTTCCAGGCTTTGGGCAAGCCATGGGTGGAAATAGTTATGGGCCCTACTAAACTGAAGGAAAACTCGACTTTCTTAAAACTTGAAAACCCCTCCCCCTATTTTAGATAGGGGTTGTGATACCAGAGCTCGATATGAGCCCTGATTCTAGTCATTTTTGGTCTAGCTTTCATTTGGATCCGTTGCTCCATTCGCAAGTTATACTAAATTAAACCAAAAGCTTCACTGAGATCCATCAATCTCTCGCAAGCTACACTGAACTAAATGAAAAACTCGACTTTTAATTAAGCTTGGGTCTCCATCCCAGAACTCAATGCATACCATACTCTTAGGCATCTTTATTCATTTTTCATCGAAATTCATCTCCATATGCAAGTTACAGTGAATTAAATAAAAAAACTCGAATTTTTTTTAACACTTAAAGCCCCATCGCCCTAATTAAGCTCAATTTTAAATCCAAATAGTTCAATTTCAATAAAAATCTGACTGGCGGTTCTCTCGCTATACTCGATTGCACAGACGGGCGGACAGACAGACAGATCTCAAAAACCTATCTTGATGGATATTTTCCACTATCCAAATAGGTGATGATACCTGGATGATGATATGCCATTGTTTTCCTTTTTTTGGATCTAACTAGCCAATATGGCTACCTAAGACTTTGCAAAATCCGTCCGTCCGTCTGTGTGATCCCGTATAGGGGGAGAAACGCTGGTTGGATTTGGATGAAAATTTTGATGGCCAGATTTAGTGCCAAGGATCATGAGACACATCCAGTTGAAAGATGAAGACCCTAGCTCAAATAAAACAGGGGGGAGAGGGCTTTACCTGTTAAAAATAGTTTTTCGTTCAATTCAGAGTAACTTGCGACTGGAGTGATGGATCTGAATGAAAATTGAACCAAAGAGGCCTAAGACCATGACACATATAAAGTTTTGAGATAAAGACCCTAGCTCAAATTTAACAATGGCGAGTGGGTTTTAATTCCTGAAAAATTTAAGTTTTATGTTTAATTTAGTATAACTTGCAAGTGGAGTAACGGATCCGAATGAAAACTAGACCAAAGATGCCTAAGATCAGGGCTCATATCAAGTTCTGGTATCACAAACCCTATCTCAAATAGGGCGAGGGGGAGAAGGTTTCAAGTCTTAAGAAAGTTGAGTTTTCCTTTAATTTAGTAGGGCCTATAACTTATGAATGGAGTGACAAATTGAAGTCAGATTCGTCCGAATACCTGAATTTGCTGGAACGAGTTGACAAAATACCACTGCATTGGATCCAACTAGAATTGCCTAGACTTGTTTATTGCAGACAATATTTAGATGGGCAAAGATTCATAGCTTCAGTAGTTTTGCCAATAATATGGTCCTGAAGATGATGAAATGGTAGAAATCTGGTTCAGTTGAAGAGATGACAAAACTTAAACACTAATGTCAGAAATATAAGCCCAAATTCACTACAGTATGCAACATTTAGCATAAAACAAGTGATTGACCAGTGAACTGTGAAATAATTTCAATTTTCTTTGTTATTTAACTTATAAACAAAATTAAACCAAGTGTTAATCATGCTATAATTGTTTTTCGTCAAAAACCAATACCTTATTTCATTTTCAAAAATAGAGTATGGAGCTATATCTGAGTTTACTCTAAATCTAAAGGGTGATATTTTCTCGTACATTGCCAAAGCACACACACACAAAATTGGGTCAAAGGTAAAGTATTTGAAAAACAAGTACATTAAAAGTATCTTAAGTAATAAGTACACCCTAGAGTTTTTACTTAAGTACAAGTAATGGAAAATTTTACTTAAGTAGTACTTCAAGTAAGTGACAGCACTGCTTCAAATACAATGACAAAATCCGTCTGAAACGGAAATAGAAAAGCTTCTCTTAAAAGAGCATTCAACATACATCCAAACCCGGTCAAAACTGTATTCCTATCTATAGAAAAAAAAATTCGACTACTTCAACTATTATGGATACCGGAACGGTTACTACTGTACCTACCGCCCTTGTTATGACTGCTCTAACTACTGTAGCTATAGCTACTGCGAGTAATACGACTATAGGAACCTACAACAAGAACATCAAACACCACTAAGGTAAAGTATTATAATTCTGATGTTTTTTCCTTCCCTAGGTTTATTTACGCAAATGCTGAAAGTTTAAATTTTGATAAAGTGGCTGAGTTAGAAAGTCTAGCTCAGGCAACAAAGGCATCTGTCCTAATGGTTTCTGAAGTTCATCGACAAAACCCAGAACTCCTGAAAATAGGTGGTTTTGATGAGTTTATAAAAATACGACCTGATGACCATCCACTGGGGAAAAAAGGTGGCGGAGTTCTTATTTATGCCCATGAAATTTTTAAAGCAGCTAGACTTGATGTCCCTTTTTTAACTGAGTACGACGAAATAATGTGGGTCATTCTAAAACCACGACGTCTCCCCCGGAAATTCACTGGTATTGCTCTCTGCGTGTATTATTACTCGCCGGGTCAGACGAGTGAATACCGCCAAGCATTCGTAGAAAAGCTACAACTCAGTTCGGATTTTGTTTTGGGCAAATACCCATCATGCGGAATTTTCATGATGGGCGATGCCAATGAATTAAAGCTCCATCACCTGGACGCCGGAATCGGCCTGAAGCAGCTCGTCAATTTTCCCACAACCAAAGGTGGCACCTCCCTTGACCGAATTTCCACAAATATGCACGAATTTTACAACATACCTACGACCGGGGCTCCAATTGGAGGAAGTTACCACTTTTCTCTTGAACTTAACCCCACCTGTTCCATTAAAATCGATTACACTACAACTGTAACTATCAGTCGACCAATCACAAGTGAGGGACTTCTGACTTTTGGCCAATGGTTAAGCTGCGAGAAATGGGAAAAATTCCAAGATGCTAAAAGTAGCAACGAAAAAGCTACTATTTTCCAAGAAGCTTTGCTTCATAATTACAAGGCCTGTTTTCCTGAGAAGTCAACAAAACGTTTCTCGTCAGATCGACCATATATTACACAAGAAGTTAAGAAAATGGTAATGGAAAAGAGATGGCTTTTCCGTCATGGTAATACCCAACAAGCCAACAGGTTGAAAAACAAACTAAGAAAAGTCACTCGAAAACACGCGAACAAATATACGTAAAGTTAATCATCTGTTCGAGTCCAAACCAAGCCAGTGGTACAACCGAATCAAAAGGATGACGGGCAAGGTGGAAAAAGGAGTCGATTTTGGCATTGATGAAGATGACGTCGTAACAGCCAACTCCCTTAATAAACATCTGGGTAACATTGTGCAATCCCTCCCGCCTTTGCTGAGCGTGGGAATACCCACCCCTCCTCCTGAGTCTTTTGATTTCCCTTTGATATCAGAGTCCCAGGTGTTTTTCAAATTAAAAAGGCTTAAAAGAACAAGTATTACCCCTGTAGATATTCCCATTGATCTCATCAAAGCATTTCCAGATTATCTTAGTGGCCCCCTAACACTCCTTTTTAATCAGGTGACAAAAACAGGTGAGTATCCATCAATTTGGAAAAATGGGTTCATTACACCAATACCAAAAAAAGATGCGCCCAATGATTTTTCGGGTGTCCGACCGATCACTATGACACCCATTTTTAGCAAAGTGTATGAAAGTTTTGTTGCAGCATGGCTGAAAGACCGTATTCTGGACAAAATTGATCCAAGGCAGTTTGGAAATATGCCAAACACATCTACATCTCATTACTTAGTAAGTATAATTGACAGTATTTTGCAAAAACTCGATGAACCAGATTCTTGGATTAATCTTATTGCAATAGATCTAAGAAAAGCTTTTGATTTAATTTGCCACAAAATTCTTGTAAAAAAACTTCTTGGACTAGGTGTAGATTCATTCCTTGTACGTTTAATTGCTAGTTTTCTTTCTGGTAGATGTCAACGGACAAAATATAAGTCCACCTACTCCGACCCACTGCCCATTTTTTGTGGAGTTCCCCAAGGTACCCTCTTGGGACCACTTTTGTTTCTTGTCATAATAAATGATTTGGCAACAACACTGGACGATCGCTGGAAGTATGTCGACGATCTGTCGCTCATTGAATGTTGTCGGAAAAACCTACCAAGCAGAGCAGGTTCATTAATGAAAGATATATGTCAAGAGGCAAAGGTGGACAAAATGACTGTCAACTTTGATAAATCTGTAATTTTAACATTTTCTTTTTTAAAATCTGCGCCAGTTTTTAATCCACCTATTCCCAGCGCCAGTCACGTGACCGAAATTAAACTGCTCGGCGTTCATATCACTTCAGATCTGAAGTGGAATAAACATGTTGATGGCATGTTAAAAAAAGCTAATTTGGCCATCAGGTCTCTAAAGTTGTTGGCTCGCCATGGAATCCCTGCACCACACCTCCTACGCATCTATTTCTCTTTTATACGTTCCACACTTGAATACTGTTGCCCTGTATGGCATTTCGGGCTGACTAGGGAACAGTCGGACCGGGTTGAGAGGGTGCAATACCGTGCCCTCCTAGTAATCTCAAAAGCCCCAAAAATACCGTACATATCCCTCCTTAATCAGTTTCAACTTCAAACCCTTCAATCTCGTCGTTTAAAACTAGCCCTATCCTTTGGTAATAAAATTTTGTCCAGCCCTATACACCGAAATATCCTTCCTCCCCAACATCAACCGGCACGGGTAAGGCCACTCAGGGCCGTTGCAGAGCCTGTACCAAAACTTCAACCTGTGACTGTGTCACATGCTCGTTATGAGCTTAGTTTTGTGCCCTCGTTTGTTAAGCTGTTTAATGCTGGATCGACTTTTTAATCCGGATTATTGTTGTTAATTGTATTATTATAATTTTGTGTATATTTGTTGACTTATTTTCGTGTGTATGTGACAATTATTATTGTTAATTGTATATATTATTAATTTTGTGAATGTTAATTTTGACTTGTCGACGAATTTTTGTGTGTGTATGACAATAAAAACTAATAATCGGCTCTGTCCGTCGAATGTTTTTTTAAATAAAATGAATTTGAATTTTGAATTTTGAATATTAAGACTACTATGTCTATTGCTGTTATTCAACTGGTTAATACTAACAACTATTTCTAACTAAACTTATTAGCCAAGATTACTATTATTGCTATACGCACAACTCTGTATAAATACTTCGGTAATTGTTTTCTTTTTTTTACCTTTCAACGATGAGGCTCTTTTTCTGGTAAAGATATAAATAATATTTAGATACAAAAAATGTGTAACTAACAGCATTACCGACGCGGTACAAACGTACTGATTGTTGTACATTTTAGAGGTCCATGAACAATGCGGTGCATTCAGATATATCATGGTACAATCCAAAATTCCTGGTACCTTTCAGCACCCTTTGGACAGCATATGCGGGGTCATTTTTTTTCAAATTTTTGAATCTTCAAGTTAGAGATTAAGCAAAACAAAAGGAATTTTTGTCAAGGTGACCAAAAGAAAGCTCTACGAATTTCAAACTAATCATCACACGAGAAATAGGGCCAAAAATGTATTTATGAGAGGACAAATATATTAATGAAGAAAATTTGTTTCTCTTTCAGTATATTCTTATATTTTGTCGGTGAAATTGAAACTGATGTAAAATGCCATAATTTTGCTACAAAGAATCTTTTGGGTATAACGCTGGTACCTACCCAGTTGTGTTTAGTTTAAGGTGTAATTGGTCACAACATTTTTCGGTTATGGTATTGAGAAACTTGCGACGAGACTGCCAAGAAAATGCTCAGCTCCATGAAAATTTTGTTCAGAAATTATTAGATAATAAAAAGAACTTGCTTTATTAAAATGACTCTGTTGACAAAAATGAGACTAATTTTATTTTTTTTTTTATGTATACATGGAAAGTTACCAGATCGGAATATTTTAAATCAGTTCAGACGACAAGAATTTACCGAACTTGCAATATTATCAATAATCATGACTCGTGGGGTTTGTGATAAAAAATAACCGAACCCCATTTGGGTTTATGATAGACATTTTCAGAAATAAATAAAAAGATCGCGAGGCTACTAAAACCACTATGACGTTTCTGACTACCACAATAACTGTGACTACCTCTTATGCTTGGACCAGCTCTTACTCTTTCAACTCAGGATCCTTCCGATATGGTTGAAAAGGATTGAATATTAATCATCTGAAACTAATTAAATGATGACATTTAATCCTTATACCTTTGGGTTAAAATCAATGACTAACTAGACACTACGTTTAATGATTGTTAAGTTTCAATGTGAAATTTAATGAATTTAAATAATAAAAAAATTAACATATAATCAAACTGTACATATATCAAAAACGAGTAGAAATGAAATCTTAAGAAACAGATTTTTGACGTAAAATATAAACTTATTGATATATTCCCCCCCCCCCAAAAAAAAAAATTGGGCAAGAAACAAAAATTAAAAAACAAAAACAAAAATTACTATTAATTTTACAAACAAGGAAATATGACAAAAAAACATGAATTACAACGAAAAATCGTCAAACAAAACGATCTGGTATTAGACGAGATAAAAGTGTAACTGTGTCCTCTAAAAACGCTCCCAAGGGCTAGCTTTTCATTTGTACTCTAATAAAAACAAAATATGTTTTGAACAGTTAGCATTTAGAATGTTGTGAAGTCGGTTAAAAGTTATAATCAACTCCAGCTCCAGCTCCTGATATTTTCAATATACCGACCCCAATTCAAACTCCATTCAGGAAAATTTTACGAAAACTCCGACTCCACAGCCCTATTTTAAAGCTTAATTTAATTAGATTTTATAAGTTGCAACTGACTCTGACTCTACTCATTTTCAATACAAAAAAATTTCCATTCAAAATAATTTACCAGAACTCCAACTTCATAGCCTCGTTTTAAAGCATCATTTAACTAAATTTTATAAATTATAACCGATTCCAACTCCAGACCTTTCCAACACACCGACTCCGTTTAGCAAAAATTAAATAAAACTCTGACTCCATAGCCCTGTTTTAAAGCGTCATTTAATTAGATTTTATAAGTTATAACCGACTCCAGACTCCAAATACGATATTTGCAATGCACCAACTTCATTTAAACTGATCAAAACTATTCAATGTTCAAATTTGATTTTTGATATAAATGCAATTGCAACAAGTTATTCAGATTTACTTCTTCAAAATAAATTATATTCAAAAACGTTTCATTTTATAAAATCCTTATCCTTCATTTGCTAAATGAAACAAAACACCACATGGTAATCCTTGTAATAATGAATTTAGTCTGAAGCAAAAAGCAAATGATACCCTAGTTTTTAGGGGTGACACCACCTCCATTCTTATTTATGGTAGCTATTCCATGTGAATTCGCCTTTATTATTTAATGCAATTTCTGTTCGTTTTGGTTTAATTCGACCTATACAAATTGCTGCTCGTTTTATGTTTAACATTTTGCATGGGTTTGCACCCCAACCAACGAGAATATTTTCACGGTAAGTGTCAATTAAACCACAAAAGTTATCATACCAAATGCCTACATTCAATCCATGTTAGTCGGTTCCGAGCGGCATCTTTTGCAGCCTTTTTCTTGCATAAGCCTCAGGAGAAAAATGTTGCCGTAAAAACTGTATTTTCTATCCCAAAAATTAATCGATATGAGAGGTAAGCCCTTTCGCTTCGATACGATCGATTGTATTCATTCAAATTATCTATCTTTGTGCATTTGGCATAATCATCCATGTCGCAGCGGTCTTTTTTTTTAATTTAGAACAAAATTAACTGATAGGAAAAATATTAGAGTAATAAAATATACTAACTTGATCTTTTTTAATTTCGATCAGTTTTCACTCCGAATGAATATTAATATATTATTTAGTGCATTAAAGAGATTTATTCAAGGTTAATAAATTTTAGCCACAAGTAGTGCACTCTGAGGGATATACAATAAATTACAATAAATCACAATAAATTAAGAAAAAATATATAACATTAACACTTTACTATATTGCTTTTTTTAAACAAAAATAAAAGATTTAACTTCATTAGCATAACCTTACTTATGATTACAACATTGAAAGTTGTTGGCAATATATTTCTGGCAAAAAAGGATTAAAAAAAAATCTTCTTGTCTGTCACTATTATTATCAACGAAAGGGCTTGACTGTCATCGAGAAATGAAATGAATCATTTTTACACAACTACAACGTAAAAGTTGTTAATAATATCTTTATGGCAAGAAAAGAATTGAAAAAAAAATTCTCTCGTCTGTCACTATTATTATCAACGAAAGGGCTTGACTGCCATCAAGAAATATAATGAGTCGTTTTTATACAACTCTGTATAAGCCAATTCGCTATTAGGTTGGTAATCTCTTTTTATGTCTCCTGGTAGTGGCTTTGATAAGGGCCTTAAGAGAGAAATTTCCCTGTGTTCATCCGAAATCTTGCAATTTTTTAGATTTTTCGATTTTTCCAGTTACTTTATTATCCTTTTGAAAAACTAGTCCTCTTCCCTCTGCAATAAATAATGAGTGTATGTCTGCAATTGGGGCTGATCAATGGGATTATGATACTGAAGATCTTGAAGCAAGAATACACAATTCGTTGAATATGTTGTGCACCATGATTTATTCCAATTTACTTTAAGAAATAAGCAATTAAGTCTTAACAGAATCAACAAAAAAGGGTCTGAATTTCAATAAAAAAAAAAAAATTTCACTTTACTAAGCATTTGGAATCACGAGGAATGTACAGCATCCGTGCACATCATGAAGCTATCATTCTGTATTCGCTACCAAGCTTAATAATTCCGAAAGAGACATCAAGTAAGCCTTATGGAAATAAATCAGTCTTACTTGATTTTCAAGAAAAAAAAAGCGTTTCTAAAATCACAGAAATGACTGGACACTTGTATAAATATTCCAGTCCACTGAGTCTTAAGGTAGTACTTATTCATGCCAAGATCTGAGACTCGAACTGGAACTCTTCGCAGAACCTCTACTAGAAGAGCTTGAGGAAGTATCATCACATCTTCGATGACTTTTTGACTTTTTCCTTTTCGAGTCTCTTTCCTTACTCTTTTTCCTTTTATGCTTCTTATGTTTTCCCGATTTCTTCCGATCTGATCGTTCATCCCTTGATCTTTTACGCCTTTTCTTTTTCTTCTTTTCTTCATCACTAGAGGAACCACGAGAGATTTCATCACGTGATGATATTTTCAGGGGACGAGGAGATTTCATTTTACGGTTTGGCTCAAATTCAGAATCTGAACTATCATAGTCAGCCTTGCGATATGACCTTTTTCTAAACTTTTTTGCACTTGATTCATCACTTGAAACACTGCTCTGAATGCGACGCCGCGAGGATCCTGAACTTTCACCTACAGTTAAACTAGAGCTACTTCCAGCGCCATTCAATTGCTGTCTCATAAGTCGTTTCAATCTTTCTCCATTTTTGGACTTTCGTGGATTTGGATCAACGGGTGAGGTTGGGACAGATACGGGTGTCTCTTCATCAGAATTTATATCAATTAGAACAGGAGTTCGTTCTTGCTTCGGCCTTAGAATGGCAACCACTTCAACATCACTATCGCTTGAGGAATCCCACCTACAAGAGGGCGTTGTTTGTCCTGCAACATTACTACTGTCCCCTCTTCCACTTGGACCTGGCTCTGGCGAAGTAACATTATTTGCCAAAAAACGAGCTACACGCTCTAATGCTTCACTTCTAGAGGTGGTTGGAATGTCTGAAAAAGAAACGTGGCTCCGTTTTATTTACCTTTTATGACACTTGAATTGGAAGATTGCAATTGATAACGTCACTGCCACACCTAGAGATCGTATCTGACATTTTCCACATCTGAGATAATTTCAAAAAAAAAAATCCTTTACTACGTTCTTCACATAAGGATGATAAGGAGGATAAGGTTCTTCACACGGTAATTCGCGTTCAATCACACTTTTCCCCTCCTAATCTACATTCCTTTATAATCCTCGATTTCCGAACAGGTTAGATACAAGTTTGTGGCAATGGCAATAGTCTCATAAATGTGATTCAGCCAAAAAACCTCAGATACAACCATTAGGCGTGACAACAATCTAATCTTCAAAAAACATACTTCTTTTATTCGAAATTTGTACTTATTAAATACAACCTTGCCAACCCTCACCAGTGCTGTAGATATTTTGTTGGTTTTGTCTATTTTTACTTGTTGCCAGGAGAACATGTTAGAGACACCCTCATCAACTATCTGTAAATATCTCGTTAAATATCTGTACTGGTATTGATAAAGATAGCAGTTTTTCCCCTGTTTCGATTTTTTTTCCCCATTTTTTTTTAGGTCTTATCTACTATTATTTTTTTATTTTTCTCCTTTCCCCTCTTTGACTATTTGTATTTCTTTTTGTATAATCTATGATCGCTGTCTACTCGATTACCAGTGTTCTTGACTATTTGCTTTGGTCTTATGTTATGTGTTAGGAATATGCTATGTCTGGTTCTCGTCTTTGCTTAATTTTTATAGTGGATAGAAAATAGCCTATTTTTATTAAAGGTCATCATCATTTTGAGGCATTCGATTGGCTAATAAAAGAGCTGAACTTAATCACGACCTTATTCTTGGCGGTTCTACAAGCGTGTTGGGGATTTTTCCCTATTTTTCCTATGTTCTAGATAGTTATGCAAGGGTAAACCCTCATTCCATGATGTTTGTACCAGTATCAACAAAGCAAGAAGCCCTTAGGTCTTTTTACAATTATATTTACTAAAACATTTTTGTCTTTTTTAAAATTAAATTTTTTTTCTCTTCTCCCTTTTTTACTCACTGTTTTTTCCTGTTGTTGTCAAGTAGCTAAAACGATAGAAGTTGAAAATAGAAAGCTACAAAGAATAGTAAAACAAGAAATGGAAAACCTTGAGAGCTAACGCAATTTAGGCTAAAAACCAATTATATAAAAATTTACTAGATTAAAAGTTAGCTTTTACTTGCCTCAGCTTTTTATTGAGCTTACATGCCATTATTTCATTTTGGTTGTGCACATTGCACAACTACAAATAATTTTTATCTTACAGGTAAAAATGGAATTTTAACAATCCTTTACCGTCATTAACGTCAAATTTATTTACTGATCGTTTGCGAGCAAATATATTTCAGGATGCTTTGTGGTTCATTTAGAGAACAGTTTCAAATGATTAAATGTTAATCAACGGAAGCAAATTAAATGCATAAATTTAACCAAGTCAACGATGTCCTGAGAGCTCCGTTTGGCATTGGACCAACACTTACTACAAACTAGGACACCATGTTTAATGATTCCAAGTTTCTAAAATTTCCAAGTTTATTAAATTTAAGGAATTTCAGTAATAAACAAGAGCTAAGAGCTCATATAGCACTTGTGACGAGGCAAGAAGAGCTAAGAGCCAAGAGATCATATGGTATGAGCTCTAACAAAATTCTATGAATCAATAGATTGATTTAAAAGGAAAATAAGAGGCTTAATGCCGGTCAGGATTTAAAATAAGAGCTCTGAGTCACGATGTCCTTCTAAATATCAAAATTCATTAAGATCCGATCACCCACTCGTAAGTTATCAATACCTAATTTTTTCTAATTTTTCCTAAACCGTTTAGCCCCCCAGATAGTCGAATTTGGGAGAACGACTTTATCAAGTCAATTTGTGCAGCTCCCTGACACGCCTACATATTTTCATCGTCCTAGCACGTCCAGAAGCACCAAATTCGCCAAATCACTGAGCGCCTCCCCCAAAATCCCCCAAAAAGAGCGAATCCAGTACGGTTCCGTCAATCACGTATCAAGGACATTTGCTTATTCTATCCACCAAGCTTCATCCCGATCCCTCCACTCCAAGTGTTTTCCAAGATTTCCCCCTCCAACTCCCCCGAATGTCAAAAGATCTGGTCGGGATTTAAAATAAGAGCTCTGAGACATGAATTCCTTCTAAATATCAAATTTCATTAAGATCCGATCATCTATTCGTAAGATAAAAATACCCCAATTTTCACGTTTTCCAAGAATTCCGGTTTCCCCCTCCAACTCCCCCCAATGTCACAGATTCTGGACGGAATTTAAAATTAGAGCTTTAAAGCACAAGATCCTTCTAAATATCAAATTTCATTAAGCTCTGGTCACCCTTTCGTAAGTTACAAATACCTCAATTTTCAAAAATCCCCCCCCCAACTCCACCAAAGAGAGTAGATCCGGTCCGGTTATGTCAGTCAAGTATCTTAGACAGGTTTTTATTCTTCCCATCCAGTTTCATCCTGATCTCACCGCTTTTAAGTATTTTCTAAGATTTCCGGTCCCCCAACTGCCCCCCCCCCCAATTACGCTGGATCCGGTTGAGATTTAAAATTAGAGATCTGAGTTACGAGGTCCTTCTAAATATGAAGTTTCATGAAGATCCGATCACTCCTTCGTAAGTTAAAAATACGTCATTTTTTCTAATTTTTCAGAATTAACCCCCCCCCCCCCAATAGAGCGGATCCGTTCCAATTATGTAAATCACTTATCTAAGACTTCTGCTTATTTTTCCCAGCAAGTTTCATCCCGATCCCTCCAATCTAAGCGTTTTCTGTGATTTTAGGTTCCCCCACCCCAAACTCCCCCCAATGTCACCAGATCCGGTCAGGATTTAAAATAAAAGCTTTGAGACACGATATCCTTCTAATTATCAAATCTCAGTCAGATCCGATCACCCGTTCGTAAGTTAAAAATACCTCATTTTTTTATTTTTCAGAATTAACCCCTCCCCCCCCCCAACTACCCCAAAGAGAGTGGATCCGTTCCGGTTTAGTCAATCATGTATCTAGGACTTGTGCTTATTTTTCCCACCAAGTTTCATCCCGATCCCTCCACTCCAAGTGTTTTCCAAGATTTCCCCCTCCAACTCCCCCGAATGTCAAAAGATCTGGTCGGGATTTAAAATAAGAGCTCTGAGACATGAATTCCTTCTAAATATCAAATTTCATTAAGATCCGATCACCTATTCGTAAGAAAAAAATACCCCAATTTTCACGTTTTCCAAGAATTCCGGTTTCCCCCTCCAACTCCCCCCAATGTCACAGATTCTGGACGGAATTTCAAATTAGAGCTTTAAAGCACAAGATCCTTCTAAATATCAAATTTCATTAAGCTCTGGTCACCCTTTCGTAAGTTACAAATACCTCAATTTTCAAAAATCCCCCCCCAACTCCACCAAAGAGAGTAGATCCGGTCCGGTTATGTCAGTCACGTATCTTAGACAGGTTTTTATTCTTCCCATCCAGTTTCATCCTGATCTCACCGCTTTAAGTATTTTCTAAGATTTCCGGTCCCCCAACTGCCCCCCCCAATTACGCTGGATCCGGTTGAGATTTAAAATTAGAAATCTGAGTTACGAGAACCTTTTAAATATGAAGTTTCATGAAGATCCGATCACTCCTTCATAAGTTAAAAATACGTAATTTTTTCTAATTTTTCAGAATTAACCCCCCCCCCCCCAATAGAGCGGATCCGTTCCAATTATGTAAATCACGTATCTAAGACTTCTGCTTATTTTTCCCACCAAGTTTCATCCCGATCCCTCCAATCTAAGCGTTTTCTGTGATTTTAGGTTCCCCCACCCCAAACTCCCCCCAATGTCACCAGATCCGGTCAGGATTTAAAATAAAAGCTTTGAGACACGATATCCTTCTAATTATCAAATCTCAGTCAGATCCGATCACCCGTTCGTAAGTTAAAAATACCTCATTTTTTTATTTTTCAGAATTAACCCCTCCCCCCCCCCAACTACCCCAAAGAGAGTGGATCCGTTCCGGTTTAGTCAATCATGTATCTAGGACTTGTGCTTATTTTTCCCACCAAGTTTCATCCCGATCCCTCCACTCCAAGTGTTTTCCAAGATTTCCCCCTCCAACTCCCCCGAATGTCAAAAGATCTGGTCGGGATTTAAAATAAGAGCTCTGAGATATGAATTCCTTCTAAATATCAAATTTCATTAAGATCCGATCACCTATTCGTAAGAAAAAAATACCCCAATTTTCACGTTTTCCAAGAATTCCGGTTTCCCCCTCCAACTCCCCCCAATGTCACAGATTCTGGACGGAATTTAAAATTAGAGCTTTAAAGCACAAGATCCTTCTAAATATCAAATTTCATTAAGCTCTGGTCACCCTTTCGTAAGTTACAAATACCTCAATTTTCAAAAATCCCCCCCCAACTCCACCAAAGAGAGTAGATCCGGTCCGGTTATGTCAGTCACGTATCTTAGACAGGTTTTTATTCTTCCCATCCAGTTTCATCCTGATCTCACCGCTTTAAGTATTTTCTAAGATTTCCGGTCCCCCAACTGCCCCCCCCCCAATTACGCTGGATCCGGTTGAGATTTAAAATTAGACATCTGAGTTACGAGGTCCTTCTAAATATGAAGTTTCATGAAGATCCGATCACTCCTTCGTAAGTTAAAAATACGTCATTTTTTCTAATTTTTCAGAAATAACCCCCCCCCCCCCAATAGAGCGGACCCATTCCAATTATGTAAATCACTTATCTAAGACTTCTGCTTATTTTTCCCATCAAGTTTCATCCCGACCCCTCCAATCTAAGCGTTTTCTGTGATTTTAGGTTCCCCCACCCCAAACTCCCCCCAATGTCACCAGATCCAGTCAGGATTTAAAATAAAAGCTTTGAGACACGATATCCTTCTAATTATCAAATCTCAGTCAGATCCGATCACCCGTTCGTAAGTTAAAAATACCTCATTTTTTTTATTTTTCAGAATTAACCCCTCCCCCCCCCCAACTACCCCAAAGAGAGTGGATCCGTTCCGGTTTAGTCAATCATGTATCTAGGACCTGTGCTTATTTTTCCCACCAAGTTTCATCCCGTTCCCTCCACTCTAAGTGTTTTCCAAGTTTTAGGTTTCCCCCTCCCAACTCCCCCCCCCCCCAAATATCCTTACAAACATCAAATTTCATTCAGATCTGATCAGTCGCTCGTAATTTAAAAATACTTCAATTTTTCTATTTTTCCGAATTAACGGGCCCCCCAATCCCCCCCCCCCTCCCAGATGGTCAAATCGGGAAAACGACTATTTCTAATTTAATCTGGTCCCGTCCCTGATATACCTGCCAAATTTCATCGTCCTAGCTTACCTGGAAGTGCCTCAAGTAGCAAAACCGGGACCGACAGATCGACAGAATTTGCGATTGCTATATGTCACTTGGTTAATACCAAGTGCCATAAAAAACGAATACATAATAAAAATATACATTTTAAAAGAGGATTGAGATTAAATCCTAAGAAGCAGCTTTTTAATAAAAAAAAAAGCTCATTAAAACTTACAATGAGCGAAAATTATCTCTCGGAAGAGCTTATCTACATTGAATAATCAATCAGTAATGTCAAAATTTCAACTACAAGTAATAACCATTTCTTTTCTTAAAATCAATACTGAAATCTACCATAACATGATAGCTTTTAGGGGTTTATGTGATCTTGGGACTAAAACCTACTATACTTAAAAACAAATTATAACTCAAATCGGATTAATAAACTACCATGGTTAGAGGTGACTTACATCCAAGAATATCGTTACTGATATGAGTCCTAGCGGTGGAGGATCTCGATGGAGATAGTTCTTCCAACACTTCGATTTCACTCCCAGAGTCACTTGAATCTTCTTGTTCATGTCTGTGCTCAAAATGCACATGCTGGTCATAACCAGTGACATCATAAGGCGATCGCGCGAATGTATAAAACTCGTGCTGAAATTACAGTTCTATTGATTTCTTGAAAAATTGAAAAAAAGTAAAATAGCAAAATTTTCTGCCAGAAACTCAAGGCATTATATCAACACCCTGCTTCCTGGTCAGTGCTTAGCATCTTCATTTAACTTTATAAAAAACTAACGACATATGTCTACCTCAGAGCCGTTCGAACAGGAGGCGAGGGGCAACCGGATCAGCTTCCCCAGGCGCCACAGTTGCGTGGGGGATGGCACTTTGATCAAAATTTTCAGTTTGGTTCGACGTTCTTTTTTTCTTATATTTAAGTCGGGAAAGGAGGAGGGCTGTAATTAATTTTGCCACGGACACCACCAATCCTAGGAACGGTCTATCATGGGTAGTTTTTAAGAAACTAAGAACGGTTTAACTTTAACTTTTTGCTCCATCCGACGAAATTCTTAATTGATTTAAATGCTCTCTCAAAAACCCGTCTCATCACTTCAACTTGGTAGGAGTGATGAAAAAATTTGAGAGCCACGGCTAATTAGAGTAAAGCCAAGACAGATAGTCTCTGTGAGAGGCAAAGCTGGCACAACTTTTTCAGAATAGGAGGCTCTACTTTTCATTTGACCCCAGGAGGATAAAATATAATGAAAACGTTTTAAGGCTTACCAGGATTCATCGTACTAACGCTGGATCGAGTTACACTCGATAGGTTGATTTTTTTTTTGCAAAAGCCGCCTAAACTACCGTCTGAAGCTATCAGTTTTTTTTTGTCGGGATAAAATTCATGTCTGTCTTAATCTTATGATACTCACGTGTTCCAGAACCATACTTAATAACTGTGATCATTATGGCTTCTAGCACCCTAATATTAGATTTAAAACTTGTGTCCTATTTTTCTATACTCTTCAATAGTAGATATTCTCCTTCTTTGCATTTTAACAGCATCTACTTTTCTTATTAATAATTCTAGCTTCACATCTCGCTAGCTTTCCAAATATTTCACGTCTCTCTTCATCAACATTTATTCCTAATTCGGCACTTAGTCTTTTTAAACACTGAAATCATTATTATCTTTCAAAACCACCGAAAGTTAATTCATTTCACCCAAATCATCCGAATGAGCCTGGAATCACTTGGAACAAAACACAGTCCTTACTCCATGTTAAAGAACGACTAACCTCGTTTGATACTTTAAAGGATGCAGCACTAGACTTTACAGTCCCTACCGGCGGTGATGATCTCCATTTCTTGGCCCTCAAGCCAGGACGTACAAATAGGGGTTGGGGACCAGGCATCCTGAGCTTCCGCACAACCTATTTACCTTCCCGTTTTCTCCGGTTGTCCATTTAGTGCTGTTTTGACTCCGGCTGAGCTCACAGTCACGCAACTAAACCCTATTACAAATAATAAAAATCAGCGCCACCAAGACTCGGACCTTTGCCCTTACGGATACAGGATTCCGAGTCCAACCGTAATTAACACACTTTTACCTTTTTCATATAACAATAATTGTTTCAACGAATTTGTCCGGTACACGATTAAAAGATAAAACTTTCACTAAATCTTTTCTGTCTGGTGAATCAATCTCATATAGATATCAGCGAATCGATATCAGCTCATATTCTATAAAACTAAGAACTAAACGGGTTAGATTATTCAGATACTTAATTATAAATTAAAGACTAAAATCTAATCAATACATCGTTGTCTCTTCCTAAAAGTCCACTCTCTTTTTCTTAAAACTTTAGCTATAGCCCGTTTAAGTCTAATAAGTAGGATCATTTGGTGTATCCGACGGAAACCAAACTTCCAACAATCTTATACCACATATACTAAGGGTTCAAAAAGAACGTCTACTTCCATTTTTGAATTTTGCACAAAAAGCTATATTAGAAAAAACCTTTACACACATCCACAATACTTCTCAACTTAAAACACCCAGATATACGAGATGAAACGAACTTAAAGCCTCCTAACCGTTCCCGAGTCCCAAGCTGGCATGTTGTACCTTTATTTCATATTAGTATCTTCAAAACTGGTAAAAAAAATGAGTTTATTGCTGCAGTTACACAATTTTAGCTATAGTGTTCATTCTTTTTACTGAAACGCTTCGCCAAGTTTCATCAACTAATAAGCTTGTTTAGCCAACTAATTATCATGAAAAAACATAGTCTTTCAAACTAAGCATCGTACATCAATTCCCGACACATCTTGGAAAGCAAATACAACCCCAGGAAAACGTCAAACCAAAATGACTATCCGGAAATACACCAGTCATCGGTGGTCAATTAAGTCCGTAAAACAGAAAAAAAAAAATTCTAAGATAGCAAAATTTCAGCTGATTCACTTCTACTTAACATTGAAAATAGGCGAGGAATGAAAATTATATGAATCATCTTACAGAAACATATTTTTTGGAGGGGCCGGGGATACAAAAGCCCACCTCTGTACACGCGCCTAGGGAATTGGCTTGGGCACGTTTTATTTTGGATTTTGTATTATAGTTGAGATTAGTAGCTTTTACTAAGTAATCTAGACCTCTTTCCTCCCTCGCAAATATTTCAAGTCGCAACATTTTACGTCTTCTGTTTTAGTATGAATATGTATACTTAATATGTACAGGTATTATGTATAATTCCCATGCAAACATAAAAAGTTATGGGTCAATCATGAATTATTCAGTTCGTTAATTCAACATTTAATTTCATTTTTAATTGAACTTTACTAATTATTATTCACCTTTCTCAAGTTGCCGATAAAATTTAAAAGATAGTAGCTATGATTCCAACTTATAAATAATAAATAAAATACCTGAAAATGTTTAGCACGTGTCCCAACGTGTGGTTCAACATGTCTTCTAAAAGCAGGGCTTAATATGCTATGAGATTTTATAAGCTCTAGTATCATGTCAATTAGACGCTGTATTTGTTGCGGATCACCACTGTGGACAACCAAAATTGAGAGTTCTCTGTTCAACCAAGGCACTAAACGGTGAGTCATCGCCGGATTCTCCCTAAAGTAATAAGTCAGTCAATAGAAATAAACAAAAAGACGGACATAATACCAACGTTATAAGAAGCAAGAAAGTTTCAAATAGGAAATAAAGTAAATGAAAATTGAAGAAATTTATCCTATTTCATTACAGTAAAAATCCTCTACTTAGCATTGGTTCGATACCCTTTTCTCCTTCTGTCATTTGAAAATTTGTGTAAGAATAAACCAAAAGTTACACTCTCCCCCCCCCCCCCCCGATCTGCATATTTGGGCAAAACGGTTGGAAAAGAAGGGTTTCCAGAATGAATCCAGGAATTCAGTTCCAAAAATGATATCATCAGCAGCGTAAACACGGAAGTAAGAAATTTCTTGTTCTTTTTTTTTATATTAAGTTTTTTTCGAATGTACCCCGATGCCAAATAAGACTCCTGAGAACATGCCCCGAGTGCCATAAAAAAGAATCAGCGAGTTCAAAAAGTATAAATAATGACTTATGTAACAAAAGGAATAATAGATTTAGATATAATGCTCAGTGATGTGTTCTCAAACTCTACTCTCTGTGAGCGAAAAGGTTCGATACCACTCCATCCCATTTCAATTACCATTACGAAGAAAACGGACTTAAGTAGTTGAGACAACCCAAATACTGAAAAAGATTCTTAGAATAGTTAAACTAAATAGCCTAGGAGGAGGGAGAGGGGAGGAAGTTGAAGAATGGTCAAAAATCAAATGACTTAAAAGATTTCTTGGCCAAAGCAAACGCTTTAAACATGTTGGAATAGAGGTGGTTACATCAGTATGTCAGCGTCAGCTGACTTAACACTCTGACAAGTTTGTAGCAGTATTAGTCATCCGGAATACCAGATTCCAGCCACGATTTCAAATTATAAAATAATAAAATAAAATAATAAGTAAATACCCAAGTGCAATTTACATGCCTTCTTCTTACATAGAATAAGACTCGGCCAATGAAACTGGCAAGAGAAACATGTACAATCGAAATACAATCAGCAAACAGGGAGAAACAAGGGTGGATTGATACGTTCAACACACTTTGGACATCGTAGGTTTTTTTTCAGACGAATATTACTTTGTTATTGATTTTGAAATAATTTATAATTTACAGCGTCTTATCGTTCTTTTATCGAATAATTTATTTTTTATTTAATTTAATATCAATAATTAACAAAAACAAATTCCTCCAAATCCCACACCGCATGATATGAGGAGGGATAATCAAACAAATCCACAAAGAGAAAAAAAATAATAATTAGCATTAACCTCAGAAGAGATATAAAAAACAAAAAACATAACTACAACATCATGTACCCTACTACCACTAACTTGACACTCACACTCAACTCCTTCTTGACATGAATAAAGCTAGTTGATTCCCCAGTTTTTCCAGAGAGGAAAAAAGAATATATAAAAATCAAAGGAAATCGATATATCTTTTACATTTAGTACGGCCCCATAGAAAAAGAAGAAGAGTATGAATTGCTGCAAAGCCGTTCATAGAAGAAGTAATAGACAAGGAAAGCAATAGAAGAACAATCCAAATAAGAAACAATAGAAAGAAATGAGATCATAAAAACATTTCAGCTTTTAGCTAGCAAAATGATCCCAACACGAAAACAGGAACTCAAAATGAGATTTAAAAAAGATGTGCTATTGCTTCATAAAAATCATTGAGGGTGCAAATGAAAAATCTGTTCAAAGACAGAACCCTTAACAGCAACAATATCAGCCATCTTCACAAGATATCAGTAGAATCAAAGCATTAAAAGAACACTGTTTGAACAGTAAAGAGTAGAGTTTGAAAAATAGTACAAGTCATTGTCAAATATGCTCCATTTCTTGTTTAAAGAGCCTACTACTACTAACGATGTATCACAATCCAAAGCCGCCTAAAGCCAACACAGTAAGCAACCGTTTCAGTAACTTGACTACGTTGAGATCACCGCTCTTCAAGTGCTCTGTGATAAACAAGTTTGAATCATAGTTCATAGAGTTTCCAGGCGCGGCTTACAACTCGTGTAATATATTCTCATTTACATTTATAGTAATTATTTTTTACAGTAGTTTTTGTGGGCTCAGCGTCCTCTGGTCAACAAAGAATGGCACCGTCTAAATTTCATAGTTTATTATCAGTCTTCCATAGCAAATATAATTCCGTAGGGTAAAATGCTCAAACTTGCTCTTTCTGTGGAGCCCTTGTATATTATTAAACACAAAACCAAGCTGCCCTATTCATTATTTACCCTACAATAATCAATTGAATAAAACTGTTAATTTATGTAATTTGAAAAGAAAAAAGAAGAACAGTAAATCTAGCTCGCAGAAGTCCAAGCCTAACCAGGAAATAGGGTTGCCACCTATCGTTGCCATCCAGGGAACAGGGGACTGTCACCGCCTAGGGCCTTTCTTGTCAACATACTCCAAAAATTTTCAGTTTTCTCCCGATTTTGCAAAAATACTGAGACGGACTTGGCTCAGGTACTGGAGTAACACCGCTGTGAAAAGAGTATTGTCACGGATGTTGGCACAGTCGACTACCAAGAAATTAACTACTGTCATGGACTGCCAAGTCAAACACAGTCCCAGTTTATATACGACCTTACATAAGAGATATTGTTGTAAACCAAGGTGGAATTTCCTAGGATGTTATTTCTCAGTTTTCATTGTATCTTCAATTCAAACACAATATAATCTTAAAACCATTTCACTTTTTTCAACCTGATGTATTTTTTTATTTAGCAAGTTCGACTAGATCGTTAATTACATCTGGTACACTGCATAATATTAGGTGACCATAATCCGACATGATTTTGTCATAAACTAAGTAATTATTTATAAAAATAAATCTAGATCTGGGCTAAGGACAAGCGCTATTTTAAACTGTGTGAAACCCGAAATAATACACCACAAACTTTAACGTAAATTTTACACGATGACTACCAGCCAATCTCGTGCCAAAGTTTAGATATGATAGGGCAAATTAACCGTCGGTATGGGGAGGGGCAGCCAAAAGAAATATAAAGGAGGACTTCATAAGAATAAGTAATTTGATTGTGTTATTAGTACAACATGTCCTTTTTCACAATCTGCCCTCCAAAACCAAGACTTTTCTCGAGACAATTTCTTCCTGCGACTCTTCAAACGAAGCTTTGAATGTGAAAGGTAGCTACTACTTTTATTAACAACTCACCTCAACACCAAGCTGCCTGAGGCCAACACAGCTACGCACGCTCCTCTTCCATCTCAATTTATTCAAAGCCTCCCTCTTTACACCCTCCCAGGAAGTTCCCATTTCCCTTCGATCTTTCTTCATGACATGCTACCAACCCAGCTTTCCGAAGACCTGCTTTCCGTTTAGCCCTAGTTGGTTGGCCAAAAAGGACAATCTTCGGAAATCTGTCATCTTTCATAAACAGAACGTGCCCTAGCCATCTCGACCATTCTCTCCTTATAGAACTAGAAAGTAGGACTGGACCACACTTATCATGCAGCCTACTCTTTGAAATACGGTCAGTCATCCAGGTACCCCGAACAATCCGTGTGAAATTTCTCAGGAAAGCATCTAGCAAATCTTCATCCGTTTTTCTAAGCACCAATGCTTCAGAGCCCTATCTGATCACTGTCATCACTGTAGCCTCCAATATTCTAATCTTGATTTGTAAACTTATCTTCCAATTCTTCCAAACTTTTTTCAACTGTGAAAATACACCCTGAGCCGTGGTAGATACCATGTACTTTTTTATTTGTATTTACTCGGACAAGCGAAGATTAAGATTTTTGTAGGGGCGACATACATTACTATATCTCCCTAAAAAGGGGGATTAAAGCATCAAATTTTCAAGGTTTTTATAATTCCTTAGAAATTAGGGGAGAATGGTGAGACCCCAATCCCCTCCTCAAATGGTATTACTGCGAAAGACAATTAATCCCACCTGAAGAATCTGGGAGTGGCCTCTCGAAACGTTCCTGTAACATCAGGCAGCAGCTGACTCCACATATGATCTTCATATACCTAAAAAAGTACATCCATAAAAAAGTATTTGTTTGCTAAAATATTTAGATGAAACTCAAGGACATATTAAAATCAAGAAGCAATTTTAAGATATTTAACAATATTAGGACAGAATAGCTTTAAATTTTATCGGAAAAAAATGAGTGAAATCAGAACTCAAAGAGTTCAGTAGCTTTGACAAAAATGAGGATCCTTCTCATGCATCAATCATTCCTATATTAAAAATGTCAAGCCATATTTTAACTTGTGTAGAAAGCTACGCCCTGGGGCACTGCGGTTATGGCTACTTTAATATACACAGAAATGATAGTAGCAGTTACATTAACAAATGAAGGAAGTTCGATTTCTCCGACTTTACATTGTTTGAGACAGTTTCTAAGACCCTTTCCCAATTCGCTTGCAGATAGAACATTGCGTCATAAATTACGCACTACCATCAGTAATAGCCCAATAGAGGCTGCCAAAGAGCAAACTTTGAGCAAATTTGAAAATCCGAGCTTTTGCAGCAAAAACATTTTGGTATATGAAGCCTACTTGGAGCTCACCCAAGTGTCCACATTTCAAAACAAATATTTGTCAGCAGCATAAAAATCACACTAACATCACATTTTGTTGTAAACATTTTCCTAGCTCGAGGAACCACCACGACAATGAAATAAAATTCAGGTCAAGTAAAATCAAACTCGAGGCAGGTGTAATGGTAGTTTACACCAGCATGACTGGGTCATATGGTCTATATTGACTGTAAATTATCACCCTTTTGACCTAAGATCAAAATATTTCAACGGTCTGCCTCATCTAGTCAACACGAAGATCCTCCTTGGCTAATTCCTCACATCTCCCACAACCAGAACTTCCAAAACACATTTGCCTATGAACCAGCCAATTATTCCTTAATTAAGGTTAGGCACCCCAAGAGTCTATTTTTCGTTCGGCAAATTGAGCAAAAAAGTAGGGTTCCAATTCCCACATTTCATGTCCCAATCAGAATCTTTCAACTTAGTTCGGCTTAGTGGAACTTTTTATCAGACTTAGCTAAAATCACTCCAGAGGATAGAGCTTATCTGATGGCATTTTGAAAATAACAAAAGAGAGCTTTTGAGGTAATGTATATTTTTTAACGAAGCCAATACCTTCAACATAGCCAAGAATTATCCCTGGAGATTATCTATGGAAGACGTTTGGTAACCAAGACAGAAATTGCCATTGGTTAACAATTGTTGCATTTTGGTTAAGGCTGGTGATTTGGGGATTAGGGTTGAACTTTTAAGCACATTTGCAACCCCAAGAGAGACAGGCCTACATAGGCTGAAATATTGCAGAACATGGAAAAAACGTATATAGGAAATAAAAATACAAAAATTAGATAATTTAACACGATTTGTACTAACAATGAAACCCGTTATGGGCAAAAGTTAATATATAATGATAATAATAATAATTTATCACCCACTTCACAAAACAGAGGTTAAGTGGAGTAAAATACAAAAGATAAAAATCAAAAGTAATACAAGAAACAAAGTTAATCACATGCAGAAAAAAGACGGATAAGGCGATGAAAACATCCTAGCCTATAAAGCGGTTCAATAGCTAGCTTGGCAGATAATTTTTCGAAAGCACCAGTAATGTCTGTCGGACAATACTTTTTGACCAGTGTTGTATTCCGGTAAGAACGAGGTAGATATAAAAGAAATTTGCAGTACCGGTAATAATTTATGCGAATACGTTTTAGATCACCAGTCAACATAAGTGACCTAATACCAGAACAGAAGAGCACAGAATGATCACAAAACTTTGGGTAAAGCTGAATTAGCGCTCTTCTCCAGTAGTGTCCACGATTTGCTACAGTCTTGGAGTAACCGAGCCTCAGCTTATCACTAACATCTTTGACGGCACGAGACCGGAGAGCATTCATAGAATTGCAAACTGTTATAACAAGCCAACGAAACGATTTCACACGAGGAATACTAAAACCATCGCAGTATAGTGATTCTGAACAGTTATTACCGTTGAAAACAAGAAACTCGCACTTGTCAATATTTAGGTACAGGCCGATTTCGCGGAAAGCAGAAGTAACTGACTTCACTGAACGGGCAAGACCAGACTCAGTTTGACTAATCAGAAGAAGGTCATCCGCATAAGCAAGATATGAGATATCAGATGGTCATAGTAGGCACGTAGTCTATCCATTCCCTTCAATATAAATTGAAAAACAAAACGCTTCTTTAATTCTGAACTAATTAAAAAATTCAAAAAAATCTCGAAAATTAAAAAAAAAACTCAAAGATTCATCCCCAAACTAGTCAAAGTTCCCAATTTTATCCCGCTCCGAAATCTACATCACTTCATATAATATCCACCCGTTCCTCCCTTTCAAACCACCCCAGATAAATTCGCCCCCTCAATGCTTTATACTCTTTACAAAAACCAACATATGTGCTAAATCCCCATCAAATCTCCAGCCAGTGGACGAACTAAGTGAACACACAGTTAAGAAAACTGAAAAAAATATTGCTGTTAGCTCAATTAATTATATATATATATATATATATATATGTGTGCTTTTTCTTTCTCTTTGAGTTCCTGGAATCTTTCCCTAAGCATGGGGATCCATAGTATACAAAATATTTATGGTTATTTTATAACTGACATTGCTACAAAGCCCAGTAACACACTGTTGTGAGATGGCTGGGGTTCTCCATTCCACCATAAGCTCATTTCCTCGTCCTCATCCGCAGAAGGAAAATCCTGAATGGAAAGTCCTATTGTGGCATCAGGGTGGATAACTGATAAAAGTTCTAACAAGAAACAAGAGATGCATTACTGATAAAGGATGCTAAGAATACACGGGCAGAAGATTCAGAGACTATCTCAACCGTGATGATGCTTTAGGAAATGATACAAAAAATAGTAAGAAATGTTTATAGACTTTCGAAATGAAGGACCAGTGCATGAGTTATTTTTTAAGACTAAGTGGTTACTGAATTACAGACAAGGTACTGAAAACTAAGGATATCATTCTTGACAACAAAAAAGTTCCCACTGATTTTGCAAAAACTCAAAATAAGTCTCTTCATAAAAGAAGTGATAAGGGTGAATATGGTAATTATAGAGGAGAGAATTGCTAAGAATTATGCTACCTATAATACTATAAGACATGTAGATTAATTTTAAAGAGAAGAAGAGTGAGAGGGAGATAGATTTTTCTTCAGCACGAAAGTGTTGTTTTTTATTTGTTTATTTTTGAATGCTAAATATAAAAATTTGAAGTTGGACTTTCTGTCTGGACTGTTTGGAATGGACTGGCCCATGCGATACATGTTGGAATCATAAAGTAACGGTCTACCCAAGGTCGCAGAATTTCCTGAAATATCATTTCCTTCATTGTGATTTCAAATGCTACACGCTATCCCAAAATATCCACAACCCTACTATACCGGAATATCCCGGAAAACTTGAAAAGAGGGAGATAAAGTAATGGCCAAATTTCCTCACTTCGATTAATATATCAAGAAGTATCTGAATTATCAGATCCCTTTAATCATACGCATAGACTAGAGGTATTTGATTAAGCAGAGAGACAAGCTTTAGTGAAAGACATATTCTTGTATTGTATCCTATATAAGCATTGCAAAGTAGTTAGTGGTATGTAGGAAAACAATATCGGTGGGATCAAAGTAGAAATTGAGGTTAGAAGTTTTTTTTTTTGGTTTGGAATCAGGAGTTAAGCGGAGTTGTGTTTATGGAAATGTTGAAAGTTCAGGATTAAAAAAAAAAGTTTAAGAATGAATGTTACGAAGACTAACTCAATAAAATTAGAAGAAATTACAGTGTGATGTTCGGCAATAAGAAAACTGACCACGTAGATGGCTTCACTTGCCTAGGTAATATTATTAACAAGAATGGAAGACACAGTGAGATGTGTTTCTTTCAGCCTCCCTTGTTATGAGTTAGTACTCTCCAAAGGCATACATACATACAGAAGGTACCCCTTACAGACAAACCAAGTCCTACATAAAAAAAAAAACTTTCCCAAGCAGGCTAATCAATCATATGAAGAGAAAAGGTTTTAATAAAAGACTACACACCTGCCTCCTGAAGTCTCCCGTTGCGTGAGGTCTGGGTCTGTGAGGCCTTGGGGGTCTCGGGTCACGAGGAATCACAAAATCCTGATAATGAAAATGACGAAAACGTCGTGCTATAGCGTGCCTTCGACGGGGGTCTCGATTAAGCATTGCAGACCTGGAAAATAGCGACAATATTCATCAACTAAATCTTTGTAAAGACAAATAATGGGAGGAATAGAATGGTGAAATGGAAGAAAAGAAAAAGCTCTTGATGACAGATACGAGGTCAAAGGGTTCAAGAATGATCAATCAGTGTAACTAGCCCGAGGTATCTCAAATTTTATTTATTTAAATGACTATACCGAAATGTTCCATGGGGAGGGCACAATGACAATTTTGACCAGTCGTACGACTTGTTAATATTCACTTTATTCCTTGATATAGCATCGTGATACACCTATTTCCATAAATCGCTGTGAAAGAAAAGATTATATAAGAAACACAAAAGGAGAAAAACCGCAGAAACGTTGCCTTTTCAGGGCCTACATATAATACACAAGACCCAGAGAGAAGCATGAGGGTATCTACAAACATTTGACGAAGCATCTTTAAGGTTATTTTCTCATTTTACTACTAACTAGAAAACACCATTTCAACCCCTCTAAGCCTGGTATAAGCTTTGCCTCCGAGAGATTAAATTATTTAAACTTGGCAAAAAAAATATGATGAATTAAACAATCTTTACTTTCAATAATAGCAGCGATTATTTTTCGATGTTAATTCCATTATGTATGTGCTGTTACATTAGGACAAATTACTTTAAAGCATAACATAATACCGATTTCCAAGGATTAGATTCGAACGTTTTTTTAAACACAAATATAAATACAATCTTAAAAACAGTGCATATGCCTCATGGTAAACTAGGGATTAGAGTATACTTGCCGATAAGAAGTAATTAAAACTCGCATATGCCTTGAAAACTGAGAAAACTGTCATTTCTGCAATTACTATCTAATATCAATGGACTAACAACATCTTCCTATCTTAAACAAATGCATACCGTTTTTCCATGAAGGGGAATGAGTTAACCAGCATAAACGGTGTTGAATTTTTAGATGTTTTAACTGACTGAAGAATTACCGGAAAATGCATAACTGGTAATTCATGCTTTTATAGTTTTGAAAGTTTTAAAATTATGTCTAACCATTCCAATTTCAAAGGCGTTGTTACTATAAGATAAAGTATATTTTAAAGCCAAAAATACGGTCATGTACCCAAAAAGCACAAGTAGATTAAACATATATCAGCGATCTCTACGGTTTCAAATTCCTATCACAATGAAAACACTTAAATGAAACACGGCATTTACTCATTAAACTAGGATTTTTTTTAATAAACATAATTTACAGATGCCTTCTGCAAATAAAATGGGACAACGTACTAATTAAGACATCTGGAAGTATTAGTTCAGTTTTTCCGAATATACCTTCCCTTATCGTAAAATCCCTGGAATCAGCACAAGCAATGTATAATTCCAGAAAATTATAATTCGAGTCCGTTGATTTTTTAATTGAACATGGAATAGTTGTGGGAAAAGTCAAGTCATAGCCAATTGTAGAAAAAGCCAAGACAGATAGTGCAACTAAGTGGGCATCAAGTCAAGGTTACTTTTACCCCTTTGATTGCCATTGTTACTGTCTCCCACTTATGCTACAGCTCACATGATGCATATCACTACACAACGCCGAACTAGAGTCAGCCTTGTTGAGGGTCTCCCTGGGGAATACACGCTGGTTGACAGTAGTTTCATTCTTCTCGTCTTTTGAAGCGGGCAAGTACACCTGTCTTCTTTTTTTGTATATCACAACTTCTTGCTTTTGATAACCTGTTTCTGTTTCTGAATTTTTGAAACATTTGGCGGTGAAAAGTGTTTTTGAAATTACACTTCTGAGAGGGTGTCGATGCAGTTTCTCTCCGCGAAGACTAAAATGAAGATTTTTTAATAACCGAAATTACATTCTGGATATGTGATAACCCAATAAAGATCTTAATAATCTAAATTTGGAAAGCCAATAAAAATCTTCGTAAAAATCAGAAAGAGTGCCAATTAAACAGTTTGTGGTAACAAACTGTACGCAAGGAATTGCTCAAGGAGATAGCAACGGAAACTCTCAAAAAACAAAGTTTAAAAACAATAAATTCGTAAGAAAATCTCTACTTAATGCTGATTCCAATATACATAAAATATATACAGTTTAATCGTACCCAAAAAAGTTATCACCACAAGTGGATTTGTATAATTACAGGAACAAGGGGAGAACATTCTCAAAACTGGTATGATTTTAATGAAAAATGCATTACCAAATTCTGAACGCCCAAGATCTATCTAGACAAACTTTGAAAACAAAAAATTTCGAGTCACAAGTGCGTGTTAGTGTGCTTCTTACTTTTCATCTTATTTTTTCTCCTGGAATGATAGCATTAACGCAAGGAACGTAGAATTTTGTGAGCAATCCTGTTCAAATAGGAATCGCGAACTATGGTGCCCTTAAAAAATCGTAAGCGATCAGAGTACAACTATGCCACTCCCATGCCAATTTTCACCTCTTATGCCCATCTTGGAGCAAATCAACGTCAAGTCATAATTTCACGGCAGCCATTTTAAAAAAGAAGGTCAAAATATAAAAAAAAATCCAAAGGTAGTAACACTCATCTTTGAAAGCACACGGAATCAATTAAAAACTCTACGAAGAATTCTGGAAGCCATGATTATTCATGACGTTCATGGCGATAGGGGTTCAAGTCTTGGTGTCGCTCATTATTTGATTTGGAATGGGGGTCACTAGCGTGACTGTATGCTCAGCCACAGTCGACCCAGCTCTAAATGGGTATCTGTAGAAGCCTGGGGAACGGCAACAGGAAGGGTATACAAAGGTATAGGATGGCTGCCCCCCTTCCCTTTGCACTTCCTGGCTGAAAGGCCATGAAACAGACATCAGCACATTTTTTATTTTTTTTATCATTGAAAGAACGAGTGAATTATTTTGATAGAACAGGTCGGAGCAACAAACTATAGACAAAGAATGGCACAGAACTATTACAGAGAACTGTAAGAAATTCATATCCTGGATAGGTCTGAGAACTATAGGCTTTGGGAACAGAAAGATAGTGTAATTGCTTAATGCAATATTTTATTCGTTAGTTTAACCATGGATTTTTCGGCTTGATGTTTTTCTTAAATAATTTTATTGTATTTACATTGAACTAGTACTTGCTACTTTTGATTGGATTTTTATTGCTTCTGCTTTCGCTGCTTCTTGCACTATTTTTTTTTTTTTTCAATATTGACATGCTAACGGAAACTTAAAGCTATTGTAGCAAACAAACACATTCTATTTTAGCACAAATGAACAGAAATTATATTGAAAACATAAAATTTAAAATAAAGTAAAAATCAACACGAACTAGCATGAAACTATGCATGAGAGAGGTGGATGGGCCTAACTGACCATTTTTTGCACATTGTAGCTCATTTAAAAGTTAAACTTCTTTCAGTTAAGCACTAATCAAACTTTGGCTTACAGATTGGGGAGGGGGGCGAGAATCCTATATACAGGATAATTCATATTCGTCTGAATTTAATCTTTGTCTTTACTATCATAAATGTAAAAACATTTCTTTATAATGTTTCAGTGCCCCCCCTACCACGGAAGAAAGTAAGAGACACAGTCGCCACTTCCCATGGGAAAAAGTGATTTTCCATGTTGCTCAAGATATAGAACCCTATTTCCCATGATCGGGAATTTCTGCTATGGTGATTCCAATGGTACAGTTTCCATTTCAATCCGACTCCATTTTCGTGGATTCCAGGCTATTTTCGGAAGTTCCCATAATTCCGATTTTGCAATGAACTTTTACCATTAAGATTGACGGAAATGATAGTTACCATTCCCGGACCAACTCCAAATGGCGATTTTTGTTTAACTGGCAATTTTTTTAACTTGTTTGAATTATCGGTTACTTCAGGCTAAAGTTCGTTCTTTACAAGGTTGCATTGCTGCAACCATGATTAAAAAAAAAAAACTTTTAAATTTAATACTTAAATAAGAGTGAATATTAGGCTATGCAACTTATTCATATTAGCTTATATGTACCTAACATATGGATTTAAAGCATAATAAAGCCAGTCGTCCATCGATTCCCCAGTTTCGGGTTGTTCTTCAGGTACCTGATATTCTTCATACTGATCCATTGATCTTACACTATGGATAATCCTGGTAAAAGGCTGCTTGCACAGTGGGCATTCTGATTTAATCTAAAATGAACAACAAAAAATATATAGAAAATGAAGAACAGAAAATAAGACGTCGATCGTTATCTTTTTATAACAGGTATAATGAAACAATAGTTTTTTCTTTTTTCGTGTTTATAACTCTAGTCAGTATGATTTCTTTTAAACTAACTAATTTTTTAATTTCCACAAAAAAAGTTTTTTTCAAATAAAGTAAATGGCGTCAGTAAACCTAAAAGAATTTAAATATTTTGTCATATTAAAAATCGTCAGCCAACAGTTGTAGTAACAATTGCGTTCCATGAGGCAACCAAAAATCGTTTGCTAACACTGTTAGCGAATCTCTGTTAAATCGGTCATGGAGAAACCTCTGAGAGAATTTGATGCGCAATCAAATGCCAATATTGCAGCAAAGCAAGATAAACAGGATAGCAGGATGCGCTGTAAATAGTGACATCGAATCCATGGCTGCTAACATTTCTTGCAGCTAACAAATTCATTGGTTGGTTTCCTACAAATATCTTCAGGAATGGACAAGGATACTAAGCTATCCTAAACTTTTCCCAGTCTTTGTGCTTTTTTTTTCCTCCTAGATTAATAGATGAGTAGTGTCTGAATCATCTATCTGAATTACGCTTTAGTCCTCAGTTCTATAGGTTATGGACAAACATTACATTCAGTTGATAGGAAAACTGTATTATCAAAGAACGCATTTATTGGCCGTTAAGAAAGTTTGGAATAATAGAAGGATAAGTCTGCGAACTAGGATTAGACTATCAGCGGTGTTGGCCTCAGACAGCTTGGTGCTGTAGTAAGTTGGACTGTGTTTAATGGGCTAACCCGTTAACACGTCACACTTTGCTGCAATCTGGAAACAAAGGAAATTACTGGAAAATTCCCAACACAGAAAACTCTCTCCACCGAAAATTTGCCCATGCGTATTAACAACGATACTATTTTAAAATTAAAATTATTTGAAAAATTCCCCCACAGACAATTCTAGCCTGGAAAAATCCTCCCTTGCGAAATATTTCCCCAAATGGAAAAAACCATCGTATTTTGCAATTTGAAAGTAATTGCAAATTCAAATCCCCCTGGAAAATTTTCCCGATGCGAATAACGATAATGCTTTGAAGTTCAAAAGTGAAAATTCAGATAGAAATTATTAACTTAGCCGTCGGGCGTTACAGGATAATTAATACTCAGAAAATGTGAATAGTGTGAACGAAAGCAACTGTCAAGTATTTTGATCAGGGGTCTCTAATTTCAGTCACCACGAACAATACTATGAGTGCCTTTGGGGGAAAATGTTATACCTAAAACCTTTATAGGAGTGTACTCAACAATTTCTTGAAGTTTCTTGGCAAACGGATGAGCAGTGTCGTAATGCATGCAACACTTAAAATGAACATAATTACTAGGAACAAAAAAAAACATAAACTAAAACAAATAATTATATCAGAAGATAACCTACTCGAGGTGCCTCTGAGAATAGTACGAATAAAAAGGGACCTACTACTACCAATTTTAGTCATCTTTCAGCTTCTGACTATCCCTTCCAGTGTTTGACCATGAGAATGGTGGGTGACTCTCTTCTTTTTTCAAGGGACGAATATTGCCAACCTAAGTCGGTCCGAAGATGACGGGTGGGGTTCAAGGGATGGAGGAAAATATCCCGCCAGAAGTGAGCATCACTAGCCGAGTGGCTATTGGTGCTACATTATTTTTTAGGGAGGGAGCAGAGGCTATGAACTTTCATGGTTTGAGCCTCAAATCAATTTTGTGAGTCCATCCATAATCATAATAGCTAAATAATTGATCGAATCAAGCTTGAAAAAGCGAAAATCAGATTTATATTGCTCAACCGAGGTTGCGACAACCTCATGCCAGCTTCGCCAAGAAAAGTGTTGTGGGATTAACATTTTTGTTTTGTTCCTCCGCCAGCAATTAAATGTTGTAGTTCTAAACCGCTTAAAGCTTTAAAAATTGTGAGTCTCAAGAAGAATTTTTTCCTCAAAAAGAAAAGTTAAGAAAATCATGATACATTCCTAAAAGACTGCCTCAGGATGATCCATGATCTTAAAAAAATATCTTCTCTATTTCCTAAAACCAAATCTCTATTGTCAATTTTAAAATGCAAGCTAATCTTTGGACCTAAAACATAAAACATTACACACTCTACATTGTTGTTTCTAAAACCACAGCTTATGTAAGCTGAGCTTAAACTACTTTACCTCAAAATATAACACCCAGAAATTATTTCCACACTAATTGATAGTAATAATAATTTGAGTTCTATGCCTATCCCCGAATGAATACCAAATAAAAAATTTATTAATAAGTGTAAAATTATGTCATTGTGTTATATTATTACTTATAATGGCTGCGTACCACTTGCGGATATTTGAAGACCAGGCCCAATTTATGCTTCCAATAATATAGATTAAAAAACTGATCTCGCTTTAGAAAGAGATGCAACATGTCTGGCATCAGATGAGTCATTCAATCATTTTTTGCTTCAAACAGGGCGTACCATGCCTACCTTTTTTAATAAATGGTAGGCAGCGAGGTATGGAAGGGTTCTAGAGAGGCCACGGGTCCACTTTAATGCTCTAGTCATACAGTCTGAAAATCCTTTCATGATTCTACTTCAAACAAAACATAAGAAACCCATCTTTCTGCTAAAAAATTAACAATAGGAGGAGCGGCAGTGGGGGTTGTAGATTCTTTTAATCTTTCAGACTTAAGTTTCCTGCTCAAATTCAGCGTAAAAAAAGGTGCAACATGCTTAAATTAGTTACCAAAAGTTGGGATAGAAGGGAAGGAAATCAGGAGTTACGGAGCCATTACTGTCCACAGCTTGTATTCGCAACGAGTCAGTTTTAGTTAGTTTTTGCAAATTCAGCATCCAGTTTTTTTTCTGCTGTGTACTGCAACAGCAAACCTACCAACCCCTTAAAATATCCAAAATCAGATATCACAACAACAAATTTTGGTACATAAGAATGATGCAATACACCTCTATCATCTTTTCTAAGAGCATTAATCAGCGTCAAAAAGAGAATTTTATCTCTCTTAGGTGAAAGGTTGATTTTACTGCCATAGTTCAAGAGACTAATCTACTATCAGTGCTAACAACTCACTGCAGATTCAAGCCGCTTGAGACACAGCTACACACGCTCCCCTTCATTCCAATCTATGTAATGCCTCCCGCTTTGCACCCTCCCAATGATTTTTAATCTCCCTAAAATCCTTTCTCATGATCTTCTCCTGAACAAGTTGTCTTCTGGGACAAGTTGTTTTTTGCTTGGCCCTAGTTGATTGGCCGAACATAACAATCTTTTTTTTTTAAATATTCCCTCTTTGATCTGTAAAATGTGTCCAAGTCATCTCAACCTTTCTCTCAGTACAGCTCTAGAAAGCGGAATAGTACCAGATTTTTGTACAGCTTATTGTTTCAAATACGGTCAGCAAAAATCCCGACATTTCCTCTGTAAGGTATCTAATCAAACCTTTTCCATTTTTTGGAGGGCCAACATTTCAGAACCACACTAAACCGTTGTCATCACTTTACCTTCTTATCTTGATCCGTAAACTTAACTTCCTATTCTTCTAAACCTTTTTCGACTCTGAAAAAAACTCTCTGGGCCTTGGCTATTCCACTTTTAACATCTTCACTGCACCCACTGTCTTTACTAATAATACTACCAACGCAAGTGAAGCTATCGACTTGATCAATCTTCTTGTTACTCAACATCAATAACCGACTTAGTCTTCTTGGTATTAATTTTCAGTCATATTTTTAAGCCCAGAGTTATCAAAACCTCCAAAAAATCATTCATTTTGCTAACACTTTCATTTAGGATGCTAAAACCATCAACATAATCAAAATCTAGAAAGTTTTAACTTTCCGATTTGATTCCATGCACTCCCATTATTCTCTTACATAGCACAAATCACTTTGATGTGTTTACCCGGTATATTGTACAAATATATGACCTTCGCTAAGCTCTTCTATAGGCCGAATCAAACGCAAGCTCATCTATATATATAAAAATAAGTTGTCTGTGTGTGTGTGTGTGTCGAGTGACGTCATGTTTGTGTGTCGACTGACGTCATGTTTGTCGACTGATGTCATTATAAGGATTGAGCTGTATGCGTCATGAAGTTGTTTGTCGACTGACGTCATGTTTGTCAACTGATGAAATTACATACCGGGACACCGGGACACAAATGACGACCGGGACACAGGGAATATAAATGACGACCTCAGGACTAAAGAAGTTTGACGACTTTGGATCAGTGTCAAAATACGAAATCTGGGATCTGTAAATTTTTTGTTACCTATTCTAAGAAAAGATCTTGGTTATAGGGACATGAAACCATCAGACATCTTAAGCTTTTTTAGACCTCAATGGAAAATCTATCTTTAGGTTCTAAAGTTCAGAGAGAATTTAGGATGAAAAACGAGCTAAGTCCTGGCTGATTGCAAAAGCGAGTCCTGACGATTAAAAAAAAAAAAAATGCTAAGTTCTGATTCGGGACAAAATATGCAAGTTCTGATTTGGTAGAGAAACAAGCATAATAGCAACCCAGTATAAAACTGGGGTAATTCCTGGGTTGGTGTAAAAAAATCTAAGTTCTGATTTTTACATTAAGTCAGTACTTGCTCATTTTTGCACCAAGTCAGTACTAAGCTAATTTTTGCCTTGTATAACTAAAATTTCCTAGCTTGAAATAAGGTAATTCTTGCGCCAAGTCAAAGCTAAATTGGCGCTACCTAGTCTAATTTGCTGCTGAAAATTTGGCAATAGGGAAAGACTAAATTTAGTCTAGATAGCTTGGTTCATAACAAGTCAGGACTTCTAATAAAATGCATCTATGAAAAATGGTCCAATTGCCTAATTTGGGGTCATAGCCCCAAAATCTGCAAGGGCCGTGCCCCTCCCCTCAGAAAGTATGTTTTTGGACCTTCAACTATTCTGAATGAAATGGATATCTCAAAATTCTGATCCAGTGCAATGGAGGTTTCACGGGTCAAAAAGGAAACAGTAGTATCACTGGTTTTCTCCTATTATTCTTACCCCTTAAAGGGACACTCAAATTTCCATTCACGATTGAGAACTCCTGCCCTCCAGGAGTTTCAAAAACAGTGCATTTTACAGAAAGTGTCCAGGAAAAACACATTTGACATTTCGCTGTTTACTAATTAGTGCTTTCGAGCTAACTAAACTCCCAGAATCCTGGGAGTCTACCATCTCTGAAAGTTTTGCAACAGTACCACAATCTCCAATAAAAACATTTAGATGTCCTCATTTTCACTCCCTCTGGATGATTTATATTATATGCACATGCATTAAGATAGAGACAGATATTTACATATATAAACAAGGTTGAGGTTTGAAAATAGACTTTCATCAAATTATATCATTGCTAAGCAAATGTTTACAAATTAGCCTACCTGCTTAGACATAACTATATAAATACCTTTGACCATTCTAGTAGACATGTAAAACAAAATTCATGGAAACAGGTGTCACTAAAGGACTTATTCTCAGGCGTTCCTAAGCAAATAGGGCATGAAACAGGGGACCCTGCAGAAGTTCTGGTTGGCGAGCTCATTGTTGACACATTCTGCAATGGTGGGGAATCCCATCTTGATTTTGGCGGACTTGAAGATGAGGCGCGCCTTTGCCTCCACTTTCCTTGAGGCTGTTCTTCTTGGGACATATCTTAAAAAAAAAAAAATTAGAAAGTGAAAAAAACTCATCAACCGTTTTGGTACAACAGTTGCTTCAGTGTTTTCATTGAAGTAACTCTATTTAGCTTCTGTGGTACTCAGTCACAGTAGCATCAATCAAATTTTTTTTTCTTGGTTTTATTCTGTTTAAGTTTAGGTGTAGGATTATTTCAGATTCTATCTTTGTTTTAGTATTGAAGACACCCTAATTTATACAGGCAAAATATCCATGTCGTTTTAGTTTGTCCTTTCCTTCTATTGACCATAGTCCTGTTTGTTTTCTTCATCTTGAGATTTTTTTCTTTTTTTTTAACAAACAATTTTTGTTACTTCCCTTACCTCAGCAAGTGGGGCTAACCCCTGTCCATGAAGTCAAAACTATGTATACCTATGTACCTGCCAATCAATACACAATGTGTATTACACCTAGATGTTCATCTCTTGGGTGGGATTGGAAAGGGTCTAATTTCTACTGCTATTTTTATTTTTCTAGGGATTACGTGGGGGGGGCATCAGACTAATACCAGGGAGATTAACTAGGCCCTGGAAATTACTGTTACAAGTGCTCATACTTGTGCAAGTATTTGTGAAAAGATTATTTGAACATCATTTCACAAATAGAACTTCTTTCAGTTTGAAATTTTGTGTCTAATTTTGATATATTAAAGTTTTAAAAACCTGCACAAACTCTTATGATCCTCCAAATTGCACGAGTCTTGGTTTTGAAATTCAAACCCCAAATATATATAAGCAAAAGCTTCCAAACACAAATCTCATCCATATCAAAAATTAGTGATAGCACTCTGGTACCAAAAGCTCTATTTTCAACTATTCCTGCAAGAGAAAAAAGAGAGTAGGATGCAACAAATTTTTTTGGGAAAACAACTTATAGGTATTTCAAAAGCAAATAACATGAGGAAAAAATGTATAGAGCATGCTGAGTAGAAGTACATTAACTACAAATCTGAGTTTGACACAAAGTATCACACAGAAACCTACATCTGGATTACCACATCCAACAAAAAAAACTCTAAAATGCTTCCAGGTTCAAATACCTGATTGAAACCAGGTATAAATCCAGCAGCAGGACCTTGGGGTTTCTTTGTCAGATATCTTCAGGGAGTTACTGCCAGATTTTAGTGACCACTCACAAAACTGGTACAGGTTGACTGGATTTAAGTAAAGCAGTAGTCATATACATTCCTAAACTACTTCAGTCACTAATATAATTGTTTATTACTTCTAACCAAGAATCTAAGGATTGGAAAAACTTTGTGTGACATCCATACTAAGAAAAGCAGCAAATTGAGTGCTCCAAACAACGAATCCATTTATCTTGCTTCCATCATTGCAAAGATTCTTGAGATGGATGCATATAAAACCCCTCCTCATCCATCTTACCGAAAATAAAGTTTTGTCCGTTGTGGCTGCCAGTATTGTCTCCTATGCTATACCCATACTACCAGTATGGATTTAGATGAAGTACACTGGATCAAAAGGATACAAACTTTCTAGAAAGCTTAAATATCATCACAGCCTCACTTAATGGAAGTTTATCTAGGACTCATATAGTTTCTGCAATAATTCTCCGCCTTTTTACTCTTTAATGATACAGATTAAAAAACCTTACATGAATCAAATAAGGGAGAGATTTAAATAGGCGAAAGGGGCCTACTCCTTCTGTACAAAAACGAATTTTACCCAAATCCAGGATTGAATTACAAAATCCTACCCCCATCCTCACCTTTTCTCTCTCTCTCTAAAAAAAAAAGATTTTCATAAGCATGGAAGACTTCATACTAGGGTAAAGAATTAGTTTTCAGACAATGTGTTTTTTTTTTTATTCAATGAAACTTATATAGCAAGCAAATAAAATGGAGTGGAGAAAAGATTTATATACATCTCAGTAATATAGCCCCTAATATCAACAATTATGCCACAATTTTTATCTTCAATGCTTTTAACAAATTAAACTACATTTTAACTTAACAATAATCAAGAAATAATTCAGTAGCCACTTGGGACTAGGTAGGCTACAGTATTACCAAAAACTCCATTGAATATCATCATTATAAACTCTAGGTAGCATTTAATGGCTCTTGAAAAGCACCAACACTTTCAATAAATGAATGTTATCCTTTGTCTAGATCTAGACAAGTTTTTAGTTTTCACGTGGGATCCTTAGGTTGTTAAAAAAAGTGTTTTGTATCTTTTCCAGTACACCCCTTACCAATTTTTTTACGGCTTATAGTTCAGGAAGTAAAAGAGCTTGGTTCTTTATTGGGCTGCTAAAACAAAATTAGTATCATTAGCTTCCTTAGTTTTTGCTCTGTCCAGATATTATGGTTGCTTTTCAGACAATTCCCCCTACTCCTGATGGTCCCAAGAAGAAAATACTAGAAGAATGAAATTCTTAATTTATAATATGCAGAATGTTTCTTCCATTGTTATTCACTTTTTAAATCCTTTCAAACAACATTTCTATCCCATGTTGCAATAAATCACAGGTAAAACTTGATATTTGGATTAGAATGCAGAAACTCAGTTTAACAGAGAACAGAAAAAAAAATCACAACATTGAATCAATGAAGAAATGTATCATTAGGTATTATAAATGTATCATTAGCTCATCAAAGGCAGGGGGATAGAGATTGCATTGTCAGAAAAGCAACCATGATACTTGGATAGCACATAAGATAAGAAATCTAATGGTGCTACTTTTGATTAGAATGTTTACTTTAGAAGTGGTCAACCACGAAATTAATATCTTTCCTATAACTTTATAATTGTTTACCCATTCTCATAATGTTTTGCTCATTTTTCTTAAATACTTGTCACTATACCTTTCCTATCTTTAACTAGGAAAAGTCCAGACTGACAACTTTCTTTAAATCTCTTAGCATGCCACTATAATATAGCACCTTCCAGACAATCGGTAATTTTATCAATACCTCTTTAGTTCATGCTTCCCTTATTTTTCGAAACTTTTATCACTCAAAACTTCTTGTACAAGCCCATTCTCTTTTACAGAAAATTTATAGGATTTTGCTAATATTCCTATTTGTATTTCTGACTTTCCTCTCAAATTCTTATCCTGGATTCTGCTAATGTAATTACATCCTGGAAAAAAATCACCCTATCTAAATTTCAATCTTATATTAACTAGAGAAAATACTAGACAGTGACATTTACTTTTGACATCAATAAAAGCACCCCCTAATGTCCTGTATTAATCCTGCTATCCATTGATTTATAATAGCATAATCAATAAGGTTGGCTGCCTTATCATCTTGTGAATACCATGTTAACTAATAGGCCATTTTATGATCAAATATTATATTGGTTATAATTAGATTGCTAAGCCATAACAAACTGGAGGGATCTTAATTTTCCAAGTAGACAGCAAACTTAACCACTATGTTGTATTTTGGGGAATGGATTGTGTAATTTTCTTTTTTCAGTGCAATAAATTAGGGAATTTAAGGGAATATTCTTAACAATGAAAATAATGAATAAACATAGGGGATCCTTTAATCAACCTCTCCTAGATATATACTGGTAATAGGCAATTTAATTTTAAAAGGTTTAAGGCTTGTAAATAGAAAGTATTTATTTATTTTGCATGCCCTCTGTGCCTTCTAAAGACCAGAATATAATTTGCAATTTACTTAAAATAAAATTCAAATATTTTCTCTTTATAACTTTCAAAATTATTAAGACTTTCAGCATTGAATATCAGTACATATTAAACTGTCAATTCACATTCATTTATTCTTTTCAGTAATCTAGGTTATGTTGGCAATTTCTTTTCTTTTTTTAATGTTATGACAAATAAAACACATAACACAAAGATTGTTTTCATTAAAGTGTAAACTACATTCTGGTCTTTAGAAGACACAAGGAGCATTAGTCCTGCCCATCTTTGAGGTAGTTTCTACTTGTTTTAAGTTTGACTTCGTTATTAATTTAAAAGAAAAAAACAGTTTTTTCACTTGAAGGTAAGGTGCAACATTAAAACTTAAAATGAAAAGAAGTTATTATGTATATGAAGGGGATTGCCCCCTACTCAACACTTTGCTTTTTACACTAAAGTGTGTTGGGGCTTTTAAAAAATCTTTTTATTGTTCTAGTTAAATGACCCCTATGTTTCAGGAGTTGTTCTTAAAGAATTGGGACAAAATTCAAACTTTAGAGTGAGGTATTGAAGAGGGGCAATTCTCTCCATATATGTAATAGTTTCTGTTTGTTTTAAGTTTTAATGTTGCTCCTTACTTTCAGTTGAAAAAAAAGTTTTTTATTTAATTTCTGATAGTTTTGTAAATTATGTCAGGAAATCTAGCCCCACCTCTATGGAGAAGTACCCCTCCACATGGAAATATTCTCTTGAGAATTCAATCCTGGTAAATATTTACCCCTGAAAATTCCCCTTAACAACTCTACACATAAAATTGAAATAGAAAAGAGAAAGCAAGAAACCCCCCCCCCACCCAATGCTTTTATGATGTACTAACATAGTACATCATTTGAAAAAAAAATAAGGCTCCTAAAAAAATATCTTAGATTGGCCTATGACCTATCTAAATTTTCTTTTTTTTTGTTTTTTTTTTATGGAAGAACATCTCAAGATACCCCCAAGATATCCCAAGAATATATATGTGACTATTGCTTGTTTATAGAGTGTATATATATATATATATATATATATATATATATATATATATATATATATATATATATAATTTTATCAGTCCATTACTGTTGCTATTTCCCTTCTCTACACCAAAGTTTACATAGGCCAGGTCCTATTTCTACCATCCTGGGCATTAAAATGCTCTATTAAAAATACCATGTATCTATCTGGTCTCCAATAAAATTAATCCAAGTAACTACTTCCATCATTTGTTGGTTCTACATGGGTATGTACTACTGTGACTGGTACCTTGGACTTTTTGGTTTTAAAATGAGCAATTACAATTCTATGATTTATACCATTTCAACCTAATATAGACTTAGCAGCTCTCTTGTTCATCAAGAGCCCTACTCCCTGTCTCTGTCCTCAATTCCACTCATCTGAATCAATTCTATATCACCCAATTTCATGATTACTATTCCTGGAAGATGAGCTTCTAAGGTTCTAATAAATCTAGTTCAAAACATCTGAATTTGTTAGTCACAATATTAATACAATAGTTGTTTAGCACTGTAATTTTCATCCTGTTTGAAAGATTGAAATTACTAGTGCCTCAAGGAACTCAATGGTTCCTAGCAGTGTAGGTGATGGATTAATACTTCTTCTCAAGTTTGCACAAAACACTTAAGTGAGATTAAAAATGGATTGCAAGAATTCCCTTGGATTTCCAGTTCAATGGAGGCTTTGGGCAATCCTGGGTCCATCTTACACACCACATGGTTTCCATACTTGGTGATGCTTTTCTATCAACTAGAGTCACCATTCTACACAAGTTAGCTAAAACATTTTGTCTCCAACTTATTACATATTCATGCCTGAAAATATTACACTGCAATGGGGAGGTAACCAATAATAGACAACAGGGCAAGAAGAGGTCATTCAGCCCTAAACAGCCCACCAAAACAGGCAAGACCAGAAAAATTGTCAATTATTCAAATCCATTCTAATGCTGTTTGATTTACTAAACTGTAATTTCATCAAGGGGTACCACTCCTCACAGTCACCCTGCAGTACAGTTTACTGTCATAGTTCTGGTTAAGCAAACCCACGAAAGATCAACCCTGACACCACTATGAGACCACACCAGTAAGGTTTCTCTTCCAGGAATAGGGACAGAGGAAGGAGTATAATAAAGTCCCCAGACCATCTCACAACACTTAAACAGCTCCAGTCTTTTATATGTAATTTATTCTCATCCAGGTATTTGGATAAGAACAATATTGTACATAAACAACTCCAGAACAAAGTGAAGACATTGCCTAATGCCTTCCTTATGCTCTTTCTAAATATAACAGTTGTTTCACTTGCAAATTCAATTTAAAGCCCTTTAATGGACCCTAAACAAATATCTTGTTTTTAGCATAAGAAAATGGGTTGATAAAAGTAGTCAAGTCTTAACTAGTCAAGTGTATGTATTCAACTATGTGTCATGTGTTATCAACTCTAGAGTTTCTACAAGGAAAAATCCTCATATTGCTCCAAGCTGCAATTTAAGGCAGTGCCTTCCAGGTTGACCTATCAAAACCATTAGATCAATAGACCTACTGGATTGAAAAAGTATTTCAGATCAATGGGATATCAAATATCATTCACATAGGCCTATGGTTTATAAGAATGACAGTAAATGTGGTAAAATGATTAATAAAAACAGGCTGCAAATGATGCAGTAAGAATATTGTTTTCAATCTCATATTAATCTATATCTACAAGATTTGGATAAAATTTAAGTTCAATTGTCAACAATTAGAATAAAGTTTCCAAAGACACAGTTGCTGCTGAATCTGTTGAGATTTTCAAATGAAGGTTGGGTGCTGAGTGGCCCTTGAGGTAGTGTAAACTTACCTGAGAAGCTACAGATCATCCAAATGCATCTGGTCACTAAACAGCAATGAAAACAACTTCAATCATAAACTCTGGAGCTTCACAAGGAAAAATACCTTCATTGCTCTAAGCTGTTATTTAAGGTCATTTGAGGTTTTTTTGCATCTTGGAAAGCAGTTGACTAATGCATATTAAACTCTTAGAAATGTATGCAGAGCCTTAATAGTCTCCTGGAAGGATATTTTGAAGCACCTAACTCTACTCCTCCTTATTTTAGAGAGCACTAATCTTTGGTGACATTTAAAAATCTTTGTATAATACAAGTGAAACCTATAGAATAGATCTTCAGCTCAAGTGAGGCTTAAGAAATGTGTTTTGGGTAAATTTCCCTATCACCTCACTAATGATATAGCTAAGAAATAGGCCGCCTTCAAATGTAGAATTTCATCCTGTATCCAAATATAATATTCATTTGAATTGGAATTTACTCCTAGCCTCCCCCTAATGTACAAAGATATACCCTGAGTTGAATGCATGCACTGAATTCTCTATATGTCATTTTTTAATTGGGTAAAATTCTAGTTTAGTGACTTTTGGCTACCTTGGAAAGGGGTTAGGTTAGGAAAATGAAACTTTCAGGGATGGGTCTACAGGCTAGAGTATGTCCTGGGAAGGTATTTTGAAGTACCTACCTCTACTCAGTCTCTCTCTAGAGGGTCCTGACCTTTGATGATGTTTAAAAATATGTGTTATAAAAGTGAAACCTTGCAAAATAGATCATCTGTTTGAATGAAGTACAAAAAATTGTTCTCAGCTTCACAACTTTGCTCAATCCCAATTTATAAGGTTTTAAAGATAAAGTATGTCCTGGGAAGGTATTTTGAAGTACCTACCTCTGCTCCTTCTCCCTCTAGAGGGCCTTGACCTTTGATGACCTATAAAATATGTGTCAAAAAATGTTGATATGGCTCAGAATTCTACTCAAATAACAGGAATTGCATTTTCAGAACTAAAGGGTGAGAAAAGGCAACTGGTAACTGAAAATTAAGGTAAAATGTTGTTTTGTCAAAATTTCAATAGGTATAGACCTGTCATATAGGACAATTTCAGGGCCCTCTAGAGGGAGAAGGAGTGGAGGTGGGTACTTTAAAATACCTTCCCAGGACATACATTAGCCTGTAGACCCATCCCTGAAAGTTTCATTTTTGTAACCTAACCCCTTTCCAAGATAGCCAAAAGTTACTAAACTAGAATATTACCTTTAACTGATTTAACAGTTTGTCAAAATAGTAGAAAATTCATTGCATATATACACTTCAGGATGGGCTACCCTATATATTGCAGAGGGTGAGGGTAAAAAAATTTTTCTCATTTAAATGTATGTTATGTATGGATTCAGGATGTAATTCTAATGGTAGACTATGATGATATTACAATATAGAGGTAATCAGAAAATTTACAGTCTTTTGAGCCTTATACCTTTGCTTAATCATTCAATCCCAATTTATAAGGTCTTTGGAATCTGTAAATTTATCCTTAAACTAGGAAAAAAGCCACTGATATAGCTTGAAATTCTACAAAATAACAAGAACTGCATTTTAAAACTTTAAATATGATAAAAACTTAAGATTAAGTAGGCTAAAACATTTTTTGTCAGAATTTGGACAGGCTAGGTAGGCAAGGCTGTAGAATTGTACTGCAGGTAATGTAATCTTCTAAGCCCTAGAGAAAGAAAAGGGTAAAAATAGTAGCCTTATAATACCTTCCCAGGTGCATTTGACCCTGGATTTGTTCCTGAAGGTTTTATTTATCCTACCTTACTTGACAACTTTCTAAGATACCAAGAAGCCCCTTAACTAAATTTCACCTTTATATTCTAGGGGTTGTATATAAAACAATAGAAACAGGGGTTCAATTGCAAGTGAAATCATTATTTTGTTTAGAAAAAGAAACAGATATCATATAGGCCTAGTCTATCCTCCCTTATCCTTACCACAGTTACAGAATCTCATATAGCCTATCCTATAGGGCTATATATATATATATATATATATATATATATATATATATATATATATATATATACCGGTAATCCAATTAATATTATGAAAGATAGATTTCAGGTCATCACATACGCCTCAAATCCTAGAAAATGATTAACTTGCTCACCAAATAGTTTAATCTTAAAAATTACGTATAAAGTTCATCTCTGTGTAATTTGTTTCTTCTAAAAATGTTTATTGTTTGAAAATCTCTTAGTTTCTAAAGCGGCATCTAAGTTCATTGTTTCTAGAAAAGTAAGGCGAGTAGTAATCTATACTAGATAAAATTGCAACGAGTCAGAAAGTCAAAATAAAGCATTGTCAGGGCTGGATAAAGGGTGATTTTGACCAATCAGACCGCACGTTATCATCAAAATGACCAAAAGAAAATTCGAAATTTAAAACCAATTGCTTGTGACAACAATGGATTTTAAGTTCGCATTGCTAGATGGGACTTATTGATGTGTTCATTATTTGATATATACTTTATGATAAAGAAAACTGATACAACAAATAAGAGATTATTTAGTTTAGTTATAACAAGGTCCTGTAAAAATTACCTGAAATGAGTGTCCGTACAAACAGAATGGAATACAGTTTGAAAAGTGTGTCTGCATAGAAAACTTACGAATGCGAAATATTAAACCATCCTTGAAAAATACATGCTGAATCAGAAGACAAAATATTTGTTTTCAGTGTCGGGTATTCAGCACGGGTGTTTCAATTGCACTAGCCACTGTATGATTAAATAACTAGCCAAATATATATAATAAATAGTCACACATGAAAAGTAAAAATCGTATTTGGTAGCTATGTAAAAATCTAGAGAGCTTCAGGAATGTACTCTCTGCTAAGCAAACAAGAGACAATACTCAACAGAAGTTGTTGAACCGTTGGTATACGACATTTGAAAGATTATTTTCTCTAATTTAATTTTTAGTGGAGAGTAATATCGTGTTTAGGAGATTCATCGAAAACCTAGGCGATACACGAAATGGAACTTTTCAGGTATACTTCAATTAACTGGCAAATTAATTAACAAATCTATCAAATCTATTTAAAAAAATGAAATAATAAACTTAATAGAAAACGAACTAAAAAATACAATTATTGATAGAATATATTATGGAAGATGTTTTTTTGTTGTGATTCTTGATTTACTCCAGATGTCAGTCATCAGGAATAAATGTCTCTTAACATCAAATATATTTCGAATGAAACATAGCCTGGCTCGAATATTGCTGTATATTAACAATTCATCAAATTTATACTTGTAAAGATCAGCACAGGAGAAAAAATCTTTTTTGTGTTAAGAAAGGAAATTAAAAGTATAGGACTTGACATCAACCACATAAAATGGCAAGGCTACATTGTTGGTTCGTACATAAAGGGAAAAGTCTTTGGGGTTGAAGTTCGACTGTTAGAAGAAAACCCACAGGCATTTTTACACCCTGCGTTTGTAACGTTTTCAATCTACCATTGCGAGATTTGGCAAAAATTTCCCCAGCAGCTTTAACCTTCTTGGGTATTCTTCAACGCCTGTATTATTTGTTGTCAGCATCTTCAAAAAGATTGTTATTGCTTCTTAAATAAGTAAAAGGACTTATTGTGAAGTGGCTTTGTGATACCATATGAAAATGTCGAATTCAAAACGTAAAAGCAGTGAGATGAATTTTGTAATGCTGTTTTTGAAATATCAGATCCCTCTACAGATTTCTAAAGTACTAATTAAAAGCGAAGCAGAATCTCTGGGAAATGGATAGAAAGACGGTTAATTTTAAGTATCACAGGGTTTTTCGTACGATTTGTTGTTCCAAGTCAATTATGTTGGCAAGGGACTTCAAAGAGAATCTGTAGAAGTATCCATTGCACTTTTTTCAGATGAGACACTTTTAGAATGGTTCAGTTATTACAGAAACACTGGATTCGAACAAGATTTAATTCAGGCAAAAACTCTTGAAGAAAATTTAGGGGTATCAACAGAATTTCAAAATTAAATAGCTTCGGGAAATAATGGATAATGGATAATCGAATCGGGAATGGAGCCCAAATAAAAACATACAAGAAATGTTTTTAAATATTGTTCTAGATAAAGCTAAAGAATCACTAAAAGATCATTTTGAACTATTAACAAGTCTTAATGAATTATTTCGGTTTCTGAGAAAGATTCAAAATATGGAAAAGGGAATACTTCAGAAACATTCAGCTGAATTAGGAGCTTCTTTAACGATTATATGTCAACAGAAAATGATGTACCAAATTTAAAGTAGCTTATATAGACGGATATATGTCAGTTGAAAAAATGGAAGCTTTAAAATCTATTTTTCCTTCAGCCTTTTCTTCACAATCTGTTTAAAATGTTCAAATTTTATCGAATAATAATAAAGAAACGGCATATTCAGAATTCTTCATTGCCCTCTGAATATTCTTAACATTTCCAGTAAGCGTTACTTCTGGAGAGAGATAATCTTCAACGTCAAAGCTAGCAAAAAACTATTTGGGACCAACAATGAATCAGGATAGATTAAATATTACTACTATTACTACTACTGCTAATAACTCTCTGCCACACTAAGCCACCTGAGGCCAACACAGCTACTCACGCTCCTTCTCAAACCTAATCTATTCAAGGCCTCCCTCTTTACACCCTCTGAGGAAGTTCCCAGGAAGATCCCATTGGTCAACCATCTGGGGCTACACGGAAAACAGGTCGTCCTCGTCTGGGGTGGGAGGATGTCATAAATAAAGACAGATTAAATAGTTTAGTAATAATGTCAATTGTGAGGCATAGCTCTAGTATTTTTATTGGGGGGAGGGGCAAGAGGAACTAGTATTAAAGCAGGTGTTATGCAAGTGGTAGTGAAGAAAAGTAACTGTTTAACAAACGCGCTACTTAGTGAATTTAAAAATATTGCGCAATAAATTAGAAATATTAAACACACATTAAAAATCATAAATATAACTACTGGTGCTTGGCTTTTACTAAAATTGTCAGCAATGAGCTGCTGCAGGCGACAGTAGTATAGCATAAACAAGCTCTCAGGCGGGTGAAGGTGAATGTATTATACACTCGGATTTTTTAGCCAGAATCACCACTAATTTTGCTATAAATATCCCCCCTCCGCTTATCCCAATCCCCAGCCCCAGCGAAGGATGCTCAATCTCATAATTGAACCAGCCGGAATTCTAATAGCCCTGGGTATTGCACAATTAATTTGCTTGTAATTTTGAATGGATTTTGACTCTGTAAGATATAATTTGTTGTACTAAACTTTTTGTATGCGTGATTTATTGAAACATTATTTATATTTTTTATTAGATTGATTTGTTTGTGGTATATTCAATTTATATTATTAAAAAGCATTTAAATCGGCTGGCGACATAAAGTAGAAAAAAAAATCATGCGGTGTAATAGCAATGTATAAGTGAACATTCAGGAAAAGTAAAAGTATTGCCACAAATTGTGTAACATTTTATATTCTCCACATTTAAATGGAGACTTTGTTTCTAATTTAAAGACATTCGAAAAATAAAATGATAATTATTAATTTATCTATTGGGCATTGCTTGACAAAGAATATCCAGAAAATCTTATTTTTTTTGGCATCCTTGCGGCAGAAACCTTAAATTGATTAAAAATTGCCATGGATGCCAATCTGAAGGCAAAATTGACTCCTAGAGTTTGAAAATTATCTTCCTCTTCGTATCTTTAAAAAAGCAACTCTATAAAAAATTCCACAAAAGTTTTTCTTGTGTAAATCAAGGAATGATAAACGTCTTTATGCTTATAATTTCCTTTACAAGCAAAGCTTAGTCTTCTGGCGCTGGACGATAAAATTGATAACAATAGACAATGGGCCGAGAGTGGGAATGGATTGGTACCGCTTATACGTGCAAACAAAATTTCTAAATCGTTTAAACTGAACTGAACTGAACTCCACAGACATTTCGTAGAGCATGATGATGCAGAGATAAATGTCCCACAAGTACCGCTGGTGTTGTGTGAAATTTCACTAATTTCAATCATAATTCTTAGCACATTTTTTTGGCTAAAAAAATGTATGAGTTGGCTAAAAAAAATTTAGAAAAGTGAAAATAGCAAGAAGTCTGTATGGTAATATGCACGGAGGCAGTTCTACACTTATGTGAATCCAAAACGTAAGGAATAGGATTTTATTAGTACTTATAAGGCAATTCAATGACCAATAAGGGAATTGGAATTTTAATTAAATACAAGAAATGAAAATCAAACAATTAATTGAATCCTGGAGTCGATCCTCCTCTATCAAATTCCATGACAAAACTGGACTGATTTGACCTATCAAGCTAAAGCACAACTGTTATTGTAAAAAGCACCAAGTCTTATTTTTTTCAATGATTTCTTTTTCATTCAAGAAACCATATTCAATTTATGTCTACCTTCTTATTCTTCAACGATTCCATTTCTGTCGTATTTGCAGATATAGAGGGATTCATTTTGACCTTTGAAAGTTTCAAAAAGACGAGAGAGTTTTATCTTGGACTAATACATTTTAGGAAGTAAAAACACCATATATATCGGGAAAAAAATTGATATGAGCAAATGTGGCAAAACAGGAAGCATAGAATATTTTCGATTTTGCCAATAAGTATGCTCACATTTTTACTTGATGATAAAGTTTTAAAGGCAGTATTTTTTGAAAAATATTCATGTGGAAATATTATGCAGTATAATGGACCCCTATGTGTCTCGTTTTCTTTATGAAAAACGAGCACGGATTAATTAAAAAACAGTTTCTGCTTGAAGTAAAGAGTAAATTCGACACATAAAACGAGCAACAGTTTTAAAGCTACTTAATAAATTACAGTTTTTTTCAAGGGGGCAGATGCTCCCTTTCTCCCCCCTCAACACGCCGCTGTATCGATTGAAAGAGAAGACGAAAGGAATCTATCGGGCCCCGCACCTATAAGATCTGGGCCAGAACATTGTGACATGAATATAATGGTTCTAGGCTTAGGAAAATGAATATCAACCTAAATTCTGCTAGCCCGATCTGTTACACGTTCTACACGACATTATACAGTGCGTCATCACATTTTGCATGATATATCTCCGTCATCCAATAACCCAAGTCTTGACTTCCTCTATCTGAGTCGGTTTTTCTGTTTGTTTTTTGTTTGTTTTTTCTTAAGGCAATCAAAAAAGGGTAATTGTATAATTTACAATTATTGCCTGAGGAGTTTTTGGGAGCATTGCATCCCTAGGGGCATAGTTACTAGATCTTTTGAACAAAATTAATTTTTCAAAATTTTGGTCAGGGTCGGCGGGGCGGGGGTGTCTAAAAGTGGAAGAGGGGCTTATAGTCCTGCAATCCCTTTTCAACATCTCTGTTAACATACCCTTAGCCTAAAGTTTCAACTTAATACCCTTAGCTGTTCTTGAGATCTTGCATATACGCTTTTTTGAAAACTGGATGCACAGAGCATCTTTTAATTTGAACTATTATAGGAATTTATTTCTGCTGGTCTTAAGATTACTGAGGCTCTTGACTTTTCTTTGAAAAAACTTCTTTTGATGGATTTTTTTGCTCAATTTCTGTTTCTTTAATTACCAAAGTTTTTATTGGTTTATAAAATGAATATTTTTACAGTTTTCACTTCTTTGGCTTAATAATTAAAACATCTTATTCCTGTTCATTATTTCTAATTAATGCATTTTGATGTATTTTAACATCCCTTCAAAATCTCTTAAAAGTCCCAGTTTTCTCCCGCACAAAAATTTATCTTTCAAAGTCTCAAAGGGGTGGGGTGGGGGGTCCGAGGCTGGTGAATTTTTACGTTTATTCTTAAGAAATTTTTTTTTACGTATTTGAAAACTTTAAAATGTTCGCATTCGAATGTAAGTTCAAATTTACGAGGCACAACCTCCCTTCCATAGAAACCTTATATGCCCCGGAGCACAGCCTACAACACTTGCCCCTGGGGGTTTATATCGATCCCAGAGTTTTTGTTGAATGATCTTTGGACTAATTTGAACAGAATGGCTATCTCAAAATTTTAATTTGATGCATTTGGAGAAAAGAGGACGTGGGAGGGGGAGGGAAGTTGCCCTCCAACCACTTTGAGTCTCAAATAATGGCACCTAAACTTCAGATTTCCAATTTAATTAACCCCCTCCGAAGTTTGTACGACAGCCCCTTCCATATGAAGTGCTTCTGGGGAAAAAATTAAATAAATAAATAATAACAAAACATGGCGTTTACTAAAGGCAACAACATAATGTTGCCTCTGATACTAGGAAACAAATCAGGGTTGATTTGAGCTTTAGAAATCATTTTCTTGCCATTTCAATTTTTTGCTTGTGCAGTGCAGGTGCGACGGCAAAATCCAGAAAAATGCCTGTCACTAATAAATCTTTGCTCTCTTGTCGACAAGTGTCAGTAAGGCGTGGCTTCGGCATAAATTAATAGAAATTGACTAGCGTTTTTGTCAACAACCTATAACGTATTTCTAAAGGAAACAAATAATATAGCAGAATTGGCAACTGAAACTCATGTTTTCTTATAGTTCTAGAAATTGGAAAAAAATTACACATATTTTAATTTTGGTTCATGTCATGTTTTCGGTGCTAAGCATATTCCCCCAGGAAATATCCTCCCCCCCCCAGAAAATTGCGCCTTGAAAGTTTCCTCTTAGAAAATTTCATTCTCTAGAAATTCCCCTTGACCCCCCCCCCCCAAAAAAAAATCCCCAGTAGAAAATTGCCACCTCCACGGAAAATTCCCCATTTACAAAATTGAGCAGCCAAAGAGAAAATACGGGGGAAAAACAATGAAGGAAAGAAGAAATTTTGGAAAATCCTACCTATATTCCGAAATATGGTTGGAATATTTGGTGAAGGATATCTTGCAGCATTTCTTTTTACATTTTTTATTTACGGATATCTTAATTGTTTTTTTTTAGCTTCTTGGGAGGGTGAGTTATCATAGCAGGGTGCAATAAAGGTTAAAGAAAATAACTCGAAATTAGTAGCAACTGAAGAAAAGTTGCCTTGCGATGGAAATGCACAGAAATAACAGGCTGGGACTAAGAAATACGAGTAATTACTTCTCATGGAACTCGTCTTGTACCAACCAGAGGCATCACTAACCAAAATGTTGGGCGGGGGAGGGGAGGACAATGGGGTTTACTAACTGGTTGGTAACTTTAACAGACTGATTTGGATGATATTGCTATTAAAATTAGTTCATTTTTTTGTTTTCTAAAAGTATCAAGCTCCGTTCATAAAAAAATATTGGCCGTCGTCATCTAGGCGTACATCTGAAGATTTTTCAGCCTGAAGTAACTTTAATTGAATGAACTACGTGGCTCTTAAGGAACGAATACGTAATTTTGTGGAATTATATTCTCATGAACAAAAAAGCTTAATATATAGTTTTTCTATACTTTAAAACTAATTCGCTATCTTAGAATTTTTAATTGACGGCACTTTGGTTTCCCATTGGTCAGAACCTCAGTTTGATGCCACAAAATGGTATGAAACGCCAGTCTCCCGTAGCACAATTTTTTGTTCACTTTTAACGGGTCCTAAAACTTTTATTTTCTTTTTGAATAAGCCATCTCTTGGTCTTTGAAAATCATTGATTCGACGTGATCTCCCCAGAGAAGCAAAAAAAAAAGATCACACGCATCTGTGATCTTTCTTCTGGTGAGAAATTCAAAACTCCACATTTTTGTAGATAGGAACTTGAACCTACACAGTAGGATTCTCTAAGATACTGAATCTAATGCTGTGATCTTCATGAAGATTACCTGCCTTTTTGGCGGTGTTTTCCTCAGTTTTTCAAAAATCTGGCCAAATTTTTCAGGCTTGTACCGTTTAATGTGTAAAATTCAACTGAATGAACTTTATATATTTAGAATCAGCATAATCAGCTAAGTTTTCTATGCATTAACTGTTATCAAAATTCGTTCTTTAGAATTTTGGTTGGTATTGGCCGGAGTAGCTCCTTATTTACAGTTCGTTACCACGAACAGTCAAATTCTACACCATATGTTCTACATGTATTTCGGAATATAGGTAGTATATTTCAGAAACCCTTATTGCTTTTTATTGTCTTAATTTCCCTCTGGCTGCTTAATTTTACATATTGGAAAATTTTCAAGGAGGAAACTATAAGGGGATGAAGGGGGTAATTTTCTGTGGAAAATTTTTGATGGGATAAATTTTCCAGTAGAGGATATATTAACCGTGGGGATAATATTCCAAAATGATTTTTTCTGGGGATTTTCAGAGGGAGATGGGCCGGACCCCATGCTTTCATTTGTCGTTTCATGGACAATGCAAAAATAAAATCGATCAGCAAAACTACAAAAATACATTTTTTTTCTTAGCACAGCACAGGAAAGCGGGGTTTCAATTTGAACGATTCAATTGGCATTTTGTCCATAAAACGGCAAATGAAAATAAATCTTTAAAGATTTTTATTTTAATGAAGTTCCAATCAGATTGTTGCAAAAAATTATTAGAATCAAATAATCAAAAGAAAATTTTGTTGGATCTGAACTGGATGTCATTAGCCGTTCCTCAGATATTGCGAATGCGCCCATTATAGAAACCCAGTATGCACATGACGTCTTTTGATTCAGTTCAATATCCTCCTCAGCTGGCCCTGGAAGTTTCAACTTTGTATTCTTGGCCGTTACTGAGGTATTACGAATACACCCTGTTGACAATCTGGATTCAACATCCCACTCACCTCACCCTGAAACCTTTACCTTAAATTCTTAGCCGTTCATGGTATTTTGCAAGCATGCTCTTTTGACATCCTGGATGCATATAGTGTCCTTCGATTTTGATCACCATCCCCCTCTACATGCACTGAAAGTTTTAGCTTTATGCCCTTAGCAGCTACTAAGACATTGCGGATGCGCCTTTTTGGCAGCCTGTATGCGCAGAGCATCTTTTGATTTAGTTCATTGTCTTCTTCGACATACCCTGAAAGTTTTTACTTAATACCCTTCATCGTACCTGAGGAATTTCATGTACGCCTTGTTCACAACCTGGATGCAGATAGTTTCATTGGTTTATTTCAACATCCCCCTAAACATGCCCTGAAAGTTTCAACTTGATACGCCTAGCAAATATTACCTTTCGATTTAGTTCAACATTCCCAGAAACACATCCTGAAAGTTTGAACTTTATGCCCTTAGCCGTTCCTGATATATGAAAGATACGCACTTTCGACAAACTAGATACGTGTATTTTCTTTTGATTTAGTTTAAAATTCTCCTCGACATACGCTTAAAGTTCGAACTTAATATCATTAGATATTTCAGATTTGCCCTTATGACAGCCTGGATGCGCTTATTGCGTCCCTGTGCTTTTGTTTTTATCAGGCATGGATCATCTGTTTCGTAAGAAAGATCGACATACTCTATGTATGGCTTATTTCAGATACTGCAAATTCCTCCTCCGGCTTCCTAGATGGCACCGAAATAAAAAAAATAATTGCTCGATTTGGTTTAATTGATGTGCCTTCTTGGATTCGATTTCCAGTGATGATTTATGCAAAAAGACTATCAACTTTATTCACGTTTGCGACCCTCTGCAGCCTTTTTTCCATATTGATACTGGTTAATTAGTCGATGTTGTCTTTTGTTAGTTTGAACTTTTTTCTTCGCTGTTTATCGTTTTTGCTTTTTTTTATTTATAATACTCCGTACTTTGTGTTTTTTTACTTTTACGGGTAATAAAGTTCATTCATTCATTTAATGTCTTTTCATTCACTTCAAAACTCCCTTCAACTTTTCATAATGTTTCACCTAAATACACTTAACCTTTCCGGACACACGCTAAACTCATTTTCCTTTTATTTAGAGTTAGTTATAAGAAACAAAGGATGGTAATATGCGCTTCAGAAAAGATTGAATGAAAATATCCCATTTTTGTTCAAATAGAGAGATAGCTTCAGCTTTACTATCACCATCCAAAGTGCTGTAAAATAAAGAATTATAGGATATCTGCTTAAGGAATCGAATATCTGTGTTTCTGGAAGTCATTGCCATGAACGCGGCATAGTAATCATATGACAGGGCTGATGCATTCCATACGGGAGGATCATCGGAACTAATGATGACGGGAAAATTGTCTGCCATTAGTATTGTAGCTGGGTGGTTTCGCAGGTCAGAAACTAGCATCAGAACCTATAAAACAATAATTTACAAGCTGAGTGAAAAAGAATGGTTCATTATAAGGATGGTACAGACAAGGTTATATGGTAATCATATTGTAACATCTCAATGAGATAAAAATGAGGTTAGGACTCACAAAGGAGTTTTAATGTTAGCATAATCTGTAAACAGAAAGTTGTAACTCTCGCCGAATTAAGAGTTTAGATACTAAAAACTAATGATTTTATTTTGAGCTAACTTAACGTCTGGCTTTACCCGGCCCTACAGCCAATATATCTTCTTTGAGTGATAAATAAAAAAAAATTATCGAAACAAAAAAGTAGAGACCGAAAGTACCGCCATCTATTGTTTCTACCCATTTCTGTTCGTGATTTCAGCTGAATTTATCATTCAGTTTTCTGCACTCGGGATTGCGATAGAGAAATGGTATCAAATGTACTTCTTGAAATTTAAACGTTCTCTCATTGCTATAGAAATTAGAGTTTATCCTTTGCTCCTTTCTACGTGATGACGTTAGAAACTTAGCCTACGACAAAAAAGTCAACTTTTGAACCAAGACAGATGGATTTTTTTTCGACAGCAGTCGAAAGCTCTTGATGAGCTGATCATAGCTTACGTCATCCATTTGTTGGTAGAAAAATTCCTTCATGAAATATACCAGTTTGAAAGTTTAAGAGGGGTTGACAACTTCAGTAATAAGGTACACACCGAAACCAAAAATAGGCCGATACCAATTGTGAGACACATAGGGGAGTTTTAAGCAGCAGTCAGCTGTTAGCTCATAATCATCTTCTGCAATGAGGGGTTCTCAACTTTTGCTAGTTGGTGTACCTATTATTTGTTTCCGGTGTATTTGATGGTAAGACCAATTTGGTTCCAGCGGTAAGACATGTAGGAGAATTGTAAGTAATAATTGGCTGTTAGGCTACAATCATCATCAGCAATAAGGGGCTTGCAACTTTTTCGAATTGGTGTTCCTAGTATTTATTTTAAGATCCTTACAGATTAACAACTTCAGCGGTTAATGGAAGCGAGGAAACAAAACCAAAGTGTTGCTTTTTCAATACTTTACTCGGTGAAGCCGAATAAAGGTTGCCGCAACACCTCACGTTACCCATGCAACGCAGATCAATTGAAATTTGTATTACTCAATCAGCAACCAAAATCAGCAATTAAAACACTCGGAATATATCAACTAGCTGAGTTTTTTTGCAGTTATAAGTGCTTTTATTATTTTTTTTATTCAGGCAGCAACTAAAACGCTCGGAATATACCAACTATCAGAGTTTTTTGTACTCAAAATTGCCTGTATCAAATTTTTGATATCAAGTCTACAACTAAAATATTCAAATTTACCTACTAGCTGCGACAGGTGTACTCAAAAGTGTGTTTGTTATATCTTTGGTACTCAGCCAGCATATAAAACAGACGGATACTATCAACTAGCTGATTTTGTTGTACTTATAAGTCCTCTCATTAATTTTTTGTTACTCAATCAGCAATTAAAAGACTCGCAAGCAATTAAAGATTCATCATTTACCCGAGTTTCTTGTAGTCAAACTTGCTTTTATTATATTTTTTGATAACCAGTGAGCAATAAAAAGACTCGGCAATCACCACTTATGTGAAATTGTTGTAATCAAAGGTGTTTTTATTAAAGTTCTGGTGTTCAGTCACTAGTTAAAACATACGGAATGTATCAATTATTTGAGTATCAAAAGTGCTTTCATTGCATTTATGTTATTCAGCCATCAACTAAATCACATAGAATTTACCAACTAGCTGAGTTTGTTGTATTCAAGAAGTTTTTTCATTAAATTACTTAGTACTCAGCCAGTAATTAAAACGTTCGGAATTTATCAGCTAGTTTATTTTCGACGTAACACCATAGTTAGGTATTCTTTTCTTAAACCACACCACCGTTCTATGCTGAACAAATGAATTTTCCTATGTTGATAAATCCATTTATATAGACAGAGAAAATACAAGGATAAGAGTCTAGACATTTCGATCACATATATAGCGATCGTCATCAGTAGAATTGCTAAAATAATGTAATTGAAACTAACATATTTATACACAAACAATATATAACTTTTCGGGTCATTCACAAAATAATGAACTTCTGTATTATTCACTAAATTATTTTCAGAAAGAGTTCACTGAAAAAGTTCATTAAAAGTCTTGATGTAAAGTTCCTTCGTTAATCTTGCCCAAAAGTAAATAAATTTTCAATGAAGGTAGCAAAGCCTTCCGTATCGTGTAATTGCAAGCGAAATGTTGAGTTTATAGTTCTTGACTTGGTTGGTCTCATATATTGAACCCTTTCAATCTCCAATTGAATGATCTGTTTTCGAAATTTTTATGACAACAAACGGCCACGTCATAATTAAAATAAGATGCATTTCTGGAAAATACAAGGTATGGGGGTGTATTCACCCTCCAATGACTCTGAATCTTAAAAAGAGCACTAGAACGTCTGATTTTCAATCTAATGTGCCTCTCCAAAGGTTATGCGATCACCCTGTCTGTATAAACCATATATACCCCCAAGGCATAACTTATAAACCCTGCCCTGAGTGCTCTAGGGGGGTTGTCCTCTTCAAAGACATAATTTCCAGACCTTTCAATTACGTTTAACAAAATAGCTATACCAAAATTTGGATTGGATGTGTTTGAGGAAAGGGTGAGCGTGGGAGGGGTTATTTGCCCTCCGATCACTGTCAACTATTAAAAAGAGCACTAACCTTGTCAATTTCCGATCGAATGAGCTCTTTTCGAAGTTCCTACGACAATAGAGGACCATATCAAAATTTCTATCAGATGCATTTCGGGAAAATACGAGGGGTAGGGAGGGGGGCTTCCCACTGTCTGATCACTGTGAATCCTTAAAAGGGTACTAGAACATTTTATTTCAGATCAAATGAGCCCATTCCAGAGTAAAGACATAACCTCCGGATCTTCCAAGTACATAGAACAAAATGGCAATCTCAAAATTTTGATTGGATGTTTTTGGGGAGATGGTGGGAGTGGGAGGGGGCTATTTGCCTGCCAATCACTTTCGGCTATTGAAAAGGGCACTGGCCCTTTTAATTTCTAATCGAATGAGCCCTTTTTGAAGTTTCTACGACAACTCTTTCGATACAAAGCGACCTTGTCTAAACAGAAAAAAACACATTGTGCCCACATGGCTCTTTACTTTAGCAGTGCTATTGCACTGCCTATAATACCTTAAATGCCCCCAGGACGTCTACCCTGAGGGCTTAGGGTGGTGTGATCCTCAAAGACATTATTTCTAGACCTTTCAATTACGCTGAACAAAAAGGATATCTCAAAATTTTGATTGGATGTGTCTGGGGAATTAGTGAGCGTGGGAGGGGGGTTAGCTGCCCTCCATTCACTTTCAACTATTAACAAGGGCAGCAGCCCTTTCAATTTCCAATCGAATGAGCTCTTTTTGAAGTTTCTACGACAACAAACGGCCATTTCAAAATCTCTATCAGATACATTTCGGGAAAACACTGGGTGTGTTTGGGAGGGGGGTATCCATCTTCTGACCACTCTGGATCTGAAAAGGGGCACTAGAACTGCTGATTACGAATCCAATGACCCCCTTCTGAAGTTTATGCAGTCACCCTTTCTATATATACCTTATATGTACCCAGGGCATAACTTACAACTCTTACTCAAAGGGCTGCGGGGGATTGCCGTCCTCAGAGACATAATTTCCGGTCCTCTCAATTACATTGAGCGAAATGGCTATCTAAAATTTTTTATTGAATATGGTTGGGGAAATGATGGATATGGGAGGAGGGTTAGTTGCTCTCCAGTCACTTTCTACTGTTAAAAACAGCACTGATCCTTTCAATTTCCAATCGAATGAGCTGTTTTCGAAGTTTCTATGACAACAAATGGTCATCTCAAAATTAAAATCAGACCTATTTCGGAAAAATACGAGGTGTGGGGGGAGTATCCACCTTCCTATGACCATGAATCTTAAAAAGGGCACTAAAACCTCCGATTACCAATCCAATTTGCCCCTTCCAAAGGTTATACGATCATCCTTTCCATGTATACCTTATATGTCTCCGGGGCATAACTTACAACCCATGCCCTGAGGGCTGTCATCTGTAAAAACATAATTTCCAGACCTTTCAGCTACGTTGGACAAAAGGGCTATCTCAAACATTTGATTGGATGTATTTGAGGAAATGGTGGGAGTGGGGGGGGGGTAGCTACTCTCCAATCACTTTCGAGCACTAACCTTGTCAATTTCCAATCGAATGAGCTCTTTTCGAAGTTTCTACGACAATAAATGACCATCTCAAAATTTCTATCCGATACATTACGGGAAAATACTAGGTGTGTGGGGGGCATCCTTCCTCCAAACACGCTGAATATCAAAAAGTGCACTAAAAATTCTGATTAAAAATCCAGTAAGCCACTTTCGAAGTTTATCCGATCACTCTTTCTATGTAAACCATATATGCCCCCAGGGTATAACTTACAACCCATGTCATGGGGACTTTGGGGGGGGGTCAACCTTAAATACATAACTTACGGATCTTTAAACTACTTTGAACAAAACAGCTGTCTGAAAATTTCGATTGGATGTTTTTGGGGAAATGGTGGACGTTGACGGGGGGCTAGTTACCCTCCAATCATTTTGAATTGTTAAAATGGGCACTAGCCCTTTCAATTGCCAATTGAATGAGCCCTTTTGGAAGTTTCTCAGACAACTCCTTCTATACGAAGTGCCCTGGTCTAAAAAAAATAAATATATATATAAACAACATAGAAAGTTGTTTCTATGCCGTCAACTTTCCTTGTCTAAAGAAATTTGGACATAGATGGTCGGCCCAGTGGCTCCCGTTCACGGAGCAATTGGCTGCAGATCGTTAAACCTAATCCAAAGAGGTCACAAAGATCCTGGATGCCGGGCTAAGCGAAAAAGCCTGAATCCCACCACAAACAAGCAAGTAAGTACAAGTACACCGCTCTTTACTTAGACAGTGCTGTTGGGCTGCCTGTGATACATTTCCTAATCATTTTAAACCCCTCCAGATATTGTAAAAAAAAGCCATAAGAATCCTTAATACTTTCTTTCATCGTCCTAGGGAACTTCAAGTCTTTCTGAAATAAATTTCATTTTTATTTCTTCATATGTTAAACCTTAGTCAACTTAAGGATTTGCAATTATCGCTCTGGTATTATGATATTCAGTCTCTGGCAAGTTAATCTTATGAATCACATGTTCTTGTAGCCCCCTTTCCGTCACTCGCTTCTTCGTTGGCTCGTATTGGAGCGTATAGAATTCCCTCAGTTAAATATGAAAGAGATGAATTTTAAATAAGACACCTAATCCCTTTTATAGCAAATTAAATAAAAAAAACTAGTTTTTTTTTAACTGAAAGTAAGGAGCGACATTAAAACTTAAAACGAACAGAAATTACTACGTGTATGAAAGGGGCTGTTGCCTTGTCAATGCCCCGCTCTTTACGCTAAAGTTTGAATCTTTCAATTCTACTTTATTAAACAGTACAAACTTTACCATAAAATTCATGCATGTCTGATTTTGGCTCTCCACAGATAAATTATTAAAATATAATTTGCATATTAGTTTTTTTTGGGGGGCTGAATAACTTTCTCTTAGTTTTGATCAGACGATTTTGAAAAAGAAAGGGTGGAGGAGGAGGTCTAGTTGCCCACCAATTTTTCGGTTACTTAAAAAGGTAACTAAAACTTTTAATTTTTAACGAACGTTTTTATTAGTAAAAAATACGTAACTTAAGAACTAACTTACGTAACGAACTTCTGGGTTCTTATACTTTTATTATGTATATGAGGAGGTTTGTTCCCTCGTTAATACCTCGCTCTTTACACTAAGCTTAATTGGTCCCAATTCCTTAAGAAAAAATCATTGAATTTCTCCTCCCCCATAACATATTCTTTCAAGGAGAGATCCTCCCACATAGCCCCCTCCCCTCAACCCCCCTAAACCAAAAAATCCCTGTGAAAACGTCTGTACACTTCCCAATAACCATTACTGTATGTAAACACTGGTCAAAGTTTGTATCTTGCAGCCCTCCCCCGGGAACTTGGGGGGAGTAAGTCATCCCCAAAGACATAGTTATTATGGTTTTCGACTACGCGGAACAAAATGGCTATCTCAAAATTCTGATCCGTTGACTTTGCGAAAAAATGAGTGTGGGAGGGTCACTTAAAAAGGGCACTAGAACTTTTCAATTCCGTTAGAATGAGCCCTCTTGTGACATTCTAGGACCACTTGGTCGATACGATGACCCCTGGGGAAAAGAAAGAAAGAAAAAAAAAAAAAACACGCACCCGTGATCTGTCTTCTGGCAAAAAAAACAAAATTCCACATTTTTGTAGATAAGAGCTTGAAATTTTTGTTGTAGAGTTCTCTGATATGCTGAATGCGATGGTGTGATTTTCGTTATGGATCTATGACTTTTAGGGGGTGTTTTCCCCCTATTTTCCAAAATAAGGCAAAGTTTCTCAGGCCCGTAACTTTTTATGACAAAGATTAAATTTGATGAAACTTGTATATTTAAAATCAGCATAAAAATCCGATACTTTTGATGTATCTTTTAGCATCAGTTTATGTTTTTAACCTTCTTCTTGAGCCCAGCTCTCTGTTGGGTTTATTTAATCATTTGTACTTTGTGTATTAAAATTGTGTGATTTTGTTTTGTGTGAAATAAAAATTATGAATCTTAGAAAAATTTTGATTCAGAATACACCTTTTTCTTTACTTTATTTCTAAATTTTTCAAACCTATGTATTTAATAATTTAATAATTTTGTTGTTATTACTATTCTGTAATTTAATTTGTCAGTAAATAAAGGAGAATAAACCTGAAATCGTTCTCAATAAGAGCCGAATGGGATTTTTTCGACTGGAAATTTCTTTGTTCGTTTAGTCTCATTTATATGCGCTGATTTATGTAGTATTACAGTATTACGCAATCAAGGTGGGACAAAAATACATATAACAATGGATACATCAAGTCAATTCAGTAGGGTCTTTCCTATTTTTGTTTGTCCTGCAAATGTATATTTTCGAAGATATTCCCTTCTGAACTGCTCCTTTTACAAACCTTTCTCATTATTAATACTGTTTTAATATCGGTCACCTTTTGTTTTTCATTATTTGTCCCGTTTCCTCTCCATATTCATTGCAGACCCAGCACACCTGTTTTCATTGAGATTGTTCAGCTGGATTATAATGAGACATAGAGAAATCGCTCCTTGAAGAAAAGATTGTACACAACCAGAGAAGAAATTATCCGCTGTTTTTAAAACTAAAAAAACTTGTAGCTATATCTGAATTACCCTAGGTCAATATATTCTTTATCTATACTAAGACTTTTTGTATGAATTAAGTAAAAAAGAAAAAAGTTTTTTTTTAACTGAAAGTAAGGAGCGATATTAAAACTTGAAAACGAATAGAAATTGCTGCGTATATGAAAGGGGTTGTTCCTTCCTCAACGCCAAACTCTTTATGCTAAAGTTGGACTCTTTCTCTCAACTCTACTTTTTATTAAAGCAGTAAAAAATTTAGCGTAAAGAGTGGGGCGTTGAGGAGGGAACAACCAAACAAAAAAATAAACACGCATCCGTGATCTGTCTTGTGGCCAAAAATGCAAAATTCCACATTTTTGAAGATATGAGCTTGAAACTACTACTGTAGGGTTCTCTGATACGCTGAATCTGATGGTGTGATTTTCGTCAACATTTTATGACTTTTAAGGGGTGTTTCCTCCTATTTTATAAAATAAGGCATATTTTCTCAGGCTCGTAAGTTTTGATGGGTAAGTCTAAACTTAATGAAACTTATATATTTGAACTCAGCATTAAAATGTGATTCTTTTGATGTAACTATTGTTATAAAAATTCGTTTTTTAGAATTTCGGTTACTATTGAGCCGGGTTGCTCCCTACTACAGTTCGTTACCACGAACTGTTTGATTTGTCTCTCAGTCAATTTCCTTTTAGTATTACAATCATATTTATTTATTAACTATGCCCTCTACTTAATCAATACAATTTCAAATTTAAAAAATTAATACAATAATTAGATTATTTGATTGAAGTTTCGCGCCCCTAAAATTACTGCGTCTGGGGCAAGGGCCCTCTGTCCCTCCGCTAAAACTGCTTCTACCTTTTAGTCTGCAGTTTTATATATTATGAGCAAGCGTTTGATTCTATTTATAGAAGAGCTTTAGCGAATGTTTTATCCTTGTAGGGTATACCAGATAAACACATTTAAGTGTATAAGTACATCCAAATATTTATTTGAGGTTTTGTGAGTTCAGGGGGCAACGATAGGTTTGAAAATTAATGTTAAGAAGACTAAGTTAAAAAAAAACTAGGAATATGTAAAGGTGAAGAGGTGATGTTTGGTAACGACAAGATCGACCAAGTGGGTGCTTCACTTACCTAGGTTGTATTATTAGTAAAGACCGTGGGCGGAGTGAAGACGTTAAAAATGGAATAGCCAAGGCCCTGGGTGTTTTCTCACAATGGTGAAAAAAGTTAGGAAAAATAGGAAGATAAGTCTTCGAACCAAGATTAGAATATTTGAAGTTACAGTGATGACAGTGGTCAAGTATGGTTCTGAAATTGAGTGTCCTGGAGAGCGGAGGATTTCCTAGATGTTTTCCAGAGAAATTGCCTAAGGATGGTTTTGGGGACCCGACTGACTGACTGCATCCCAAACAGTAAGCTCTACGAGAAACGTGGGTCAATCCCGCTTTCTAGGGATACAATAAAAGAAATATTAAGATGGCTAGGACACAATCCGCGGATGAAGGATAACAAGATCGTTCTTGTCGGCCAACCGTCTAGGACCAAACGAAAAGCACGTCGTCCCCGAATGGAGTTGGAGGATGTCGTAAGTAAAATTTAGGAGAAATGGGAACTTTTTAGGAGGGCGTAAAGAGGAGGAATTTGAATAAATGGGGATGGAGGAGGAGCGTGCATAGCTGTGTCGTCCTCAGGCAGCATGGTACTGCATTGAGTTGTTAGTAGCAGTAGTGATTCAGAAATATTTATTTATCCGACAAGTTGTAAGGATTTTGCGGGGATAAGGCATTAGAGAGAATTCAACCAGGGTAAGCTAATTTTAAATTCTCTGTAAACAATCAAACTTTTCAAAACTGCATATTTTTTGTAAATTCCGCATTCCAGAGAGTGAGGGATATAAATTCAAAACTTTCTCCCCCTGCAATACAGCGTTGTTTTTTAATTTGGCAAAGGTTTTTGCTTTTTTTTTTCATTACCAAACAAAATCCTTTGCAGTGCTTTTGTGTTAAGTAATTTTTACTGTACACCTAGCAGAGTGACTTGCTTTTCACAGAAAGTCAAATTTAAAACTGAGTTTTGAGAGTAAACATAAAATCAAATGTTTTCTAATTTTTGAAACTGATTTTACTTTTTATGTTTTTGCCAGGATTGAAGTTATCACCGAGAAGTCATTTGTATAACAGTAATCTGATCTTGCAAAGTAGGTAAAATATCCTTAATAGACTATCGAAACTCAATAAAAACTCTACAAATGAATGAACCATGTCAAGAAATCATTTGGTTGATATTTTAAACCCTCTCCCAAGTAATCAAAATTATACTTCTTTGCCTTTTACGCAGTACCTCTAATATTTTTTTATGGGATCATAATTGCAGCAATAGCTGCGTCCAAGTAAAAAATGAATCCCCAGCCCATAGTAGCCAAAAAATTTTAAAATACTTTTAGAAATAATGGTTTGGAGCTGGTAGTCGTCAGAGCTGATAGAGATTTGATTATAGCGGAAATCTTTATAATATAACAATAATGATCCTACCACGGTAAAATACTATTTTCCCAGATTTTGAACCCTAAACGACTAATATGGTGTTAATGAGACCACAATAGCAGCGGACAGTAATTCTGGTGAAGCAACTTAGTTTAGAAGAATCGGCAAACTTGACTCGCATAATTTGAGCACCATGCCGCCACGTGACGGTGTATAGGACTCCTTAGTAAGCATCTTTAGTTATTTATAGGGGATTCATTTAAATGAAGGCTTTGTTTAAAAGCCTTACTTGAGTTTTTTAACGTATGGTAAAAAGGCTTGAGAACATTTAGATTGCTATTAAAAGGCTTAAATGCTACATACAAACGTACAATATTGGAGAAGATGTCTTTGGATACTTAGTAGTCGCGAAAATTAGGTGTTTTTTTTTAGAAATCTCTTCTAATAGCAATAAAAGAAAGTAACAAAATTGAACTCGGTCAAACAGTATTTTTTTTTCAGCAAAGTAAACTAAGCTAAGCATAAAATCGAATCAAAAGAGCCAAATGGATCCCAATAGATGATAGTCTCCAATAACCTATAACGTTTGAAATGAGAGCCCGAACTCTCATTAAAGCACGAATCACTTAAAAATGAAGCTTTTTCGACAGAATTAAAGTTTTATTTTAGAATGATCTTGCAAACATCAAGAAAATAATAATAATAAATAGCTTTAAAATTAAAACTACCGTTATAAAGCAAATTGAAAGGGCTTAAGCGATCAACTACAAAACAATATGCTGTGAGATGTGAATAAGAATGCTCTGAAACGGAAATCTTACGAAGAAACTCGCTAAATTATTTATTTAACCAAAATTCGGCCAATTCGTTATTAAATCAGTCTCAAACAATCAACAAAAATTACGTGGTTTCATAATAATTCTCAGCGAAGACAGATGGGTTATTGCTAAATATTTTGCATAAAAACCCTTTTCCAAGATTTTCCTACCAGTTGCTGGAAACCTAAAGAGAACTATGGTCCCTTAGCCTACTTCCAAATGGCGTTCAAATACATATTGACAGCCATTCGAAAGGGTAGATGTCCGACAAAATGGGTTTGAAAAATGTCTCAAAATAAGATAATCAAAATAATTTCAGCTAGCTATCAAATTTTCAGGTTCACTTACACCCAACCCTTAAATCGGACTGAAGGTCTAAATCCTAACACTTTTCTAGACTTATCTGTCAATTATACGAAATTCAATGCGGGAAGTGTGCCTGAGTTTGCGCATCTGCATACTAATTAAATACATCTTGCAACTGTCTTCCGCCGTCTTAAGGAAGAATTTTGGCATTGACGTATCTTGCCTGGGTTAGAGGGCTGAGTAGTGGGTTACTAAATTCGAGAAGCCAATTATCTAGATCGATCCTCAGCTATCCAATCTTATTAAGGTAAGTGATGTGAGGTATGTTTCGTTCAAATTGCAAAGAAATAGGATATTCTCGTGGCTTGAATTTTTGCTGTGTTGACATATTTGCCTTAGAAATGGCAATAGGAATTCAACTAACTAAACAAAATTCTATTTTTACGTAAAGATAAAAAACGTAAATAAACAGGAATAAATAAAGCCACAGAAAGAGATAAAATTGTTAAACTTCAAACTTTAATCACAGTTTAAGTTCTTCGACATTTAGAAGAAAGTTAAGCCAATCTTAATGAACTCCGGTTTTGGTGATTGATTAAATATCCTACAAAGTATAAACATATAGTGTTATACAATAAGATTAAAAAAAAATTCAACTGAAAGTAAGGAGCAACACTGAAAATAAAACGAAAAAAAATCATTCGGTATGTGAGGGGAGGTACCTCCTTTTCAATACCTTGCCTTGCACTCTAAAGTCTTTTTAGCACTTTAAAATTCCTCTTATTCTCGTTAGACGGCCCATGTGTTTGACGAGTTGTTATGAAAGAATTGCGACAAAAAGTCAAATTTTACCGTAAAGATCGAGGTTCAAGGGAGTTTCAGTTCGTTTTAAGTTTTAATCTTGCTCCTTACTTTCAGTTGCAAAAACTTGGTTTCTATTTAATTCCTGATCGTTTCCCAAATAATGACGGGTAATCCACCAGCTATCCCTTGGAAATTCTCTAAAAAAAACTCCATGGATAGTTCCTCCTGCTTGAAATCCTTTCCACCACGCAGTTCTGCCCTCGCTGAAAATCCTCAGCCCGGAAAATTTCCTGCACGCCATTCTGCATAGAATTTCTCCTTAGACCAGTTTCATTAAAAAAAGGACTTATTTTTTAATTATTTTCTGATCATTTTCAAGTCATTCCGGATATCTCCCTCAGTGGAATATTTTCACGGAAGTTTCCCCCCCCCCCCAATAGAAGTCTCTCCTGACGAAAATGTCCTATTTTTTCAAAGACCACACTGCCTTTTCTATTGTAAAACAAATAAGAGTTTCTATTTATTAGGAACTCTGAACATTATTCGAACCAACGTTGTATATATGGGGATGATAGGCCAGCAGTTAGGAGAATAGAAGATAAATAAGCAACGATAAATTGATTTTAGATGGTACTATTATCGTTTTTAAACTAAAGTTTTCGGCTCCCACATTGAACCCGAAAATCGTTTGTGTTTATTCTTTATAGTATAACTTGATTAATGTACTACCGTTTCAAAAAGTATTGTGGATCTTAATGATTAATTTGTCACACGACTGGAGCCATAGCTAGCAATGGTAAGATAAAAGGTACATTAAATGGTAAATATTTGTGTTTATACTCGTTCGCTTATAGGTTCTTTTTTCTTTTATTCTGGTTTCTTTCATATAATTGCCTGTCTCGTATTGTGTGAAGTGTCTAGTTGCTGTCTAAATTGTTTTATTATTTTGTTTTCTTTTACTGCTCCATCTTCTTGCTTTCGTACGACGGATTTTCAAATAAATAAATTCGGCAGCATTTCATTATCAATCATAGGCAACGCAATAGCACTGCAAAAGTAAAGAACGATTTTTTTTTTTTTTTGTTTGGTTTGTTTTAGATCAGGGCACATCGTATCGAAGGTTTTGTCGTAGAAACTTAAAAAAAGGGCTCATTCGATCGGAAATTAAAAGGGCTAGTGCCATTTTTGTAGTTAAAAGTGATTGAAGGGCAACCAGCCCACCCACACCTATCCCTTCACGATTTTTATTCAAAAGGTGATCGTATAAATTTTGAAGGTGTTCAATGAACTGCCAATCAGAAGCTCTAGTTCCCTTTTAAGAGTAAAATTGATCAAGAGTAAAATTGATCTATTTTATTCAAAATGGTCTATAGATCATATGGCAAGGCTTTTATGGTTGAAAAAAAAACCCAGAGCCTACAGGCAAGGGCTGTAAGTTATGCCCCGGGGGCATTTAAGGTTTTTATGGAAGGAAGGTCCGTATAAATTTCAGAGGATTCTCATTTATTTAAAAATTGGAAGTTCTATGTCTCTTTTAAGAGTGAAAAGTGTTGAAGGGCAACTAGCCACTTCCTTCAACCACCCCTCTTTTCACCAAACACGCCTGATTGAAATTTTGAGATATTCATGTTGTTTAAAGTAGTCCAAGGAACATGTAACAATGCCTCTAGGGTTGGCCAGACCCCCTAGAACCCCGGGAAAAGGGTTATAAGTTATATCTTGGGGGCACATAAGGTTTTTATGGAAAGGCTGGTCGTAAAAACTTCAGATGGGGCTCTTTTGATCTGAAATCGGAAGTTGTACTCCCCGTTTTAAGAGTCAAAAATGATTTGAGAGCAACCAGCCCCCCTCCTTGCCCATCATTTCTCCACACACATCCAATCAAAATGTTAAGTTAGCACTTTTGTTCAACGTAGTTGAAGGGTCCGGAAATTATGTCTTTGGAGATGACAACCACCCCACATCCCTAAGGGAAAGGGCTGTAAGCTTTGCCCTGGGGACATATGAAGTTTTATAGAAAGTGTGGTCGTATAAATTTCAGAGAGGTCTCATTAGAAAGGGAATTGGAAGTTTTATTGCCCTTTTTAAGATTACAAACCTCTTGTATATTAAAGTCCTTGTCAAAATTCTTTTTTAGACATCCTGCTGGATGACACTCGGTCTATCAACTGATAATAACTGGGCACAATTCCAATTCTTTACATCAAATATTTTGACATTCACGATGTTTTCCAGGAATTATCTAATCGCCGGAAGCTAAGATAAGGCTATGTGTGTCGCAGTATTCTTTGCATTGTGCCACCGAAAAAATGAACTTGACATGTACTGTCTCCAGAAATTTTTTTCGGGTTGTGACAATAGTGTCTAAGACGATATGAAGGGGTAGCAACTACAATATTACATCAGGATAGGACTGTGACTGTAGTCCCGTAGGGGATACAAGGAGTTAACAATCCCAATAGCACACCAGGATAGGGGTGTAAGTGGTCCCTAAGGCCATACTACTTTTAATATTGAGCTGAGTCGCTCCTTACTTACAGTGCGTAGTGACGAACTGCTTGATCTGATCAATAAAATCAGAGAGACAATTTTTTTGTTTTCATGAGCCATGCACAAGTTAATATTATCATTTTTTTTTAGGGCCTTTATTTTACAAAGCAGTTAGTAAAATCTATCTAAAAAAGAGATATGAATCAAGCATATTTTATATCTTTTGACTCTTAGACATCTGCAATTCATTGTGCTTGGCTCTTAAACGACTCAAATCTGGCCATATTTGACCTGTAGAATATCTGATACCCTAGGTGTACAACAGTCAATGCAATAGCTATCTTTTTTCTTACCTGGTTTGAAAGGGGACAAACTTCAATGGGTACATTCCTATTTTTTGCCAACTCTATAGCAAGTGGATGCTTAGCTATTGCATAACCATGTCCTATTCTTGTTGCATTTAAAAGAAGGGCGTCAATTATGTTCAAATCAGTTGACATTCCATTCCATTGAGTTTCACCAGCATGAAAGAAATACTTTAAGTCTGATTCTGTTTGTCCACTTAAAATAGGCTCTAAAAATTCAATCAACGGCACTCCTAAGTCTTCTTGTCCAACCAGGTCAAAACCAGCCATAAGGTCTGGAAAACTTCTTTTAAGCACAGTTGCTAAGCTGATGTAGTCATAGACTGTTTCTTCCGTAACTTTTCGACTTGGAGCGTAAATAATTTTTGCTCCGGAAAAGTCTGGGTGATCTGCTTTGAATTTTGCAAAAACTTCTTCATAAGTCAACATTGCTTGGAAATCAGACAGGACTGATCCATCTAACCTGAAATAATTTATAATGCTATGAAAAGTGAAGTTTATCCTTAAAAGTAAAACTTTAAATGTACAATTATGATCAAGGCTGTGCAGAGGGGAGTCCAAAAAAGGAAAGTACTATCTACCCTATTTGGTTTCGAAAGTTAGTATATTCATTTATGAATTATTAAATATTTTTTATGACTTTTTCAGTATATATACCATGGTTAACAGTACACATACTTTAGTTAACACAATAAGAAAATGATAAAGAAGAAATAGAAAACTAAAAAAAGAAAAAAAACTAAAAAAAAATAAAAAAGGCTAAAAACTTAAAGGAAAAAAATAATAAAAAAAATAAAGGAAAAAAATAAATAATTAGAATGAATATTAATCCTTGATGCAAATTACAAACCGGAAAAAGCCAACGGCTTTTTCTTGTTTGGAATAGTAAGGGACGAGATGCAGAGATTCCATGAGCTAATTAAATCTAATATGTGTCCTGCTTCATTCTTTACTTGGTTTCAACCGTCTGCACAACCATGATACCGATTAAACTTTCATAGTTCCCTTATATAACTAACTAGACCAATACTTCATATAATCAGATGAATCTTACGTATTCTACATTTATAAAAAAAACTACATCAATCCTTTACTTAATCAAAAACGATTGTTTTTACTTTTGGTCACCATGGGCTGTGGTTCCTATTTTACTAGGTTGCAGCTACAACTAAGGTCATTATATACTACAGCCAGAAAAGTAAATTATCAAAAGATATGTGTCTTTATCTTGCTGAAAAATATATTGGTGTTGCTTTATCATTTATTTAAGAATTTATTTTAAATCTTCACTTACTATGGGATACAGTTCATTCTTTAGTATAAAATTATCTGGAATTTATCCAGTGTCAATTCAAAAGAAAGATTTGATGTTAAAACCCCAAAAATATTATATTATTTCACATATGTAGTTTGTTTTCAATCTGGAACAGTTTTCGTTTTTTTTGCTATTTTGTTTTGTTATTAATGGGTGTTCATGTCTTCTACTGGATTACATCATAATGTCGAGGATTTAATTTAGCATTGTAGTTACTCTAGGATAGAGTTTGTTTTCTAATATAATTTGCTTTATCATTATATAAATATTGTAATGATTCTTCACTATAATTTGTTCCTTATTAGGTTTCATCCATATCCACTGAAACTTATTATATAGAGATGAAAAATTCCTGATGTTATAATGATAAAAGTTACTACAGTGCTACAGAAAAATGCAGTTTTCCGTAAAAAGTTGATTATGTTTTGAGGACAACTTTTTAATTACAAAAGGTTTTCAACCCCGTCAATTTTGTTTAAAATAAGCTATTAAACAGCACTCCACGATATTCCAGTACCAAGCTATCTGAGGGGAAATAGAAAAAAAAGAAAAATTGTGCAGTTTATGCAGAATATCGCCGTTTCAGCCACTTTTTTTGATTTTCAAGCCTGTATATTTCCCTTTTTTTTCAAGCCAAGGGACGGTAAGTTTCCTATTTAGGGGTTTCGGGCAAGACGGTTATAATATTGTACTTCGTTTTTGATATGATTCTAGTTTTACGAATATATAGGCTATTCAATTTTCTACTATGGGGCGTGATCGTCTCTTACTAGGTTGCTAGCTATTGCTGCAACACAGATAACGACAAAGTTAGCTATAGAGTATTTGTTCACGTAATTTTACATAACTCTAAAAAATCATGTGTTCACTTATAATGGAAGTTTTGGGAATAGTTCTGTCCCCGGACGGATCGGATTCTTCCGGACAGACCGGACATCGGATTCTTGCGTAGGCTCGGAGCAACTTGCAGTGCTGCTTATCTGCAATCTCTTTAGCTAGGGATGGATAATATATGTGCACCTTTTCGGTTTGAATCCCACCACGGACATTTTTCAGTAGGAAAAGTCCCTAAGGATAACGATGTGGTGTGATTTTTTCTATTGTTCTACCGTTTAATAATTACAGTCCCAGCATCAGGATCAAGTCTACCGTCAAAATTTCCCTCCCCCTTTCATCTACTGAAGGCGTTTTCCTGAAGTGTTTAACTGAAGTTGCTAGTCCCTCAAGACATTGGTATTGATTATTTACACCTATTTTGTAAGTAATACTTGATGTTTTTGTTTAGCAGGCTGTTGCATAAAAGTTAATTGTTTAAAAACCTAAGGGTGTGCGAAGAACACTAATACACCATCAGTCAAGTGGGGAACCCCCGGTTTTGAAAAAAACGAATCATAGTCAAATGTTTACTTATGTAGATGGTACAATTTTACATGACTTATATTAGTTCCGAGGGACCTTTATGACCCAGAAAATCAGGTTTTGAGGGTTAAAAATACTTGTTTTGCTAGATCTTACGGTTCACTTTTGAAAAGATTCAGTGATGAAGTCCGCTAGAATAGATGAAGAATCACTTTCTGTAATCTTCTATCTATCTATCTATCTATCTATATAAAAATAAGTTGTTTGTCTGTCTGTCGACTGACGTCATTATAAGGATTGAGCTGTATATCGTCATGAAGCTAGTTGTCGTCATGTTTGTTATGACGATGCTTAGTATATGACGCCATTATAAGCATTTAAGAAAAATAAGTTGTTTGTTTGTGTGTCTGTCTGTCTATCTGCATATGACGTCTGAATTATTTCATCATATACCAATTCAAAAACGAATGTATTCAAGCCGAAGTAGCTGAGTTGGTAAAGCGTTATGTTCCAGGTTCTAGGTCCGAGAGGTTCCAGGTTCGAACCTTGGCTTTAGCATTAATACAAAAGAAGAAAAAAAACTAAAAAAGGTAAAAACTGCAAAAAAACTAAACAGAAAATACTAAAAAAACTAAAAAGCTAAAAAACTAAAAAAAACTAAAAACTAAAAAAGAAAAAAAAATTAAAAAAAACTAAAAGAAAGGTAAAAACTTCAAAAAAAACTAAAAAGAAAAAACAAACTAAAAACTAATAAAAAAAACTAAAAAAACAAAAAACTGAAAAAGAAAAAAAAAGCTAAAAACGGAAAAAAGCTGAAAAATAAAGGAGAAAAAGAAAACTAAAAAAAATAGAAATGAAAACTAAAAAAAAACTAAAAAGAAAAAAGAAAAAAAACTAAAAAAGTTAAAAAAAGGTAAAAACCAAAAAAAAAAATAAAAAGAAAAAAGGAAAAGAAAAACAAAAAATTTATTTCATCATATAACAATTCAAAAACGAATGTATATACAGACCAGGACACCGGGATACAAATGACGACCGGGACACCGGGATATGACTGACGAAATTACAGACTGGGACACAAATGACGACCGGGACACAGGGAATATAAATGGCGACCGGGACACTCAAAGAGATATTACAGACTGGGACACCAGGACACAAATAACGACCGTGACACAGGGAATATAAATGACGACTGGGACACAGGGACACATCTACAGCGGGGACGGGGGAATATATAAATGATGATGGGGACACAGGGAATGTTTGATTAGCAATCACCATCAACAAAGCTCAAGGGCAATCATTAGAATAATGAGGTATAGACCTGAATACGGATTGTTTTTCCCATGGACAATTATATGTTGCATGTTCAAGAGTCGGTAAACCTGACAATCTATTTATATGTACAGACAATGGGACAGCAAAGAATGTTGTATATTCGCAAGTTTTACGTAGTTAAAAACATATCTTATCTATATATATAAAAATAAGTTGTATGTCTGTAGACTGACGTCATGTTTGTGTGTCGACTGATGTCATGTTTGTCGACTGACGTCATTATGAGGATTGAGCATTATTCCATCATGAAGTTGTTTGTCGACTGACGAAATTACAGACCGGGACACCGGGACACAAATGACGACCGGGAAACAGGGAATATAAATGACGAACGGGACACTCAAAGAGAAATTACAGACTGGGACACCGGGACACAAATAACGACCGGGACACAGGGAATATAAATGACGACCGGGACACAGGGACACAACTACAACGGGTACGCCGAGGGGCACAGGGGGGATATATAATTGACGACCGGGACACAGGGAATGTTCGATTAGCAATCACCATCAACAAAGCTCAAGGACAATCATTAGAATAATGAGGTATATATCTGAATACGGATTGTTTTCCCCATGGACATTTATATGTTGCATGTTCAAGAGTCGGTAAACCTGACAATCTATCTATATGCACAGACAATGGGACAGCGACGAATGTTGTATATTCGCAAGTTTTACGTAGTTAAAAACACATATATATATATATATATATATATATATATATATATATATATATATATATATATATATATATATATATATATATATATATATATATATATATATATATATTCACAGGTGCTACACAGGGACACAACTACAATGGCGCTTAACTAATATGGCGCGAAAAAAACTAAAAAAAGAAAGAACCTAAAAAGAAAAAAACTTTAAAAAAAAGCAAAAAAATAAAAAAGGTAAAAAACTAAAAAGAAAAAAAAAGCTAAAACAATAAAAAACTGAAAAACTAAAAAAAGAAAAAACTAAAAAAGAAACTATATCTATATATATATATAAAAATAAGTTGTTTGTAGGCATGTTTGTTTGTTTGTGGGTTTGCATATGATTTCATTATAAGTATATAAGGCTTTGTATATGACTTCATTATAAGATGACACTACAGACCGGGACACCGGGCACAAATGACAACCGGGACACAGGGAATATACAACTACAACGGGGACGCCGGGGGCCACAAGGGGATATATAAATGACGACGGGGACACGTCTATCTATATTCACAGGTGGGACGCAGGGACACAACTACAATGGCGCGTAACGACTTACGTGCGCGGGGGGGGCTTGGGGGCGCCAAGCGCCCAAACCAACTAGGTTTTGGGGTGGCGCGAAGCGCCACCCCAACAGCTAGTATATATATAAAAATAAGTTGTCTGTCTGTCTGTCTGTCTGTCGAGTGGCATCATTATAAGGATTGATATGTATGTCGTCATGAAGTTAGTTGTCGTCATGTTTGTTATGACGATGCTTAGTATATGACGTCATTATAAGTTTAAGAAAATCGTTCAAAGACAAATTTTTAATTATAGGATGTCGAGTGACGTCATTATAAGGATTGAGCTGTATGTCATCATGAAGCTAGTTGTTATTTTTGATACTGTCTTAGTGATGCAGAGCGTCCTCAGTATCTAAATCACGATTGAAAGCTGTTTAATACAAATGGTGTTAGGATACGATCATTGCCTATCCATACGGTATTTCCAAGGGATATAGTCCTTTCCTGGCGTACGTATGAGTGGTTTTGAATCCCTTCGGTCCCTTCGATTGCAGACTATCATATAGTGCTTTCCCCGTTCGTTTTGCTTTGTTCTGAAAACTATCCTCAAACAATTCCTCCGGGAAAAAAATATTGGCTAATAATTAATTTCAACATGTCATATTTAAAGAGGACATCTACAGGGGCTTCAGGTTTCTGGACAAACAAGGAACATTCATTCTAAATTCGTAATCAAACTTTTTATATCATACTTTTTCTATCTTAGAGCCATCAAAGCAGAACTGAGGTCACAGGAAGTTGATATGGATGAAAGACTGTCATTTTTTAAAGATAATTTTCAAATTGCTACGAAGCGATGTTCCGGATTTATTTCTAAATCCTATGAGGAAATTGTTGGACTCCGTCCAGTAAAACAGGATTTTAATGTCATTCCCTCCTGTCTTCAAGTAATGTAATGTTTTCAATTTAATTTTACGGCTTGTCAGATGGAAAATGATGACAAATTGACAGGAAAGAATATCCCCGACGGTTGACACAAGACAAATACTGAAAGCCCTTATTATTCTGAAATGTTTCTTTAATGTATATGCTTTACTTTTTTACTCTAATCAAATATAAAAAAAAACTATTTTTTAACCAGAAAGCAAGGAGCGACATTATAATTTAAAACGAAGAAAATTATTCCTTATATGAAAGGGGCTGTCCCTCCTCAGAACTTTGCTCTTTAAGCTGAATTTTTTATTACTTCAAAAATCAGAGTTGCGACAAAGATTCAAACTGCAGCGTAAATAGCAAAGTGTTAAGGAGGGGATAATCCTTTTCATATACGGAATAATTTCTGTTTTTTCAAAGTTTTAATGTCACTCCTTACTTTCAGTTAGGAACAGCTGTTTTTTATAATTAATTTCTAAACATTTTTCAGCTAACGCAGGTTCAAATTTGGCTCACTGTACACGAAAAATTAAAACAAAGTTTTTATATTAATTTTGGCAAAGTTTCCCCGGCGTAAAATTTCCTTTAGAAATTTCACCTCCAGAGACTACCCTCCAGAAACCACCAACCAGGAAAAGTCCCCAAGACAATTCCATTTTAGCTGAAAATTACAACCGGAAAATTTCTTACGGCCAATTTTTGCAGATTTTTTTTTTCACAGCCCACTTTCTTTCGAAAAAGAGTTTATTTTTTTGTTTTTAAAATCATGCTGGAGTCCCTCCTCCTTGGAAAGTTCTTCCCACAAATACCCCCCTCTCCCCACCCCTTGGTAGTAAGGTGCTTCCGCACAAATATCCCTCTGGAGAATTAATCCAGTGGAAAACTCCCCTAAGGAGAATTTCTCCCGTGGAAAATATCCCCCACCCAAGGAAAGATATTCTAGACAATTCTAACCCGGTAAATATTCCCCGAATAATTCCTCTTAATATCTCCACTTGTAAATTTGAATCGGCAAAAATAAAGTAAGAAAAATAAAATAAATTTCACATAAGAATTCTGGCAATTTCCCCCAATGCAAATTTTCCTTGCGAAGTTAACCCCCCTGGAACTTCCCTCCCCACTGGAGAATATCCCTGTGGAAAATACCATTGCAGTAAATTTACCCCCTCCCCAAAAATTTCTGTATATTTCCCAATAACAAATACTAAATGTAAACAATGGACAAATTTCATATGACTTACAAACCTTTCCCCTGAGGCCGTGGGGAGTTGTGTTAACCTTAAAGACATAGTTACTGGGCTTTCTACTATGCTTAACAAAAAGGCTATGTCTAAGTTTTGATAGGATGACTTTTTTGGAAACTTGAATGGGAGGGGGCCAGGTGTCATCCTGTTTTTGGTCATTTAAAAAGGCACTAGAAATTTTAATTTCTATTCGAATGACCATTTTCGACATTCTAGGACTACTGGTCCGATACTATCATCCCTGGGAAAAATATAAGAAAAAGGATAAACACGCACCCGTAATCTTTCGTTTTTTTAGAGTTTCGATTACTGCTGAGGCGCATCGCTTCTTACTTACAATTCGTTACCACGAACTGTTTGAAAGTAGTATCAAGGTGTTTCAGCAACCGAGTGTTAGGTTTCCTAGCTGCCACGATGTCAGTGGTGATATTCAGCATATTTGTAGGTGAAATTTGCAGATCTTGGGATAGATTCGGTCAGGTCCCTTTATATCCAATTTCAGGTTAATTTGTTTTCGTAAAAATCAGTGTGTATAGGTTTATATTAGTTCACCCTCTTGGAGAGAAGAATGAGCGGGAGCAGTTCTCAAGAAGGAGTTAAAATTGGCGGAAAGTGCTGTTTAGACCAATATTTTTTCAATTTTCCTAAGGGGCTTCTGAATTGTTTCAGGGGAAAGAAGTTTCATCTCCTTAAATGTAGAGACGCTATTATCCATCCTACATCAAGTTACAATATTGTCACCTTTTTTAACAGCCCTTGTCATCATGTTTTTGAGTCTTTTTTTGTCGCCAAATTAAAAAGTTTTAAGTAGGATTTTTCCAATGAAAATCCTTTGCTAATACCCAAGCCCTATCAATGAATTATCTCGTTAAGGTATTTCCAGCTTGTACTGAAAGAACAGAAAGGTGGTTTTGCAAATAGTCTATTTAAAAGCTGAGTAGGAGGTAAATCCTAGGTTTTTTGGAAAATTCCATCCCTGTTTGAGAAAACTATTGAATGTGCAACAATTCTTTTATAAAATGACTGTTTAGCCACAATAGGCACCAAGGACAGAATAGCCTGTTTCCTGAGAATATCAAAAAGGCATATAAAGCTCAAATTTTTTAACAGCCCAAACGAGTCTGCAGTATTTTAAGAAAATAGGCATTAAGTTCTCAAGCGTTTCCAATCCCTCTCCGTTTGAGAAAATTTTGCAGATAATCAAGATGAAGTACATTACATACAAACAGGATCTTAATTTATAGCTACAAAACAAGATAAAAGAACCAATCGAAAAACAGGGCACTAATTTCTGAATATGTAAGGGAATAAAATGTATTTTTAAAAATGAAGAAGGGCACACTATGTTGCTCTTTTCCGAATCTTTCAATGAAAATACCAAAAATGTATTTTTGAATAAAAACATAAGAGATTACTTCTTGTAAACTTAGAGGAAAATTGCTCTTCCCACCCCTCCCCTCCCTAATCAGCGACATTGTCGAATGGCTCATTTAAACAAAGCCCTTTTCACTTTGCTTAGGGAAAGTGCTACTGGGCTTCCCTTCACTTCCTCTTCGTCACACACATCATTCTCTTCACTTTTTCCTTTCATTTCATCAGACATATTATTGTACATTGTGTTTTGCCCAATATGATATTTCAATTTCAGAATATATTTGTATTTATTTTCTTAAAAAAAGGTTGAAACTATGACACCATTCTTAACATTCTCTTCAGGTTTGGGAGCGTAGGTTAGTCTTAATCAGGGTCAAATGGTAATTAATAGTCATTTTTGCATGTTTTTTAAATGCTTATTTTTAAATCAGCTGATTAGACAATAACCTCATATAACAGTTTAATAAAGGACTTAATAGACGAAAGACAACCTCCCAATATTAGAATTAACGACTAAGCTATATGTCAAACGAAGAAAATAAGAGGCTTAAGATATTTGTGGTGTTTCTTGTTCTGTTTTATCAAAAATACAAAAAAGTTACTACGGTTTGGATTTTTTGGTTTTCTATTATAATGAATAATCATCAGAACAAAGATCACGTCTTCTACAGCCTTCTAGTCGGGGCTGTCATAAAGTACGTATGCTAAAAAGGGGAGGGGTTAGGCTCAAAATCCCTGAAACATCATTTTTACTATTTCAAAACTAGTTTCCTATATGACACAAATAATACCTATCCTTCTGTGCCGCTAGATTACATAGTAATAAGCTGTTTTATGTCTCGATTTTATTTTTTTCGGTCCGAAGCACAGTAGATACAGCCCTTATCAGACCTCACAATTTAAAGCTACAGGTAGTGCTATTCCGCAGTGCTATGACCTTGCCCTGAACATGTGTAGTAATTTTTTTTTGAACCGCAAAATTCAAAAAAAAAACACCAACAACAATAATTCCTGCCAAATTTTCCACGGTAAGGAAAGAATTTTCTGGGACAACTGCAACTACTGGCAGCTCATCTCAACCCGAGTGCATAGGACCATTTCACCATCATAAGCTGTTCCCTAATTTTCGTTTCCTGCTTAGGACGCGCTTTTGCGAAACTTGTTCAGGCGTTCAACACTAGGTTAGCACTGAAATTAAAATATTTAACACTAGTTTCTTAAAACTTAGAATTTGGGTTTAATCTTTGTGTGCCTTTTTTACTGGCGTATTAACCCCTTGAAATAAAAAAGATCATAAAATTCTACCTATAAATGGTGGGAAGCGTGGTTCTAATCTCCATATATTGAACGTTGTCTTCATAAAACTCTTCCAAGCCTTTGTAAAAATAATCACGGAAGACTGGCTCGTAGCAAATAAGGCCACCTGAGGTCACAAAGTATTTTTGGAATGACGACCAAACCGCGTTAATATTAGGGTACTCACTGAAAGGGTCTGGTACAACAAGAGTGAGATTTCTATATATTGCTTCATCAAACTCTTCCACATTTCCTGAATTCTGTCTACTTTCTGACACACTGGACCAAATGCAATCAGCAGTATCATCTGGCTTTGTTGCTGCAAATCTAAAATTTATTTTATTGTCTACTAAGCACATAAATAGGTTATCTCTATAGGTTACATTCGCAACCAGAAAATCAAGATTTGTGATTGCTGTATCATGAACATGTATAGCTCCACCCTTAGGCATCTGTTTTATAAACTGGAAAACTTGGGAGCTGTCATATTTAGGCTTAGAAATAAGAAAGTTCTGAGACTGCATGAAATCCGCCGTTGCAAATCCATAATCCAACTCAGCGTATTTCAAATTCATCAGATAATCATTAACTAAACTTTCAGAGCTTGTTAGCTCCAAGTTAGAGCCCAAGAATCTTGAATTTTCATTTTCTAAGAAATTTTCACGTTCCCTCAAATATGAGGCCAAGTCACATAAAACTAAAGAAAAGCTGGAAACAAATAAAAGGAATTGATGTTTCATCTTTCAACCACAATCGAAAACTAATTACGCTGAAAATAAACAAAATCTTACGTGCCACATTTCTTATCAGCTGTCAAGCACAAAAAAAATCATGGAATTTATATCAATTTTTTGTTTTGTGCTAGATGCGTCTCTTAAGTACGAATCTTTGGAAACAAAAGATAATGTTGTAAATGCTGAAATAGAAATTAAGTTCTACTGTCGTAGCCACACCCATAGATTGCATCAGTCATTTTCAAACTTCTGAGAAACCTGTCAACAGCCATTTGCTAAGCCGTTCTCAAAGAGATGATGAGTAGAGAAATGTAGATACAGGAAGAATAAAGACTGACTAAATATGCGTTATCTTACTAGTCCTATTTATGAGACCAGCCCTGTAGACGTTAGAATACAAAGGTCAGTGAGTCTATTGTCACTAGCTGAATTTTTCCCTATCCCAGGCTGAAAGAACATATCGTAGGTAGCGAATTTACTAGAATAGTTTTACATTTTTGATAATGTTAAAGTCGAAACCACCACGTTCAAAATTCTCAGAATAAAGTATTAAGTATATGCAGTAATAAGGTATAAGTATTAAGTATAAAGTAATAATTATTAAGTATATAAATCAGAAGTAAGTATATGTAACTAATTGTACTTTAAAACAGGGGTTTAGAATATTTATACCATTTACAGCCATGTATTAAAATCTAGAATTATATATTACCGTCACTAATACTGGTCTATTCAATTAACCTTGTTTTATTATTTTTCTTTTTACATTTGAACTAGTTGGTAAAGTTTGTTATGACAGGTAGCTGCTGAGGGAATTTTTTATTTTTGTTTTATTATTTTATTATTATTATTTTATTATTATTATTATTATTATTATTTTATTATTATTATTATTATTTTATGTATTATTTATTATATTATTTTATTATTTTATTTTTATATTATTATTATTTGATTACTTGTTTTATTATTTTTCTTTTTACATTTGAACTATAGTTTGGTAAAGTTTGTTATGACAGGTAGCTGCTGAGTGAATTTTTTTTTGTTATGACAGGTAGCTGCTGAGTGAATTTTTTATTTTTGTTTTATTATTTTATTATTTTATCATTTTATTATTGTTATTTTATTATTACTATTATTATTATTTTATTATTATTTTATGTATTATTTATTATATTATTTTATTATTTTATTTTTATATTATTATTATTTTATTACTTGTTTTATTATTTTTCTTTTTACATTTGAACTAGAGTTTGGTAAAGTTTGTTATGACAGGTAGCTGCTGAGTGAATTTTTCAGATCCTTTTGTAATATTGCAGTTCCTTTTGTAATATTTCTGCTTAAGAATAAAATACCTAAAGCTGAACTAACTAGATAAGACAAAACTAGTAGAACAAAAAATGGAAAAAAAAAACTATGTTGCTAATATCTTGCATGTACAATCATCTAAGTCTCCCAGGGCAATAAAATAGACACTTATGGAGAATATAACAAAGAATTGAAAAACCAGCACAAAGCTAAGAACAGTGTAGACTTACAAGGATGACAATCAGGAGAGAATGAAAGTAATAGAAACATGAAAAAAAGTTTAAACATATAATAAGGTTATTTCTGCCAAATTCAGAAGAAACGTTGTCTTGCACGCAAAGTGTCAAAAAGAAGAAAATAAAAATTTATGAAAATTGGAAAAAAAGGAAGTTCCTAGTAGAATAATCATTATTAATGAAGATAGCAAAGAAGGAAATGAATCAATTTGATTTATCAAAGAATAATCGTCAGAAAACATTGGCTATGTTTATGCACAGCAGTTCCATCGTAATCAACTAATAGCAGATCTGATGTGAGAGTTGCGAAGTTTTTAAACTATGCCATACACTTTACAGAAAAGTTAAAAGCCTTGACCCGACATCTCCTTCGACCATTGAGAGATTAGTTGTAAAACAATAATGGTTTACTAGACTTTCAAGATATGGTGGAACAAAAATTCCACCAAAATCCTTATTTTTCAACTATTCGTGAAAGTAAGAAAAGAATCAACAATCTAATTCGTTAATTGTGGAAAAATAAACCAGAATAATTTTAAAACTAAATGGGATACAGGAAAAGGGATTGAACTAAATGGGATTAAAGGGATTAAAACTAAATGGGATACAGGAAAAGCCGATCAATCAATCCCGTTAACTCAATTTGTAAGGGTGAGGTATCAATTTCAGGGGAGGTACCAATCGGAAGAATGCCACTTAATCCTCCAGCAGTAATTCAAACGACGTTGAAGTACAGCACACATATTTAAATGAGATCGAAAAAACTTCAAAACTGCGTTTCTAGTTTTTTGGCTGTCATTCACAGGCAGTTGTTTGTAAGAAGAAGTTCTCTTTAAGAATCAAAGTATTGCGGCATAAAAGTAGGTTATTGTTAATGCTCATGCACTTATGAATTATATTTCCCAGGGAGATTTCGGAGAATCTTATTTTCTTTGGGAAGAGTTTGGGGAAAACCAGCGAAATTCAGGGATAGGGGAACACTGCTACAAGGATATGGCAAAAGTAGGCTCATCCTCTAACATATTTTATACTAATGGAAAGTATTATTTGAATACAACACCTTTTATACAATGCATAAAGATATTGCGATACTTGCTTTTTACTTTTACTTTATTTTTACTTCTTTGTAATTGTCAATTTTTTGATGGAGGGATTGTCAAGCATTGATGCAAATCATTGATGCGCTTAGATTGAGGGATGAAATACTATCATCTCGAGATATTACCATACCCAGATATTCATATCAGATGGTTAATAGGTTTTCAATATGCAATGTAAGAAAATCTTGGCTAGCCTACCCATCACTCCACGTTCTTTATCGTCTTCATTTTTATCCATTAATACAGACAGAACAGATCTGTCTGCTCTTTTATAACTGTCTACTAGCAAACAGCTGCACTATCAAACAGTTCGTGGTAACGAACTGTAGTAAGGAGCGACCTGGTTCAATAGTAACCGAAATTCTAAAAAATAGAATTTTGATACCAATAGTTTCATCAAAAGAATCGCATTTTAATGCTGATTGTAAATATATAAGTTTCATCAAGATCAGTTACACCCATCAAAAGTTACGAGCCTGAGAAAATTTGCCTCATTTTAGAAAATAGGGTGAAACACCCCCTAAAATTCATACAATCTTAACAAAAATCACACCAGCAGATTCAGCGTATCAGAGAACCATCTTGTAGAAGTTTCAAGCTCCTATCTACAAAAACGTGGAATTTCGCATTTTTTGCCAGAAGACAGATCAAGGATGCGTGTTTATTTGTTTTTCTGTTTGTTTTTTGTCTGTTTGTTTTTTGTTGTTTTTTCTCCCAGGGGTGATCGTATCGACTGAGTGGTCTTAGAATATCGTGAGAGGACTCATTTTAACGGAAATAAAAAGTTCTAGTGCCCTTTTTAAGTGACAAAAAAAAATTGGAGGGCACCTAGGCCCCCTCCCACGCTCATTTTTTCCCAAAAGTCACCGCATCAGAATTCTGAGATAGCCATGTTATTCACCATAGTCGAAAAACCTAATAACTATGTCTTTAGGGACAACTTACTCCCCCGCAGTCCCCGTGGGAGGGGCTGCAAGTTACAAACTTTGACCTGTGTTTAAATATAGTAATGGTTACTGGGAAGTGCACAGACGTTTTCAGGGGGATTTTTTTGGTTTAGGGGGGAGAGTTGAGGGGGGGGGTTACGTGGGATGATATTTCCATGGAGAAACTTCTCATGGGGGAAGAGAATTTCAATGAAGGGGGCGCAGGATTTTCTAGTATTATTTGAAAAAACAATGAAAAAATAATTATGAAAAGTTTTCTCTACTGAAAGTAAGGAGCAGCATTAAAAGTTAAAACAAACAAAAATTATTACGCATATGAGGGATTTACCTCCTTGTTATACTTCACTCTTTACGCTAAAGTATTTTTAGTAATTTCAACTATTTATTCTACGGCCTTTGTGATTCAGAGGTCATTCTTAAGGAATTGCAACAAATCTAAGCTTTAGTGTAAAGAGCGAAGTATCAACGAGGGTTGAACCCCCTCATATACGCAATAGAAACATACGAATATAGAAGTTCGTTACGTAAGTTAATTCGTAAGTTACGTATATTTTTTACCATTGAAAACGTTTGTAAAAGATTAAAAGTTCTAGTTGCTTTTTTAAGTCATCAAAAACTTGGAGGGCAACTAGGCCTCCTCTCTCGCTCCTTTTTCTCAAAATCTTCCGATTAATTGCAATTAATTAATATGCACATTTTTTTTAATTATTTATGTATGGAGAGCCAAGATCAATACATGCATTAATTCAAAAACGTTCAGAAATTAAATAAAAAAAGCAAGTTTTTTAAGTGAAAGTAAGGAGCAACATTAAAACTTAAAACGAACAGAAATTACTCCGTATATGAAAGGGGATTTTCCTCCTCAACGCCCCACTCTTTACGCTAAAGTTCCTTACTGTTTTAAAAATAGAGTTAAGAGAAAGAGTCAAACTTTAGCGTAAAGAGCGAGTCGTTGAGGAGGAAAAGCCCCTTTCATAGACGGAGTAATTTCTGTTCGTTTTAAGTTTTAATGTTGCTCCTTTCATTGTTGCTTTCATTTAAAAAAACTTGTTTTTTTATTTAATTAGCTGATAGATGCGCTGTGACTGTCAAGGATTGTTAGCTGCAGCGTTTGCAACACTGCAAAAGTAGTGTTGATGCACAAAGCTCCATATTAAATTGTCACTAGATGACAGTTTAATTGCAAATATTTTTTTTTCAATTTCTTTGATTTATTAATAGCATTATTTTTTTTTGTCAAACTCAAAGGGGAAAAAGTGACTTTGTATGTATAAGTCATCAAATTGTCAAATCATTGGTACATTTCAAACACTACAGATGTCATATCAGATGGTTAATAGGTTTTCAATATAGAATGTGAGAATATCTTGACTGGCCTACCCATCACTCCACGTTCTTTTATCGTCTTCATTTTCATCCCTCATTGTAGGCGACCTTCCATTTTTAGCTCCGTTTTATATGCTATAGAACCATCATCCCAAACGTGGGGCACAGGCCCCCCGGTGGGGGGCTGGGAATATTTTGGTGGGTTATGGTTAGAACATGTAACCTTCAACTGACTATACCTGGAAGCCTTAATTTTGAAAATACATTTTCGTGTGAATGTAAATTCACATGCATTTAAAGAGCAAAAACGATGCATGATAGTATTGCAATAATGTTATACATTGCATAAAAGGTGTTGTATTCAAACAATACTTTCCATTAGCATAAAAAAAGGCTTAGAGGACGAATAAATAAATACCAAGTTAATGAACCTTTAAGCTTCCTTCAGGTGGTTCCGCGTAAAATTTTGAATAGCGAAATTCAAATATCACGAGGGGTCATCAGAAATTAGAAATGCCTTGGTGGCATGGCACCAATTCTGTTGGGAACCTCTGCTATAGAGGCAGGTTCTGGCAAAATGGTGGAGCTCGAGTTACTGTCACATACCAAGTTTTCCTCAAAATTGCACCATTTCACCTGATCACCTGCCACAAATGTGACTGAAAAACAAATTATATTTGTAGCGTAGAAACCAATTGAGTCGTATTGAGTAGTGTGGGGAACAATGCTCCGACGAGGACACTTTCTTTGGGTGCTAAAGCTTCCCTATAATCCGACGCATACACCTTATTTGGGCAATAAAGCTTCCCTATACTCCAACAAGCACACCTTATTTGGGCACTATAGCTTGCCTATTCTACAGAAGATACACCCTTATTCGGGCATTAAAGCTTACTTATACTACAGACTATACACCCTTATTTGGGCACTAAAGCTTGCCTATTTTTGAGCATTGACCTACTTAGATAGCCTTACTACAATAGACATACATCATTAGCGTAATTTAGCCGACACCTCATTTTCAAGTACCTTTCTGGAGATGATTAACAAAAGAAAGAGAACCACTTCATTTGATTTCAAATTGTGTGTGATCAAAAGATGATCAAACAGTCTGTGGTAACGAGCGACCCGGCTTAATAGTAACCGAAACTCTAAAAAAGAGACTTTTGATAACAATAGTTACATCAAAAGAATGGTTTTTTAATGCTTATTTTAAATTTATTAGTGTCATCAAGTTTAGTCTTACCCATCAAAAGTTACGAGCCTGAGAAAATTTGCCTTATTTTAGAAAATACGGGGAAACAATCACTAAAAGTGATAGAATCTTACGAAAATCACACCATCAAATTCAGTGTATTAGAGAACTCTACAGTAGAAGTTTCAAGCTCCTATCCGACAGATCACGGATGTGTGTTAATTTGTTTGTTTTTTTCCCACGGGTGATCGTATCGACCCAGTGGTCCCAGAATGTCGCAACAGGGCTCATTCTAACGGAAATTGAAAGTTATAGTGCCCTTTTTAAGTAAAAAAAAAATTTGAGGACACCTAGGCCCCCTTCCACGCACATATTTTCTTCAAAGTCACCGGATCAAAATTTTGCGATAGACATTTTGATCTGCTTAGTCTAAAACGTAATAACTATATCTTTAGGGACGACTTAATCCCCCACAGTCCTCATAGTATTTTTAGTGTGTTAGTAATCTGTTAGTCCCCACAGTATTTTTAGTAATTTCAACTGTTTTTCTCTACGGCCTTTGTGATTCAGGGGTCATTCTTAAGGATTTGGGATACAATCCAAGCTTTAGTGTAAAGAGCGAGGTGTTGACGAGGGAGCAATTCCCCTCATATACGTAATAAAAATGCACAAATATGGTAGTTCGTTACGTAAGTTAATTCGTAAGGTATATATGTTTATTTCTAACAAAAATGTTCGTACAAAAATGTAAAAAAACTAGTTGCGTTTTTAAGAAACCGTAAAATAGAGGGCAACTAGGCCTCCTCCTCCACTCCTTTTTTATTAAAATTGTTCAATCAAAACTAAGAGAAAGCCATTCAGCAAAAAAAAATGCAAATTTTGTTTTAATTATTCATGTGCGGTGAGCCAAAATCAAAACATGCATTAATTCAAAAACGTTCAGAAATGAAATAAAAAAAACAAATTTTTTTACTGTAAGTAAGGAGCGACATTAAAACTTGAAGCGAACATAAATTTGATAATCAAATTTGTATAATCAAAATTTGTTAATCAAATTTTGTTTATTTGATTAACAAAAGAAACTAAACCTCTTTATTTGATTTAAAATTGGATTAATAGAATTTATGATATGGTATTGGACTTTACATGACTCGTCTATAACGTATTGAATCTCAGTTCAAAGTTCAATTCAGTATTGAATCTGAGTTCAAAGTGAACACACATGGATTAAATTGGATATTTTATGAACTTGTTAATTCAGTAAGCCCTTTTTAGCTTAAGAATTGTGAACTATTTCAACACTCGGCTATAAGCTCTCATGGAATGAAAATTAATTCATTATAATTCAAGGTTTCGCAATAACTGGTTAAGGATAAAGTGATGTGTAACCTTGACCTACATAAGAGGACTATCAAAAGAACTATTTGTGCACGAATTGTAGAAAAAAATTTATTGAGCTATTATTATTGAACTAATTGAACCAGCGTGATGCCTGTTACCAGTGATGATAATCCTGTCCTTGTTTTTTCGCCAGTATTGAATTTTGTACAGAGCAATTTGCTAATTGGAGCAGAGGATGACATGATTAAAAGGCATGGAGTGGAGTTTTTTTACTCTAATTCGGTCAAGGTGGCAAAGACTTTATTGTGGCAGCTTTGTCCGGGTCATGAAGATTGCCCTGTTCGGAAGGGAAATAATGCATTGGTTAGCCATTTCAGCGACATAATTACTTTATTAAAATCTCATGACGAGACTGACACTGATGTTCCGACATTCGTCATAAAGCGTCCTACGGAAGTACCCTGCCTCCCTGCCATTGCCTACACCTCTTTATTCTCAAAATTTAATGAGCTCAAGGTTTGGGAATGTCTTCAAAACTTGACAATTATGAATTGAGCTTCCCCCAATTACCCGAGCCGGCTTCAGTGCTAGATTCGCATGCAACAGTTATCGTCTCAAAGGTGCCGGACGCCTTATCTGACCCTCTTAAGCGAAAAGCTGCTATAGACCAAATTACTGGACATGAATTATAACGTAGCGTAAAGCCCATCAATGACAAGTGGTATATTAATATGGACAAGTCTGCTACGGAGGACTTCTGCTCGTCAATCCAGAATATAATCTCCGGTACTACAACAAAAGTGGTTTCCAAGCGGTTTTTTGGTATATTACGTAATATTCCTACCGACGTTGACATTACGGTACTCGGAAGCCAACACGGTATCATAGATGCTAAGAGGTTGGGCCTGTCTAAGTCTGTGAAAATCGAGTTTTTGGATTCTTTTGCGCAATCTACGTTTTTCAAGCATGGCCTCAGAGTGGGCTATGAAATGTTTCCTGTTTACGAGTTTAAGGACCTACCCAAATGCTGTTTTAAATGCCGATCACTAGACCATCTACAGTACTCCTGTCCCAGCGTTCTCCCGAAATGTGCTCGTTGTGGAGGGCTACACATATCAACAAAAGATAAGCCATGCATTGCTGATCCCAATTGCGCAAATTGCGGCCAAAAACACCCTTCCTATAGCTTTTCCTGCCCCATTATTAAGAATGGAATAAAGTGCAAATCCACCTTTCAATCATGAGTGCATCAATCTCAGTTATTTCGTTCAATATAAATGGCACCAAAGATAAGGATTTTGTTATTGATGAGTTGTACGGTTCCTACGATTTCGAATGTTTCCAGGAGCATCTTCTCACTGCTTCAAGTTTGAATTTTTTGCGTCTAAGTCACCATCATACTGCGTTCCTGAGTCCAGCAAAAGCTACTGGCGGTCGCCCTTCCGGTGGACAAGCCTGTGTCTTTAAACGGGACATTCATCTACCCTCCCCAGTGCTCTTCTACTCCGACGAATTTTTTTTTTTGGCTGTGCGTGTCGGCAGTATTGTATTTATAAACTCTTATCTCCCATATGAAGGATACTCGATCAGATCCTTAACTAAATTCGGAAAGGCGTGTGGTCTGCTTAAGAATCTTGTGAATCAGGTACTGTTAAACTCTCTACAGTTTATAATAATTGGGGACCTAAATACTGATATTAATCGATCTTCTGTGAGAAGTGAACTGCTTTTTGAGTGTCTTCCTTCATACCGCGTTGTGCCCAAATCCCACAATTTTTCATATGTCCATCATTCTGGAAGCACAAGTGATAGTGACCATATTATTTGCTCGCCTGGTATTATCTCTTCTTCTGCTTCTGTTCATGTTAACGAGCAAGATACTGACCACATGCAAATTTCAGCGACATTTACAATGGATATTGATCTATCGGAAACCAATTGCTCGCGAGAAAAATCGAAGTGGTTTGAAAAAAGTAATTGGAGCAAAGCCAATATACTGCACTACATCTTTAGGTAGGTAGGTAGGTAGGTATGCGTTTATTTCATCAAATAAAAATTACTAAAATTGCACTTACAACCAATAATATGCTGCTCAATTTAGGGACCTAAAATGTCCCTGTTCAGCAGCAAAACTACAACAAATAAATGATAACTATTCATTCAAAATCAAAGAAATACGCAAAAAAAAACAAAAAAAAACAGACGAAACACTATACAATCTCTAAACAACCATCTCTCATCATAAAAAAAAAAGAAAAAAAAGGGATAAAAATTTAACCAATATAATTTATAATTTGTTCAAAAAATAATTTTTTATTCTTACTTTAAATAATATAAGGTTTTCAGAACACCTAACACTCTCTGGAATTGAGTTCCAAATAACAACACCTACATGTTTAATCATAAACCCAGATCGCGTTGTATGCCTGATTTCACTAGTCAGCTGATCAGAGCTCCTAGTAGAATAATCGTGATAATTTGAATTATATCGATAAAAACTTCTAAAATATTGAGGAGACAATCCATTTAAAACCTGGTATACAAAAATTAAAATCTGTTGAGATTTAATGAAATCAATATTCAAAATATATAAATCTCTAAAACAATCTCTAGTACTACCACACGCAAGATACTCACCCAAACTTTTAATTGCCTTATTCTGCATAATCTGGACCCTTTTTACATGACTAGAAAAATTGCTTGCATACAATGAACAACCATACACTAAATAAGGATGGAAAATTGAATAATAGATTGCTTTCAGGACATATAGAGGAAAAAATATGAAATCTTCTTAAAATACCGACTCCGCGAGCCCATTTTTAAGATAAAACTTTGCAATGATGAATCCAACTAAAATTTACATCAAAATAAAATCCTAGATATATACATTGAAAAACCTGACTAATGGAAACACCTTGTAAAAGAATACTATGACAATTATTTACAACTTTACCAATGCGACTAAATATCATATAATTAGTCTTCTCAGTATTCACTGCAAGAAAACTATGCTTTGTGAACTGAGATAAATTCTCCAAAGCTACATTAGTTATCTCTATAAGATCTTCGACAGATTCCCCAATCACTGTAAGAGCTGTGTCATCTGCGAATGATGTAACTATCTTTATCGTACATGAAACAGGAAGATGATCAGATCCCGGATGGATCATGATATCACAATAAGAATCAGGAACTAAATTTGAAGGGAGAAACACATTATCAATAAGAGTAGCAGAATGTTCAGTTATTCTAGAAGGAAGGCGATTCATTGGAAAATAACCCTGCGATAACATCAAGTTAAAAAACTCAAAATTATAGCTATTCAAACATAACAAATCAAAATTAAAATCACCCATGATTATGCATTCATTTTTTACAGACAGAAGTTTACATAAATAATCATCAAGGAACTCAACCGAGGGAGTGCTAGGTGGTTTATAAACCAAACAAATTACTATCTTTTTATTCTCAACAAATACAATTTCAACAGAAAAAATTTCCACCTTCCCTTCAATCCAAAGGCATAAATCATCCCTTTCTTCAAATTTTATTCCATTTTTCAACAAAAAAGACAAACCTCCTTGTCTCATCCGATTTCTAACCTTCGAAATCATTTGGTAACCTGGAAAAATGTAAGACGAGAGACAGCTGTCCATAGATAAAATCGTTTCACAAATACCTAATACATCAATACTAATATTCATAGCAGACAAAAAATTTTCAATATCCTCAGACGATGACGTAACATGGCAATTCCATTCAGACACACGAAAACTCTTATTTTCTTTCCGTATTAGAAATTCAAATGATACATACTGACTTTTTCTTACTGGCTCAGGGCATTTTACAGCACTATCTTGAGCAATTTTACACTCTAAAATTTCATTAACATCTAAAGCATTATTTTCTAATTCATCCAACCGATCCTTCTGGTGTAACGGCAAAACTAATTATCAAGAAATAAGAACAATATAAACTGTACTGATTCCTATTGAAAAAAAAAATCTAAGCGACATCTTGCAACGACCATAGGCGACGGGGGAAAGCATCACTCGTAAGATGTATATAAATTCGACCTTGATCAGACCACACTTGTTTATTACCGTATTCTTCACGTGCTAGGTTCAGAATGTCCCGTCTCTGCTTTGTTTCTGATACAAATATACCAGTGCGCACTAGTTTCGACTTAAGCTTAAAAACTTTTTGGGCAATTTCTTTCGACCTGAATTTGACTAGGACCGGAGCTATGGCATCTTGACGAGTTGTAGAACTGTTTATTTTAAATCTTCTCACTTCCACAATATCACCATCAGACACTTCAGATATTTCCATTTTATTGCGAATCACACCCCCGATTACAGACTTTAAGTCACTACTTGGAGGCTGTTTGATACCGTTGAAAAGAAGACTATCTAGCCTTAAGTCCGGATCATACATATCTAATTTGTGCTCTGCATTCTTAACTCTCTCCTCAAGAAATATTATTTGATTTCTTAGAAATTTCAGCTCGTTACTGAGGGCTAAGAATTTCGGTTCAAACTCAACAATCAAAGCTGAATAAACTTCACTAACGATAGTTGAACTCTGAGCTTTTATGGCATGCAAAGTGTCACTGGATAGAGACTGCCTACCAGCAGCAGTGGCCACTAGTTTTTCATCCAGCTTTTCGTCTATTTTTTTAGCAAGATTTTCCATCACACTTTGGATTTCCTGTTCTGTGTGTCACGTGACCCGTAGCAAAAAACCAGATACTTAAAGACTTTTGACTTTGAGTTCGCAGTCTTTGGATCCAAAACCTCAATAATACGAAATGGCCAATCGGGGAATCCTCGAAACTTTGCTAGAGCCAGATCATGAATACTAAATTTAGCCATTACCTATAGCTCAAATTTATCAAAAGTAGTTTACAGACCTGCTAATTGATTTCTTCACCGTACTGTCAAAAAATATCCAAGCACCCAAAATACTCGTGCCAAAAATCACACGTCACTAATTATCAGAGCTAGCGAAATGCGACTGCATTGAATGAATGCTAGATGCGATCTCTACCTTGACAACCCTTCTTTCTACCATACATGTTCCATATCATCTTCTTCAGTGCCAGGTACCTACGAATGGTAAAGCCGATATTGACTGTTATTATAACCAACTTGTGATGTGTATGAAAAGGGCAGAAGAAGCTGCTGTACCTCGACAATGTATTCGTAAAAGAACACAAAAACCTATCTGGTCAATAGACCCTTGTTTAAAGTCTATAAAAAATAAAGCAAAATTATGGCTCCAGATATGGAATGAATGTGGTCGGCCAAGTTCTGGGTGTGTCGCTGATATCAAACGTAAAACTAAAACCAATTATAAACGTTATCTGAGGTCGGCACGTTACCGCGGTATGGATTTCCCTGTAAGTAGGGAGGATTGGCGAAAAGTGGTCAATTCTGACAAGATAAATGATGAAACTATGACAAGTAATTGCCTTCCAGCTTCAGCTTGGTATAAACATTATACTTCGATTTTTTCAGTGATTAATTATTCAGTGCATTCTGTATATACTCGCCTTCTTACCCCACTCTTTAGTACAACGTTTTCGCAACGCCATATAGTGCCCATATCTTTTTCTTCCGTAATTAATGCTGTTAAAAGTTTAAAATCTGATTCAATAGATAAGGATGGTATTTCTAAGATGCATATGCCGATTGAATGCATCCCCCTTATATCTCACTTTCAGCTTCTTTTTCAAATGTGTCTATGTACTTCATACGTACCTGAGAGTCTTCTGTGTGGCACTGTTTCGTCAATTTTAAAAAGGGGAAAGTCACCGATTGATTGTTCTTGCTATCGACCTATTACTGTATCTTGTAATATTAGTAAGGTTTTTGAGTATATCCTTCTACCAATTTTGACTAAAAATATTATTGAGGATGAGAACCAATTTGGTTTTCGGAGTGGGGTGGGTTGTCAGCATGCGCATAACATTCTGTCTTCTCTATTGGCTGATAATTCTTCCAAGGGAAATGGTCTTTATATTTGTGCCTTGGATCTTTCGAAAGCGTTTGATAGTGTGGTCCATAGTCAGCTCATTTTTTCCTTGTATAATTCTGGGGTCAATCCCTATATTATAATGCTTCTTAGGTTTTGGTACTCAAATTCGTTTCTTCAATTAGGATCTGCACCAGACACTATTATAAGAATGAGAAGAGGAGTTAGGCAGGGTGGTGTTCTGTCCCCTACGCTTTTTAAGATTTGTATTTCCAGTGTGCTGGCTAAGATTTCAGGTGCATACCTTTCTGGTCTTGCGGATGTTTCTTATCTTGCGTATGCTGACGACTTGCTTCTGATTAGCCGTTCCAAAAAGGGTCTTTCCCAAATGGTCTCTACAGTTTCTGATGCTTTCTCTTATATTGGCCTTTCAATTAATATAGATAAATGTGAGTTTCTTCCCTATAACTATATTACTGCTACTCCCCTTCACTGTAATAACTTCACTTTCCCTCTTGTTGATTGTATTCGTTGGCTTGGTATCTCTATTACTAACAATCTTTCGAGCTTACGTCAGCGTACTGTTTGTGATATAAGTAAAAAGATTCAGATTGGTTATGCAAAAATTGTTGCAAATAGAGGGAAGTAAACTTTATTCTACTTTCTGTGATCATTCTGTCCTTTATGCTTCAGGTCTTTTTCCCCCTTCTTAATAATGGTAATTTAAAAAGAATTCGGATAAATTATTTCAAATTTTGCAAATTTCTTCTGTATCTTCCACCTCGGACAAAAAACCGGACTCTTGTTAAAACATTCTCAGTTCCTGGCATAACTTTAAAGTTGGAGATTATTCACAGACAACTCTCCAGTACAGCTTCTGCGCGCCTATCCCCTCACCACCGTCTTATCCGTTTTTTTCGTTGACTTTGTGTGTGTATTTGTTTTTCTCTTTGTGTTTTTTGAATTTCATTTTTTGTGTGTATCTAATGTTCAGTTTTTTCATAGTTCGTTAATTTGCGTGTTTATTTAATTTTTTGTATTAACGTAAAAAATTTCTATTGTCATTACTTTTCATTTTTTGTATGTTTTGCTTTTTTTGTGTGTATTTAATTGTTTGTACTCCACATTTTAATACTTTTATAGTGTTGTTGTGGGTAAGAAATAAATTATTATTATTATTATTATTATAGACATAGTGTAACCGCTTGTATCATCATATTCATGGGGATGAGGGCTTACAACAAAGCTTCTTTTAGAGGGAACTTATGGTCATCCATACCTCACCTCCAAGGGACCCCAAATCCCCTTCTTCAACTCTTTGCTCCCTCCAGTCGAGGCACCAAGATATATGATCATACTACATCGAATACAGTATTACAGATTCAATATAATGTTGAATTTTAACATTTTTATCAAATGTATATAATCATGTAGATCGTTTTTATTTATTATTCTCTTTCTCCACTTCTTCTCGCTTCTCAGCACTCATTAATGGTCTCATTATTATATGAAAGTGACAAGATGTATTTCGCCATACTTTAACATATCTGTCCCTTGTTATGTGTGTGATACCATCGTTATATAGTCTCCTATGTAAAAATACTGATGATTGCAATATATATATATATATATATATATATATATATATATATATATATATATATATATATATATATATATATATATATATATATATATATATATATATATATATATATCCTAGTAGTGGGATTACATCCATTGAAAAACCGTAAAAATAAAACTAAAAGTTTTAAAGCTTAATATAATTCATTCTTAGAAAATGGACGTCAAGTGCTATGTGCCGGAGGGCATAGTATTTATAACCCAGGAGAACCAAGATATATGATCGTCCTACATCGAATAAAGCAATACAGATCCAAAATAAAGTTGAATTTTAAGACTTTTATTAAATATCTATCATAAAAAATATCGTTTTTTATTTATCTAAAATACATAGGGTCCATTAAAGACATATAATTGTTTTTATTACGAGATTTACAATGAAATTGTTCATTAAGGGGGATATGCTACCTTAAAAATTATTTTTCAAGCCTCAATGTTGGCTGATCGTCTCAAAAACATATGAGTCCAATTATAAACATCTCTTTTATTTATTGTTGATAGATTTAATATAGATTCGCCTTAAGAGCGATATGCAACCTTAAAAGATCATTTTTTTCAATCTTCAGCATCGGCTGTCCGTCTCAAAACATTGGGTCCGTCAAAAACATCTAATTTATTTTTATTACGAAATTTACCATAAAATTATGCTTTAAGGGGAATATGCTACCTTAAAAAAATTATTTTTCATACCTCAGTGTTGGCTGATCGTTTCCAAAACATAAGAGTTCAATTAAAGACATCTAATAAATTTTTCTTGATAGATTTAGCATAGATCAAACAGTTCGTGGTAACGAACTGTAGTAAGGAGCGACCCGGCTCAATAGTAAACAAAACTCTAAAAAATGGGATTTTGATACTAATAGATACATCAAAAGAATCAGATTTTTATGATGATTTTAAATATAAAAGTTTCATTAAATTTTGTATTACTCATCAAAAGTTACGAGCCTGAGAAAATTTGCCTTGTTTTGGAAAATAGGGGGAAAGACCCCCTAAAAACTATAGGATCTTAACAAAATCACACCATCGTATTCAGCGTATTAGAGAACCCTACTGTAGAAGTTTCAAGCTCATATCTACAAAAATGTGGAACTTAGTATTTTTTGCCAGAAGACCGATCACGGGTGCGTGTTTATTTGTTTGTTTGTTTGTTTTTTGTTTTTTCCCAGGCGTGATCGTGTCGACCAAGTGGTCCTAGAATGTTGCGGGAGGGCTCATTTTAACAGAATTAAAAGTTCTAGTGACCTTTTTAAGTGACCAAAAAAATTGGAGGGCAACCCTAGGCCCCCTCCCACGGTCAAGATTTTTACCAAAGTCGACGGATCAAAATTTTGAGATAGCCATTTTGTTCAGCATAGTTGAAAAACTTAATAACTGTTTCTTTGGGGCTGACTTACTCCCTCACAGTCCCCAAGGGAGGGGCTGGAAGTTACAAACTTTGACCTGCGTTTATATACAGTAATGGTTACTTGGAAGTCTACAGACCTTTTCAGGGGGGTTTTTTGGTTGGAGAGGGGGGGTTGAGAGGAGGGGCTATGTAGGAGAATCTTCCCTTGGAGGAATTTGTCATGGGAGAAGAGAAATTCCATGAAGGGGGCGCAGGATTTTCTAGCACTATTAAAAAAAACAATGAAAAAATAAATATGAAAAAGTTTTTTCCACTGAAAGTAAGGACCAGCAATAAAACTTGAAACGAACAGAGATTATTACGTATATGGGGGGTTCATCTCTTCCTAAATATCTCGCTCTTTACGCTAAAGTATTTTTAGTAATTTCAACTATTTATTCTACAGTCTTTATGATTCAGGGGTCAATCTTAAAAAATTGAGACAAAATTGAAGCTTTAGTGTAAAGAGCGATATATTAACGAGGGGACAAACCCCCTCATATACATGATAAAAATATATAGGAATATAGAAGTTCGCTACGTAAGTTAATTTGTAAGTTACGTATATTTTTTACTAATAATAACGGTCGTTAAAAATTAAAAAATCTAGTTGCCTTTTTAAGTAACCGAAAAATTGGAGGTCAACTAGGCCTTCTCCCCCACCCTTTTTCTCAAAATCATCTGATTAAAACTAAGAGAAAGCCATTTAGCAAAAAAAAAATTAATACGCAAATTTCGTTTTTATTCTTCATTTGCGGAGAGCCAAAATCAAACATCCATTAATTCAAAAACGTTCAGAAATTAAATAAAAGAACAAGTTTTTCAACTGAAAGTAAGGAGCTACATTAAAACTTAAAACGAACAGAAATTACTCCGTGTATGAAAGGGGTTGTTCCCTCCTCAACGTCCCGCTCTTTACGCTAAAGTTATTTACTGTTTTATAAAGTAGAATTGAGAGAAAGAGTCAAACTTTAGCGTAAAGAACGCGACGTTGAGGAGGGAACAGCCCCTTTCATACACGGAGTAATTTCTGTTTGTTTTAAGTTTTAATGTTGCTCCTCACTTTCAGTTGAAAAACTTTTTTTTTATTTAATTTTGCTTTAAGGGTGATATACTACCTTAAAAATCATTTTCAAGTCTCAGTATTAGCTGATCGTCTCAAAAACGTAAGAATGCATTAAAGACATCTTATTCATTTCACTACAAAATTTATCATAAAATTTAACTTTAAGGGGTTATGCTTAAAGTAATGCTTAAAGTATGATTAAAATCTTAAAAGTAATTTTTTAAGCCTCAGTGTTGGCTGATCGCCTCAAAAATATATGAGTACAATTAAAGACAACACTTTTATTTATTACAAACACAGAAGAGAGAATAATGAGGACTTTTCTTCCCAAGACAGTGAACGAACAAAACCTATTTGAATATTCCGGCCCTATATCTAAGGGCCGTCTTCAGCAAAGAAAATAATAAATAATAACACACTTACAATAAAAGTTCTCGGTTAAAAATCCATTTTTTAAAATAGCCTTGGCATCATTACTTCTTAACGAGAAGTTCAGCTAAGACTGTGTGATAAAAGCTAACATTTTACAAGCTAAAAAGGTTCATTCATTTCACTAACTGTATTTATTAAAAATTGGAATAATTTCTTGTTGCGATATTTGCCTTCAGTGTTGGCTGATTGTCTAAAAAAATATAAGAATCCAATTAAAGACATCTAATTTATGTTTATTGAAAGATTTAGCATAAATTTTGCTTTAAGAACGATATGCCTGCTTAAAAAATTACTTTTAAAACTCAGCATTGGCTGACCGTCTCAAAAGAATAGGAATCTAAATAAAGGCATTTAATTTATTTATATTGCGAGACCTATAACATTTTTTAAGTCTCAAAATCAGCTGACAGTCTCAAAAAACAAAGGAGACCAATTATAGCTAATCGTACTTGCAATTAGTATATTAGCTTATTTTATTTCTTAAAAGTCCTTTCAGTATATAAGAGAATAGATTTGATTTACCGTTAATTATAATGGAGATAGAGTTTACAAGGGCAATTTGTATCAAAACTTCGCATTTCGTAGCAAGTATCGTTACTTCAGATGACTAATTGACTGTGAAAGTGATTAATTGTTCCATTTTTATGATCCAATGCTTAAACAATATATTTTTTTGCTCTCTGAGAAACCATTTAAGAAACTTGTGTTTTAGTTTGACGAATAAGAACGTATACTATTAAAATACCTCTGATTTATTAAAAATGTTTGATTATTTCTGAAACTGGGGTTTTATTTTTACAAATAAGAATACACACGAGGTTTTCTTCTGGATTTAATAAAGCGTTATTTTCTCAGAGTGCAAAAAATTATTTAAGCATTGGTTCATATTAGTGGAACAATAAGTCACTTTTCCCAGTCATTAAGATTACATCTGAAGTTACGATACTTGCTACGACACGCGAATTTTCGGTACAAATTGCCCTTGCAAATTCTTTCTCCGCTATACTTAAGAGTAAATAAAATGCAGTCTCTGTATACTGAAAGAATTTTTAAGAAATGACATCAGTTAATATAGTGTTTGCTAGTAAGACTGTTCATAGAAAAGGTTTTGGGCAAGGTTTGCTTATTTTTCCTTAAATTATTGTAATTTCTAGCAATTGAAGCTTTTTTTTTGTTCTTCGTTTGGTTTTTGTACTATCATGGCTCCGAAAAATTCAGGCGTTGTCAGGTTTGCTTCTCTTTTAAGGTTTTTAAATTGTTGTAATCCATTGTTGAAATATGGTAAAGGTCGCGACTGGACTCCTATCTTTTTTTGTAATTGTCAGCCGACACTGAGGCATGAAAATAATTTTTTAATTTAATATATCTTTCTTAAAGCAAAATCTACGTTAAATCGTAGATAACTTCGAAGACCACACTGCCTTTCCATGACGAAAGTAAAACAGTTCAAAATAGGGATGAAACCTTTTTATTGACAGTGAATAGATATAAAATCATTTAACTGGATATTTCGAACCCATATACAGCGTTCATCATCAGCAGTAAAACTCAGAAGCAGTAAATCAGAGTTTTACTGCTGATGATGAACGCTGTATATGGGTTCGAAATATCCAGTTAAATGATTTTATATCTATTCACTGTCAATAAAAAGGTTTCATCCCTATTTTGAACTGTTTTACTTTCGTTATGTTAAATCTCAAAGCAAAACTAAAAGAGATGCCTTTAATTGGACTCCTATGTTTTTGAGATGGTAAATATAAAGTCCTTAAATAAATAGGTTATGATAGACTTAGATTTTTCTACGCCAAGATTGTTTGGTGAAAACAAAGATAATTATTTTGGTTTAAACTAATTCATTGCTCTAGCCGACACATATGAAAATGTTTTATTTTGAGGTGAAGGGAATGGCAAAATAATCGAAACAGCAACTATTGACAAGCTCTATTTTTATAATATTCATGTTTACATTCAAGTTAACCTCTTTTAACAGAATCTCCAGGATAAAATATCTTCCCTAAACTGTATTTTTATTTTTCTGAATAAGCACATTCTAAAAGCTGAATTCTATGAGGGAAAATTGATTTAATAAGGAACTTTAAAGTATACATAACTTACTAAAATGATATTCAATCCAAAATTTTCCAAAAATCTTGCTTCAAAACCTTAAATAGATATTTCAAAATAATATTAATCCCAAATTTCACAAAAGTTTGGCTCTGAAATATTAATTATATGTCTCAAAATGACATACAATCCCAAATTTTCCATAAATCTTGCTTCGGAATCTCAAATATACATCTCAAAATGACATTAATTCCAGAATTCCTAAAAATCTTGTTTCATAATCTTAAATATACGTCTTAAAATGACATTCAATCCCAAAGTTTCCCAAAAACCTTGTCTCATAATCACTCGTCGAATTGAAACCTAAAATGGTCTAATCGAACAGTTCGTGGTAAAGAACTGTAGGAGCTACCCGGCTCAATAGTAATCGAAACTTTAAAAAATGGAATTTTGATACCAATACAACATCAAAAGAATCGGATTTTTATGCTGATTTTAAATATATACGTTTTGTCAAGTTATTTTTCAAAAAAGGGGGGAAGCACCCCTAAAATACATATAATCTTAATGAAAATCACATCATCAGATTCAGCGTATCAGAGAACCCTACAGTAGAGGTTCAAGCACCTATCTGTAAAAATGTGGAATTTTGTATTTTTTGCCAGTAGAAAGATCACGGATGCGTATTTGTTTGTTTTTTTCCCAAGGGTTCTCGTATCGACTTAGTTGTCCTAGAATGTTGCAAGAGGGCTAATTCTAACGGCATTTAAAAGTTCTAGTGCTCTTTTTAAGTGACCAAAAAATTGGAGGGTCACGCTCATTTTTTCCCAAAGTCACCGGTTCAAAATTTGAGATAGCCATTTTGTTCAGCATAGTCGATAAATCAAATAACTGTGTCTTTGAGGACAACTTAATCCCCCACAGTGCCTGTGGGAAGAGCTGCAAGTTAAGTAGTTTGTCCATTGTTTATGATTGCCCATTGCCCATATTACCCATTGTTATTATTACATTTAGTATTGGTTATTGGGAAGTATACTGACGTTTTCAAGGGGGATTTCTTATGGTGCTGGGCGATCGGGGAAAGGGGTTAAGTGAGAGGATCCTTCCAGGGAGCAATTTGTCATGGGGGAAGAGAATTTTCATGAAGGGGGCGATGGATTTTTCCAGCATTATTTAAGAAAACAATGAGAAATTAAATACAAAAACATGTTTTTTCAACTGCAAGTGAGGAGCAACATTAAAACTTAAAACGAACAGAAATTATTATGTATATGAGGGGTTCGTCCCTTCCTCAATACCTCGCTCGTTACGCTAAAATATTTTTAGTAATTTCAAACGAGCTATTTATTCTAATTAAACGGCCTTTGTGATTGACAGGTCATTCTTAAAGAATTGGAATAAAATTCGAACTTTGGTGTAAAGAGCGAGGTATTGACGAGGGGGCGAGCCCCCTCATATACTTAATAAAAATATACAAATATAGAAGTTCGTTATATAAGTTAACTTGTATTTTTCGTATATTTATTAGTAATAAAACATTCGTAAATAAAATTAAAGTTCCAGTGGCATTTTCAAGCAACCAAAAAAATTGGAGGGCAACTAGGACCCCTCCCCGCCCCCTTTTTCTCAAAATCGTCCGATAAAAACTTTGAGAATGGCATTCAGCCAAAAAAAGTAAAATTAACCTGCAAATTTCGTTGTAGTTGTATTTATACTCTGAGCCAAAATCAAAATCTGCATTAATTCAAAAACAATTAGAAATTAAATAAAAAAAAAACAGTTTTTTTCAACTGAAAGTAAGGAGAAACGTTAAAACTCAAAACAAATAGAAATAGTTATGCATATGAAAGGGACTTTCCCCTCCCCAACACCCCGCTCTTTATGCTAACGCTCGACCATTTCTTACAACTCGAATTTTGAAAACAATAAAAAAACTTTAGCGTAAAGTGGGGCGTTGAGGAGGGGGACAGCCTCTTTCATACAAGGAATAATTTCTGTTCGTTTTAAGTTTTAATGTCGCTACTTACTTTCAGTTAATAAAACATATATATTTTTTTATTTAATAACTCTACATGAGTGAATACTAGGGAACAGTTCCAGAAGATGACTGTTACTAAAAAGGATATTTTTTTCAGCATTAATGTTTAAATATCAGGTTTGCTGTTGCTTTAGTGGTATTATTTTTTACTCTGATGTAGTAAAAACGAGTTGGATAGTAACATCTTTTATGATTGATGGGCTAAAATTTGTTCTTATCAGCCATTTAGGCAAAAACTATTAAACACACACCAAATATTCGTCAGATTATAATTGAACTCTGGACTCTATTTACTTTCATCGTGTTAGAGCTTAACTTTGGCATGAACGTTCTTCCAAAAACTCATCCTCCAGTACAGGATTGGTGTGTTTTTAGATCAAAGTCTTAGAATAAGGTCGTTAATTTGGTTTCTGTAGAAATTCAATTGTGGCTAAATTCACAGATACAGCTTACGAATTCCAGTTCCTGAGGAAAACGAATATTACCTCAATGACATGATTGTATGCACAAGTACTGTCCCTAGGGGTGAGGCTGGTTCATTGCTTACTAAAGTTGATATGCTAGGTAAACTGTGAAAGAGAAACTTCGCCTCTACTTCTTCCTTGAGCTAGAAAAGGCCTGCAAACTTTTTTGCTTTTCGCAATTTATTCAGTTCTGACAAGCAATGAAATTTTACAGGCCCTAGTTCTTCATATACTTCGTCTCTTTTTCTTCCTTGGGTTAGACCAATCTTTGCTACTTTGCCCGTGAAGAGGGTGGAAACTGTGTCCAAAATTTTTCTTGTTCCCTCTTTTCTAAGTATTTATTTAACTTCCGTTATCCTAACCTAGCCCTACCTCTTTTGGCAAGGAATAATCCCGTCAGTATTCTCCATACTTGAAGATGCAATCATATTATTTTATTCACTACCATCACCACATTTATAATCTTTTATTCATTTGCTTAGTGTGCCATAATTTTAAATGCCAGATGGTGCCGACCCGGTTAGAGAAAAACTATTTTTAGTTCGACCATTACTTCGTAATACTAGTAACAGCCTGTCGGACCGTCAGGTCGATAAACTAACCAGCACTCTACTTATATTTAGCCTTGATTGAAGCTTCTGTTCTGGCTGCTATGTTGTAATCTTAAAAAAAAACATGAATTCCTTTTTCGAAATATAATGCCAGCTTCGCTTTAGGGGCTTTACTTACCATTAACACCATTATTGGCTATTTAACATACTATTCTAGGGATGCGACGTTTATTGTTAATACCATTTGTAACTGTTCTAGAAATTGTTGTTTCTATGCAATTAAACTGGATCAATGACTAACGTAGTTTACTTTTGTACAAACTTTATCGTTAGTTCAAACGACTAATTTTTTCTGTTTTTTCTAATCTTCTGCTCTTGTTTTCAATTTCCAGATCAATAAGACAAATTCATATTTGAATAAACAATTTCTCATCGATGATTTTTGTCGTTGATGTTATCTTAAGATAAGAAAAGGTTCCCGTATCTTCCAAAAGACAATATTTGTTAGGAATTTAGATGCAGCATAAGGAGAGTAATACGTTACGGGAATAGCATAGATTCTTTTAAACAAAGATTGAGGCACAAGTATCCAATAATCTTTTTCCCTGCTCCCAGAAAAGGAGGGAAAATGGTCAAATCAATCAGAGATTCTTGCCCGCAAGTTGTCCATCACGACTTCATATTTCTGATTCTCCTTGTTTCCTACACTTTACAAAGCATCAGAAAGAAGAAAAAAGACTTGCTTTGCGCTGCTATTTCATGAAGAATTGCTTTGTGCTGCTATTTAAGACTTAATTTGCGCAGCTATTTTATAAAGTTTCAATAAATATAGTCTTACCCATCAACGGTTACGAGTCTGAGAAAATTCACCTGATTTTTGAAAAAAAAGAAGGAAATACCCCCTAAATGTCATAGAATCTTAATGAAAATTACACCATCATATTCAGTGTATTAGATAACCCTTCTGTAGAGGTTTCAAGCTCCTATCTGCAAATATGTGGGATTTTGTATTTTTTGCCAGAAGAAAGATCACGGATACATGTTTATTTGTTTGTCTTTGTTTGTTTGTTTGTATTCCCCAGGCGTGATCGTATCGGCCCAGTGGGCCTAAAACATCGGGTGAGGGCTCATTCTAACGGAAATTAAAAGCTCTAGTGTCATTTTGAAGTGACCAAAAAATTGGAGGGCAATTAGTCCCTCTCCCACGCCATTTTTCTTTCAAAATCATCCGATCAAAAACCTGAGATTAGTATTTTGTTCAGTATAGTTGAAAAGCCTAATAACCTTTTTTTTTATAGATGACATGATCCCCTACTGCCCATGAGGAAAGGTTTTTAAGTTATAAAATGTGCCAATTGATTACCTATAATATTTGTTATTGGGAAGTATACTTACATTTTTCGTTAGGTAGCATGGGTATTTCTCTGGGGGACTTGCACGGTGAGAATATTTCATGGAGAGGGAAGTGTCCATGGGTAACCTCTTCAGGGGAAAAATTATACCGGAAGAATTTGCCAGAATCCCTATACACAATGTCTTTGTATGTCTTGCTTTCTCCTTACCGACACGATTTTACGCATGGAGGTGTTCAGGGTAATTGTCCGGGTAAATTTTCACCCGAATTAAATTGTCTAGAAGATATTTCCTGTGAGGAGGGATATTTTTCCATGCACGTGGAGCCAGATTCCATGGCGTTATTTAAAAAAAAAACGATTAGAAATTAAATAAAAAATCAAGGTCTTTCCACTGAAAGTAAGGAGCGATATTAAAAATTAAAACGAACAGAAATTATTAGATATATGAGGGGGTTGCCCCATCCTCAAAGCCTCTCTCTTTACGCTAAAATTTAAATTATGTCCAAATTCCTTATAAACGACTCCTGGAACACAAGAGCCGTTTAATTAGAACAATAATTAGCCTTTATAAAAGTGCAAAAACTTTAGCGTTAGGAGTGAGGTGTTGAGGAGGGGGCAAACCTCTCACATACCTAATAGTTTTTGTTCGTTTTAAGTTTTAATTTTACTCCTTACTTTCAGTTGAAAAAAGTAGTTTTTTTTAATTCAATAGCTAAATCAAACCTCCGGTGAGAAATATACAAAAATTAATTAGTTGAATTTCAAACTTTATACAAGCTACATGCAGTCTCGTTCAAAAAGTCATAAAGCGTGTCAATCATAAGGACAAAGAAAAAAGAGAGAATTGAAACCAGCACAAAGATACCGAGATCTTATAGGTGGAGGTGTGTAGGACCACCACCGTCTCCCCACTCTGCTTAGGTACCTGGCCACGTGTACACACATACACAAAGGGAACGTTCGTATCCCAAGGAACAAAGCGAGACACTCCAAAATATAGCACAGAAAAGTATGTCTAAACTTGCCAAAATTACAGTATTTTTGCCAAAATACACATCACTTGGAATCAGCAGATAAATATAGAAACTTTTACCACCAGTCATTGCTTAGCCAGCAACTAAACATCCACATAAGCACCCAGAAGAAAAAAAAGGAAAAGAAAGCTTCTTTCAATGCATCCTTTCAAAGGAAGTGAAAGTCAAATACATCTTCGCCTCATATTCAACAGCCTCATCCATCATTGTCTTCATAATGTCATCTTCGTGTCTTTTTTAGTCAATATAGATTATTAATTGGGGAAAAGGTGTTTTGGAACCATAGCGGACATATATAAAGGTGTGCACTTATCGGCAGCGAGAAGATTATTTTTCAAACGTTAGTGATTCGAACAATGGTGTATCTTCTTTATGGTTGGAAAATTATGTTGTGGAGTTATTCTTTTCAGTAGCGTACCCGAGGGTAGGGAGTACCTAAGAAAATTACAATACATGTTAGCACTTCCTCCACCTAACTTCCTATCTTATAAGACCGGTTCATTTGCGAATGTTTTTTTCTCTTTATTCCTTTTTTTATCATGTGTTGATAGCACTCCATCCAATTCCACAATTGGTGTATCCAATTCCACTATCTGCAGCAGATAAGCAGCTTATGAATATGTGATTTTATTTCATTGTATCATCATCTGAGAGCGACTCGGTCCAGCAGTAACCGAAACTCTAAGAAACAGAACTTTGATAACAGTTGATACATAAAAAAATTGATTTTTATGCTGATTTCATATCTATAAAATTCATTAAGTTTAATGTTACCCATCAAAAACTAGGAGCCTGAGAAAGTTTGCGTGATTTTTAAAGAAGGGAAAAATTTCGCAAAAAGTAGTTACTACAATTGCTACGATTGCAAAACTACGATTCTCCCCCAAATAGGACCAAGTTCATATCGATTAAAAATTCTAAGATAGTCCATCGATTTAATAGCATAGAAATTTTAAATAATAGTTGCGAAATTGGTTCTTAAAATCCCCGCTACATATAAACTACGTTTATTAGTTTAGCACTATTTTTAATAATCAGAAATGTTTAATAGGCTCGAAAAAGAAAAAACTGTCTCTAGATCAACAAGGAAGTAGACAACAGCTTGAATAGTGTCACAAGGTTGAAGAAAGAAACTTAGAGAGAAGGAGAGTGATATAAAAGTCGAGCTAAACAAGTAGGTAACAGAAGGTTACAACAACGGTAAAAGGTTACAATAATAACTAAAACAAGGGTGCTGTCAAATTAAGTATGGACAACAGACGCAAAGAATATGAAAAAGCGACAGTTCTCTATAAACATCAATTTTTAAATTCTTGCAGATGAACTGTAGAAGCCACTCCTTACTTATAGCTAAAAAAAAAGACAAAGGTTTTTTCTGTGTCCGATATATTTTTTTACAACAGGAGTTTCCCTTTTATTGATTTTAAAGATGATAATTGATAATGCTACCCATGCAAAAAAGTGATTTTTCTTGCTGTTCAAGCCAGGGGGCTGTAATTTTCCTGAATAAAGTCTTCGGACATGGTAATTCCAGTGGTGTACTTTTTGTTCTGATCCGACGCCACTTTTTTTTAGACCAGAATGCACTCTCTAGAGATGCAACTAGGGTTCATTCTCTACTATATCCTGCAAACAAAAAGCTGAAGGCTTTTTCTGTGCGTCTACCGCCTGAACTAGTAACTCTATTAATCAAATTTAATCTATTCGTTTTTGTAAAACCATAGCTTCATAACTTACAGCCCTTTTCCCAGGCACTCTGGAGGATCATATCATCACCAAAAACATAATCATTGGTTTTTTCGACTAAAGGGGGTCTTTTGGGGAGGAGGGCTATCTGCCTTCGAATCTTTTCGGTCACATAAACCATAAATTACAACAAAACTGACTAGAAAAGGTAGATGGCCGCGGTATCTGGCCCGAAGAATTTTCTCCTTTACTAGATTTCTGAATTTTTCTATTTCTTATTATACTATTAATAGAACATTTTGGCTAAGGGGCCAAGGAAATTTCGTTCATGAACTGTCTGTTCAAACGCAAAAAAACTGCTTTATGATGCGAATGTTTGGCAGAACAGCTTCAGATGGAGTCCGCATTCAGAGATCTTTTTCCTGCATATATTGTGAAACAACACTTCAACTCGCAAAAGGGGGGACTTTTCATCACCTGGTATACATCTAAGAACCCCATGTGCTCCACACAGTTCCCCTTTATTTGGTACACTCCACCTGGTGTACATGTTTTCTGAGATGAGCCGCCCTTCGCAACTCACGCACTGTAGGTTCTAGCTTAAGGATAAGCAAAAGCTATCCTCTTGGACTGAAGCAAGAGTTACTGAAAACTATCTAAAATATTCTGTCAGACTTACTAATCTGCACTGAAGTCGATTTTTTATGTAAAAAGTGCAAAAGCTAGAACCCTTACCAATTTCTCGTAATGAACTGAAGTCAACAGAAGGGGAAACTAAAGCAGAAGAAACCGAAGAGCTACTCACTCACCCAACATAATAAACATCAAGATCCTTTATACATGTAGTAATTTTCCAAAATTTTCCCAGAGGTGGTTAAACTGAACTAATTAAAGGTGAATATATCTCATTTGCCTTATTAGGGTTCCTATGATTGTCAAAAAGACATTTTTGATAGGTTTCCTTGATTATCTATTTATCATGAAGTTTATACATATGTAATAATATTTGATGACAGGGAATGTTAAAAATTTGTTAAATTCGGAACTTACAAAAAAAATTCATTAGAAAGTTAGCTCTAAGTAATTTTCCCCCTTGAAAAAACCCTTTCAAGTCTTTTTTGCCCTTTGAATCCAACTACATTTTGACATGTTTTCGCTGGTTTTTTGTTTTTCTGCTAGCTATCATCTCTTTTTTTTCATGCACGCTGGCTCAAAGTGACTTTTTTTTGTATAATCTTAACCTACTTCTGAACTAGCATTTAAGTTCTACCATTTTTTTCTTGGTAAAGAAAAATAATTCTTGATTTTTTCCTCTTTTATACTCTTTTTTGGCCATAAATATCTGGGCCATGAATTTCATTGTTTGAGTTAAGTTTCGAGTCTATTTTCTTGGGACTTAAGACCTTTGCGTTAACGTGTATTTTGTCCTTGCTATTAGCTTGTCTTAGAAAAGCTTTTGAAAAAGAAGAAGGTAGGAAAAAACAGATTTAAACTCCATCCAGAACACTCATCGTGGAAAAATCTAAGCACTCAAGAGAATGAAATTGTTGGCAAATTTTACAGCAAAATTCAATTTTAGCAACATTCTGGTATTCCTATTATCTCCCCATACATCTTACTGTGATTTAAATCCTTCATAGTCTCTGGCATAAGGAAAACAGGGAGGCACGCGCGTTACTCAATTACTCTCTTAGAATGATTCTAGCCGGCTCTTAGAAAAGTCTTTAAATTGCGTGTGGCCGTTCCATCTTAGAGCCAGTGGATAAAGGCTTTAATAATTGAGAAAAGGTGGTTACGGGTGAAATAAGTTAAGTGCGTTAATTTAAAAGCATGTTTGTGGTAAGCGCCAGCTCTTCTTTTGATCAAAGAATCTTCAATTGAATAAGGATTTAGTCAATTGGATGAGAAAGCAATACGATTTGGTGTTTGTATATTAAGGTGCATCGTTAAGAAAGTTTTAAATTGATTTTGTGTTAATATTATCCCTACGTAATCTAATTGTTTTTAAGTGTGGAAGAAATAGTGAGTGACTTAAATGAAAGTGTGCATGATTGAATGTTTTGAATATTAAAGTGCTGGATGCAACAGTAATAAAAACTGAGCACTAGGAGACACACGAAGAATGCAATTATTCCTGTCTTTGATGTCATCAGGTAAACTTTTTACTATTCTCGTTTTAAGAAAGGGGATCTTGAATGGGACATATACACACTAGGTAAGTTAAAGGTTTGGACCCGTACATCCCCTGAGACAATAGTGTAATTTCGTCAAAATTCTGTGGATGGGGGTAAAGTTGGAGTCGATTTTCCCTTGTCAAGTGAAAATTATAGTGAAAGCTGGAAAATAAGCCATGTAATACCGTAGAGGTAAAAATAAGCCATATAGCATTAGGCATATAGAGGTAAAAATAAACTAAAGAAAACCTGCCCGATTCTGTGGAAATTGAATCATATAGGCTTATCTTAGTTTTGACAAGATTTTTGAAGAAACTGAATTTCAGTGGTAGGGGGGGAGGGTAACTGAGGCTGGGAGGGGCAGTTTTCCTCTGTCCCATAAAAAATTATGCCCCTGTCCTGAGTCACTAAAATTTGTGTTGTTTCCTATGTGCTCTTATATCATCCGTAAAATTCGACGTTCTTAAGTTTTCTTTGGGGGTTTTGCGTTAGAAATGTGCTTTCCTTGCCTTTTTTACATTGTAGGGTCAAGGTCATTAGCATTGAAATCTAAGAGGGGGGGAATAATGCTGGGGGAATGCAACTATTCATGTCTTGATGATGTCAGGTAAAATTTTCATCATTCTCTTTTTAAGCACAGGGACATTGAACATAGAAGAATCACAGCATCAGGCCCATACGTAGAAATTGATGGGGGGGATGGTAGGCGTCGAACCAGTTCTGTTTTTGAATGCTGACGATTTTTCCAAAGATGTTTTGATCTGCTTTATAAGTCGCCTTCTACTTATTTTCCAAAATTACAGCTCCCCTTTACCAAAAAAACTCATATGTACTTGCATACCAGGGCCTACTAGATTTCAAGTTTCTATAGGGATAACCAACGGCTTGAAATCATTAGCCACGACTGATACACCGCACGCAGAATAAAAATGAAAATTGGAAAAAATTGCAGGTAGATTAGAATGTCTTTCTTTTTTCCAAGTACAGAGGTTCACATTGTCTTGTCTTCATCACGTTATTTAATTTTTTTAATTAGTTTCTCATTTAGCAAACATATACAAATAGAGCACCCAAACAAAACCCGGATTTTTCACAAACATATTTTGACAAATTTAGTATAGAAAATCTACTAAATAATTAAGAGTTCCATTAATCGTTACAAAGAAAAAATAAGATCCTTTCAAATAATTTTAATTGACATATATTATAAACATTCCACGGTTTACTATTCCAAGACTTCCAGGACACTAGCCAGGCGCCTTAAACTACCCATCCATGATGACAAGTGAAAAGGATTTTGACACAGGATATGACATTTGACCAAGCGAATTGGGCGGCTGATCAAGTGATTTATGTATTGCATCGACAACAGTCTTTTCAAAACAAATACCTTTAACTAAAACTTGGCCGCTCTCTGGCTTAGCTGGGTTTATTATCAAACAGTTCGCGGTAACGAACTCTAAGTGAGGAGTGACTCAGCCCAACAGTAATTAAAACTCTAAAAATAAAGTTGTTAACAATTGGCACATCTAAAGAATTTTTATGCTGATTACAATATATATATATAATATATATATATATATATATATATATATATATATATATATATATATATATATATATATGTATGTATATGTATATATATATATATATATATATATATATATATATATATGTATATATATATATATATATATATATATATATATATATATATATATATATATATATATATACATATATGTATATATATTTATATATATATATGTATATATATATATATATATATATATATATATATATATATATATATATATATATATATATATATATATATAAATATATATATATATATATATATATATATATAAACGATATTATAACTTCCAATTTCCAACCAAATGGGCTCTATTAAAAGTATAAACGACCGCTCATTTTATAAAAAACTCATCTGCCCCCAGGGCATAACTTACAACCCTTGCTCCGGGGCTCTGGTGGGCTGTGCCAAACCTTAAGGGTTATTTGAATCTACTTTGGACTATTTTTAACAAAATGGCTATCTCACAATTTCTGTCAGATACGTTTGGGGAAAATAGGGCGTCGGAGGGCTGGGGGACTAGTTACACTCCGTCTCTTTTGACCCTTAAAAGTGAGCTAGAAAGCTCAATTATATAATTAGTCCTTGTAGTCTTATATGTACCCAGGGCAAAACTTGCAACCCTTGACCCAGGGCTCTGGTGGGTTGTGTCAACTCTGGAGATTTTTTTATATGTTCTTTGGACTATTTTTAACAAAATGGCTACCTCGAAATTTCTGTCATCTACGTTCTGGGCAAAGAGTTGTCTCTTAAAAGAGAGCTAGATTAAATGTACAACTAAACCAGCCTCCTCCAAAGTTCACATCCAATCAGTTGCCCTCCAATCAGTTTTAACGAATTAAAAATGGTACTAGATGCTTCAATGCTCAATCAAAAGAGTCCCTTTCGAAGTTCCTACGACAACTCCTTCTACACGAAACGCCCTGGTCTACAACCAAAAAATAAATAATGCATTGTGTTAACATCGTTCTTTTCTTAGGCAGCACTATTGCGCTGCCTGTGATTAAATGAAAAGAAAACAAGTTTCTCAACTAAAAATAAGCAGTAAAATCGAAACTTCAAACAAACGGAAGTTATCCCATATATAAGGGGGACTGGCCCCTCTTCAATCCCTTACTCACACCTCTAATGTTTTTAGTGCTTTAAAAAATCTTCTTGTTCCAATTCCACGGCCCTTGTGGTTCACCAATCATTTTAAAGAATTCGGACAAAAAGTCAAATTTAGCGTAAAGAGTGAGGGATTGAGGAGGGGGGAACCGGGGCAGCTCTCATCATATATATAATAATTTTTGTTCGTTGTAGTTTTTAATTTTGCTCCTTTTATTCAGCTGTAAAACTTTTTATGTTTAACTTTTGATAATTAAAACTGTTTGCTTTAATTAGTTTCTGATCGTTTTTCAAAACATACCCAGGCATAACCAATACATAATGTAGGATACTGGCCCCATAAAACCCTGATTTTATCAATGAATCGTATATATCAATAATTGTAAATTGATCTATAATGTCCCGCTTTTCAGGCGCTGTGCATAAGAATTAAAATGTTGGATTGTAATTGAAGTTTTGGACAAAATTTGAATATTCAGACGAATTTTTGATGAATGGTAGTTTTGTTGAATATGGCCGTAATAATTTTTGTAATACAGACTTTCAAATGGACGTAAATGGGTATTATTGTTCGTAGGATGGAAATACTGTGTAACTTTTGACAGAGGCGTCATTTGGGGGGGGGTCAGGGGAAGGCAAATGCCCACCCCTGATTTTCCAGGGGGCCCAAGCTTCCACCACAAAGGGCCTTTTTCCGGCCATAATTATCCATTATGTTTAACATAATCCATTCTGTTCAAACGATTTGAACTAACTGCACGCCTATTAGCCAAAGAGCGTAATTACCTGACGACCCTTGGGGTAATCACGCTATTTGCTATTAATTATTGTAAACTTTGAAAGTAGGTTAGATTCATAATAAAAGTCTCAAGTTCTGTCAAATGCCCCATGCCCACCCCAAGATTTGGCCCAAATGGCGCCTCTGACTTTTGATCTTCTACGCAACTAAAGCTGGTACCCCCTCTTCAATAGGGTTCTCTGATTTTTAAATACGGTAGATTGCACTCATAAGTTTGAATATATTGAAACATTGTATATTAATAAGAGAAGACAACTAGTATCATTTAAAATCATTGAAAACAAAGCTCCTCTTACCACCTTGAAACCCCAGTCCCCCTCAAAAGATTTTTTTGATGACAAGGCTTATGATGCCTTGCCTCGCCCTTTTCATCTCTGTGACCAAAGGCAGATAAATATAATGTTTTATGCTACATAGAAAAATAGTGTTGCAATAGAAGGGGTACTATTACCCCAAACATATCCCGGGAATGATGAGGAATTAGATAGCAATTTCTACCAATTCCCCAAAAATAAATCCTATGTTTATCTGAAGGCTCAATGAGATTTTAGATATTTAAGCATTAAAATGCACTCTTTAAGGCATATGTCCCTTCCTCCAACTATAAAATGATCCACCACCCCTCCTTCATAACAGTTGATGCGTACTTATACATCACTGTGTATAATTTTTTTGCAGATGAAGCAAATTGATTTAGTTAAATGAGGCTTTAAAAAAGAAATGTCAGAAACACTTTTCTGCAACAAGAAGGGAGGTTTAACACCACAGCACTCTTATTCAGGCTTAGTGTAAATGAAGGAACATAAAAGATTAGCTCCTACCCCCTTCCCCATACCCCTTTTCATATTTGTCTGAACGGTCATGGCAAGCTAGACACTTTAGGTATTGAACTACACTTTTTTGGTCATCTGCCCCCCCACCCAATCAATTACCCACCGTCCATCCTTTGTAATAGCTGATACATAATTATGGATTATCTAATTCTTTAAAAATCTTGGCAATCAACTCAGTTAATTCGAGCAGGAAGATAAATGTCTATACTTACATTGTATAGACTGTGTGACCTTTCCGGAACGAGTATGCTACCGCGCGGCATTACTTCCTCTACGACTGGGAAACTCAATACATAGTTTTGATAATTTTAAACCGTTTTTCTATCTTGAAAATTTAATCGGTAGCAGTTTCGTCCTTTTTGGGGCAAATTTGTAGTTTGGCACCAAAAGAAAAAAAAATACAGGAAACGTCACTTTCCCGTGGTACAATCCATTTGGTTATTTAAAAAGGAAAGTAAAACTTTTGATTCCGTTCAAACGAGCCCTTCTCCGATCTTTTAGCACCATTGGTTTGATACGATTACTCCCGGGGGAAAAATCACATCCATGATCTTTCTTCAGGGAAAAAATGAAAAATTCCACATTTTTCAAACAGTTCGTGGTAACGAACTGTAAGTAAGGAGCGACCCGGCTCAATAGTAAACGAAACTCTAAAAAACGGAATTTTGATGCTAAAAGATAATCAAAAGAATTGGATTTTCATGCTGATTTAAATATATAAGTTTTTTCAACTTTAGTCTTTGTCATCAAAAGTTACGAGCCTGAGAAAATTTGCCTTATTTTGGAAAATAGGGAAAAACAACCCTTAAAAGTCATAGAATCTTAACAAAAATCACACCATCGCATTCAGCGTATCATAGAACCCTACAGCAGAAATTTCAAGCTCCTATCTACAAAAATGTGGAATTTCGTATTTTTTGCCAGAAGACACATCACGGGTGCGTGTTTATTTGTTGTTGTTTTTTTACAGGGGTCATCGTATCGACCAAGTGGTCCTAGAATGTTGCAAGAGGGGTCAATCTAACGGAAATGAAAATTTCTAGTGCCCTTTTTAAGTGACCAAAAAAAATTGAAGGGCACCTAGGCCCCCTCCCACGCTCATTTTTTCCCAAAGTCAACGGATCAAAATTTTGGGATATCTGTTTTGTTCCGCACAGTCGAAAGCCATGATAACTATGTCTTTGGGGATGACTTACTCCCCCACAGTTCCTGGAGAAGGGGCTGCAAGTTACAAACTTTGATCAGTGTTTACATACAGTAATGGTTATTGGGAAGCGTACAGACGTTTTCAGGGGGATTTTTTCTGTTTGGGGGTGGGGTTGAGGGGAGGGGGCTATGTGGGAGGATCTTTCCTTGGAGGAATCGGTCATGGGGGAGAAAAATTCAATGAAAAGGGCGCAGGATTTTCTAGCATTACTATAAGAAAACAATGAAAAATAAACATGAAAACTTTTTCAAATGAAAGTAAGGAGTAGCATTAAAACTTAAGAGGAACAGAGATTCTTACACATATGAGGGGTTCTAAAAATAATTTAGCACGAAGAGCGAGGTATTTAGGAGGAGATAAATACCTCGCTCTTTATGCTAAAGTATTTTTAGTAATTTCAACTATTTATTCTACGGCCTTTCTGATTCAGGGGTCATTCTTAAAGAATTGGGACAAAACTTAAGATTTAGCGTAAATAGCGAGATATTAACAAGGGGACAAACCCCCTCATATCTATATAGATAAAAATAAGTTGTCTGTGTGTCGAGTGATTTCAATTTTATCAGTATTTAGTAAAATCTTCGAAAAGGCTATGCTTTCTCGTCTACTTAAGTTTCTAAAATCTAAAGAGTTTCTTCATGATTTTCAATTTGGTTTCCGAATGAAGCACTCCACTGAGCATGCCTGTATGACCCTTTTGAATTTTATACATTCTGAATTGGATTCGGGATTAATTCCGGCTGCTATATTCCTGGATATTCGCAAGGCATTCAATTCCTTAACCCATGAAATTCTTCTATCGAAGATGTCTCATTTTGGCATTAGGGGTAATATATTTTCTTGGTTTCAATCTTATTTGAATGATAGGTTAATTTCTGTCAATCCACAATTTAATTTCTGTCAATCACAAGTGAATTTTGGCGTCCCTCAGGGATCAGTTTTAGGGCCAGTGCTATTTTTGATTTATAAAAATGATCTTTTTTACGCAGTAAAGAAGCAGAAACCTGTTCATTGCTGTAGACTCGGTCATCCTAAACCTTCCCTTGCCCATAGTGCCAGCTATAGTTCGCCATCTTCTGATGTCCTTGTTTGTTTTGCTGATGATAGCACACTCGGCACTTAGGGGAACTGTGAATCCGAGCTTCGATTAAACTTGGAATACTTGTTTGAGAGAGTAATTTCATGGCTTGATGCTAATTTTCTTATCCTAAATTATTCAAAATCCAATTTTTTGATATTTTCGCATGTTTCTCAGATTTATCCCAAGTTATCAGAAATTCATCAGCCAAATGGGATAATTCACAGATCTAAAGATCGATATGTTCGTTTTTTGGGCATTCTTGTTGATGAAAACTTGTCTTTCAAGCGTCACACTGATTTGATTAAAATGAAGATATGCAGGAGTCTCGGTATTTTAAGGAAACTCAAACATATTTTCCCTGCATCAATTTTGGAAATCCTTTTTCACTCCTTGATCTGATCTTACGTTTCCTACTGTCCAATAGTATGGATGTCAACCTTTCCTTCACTGTTAAAACCACTTTCTAAGGTTTATAATAAAGCTAGAAACCTCATTAAGGAAACTAACCGTTCAAGAGTTATCCCATTACTTGATCTCGAGTCACTGTATATTCTTTCGTGTGCATGTTTTACTTTTTCTCAGCTTCATGGTGACCTCCCCCGCCCCTGAGTGTTCAGCCATCTTCAGAATAATTATAATCTTCGCAATACCGAAAGTCATATTCAAGTTCCTTTTACTCCTTGTGTAAGGTCAGACCTCAATCCTTTAATTGCGAGTTATATTGTATGGAATAAGTTGCCCGAATCAGCTCGAAGGTGCCACTCATTCGGTTTGTTCAAAAAAAATTATTAAAAATTCATTGGCTTCTTAGAAATTATTTTATCTCTTTTTATATGTGTATATGCGTGTATGTATGCATATATATTTCCTTATTATTTCATTGGAGTCTATTTTATCTACAGATCTACATAATTAATTTAGTCTATTCAATCTATTAGTCTATTTAGTTTTGTTTTCTATAGTTTTTCATTTTATTTATATTTTCCTCTCTTCTCCTTTTTGCTCTTTTCTCTGTGAGTAAGTGATTATTTTTTTTTTCTTCTCTGAGTAAGTGGCTCGTTCATTTTCCCCTTTTTTACAGGCCAAAGAGCCTTTGGGGAAATAGTAAAATGTAATATTGTATGTGTGTTTCGTGATGAATAAATCTTATCTATTCTTATCTTAATGTATTCAAGCCGAAGTAGCTCAGTTGGTAAAGCGTTATGTTCCAGGTTTTAGGTCCGAGAGGTTCCAGGAACCTTTGCTTTAGCAAAATAAAAAGAAAAAAAAACTAAAAACTAATAAAAAAAACTAAACAAACTAAAAAAACTAAAAAAAACTAAAAACTGAAAAAGAAAAAAAAATGAAAAAAAGAAAAAAAATGAAAAATAAAGGAGAAAAAGAAAACTAAAAAAATAAAAATAAAAACAAACTAAAAAAGGTAAATGTATTCAAGCCGAAGTAGCTGAGTTGGTAAAGCGTTATGTTCCAGGTTCTAGGTCAGAGAGGTTCCAGGTTCGAACCTTGGCTTTAGCATTAATACAAAAGAAGAAAAAAAACTAAAAAAGGTAAACCTACAAAAAAAACTAAAAAAGAAAAAAACTAAAAAAACTAAAAAAAAGGTAGAAAGAAAAAAAAACTAAAAAACTAAAAAGAAAAAAGAAAAAAAACTTAAAAAGCTAAAAAAAGGGTAAAAACAAAAAAAAAATAAAAGGAAAAAAGAAAAAAAAAACAAAAAATTCATTACATCATATATCAATTCAAAAACGAACGTATATACAGACCGGGACACCGGGATACAAATGACGACCGGGACCAGGTTCGAACCCTGGCTTTAGCATTAATACAAAAGAAGAAAAAAAATAAAAAAGGTAAAAACTACAAAAAAACTAAAAAGAAAATACTAAAAAAACAAAAAAGCTAAAAAACTAAAAAAAAAACTAAAAAAAAGGTAAAAAATCAAAACTAAAAAAGAAAAGAAACTGAAAAATAAAGGAGAAACAGAAAACTGAAAGAAAATAAAAATAAAAATAAAAAAAACTAAAAAAGGTAAAAACTACAAAAAAAACTAAAAAGAAAAAAGAAAAAAAACTAAAGAATCTAAAAAAAAGGTAAAAACAAAAAAAAAGGAGAAAAAGAAAACTGAAAAAAAAACTAAAAAAGGTAAAAACTACAAAAAAAAACTAAAAAGAAAAAAGAAAAAAACTAAAGAAGCTAAAAAAAGGTAAAAACCAAAAAAAAAAACTAAAAAGAAAAGAAGGACAAAAACAAAAAATTTATTTCATCATAAACCCATTCAAAAACGAATGTATACAGACCGGGACACCGGGATACAAATGACGACCGGGACACAGGGAATATAAATGACGACCGGGAAAAAAAACGATATATTACAGACTGGGACACCGGGACACAAATGACAACCGGGACACAGGGAATATAATTCTTATAATGACGACCGGGACACCGGGACACTGGACACTCAAAGAGAAATTACAGACTGGGACACCGGGACACAAATCACGACCGAGACACAGGGAATATAAATGACGACCGGGACATAGGGACACAACTACAATGGCGCGTAACGACTTACGCGCGCGGGGGGGCTTGGGGGGGCTTGGGGTGGCGCGAAGCGCCACCCCACTAGCTAGTACATAATAAAAATATAAGAGTATAAAAGTTTTTTACGTAAGTTGAATCTTAAGCTACGTATATTTTTTACTAATAAGAACGTTCGTTAAAAATTAAAAGTTCTAGTTGCCTTTTTAAGTAATTGAAAAATTGGAGGGCAACTAGACCTCCTTCACCATCCCTTATTTCTCAAAATCGTCTGATAAAAACTAAGAGAAAGCCATTTATCCAAAAAAAGAATAAATATTCAAATTTCATTTTAATAATTTATGTGCGGAGAGCCAGAATCAAACATGCATTAACTCAAAAACGTTCTGAAATTTAATAAAAAACTAGTTTTTTTTAACTGAAAGTAAGGAGCAACATTAAAACTTAAAACGAACAGAAATTACTCCGTATATGAAATGGGTTGTCCCCTCCGCAATCCCTCGTTCTTTACGCTAAAGTTTGACTCTTTGCCACAGTTCTTCTTTTTAAAACAATTAAAAACTTTAGCGTAAAGAGCGAGGCGTTGCGATGGGGACAACCCATTTCATATATGGAGTAATTTCTGTTCGTTTTAAGTTTTAATGTCGCTCCTTACTTTCAGTTAAAAAACTAGTTTTTTATTTAATGTACATAAAGGCTTGAAACCTCTACAGTAGAGTTCTATGATATGTTGAACCTAGCGGTGTGGTTTTCATTAAGATCGTTTTACTTTTGAGGGTATTTCTCCCTTTTTCAAAAATCTGTCAAAGTCTCTCAGGCTAGTCGCTTTTGATAAGTAAAATTTTACTTAATGAATATAGTATATTACAATCAGCATAAATAGCTGATTCTTTACAGCTTGTTACCAGGAACTGTTTGCCATAGTTGACGTAGCAACATAGATTGACAGAATACATAAAAAAAAGGTACTTGTGTATTATTCAGAACTCACTCAATAATTGAAGTTAGGTTCTTTCGTGAAACAAACTACGATGGAGGTACATTTTGTTGGTTAGGTTAGGTGTACCAGCAAGTGTGTATTGACGCAATGTTTTGTTGTGGGCAACAACCCCATATTCCGGAAAAATATAATTGCCTCTTTTTCAGCCTTTGGCAAATCCCAAATCTTCATTTCAAAATCCGTGTTCAGACTCTATCTTCTATCACTATGCGTACCAAACTAAATTGAGTTCTGTCTGTGTGGCTATGAAACCGGATTTTCGCATCGTAGTTTGTTCCACGAAAGAACCTAACTTCACTTATTGAGTGTGTTCTGAATAATACACAAGTACCAAAAAAATAACAATAACAATAAATTATGTCTCTGTATTGGAATTAAACCGACTGGTAATCTCAGACATCTTGTTTATAGAAATGAAACCCGGAATGTACATACTTCTGCACAAAATGGCAAAGAATAGCACTTCTTTCATACTATCTTTATTGTGGCATGGAATGGGTACTAAACTATAAATTTTCGTTGAGTTTATAAAATTCCCCAAAGTTCTACGATCACAGACTGATAGGATTACACCCCGTATACACACATAAAAAGGAACAAGAGGGTTTGAAACTTTTGTTACATGGTTCTGAGACATGTTGAATAATGTGCACATTCAGTAATATCGTATCCCTTTTTGGGGCAATTTTGGGCCCCTCTTTCCCAACTGATGCCAATGGTTAAGATCAACTTTAGTTTGGTGGTTTTGACAAAAAATAAAACTGAAAACAAGCCGTTCACAAGTTCAACATTATAAATATGTGTACTCGGATTACTGGCAATCCTCAATAAATTACATTTCTGAAATTTTGTTCAGATATCTCAAGAAAATGATAAAAAACAAAGGCATTCAGAATGGAATACAATAAAAGGAATGCAACATATGTTTGTGACCGACAAGTGTCTCATAAATACCACATCTTTCACTTATTTATGAGTGTTCATTGAAAATCAGAAACAATTTTTAGACTAGAATACATCATAAAGTAAATTTCAAGTTTATGAACTATTGTTTGTCGTCTGAAAGTTGGTACAGTAAACTATAATTGGCCCTTGACGTCCATTTAAACTGTTGAACAAATAACTATTACACTCCCTAAATTCAAAGTTCTTCGTTTCAATTTTGAGATATTCAATTCTATTAGGAATCTAGAAACATTTCTGTAATGACCAACATTTCCCTCGGTAATTTTGAAGGAAGAATTATCACTTCGCAAAATTAAGAATACATTTAATTAATTAAGCAAATACTTTCTTCAGTGTCAACGTGTATTCAATTTTGTGGTTACATTTAGTTCTGTGTTTATACTTCCGATTTCTTCTCCGTTCTGTAATCCCTCTTTTGAGAAAAAGGGCAATTAGCTCTTTACTCTTAGAATTTCTTGCATTGGCTCTACTTGACAACATGCAGTCATTATCATATTGTCAATTTAGAACCACTTTTTGTCTGCACTCAAAAATAAGCCAAATCAATCAAGCTAGAAACATGAATTTTTCAGGGTAACTCCTGACCCATGAGCATAAAAATGACTAAGAAAATTCAAAATGATAAAAAAAAACACGCTCGAAGTGTGGAATCATAACAACAACTGGGCAATGGCTGAATGCCCGGGCGAAGTAATGTTTCATTTCAGCCTGGGCCAATAGCCTAAGCTGTCGTGCTGGTTGGACGGAGGGAGGTGGCACCAGATTATGTTTGCAAAGGCTGAAGCCGTTCACAGTCTCCGTTTTGGATTCTTGGTTTGCAATATGTTCTTTTTTCATTTTAGTATTCAATTTTTCTTTCCTTCTATTTATCCTTCGTTTCTTACTATGATTTCTTTCTTTTTCCAAATCTCGACAATCTTTTTCTAATATGAAAGAAAAATATAGTCATTTCTACTCGTTGTATGATTGGATTAATTATTTCTCACTTTTCGACAAATTTGACGAATCATTTTGTCCTAATAGTAAATTTACACCCGAGAAGCACGCATACAGATATTTTTTTGGAGGGAGGGGACGTAGTTATGAAAAGAAACGAATAGCAGAAAACTATCGAAAATGAAACAAATCATAGGAACAATAATGAAAATATCGAGACTTTTTAGAAGGCGACCGTGACTTGAAGACTCCTCCTCCTTACAGTTGCATCTGCCTACCTTACAGGGTTAACAGACTTGTCGAAATACTTAGGATTGATTTTCGGTTGAATAGTAAAATTCTTCATTATAAAAACCAGTTAATCTCGTTCCCTAAATACGTAGAATTACGAAGTTCCTCAGAAGCAATTTTCAGAACACGTTTTACAGCCTGAATTTTGGATAAAGTAATTAAGAGAGGATATGAATGCTCTCATTATATAAGCTCTATGAGGTAACTTATGGTCATTAGTATGGCCATAATGACCATCCTTTGATATGAAGTTCTGTTAAGAGTAGGTAAAGTCCTTTTAAAGACTTCATATCGGTGAAACAAATTTTAGGTTTACAAACCGTGTCTGGTACACCCTCCCTCCAAGGGGGCAGGGGGGCTACCCCCAGGATGTGATTTTTGTTCATTTTAGCTAGATTTGCATATTAAATATAAGTTTTACTGGTGTTAAGATTTATTTATTCATTCATATTAGTGCCTGTTGCATATTTGTTTGCTTTGACTTTTTATTCAATTTCTGTTCATTTTGGGTTTCATTTATTCCTTCATTGTAGTTTCTGGTCGTTTTGAATTTGAATTATTATAGTTTTTTATTTCGAATGATGTAAATTTTCTGTTGCGTTTCTTTGAAAAATTCAAAATTCATTTTCGGATAGTTTTTTTTTAATTATTTTCTGTTTGTTCTTGATTGCCATAGTTTCAAGTCTTTCAAAATTCCTTATTTCAAGACGATTTTTTTTTTCAACTTCAAAGTTTCACCAAAGTATCAAAACTAGCATCAAAGTGAAGAAAGTATCACATTAAAAAAAAGTATCAAAGTAGCAATAAGCAACTACTATTACTTAAAGCCCTTGCTCCGTAAATCAAAATTATCCACTAAATGAATAAATCCAAGTATCAAAGTAAACAAAGTTTCAAAGAAACAATGAGCTACTTGAACAACTCACAGCCCTTGCTCAGGGGGATGGGGGTGGATAGATCCTGGAAGCATAGTTGCTGGTCTCAAAATTTGATATGATGCCTTTGAATCAGATCTGTCTGATATATTTGAAGAAAAAGGTCACGGGAGGGGGGGGCTGTTTACCCTCCAATCACTTTCAACTCTCTAGAAGGGAACTAAAACTTAGGAATTCAAATCAAATGAGCCCCATTCAAAGTTTCAAAAAACCCTATATGTTAACAAAGGACAGCTTCTACAATTTACAGCCCCTGCCCCACGGACTCGGGATGGGGTTTCGAACCTAGAAGCACAATTATTTGACCTTAGGCCTGTTTCGAACAAAATGGCTATCTCAAAATTTTTGATTGATAGTATTTGGTGAAAAAGGGTTTGGCGAGGGGCTGGTTTCCCTTCGATCATTTTGAACTCTTAAAAAGGAACTAGAACTTCCGATTTACAATCGAATCAGCGTCCTCCAAAGTTTGTACTACTACCCCTACTTCTTTGCTAACAGTGGTCAACTTGCATAGTTTACAGCCCTTGCCCCGGAGGCTATGGGAGTTTTTTTCAACCCTTGAGCCATAGTTGTTCTCCCTATGGACTATTTTGAACAAAATAGCTATCTCAAATTTTGATCGTTTGTTTTTGGGGGAAAAGGAACATGGGGGTTGGTTGCCCTTCGATCACTTTTGGCTACATATAAGAGGGCACTAGAACTTCTCATTTCAAATAGAATGAGGCCCCTCCTAATTTTATGCGACCACTCCTTCCATAAAAGCCCTGTATGTGAACAATGAGCAACTCACATGACTTACAGCTCTTACCCAGGGGGGAAGAGGGTTTTCAGACCAGGAACCATAGTTATTTCAACTACAGACTATTTCGAACCAAATGGCTATCTGAAAATAGCAGTCTCCAAAATTTTGATCAGAAGCATTTGGTGAAAAAAGGACATAGGGAGACTGGTTGCCTTTCGATCACTTTTGGCTCTTAAAAAGGGAACTAGACCTTTCTATTTGAGATTGAATGAGCCTCCTCCAGAGTTAATATGACCACCCCTTTTATAAAACCTAACAAGTTAAACATGGTTAGGTCGCATAACATACAGCCATTGCCGCGGGGGCTGTTGAGGGTCTTGTCAACTATAAAGCCATAGTTATTTGACCTTTGGACTATTTTTAACAAAATGGCTATCTCAAAACTTTGATCTGATTCATTTAGGAAGATGAGGGTGTGGGGGAAGGGGAATAGTTGCCCTTTGATCACTTTTGACTCTTAAAAAGGGCACTAGAACCTAATGCCCTTTTTAAGTGCCCTTCCCTATAAAGTGCCACTGGGTAAAAGAAAATTAATATAACATTGAGGACTTCTGGCTCTTTACTACAGGAATGCTATAGTGTTGCCTCTAAAATACAAGCACAAATCTCGAGCGTTTAATGATATAAGATTAGTACAAATCCAGAATACAGATTAGTGACATCTACAGAGAGTGTGGAACTAAAGGCTCAAAAACATGGCTACCTATGTCAGTTACTGGGTACCCATAAAAGGTATCGTGGTTGAAGTAGCAGCTGGAAAATAGTAAAGGGCCAATCACACCAAATATTAACCAAAAGTTAAAAACACGCTTTGACAAAAAACTATTGAAAAATAATTGTCACTCAATATTGATTCACGAATAGTAATTATTATTTCGGTTCATCTTTAAAATAAAAGTATATTGCTAAAAGGAATTTACTGTAATTTTGAATTAAAGCGTAAATGCCTTAGAAAATGACCCCAGATAAAAACGAAAAATGTACCATTGGAATCATTATGGTTGAAAACCTTATACAGGAACATTACAATCTCCCACCTTGAAAAACGAGTAAAATCACTTTTTTGAATTGGTAGTACTGATGTGTCTTTATATTTTTCCGGGGTTAGCGGACTACCAGAACATCAGAGAGAGATGTTTAATGGTTCATTTCAAAGCTATATCTTATATAAACGTCTTTTTGCAAGTTTCATCATCTGCAAATGCCGTATGGCACTAAAAATGGCACATTTTGCGCCATTTTTAAGGGTTTGGGCTTACGAGCAATCAGAACATTATAGACAAAAGTTTAATAGCTCATATTGCTCATATCCACGGTTATTTTTATATATAAGGTAGATGTTTTCCATCTGCAAGTACCAAATGACACTGAAAATGGTGCTTTTGGTGCCATATCTCAAGTGGAAAATTTGGGGCTGGTGGGCAACCAAAACTTTTTTGAGTGACGTTTAATGGTTTATTTCATAGCTATTCCTCTTATCTAAGTTTCTTTTTGTCAGTTTTACCATCCGTAAGTGCAATATAGCACCAAAAACAACACTTTTGTTACCACTTCTAAAGTGGAAAAGCTTGGAAACATAAAACGGTATCATTGTAATAGTTATGGTCTAAAACCGATTGCTGGGTTTACAACAACACCTTCCGTATACCCCCCCCCCTTTAAGCCCCCTTACTAAGTTACGCTATTATTTTCCAAAAAATACCAACATATTACATTAGATTAACAGAAGTATAATTCAGTCAGTAGAGTGTTAGACTCCCAGTCAGAATATAAATCGTTCAATCCTGTTTCGTTATTTTTTTTTTTCAATCATAGTTTTCTCCCTTCCATATGACTTTTTCTGACAATTCACTGTTTTTGTAAGTATAATGCACTTATTCTGTAAACTTGCCAAGCATTTTGATTCAAAGGAGAATGGAAGTCATCCAGTTTCATGATTTGTAAAAAAATTCTAGTAGAATGTAGTACATTCTAGTAGAATGTTCGAATTCGGATAACCGTACGGGAAAAATTAAGACAAAATCTGTATATTAATTTAGGCAGATTTATTCTCGACATGAAAGGTTGCCACCTCCTCAATACCTTGTTCTTTACACTAAAGCTGTTAGCACTTCTAAGAAAGCTTCCTATTCTAATTAAACGTGCTTCAATTTTAGTAAACATTTAAACTATTAGTAGTACCCCCTTTTAGGATTCTACAATACACATATCCATGGATTCCATGACAGCCCCATCTCTGCTTTGAACAACTCCCCTATCCCTACTTTTAACAAAATCCCTATCCAGCCATTCCACAACATCCCAATCCCTGGATTCTACGAAAGTACTACTTTTTAATACATCCATATCCCATCATTCCGATGACAGCCATAGTTTTAAACGCATCCATACATTGATTTTTCTCACCACAAAACTCATTTTGTTCATGTATTTAGTAGCGTATTGATTTTCAGTTAATAAAATTTTCAGTTGCATGTTGTTTTTTCTCTTCGGGAAAGTTATACATTGATTTTTCTCCTCGTGAAAGTGATTTTGTTCATGGCACTTGTTGCGTACTGATTTTGTTCGTGAAGCTTGTAGTGTGTTGATTTTTGTTTGTGAAACTTTTTGCATGTTCATTTTTCTCTTTGTGAAACTTGCACAATGATTTTTCTCCTCGTGAAACTGATTTTGTTCATGAAGCTTGTTGCGTACGGATTTTGTTCAAGGATTTTATTGCGTGTTGGTTTTCCTTCATGAACCTTGTTACACGTAGATTTATCTTTTCTTCATACTAGTAAGTTGATTTTTCTTCTGGTGAAAATGATTTTGGTTATGGAACTTGTTGCGTGTTGATTTTTGTTCATGAAACTTTTTGCATGTTGATTTTGTTGGTGGAACTTGTTGCGTGCAAATTTTTGTTCGTGAAACTTGTTGCAGTTGGATATTTGTTCTTCGTGAAACTTGCACATTTATTTTTTCATGCTAGTAAGTGGATTTTTCTCCTGGTGAAAATGATTTTGCTCATGGAACTTATTGTGTGCTGATTTTTGTTTATGAAACTTGTTGTTTGCTGATTGTCTTCGTGGAACCTGTTGTTAGCTGAGTTTTGTGTGTGAAATTTGTTGTATGTTGATTTCCCTTTTCGTGAAGCTTGTACATCGTTTTCCCCCTTCGTGAAACTGATTTTGTTTTTGGAACTTATGGCGTGATGGGTTTTGTTTGTGGCACTTGCTGCGTGCTGATTATTCTCTTGGTGAAGCTTACACATTGATTTTTCTCCTCGTGAAATTAATTTTATTTTCTTGGAACCTGTTGCATGCTGATTTTTGCTCGTGACAATTGTTGCAAGCTGGTTTTTCCCTTTATGAAACTGATTTCGTTCATGGAATTCTTTGCGCGCTGATTTTTTGTTCGTGGAACTTGCTGCATTCTGACTTTTGTTCTTGAAACTAGTTATACTTTGATTTTTCTTTTTATGAGACTTTTTAAATGATTTTTCTCCTCGTGAAACTGATCTTATTCATGGAATATGTTGCGAGCTGATTTTTGTTCGTGAAACTAGTTACATGTTGATTTTTCCCTTCGTTAAGCTTGTACATTGATTTTTTCTCCTCGTGAAACTAATATTATTCATGGAATTTGTTGCGTGCTTATTTCTGTTCGTGAAACTTGTTGCATGTCGATTTTTTTCCTCGTGAAACTGATTTTATTCATGGAACTTGTTGTGCCCTGATTTTGTTCACAAAACTTGCTGCATGTTGAATTTTCACTTGGTAAAACTTGTTCATTGATTTATCCTCCTCATGAAACTGATTTTGTTCATGAAGCTTGTTGCGTCCTGCTTTTTTTCTCTTCCTAAAAATCGTACATTGATTTTTTTCCTCATGAAATCAATTTTGTTCTTGGAACGTGTTACGTGCTGATTTTTTGTACGTGAATCTTGTTGCGTGCCGATTTTTGTTCGTGAAACTTATTGCATATTTCTGTTTCCTTCGTGAAACTCTTAAGTTGCTTTTTCTTCTTGTGAAACCAATTTTGTTCATGGAACTGGTTGCGTGCTAATTTTCGCAAAAGTTGCACATTGATTTTTCTCCTCGTGAAACTAATTTTGTTCATGAAATTTGTTTCGTGCTGATTTTTGTTCGTGGAACATGTTGCATATTGATTTTTCTCATCGTAAAACTTGTACGCTGGTTTTCGTCTTTTGAAAATGATTTTTTATGGCAGTTTTAGTGGGTTAAGTTAGGTATGGGGGACTGTAACACACGTGGCAGACCCTACATCCTACACAAGGTAGGCTAGGTTAAGTTAGGGTAAATGACGTATCTTCTAACAACAGTGCCTAGCCATTTTGTGATTACGCAACGATTTGCAAGACCAAAATCAGTTTCAAGAGGAGAAAAGTCAAGATGAAACACGTCTCACAAACAAAAATCAGAAAACAATAAGTTCCACGAACAAAATCAGTTTCACGAGAAGAAAAATCAATGTTTAAATTTTAAGATGAAAAAAATCAATATACAAGAAGTTTTACGAACAAAAATCACCATGCAACAAGTTCTATGAACGAAAATCAACACCCAAAAAGTTCCATGAACAAAACCAGTTTCGCGAGGGGAAAAACAGCTTACAAGTTTCAACGAAGAGAAAATCAACATACAACAAGTATCATAATAAAAATTAGCACAAAACAAGCTCCAGGAACAAAGTCAGTACGCAAAAAGCTCCATGAACAGAATCAGTTTCACAAGGAGAAAAATCATTGTACATGTGTTACGAAGAGTAAAATGTAAATGCAACGAGTTTCACGAACAAAAATCAGCATGTAATAAGCTCCACAAAACAAAAGAAACGTTCATGATAATGAAGCTTCGTCATGAACAAAACTTGATCATGAACAAGTTTCATGAACAAAAAATCAACACGATACAAGTTGCACAACTTTTCATTTTCGTGATGATGAAAATCTATGTACAAGTTTCACGAAGAGAAAAATAAAAATTCAACAAGTTTCACGAACAAAAATCAAACCGCAACAGCTTTCACGGACAAAAACAGCAGGCAACAATTTTGGACAAAAATCAAGACGCATCAAGTTCCAAGAATAAAAATAAGCCCACAACAAGTTCCATGAACAAAACCATTCTCACGAGGAGAAAAATCAATGCACAAGTTTCACGAAGAAAAATCAACAAGCAACAAGTTTCATACACAAAAGAAAACCAGCTCGCAACAAGTTCCCTGAATAAAATCAACAAGCAACAAGGTCCATAAGTGCAATCAGCATACAATAATTTCCATGAACAAAATCAGTTTCACAAAGACAAATCAATGTACAAGTTTCACAAAGAGAAAAATGAACAGCCAACAATTTTCATGAAAAACAGTCAGCCCGAAGCAAGTTCAGATAAAAACAATGGTAATTTTTTAGCTCATAAATTTATTTTTAAGGGAAAAATCATGAAAAAACCCTGAAGTGCGATAATGTGCGCCAGAATGGTGTCATCAGGAGTGCTATATTGTGCCACACTGGCTTCAAATGCTAGGAGGCAGCAAAAATATTGATGGGGATTCTTTATTAGGTTTGAACGACCGATTTTTGTGTAAACATATATTTCAGTTCAGTTCAGTTCAGTTTATTAACATCAAAATAAATGGACAACAATAACTGTGTATAACAGATAATTTTGTTGTAACAAATTAATAATTAATAATTAAATGTTCATTAATGAACATTGTAATCTAGCAGTGAAATGAGAAGTTTCCGCTGTCAAAATAAAAACAATGGTCGTTTTCTAGTTTATAAATTTATTTTTGAGGGTAAAAGCTTGAAAAACCCTTAGGTGTGTGAATTTGCGCTACAAGGGTGCCATTGGGAGCTGGTTCATTGTACCTCACTGGCCTAAAGTGCTAGGCGTTATCAGAAGAAACGCCAATTGGGATTTTTTTCATTAGCTTCAAACGATCAATTCTTGTGTAAACTACTATTTTTGTGCAAAAATACTAAAAAAGTGTCATATGGGTGATAATGCTGACTAGGGAGAATCATTTGTCAGCCATTGAGTGTCATGGGCTTGGTATCGTCATGAAACATCGCAATTTAGCAATGAAATTAGTACTCCCTACAGTTGTCTTCTCTTTCTTAGTTTTGAAGTTAACGCTGTTCAAATAAAAAACGATGGTCATTTTTAGTTTATAATTTTTTTTGAGGGGAAAATGTGGAGAAAAACCTTAGATGTGATAATATGCGCCAAAAGGGTGTCATTGAGAGTGGCACATTCTGTCAAGCAGACCTCAATTGCTAGGAGTCGTCAGAAGAAACGCTAACGGAGATTTCTTCATTAAGTTTAAACAATCGATTCTTGTATAAACGAACATTTTTGTATAATAATGCCCAAAAATGTCATATTTGTGATAGTGCTTTCTAGGGGGTGTCGTTTGTCAGATGTTTTTGCGCCCCCCCCCCCATTTCCCTATATTTAGAGCAAAATTATTTCCTTCTCTAAGGAAACATCTCTAAACATTCTCTAAGAAGGAGCATTTTCCTATATTCTGAAGAAGTTTATATCATTCACTTAAAACATCTTTAGAAATTCTCTAAGAAGGAACTTCCAAGGTGCTAGGATCCTATCGCTAAAAAGCGGAGAATCGATTTGTCTGGGTTTATAATACACTTTTGAAGCATTACTTAGCAAGCTGGTGCTCTTCAAATAGAACCAAATTCTAATAATCGATTTTCCCCTCTGTATCTCAATTATTGTAGTCATAGAAAAAAACGTAATCAATAGCTTAATCATTCTAGTAAGCGGGACATGGGAATTCTCAGTGTGTGGAATTGGTTATTTCGTAGAAGCTATTTCCGGAATTGTAAAATTAGAAATAGATTGCTGGTTCAGCTGTCTATTGTGCAGTTTAATTGGATGCAAATGGCCCTTTTTAATCCTAATGGGGATAAACACTATTAGAATATAAAGGTTCCCTGAGAAAAAATGGCTTGAAAGAAAAAGAAATCCCGGAAAAAAATCTCTTAAAGTATTATTTAACATCTTTTTGTGTATCGTCCTTACGTAGCATCCCAAGTGTGCACTGTCATTACTTAACATCCCACGTATGCGCTGTCATTACGTAACTCCATTGTGTGCCCTCTGATTACGTAAAAGCCAGGTGTGTCCCTCAACATTACGTAACACCCACGTGTAAGATTGCTTCACATCCCACAGTGCTCTGCCATTATGTAACATACCCCATATATGCACTACCACTGCATGATATCTCACGTGTGCACTGTCATTATGTAACACCCAGGTATGCACTGTCATTACGTATCACCCACGTGCTCACCGTCATTGCATAACACCCTCGTGTGTACTCTCCTCAGTTACAAGCAGGGATTTCCCTAAGAGCTTAATGTCTTGCATGTCACGCGAGATCGCATCACTCCCGACAAATCCATCAAGTCACCCTAGATTACGTCGTCCTCAATGTAGGCAAACAATTTCATATTACGTAATATGGACCTGAATCTCTTAGAAAACATTCACTATGATGAGACGAAGCAAAAAATATTCCATATGACGTATCCCGACAAATCCATCAAGTCACCCTAGATTACGTCGTCCTCAATGTAGGCAAACAATTTCATATTACGTAATATGCACCTGAATCTCTTAGAAAACATTCACTATGATGAGACGAAGCAAAAAATATTCCATATGACGTAACATGAACCTGCTGGCTCTTATCGGAATGATGGGATAGGGATGCACTTTAAACTAGGGCTTTCGTCCGAATGACGGGATAGGGATGTGTTTAAAAGCAGGGCTCTTATAGAATCCAGGGATAGGGATGGTGTGGAATGGCGGGATAAGGAAGTTGTTAAAAGCCGGATAGGGATGTTGTTAAAAGCAGGGATAGGGCTTCGTGGAATCCATGGATATGGGAGTTGTGGATTCCAAAAAGGGGATACTGCTGGTATAGAGGAGAAGGCTTTCGTTAATATATGGCATTATTTCTGTTCGTTTTTCAAATAAGCTCAGTAAGTCTGGCTCACCCTCTATGAAGTATATCCCTCCCTATCGCTTAAAGCTCCTCCGTGGAAATTTCATCCAGCGTAAAGTGCTGCCTTCCATAAAATTCCTTCCAGACTTTTCCGTTCTTACTGAGAATTCCCCTTCCTCTAAAATCCTTGTGGGCGATTCATCCTGAAAAACTCCTCTTAACATTTGTTTTATTTTCAGTAAGACTTTAATCTTAAATTGGTTTCTCGATCACTCCAGAAATGCCCCCCTCCGTGGAAATTACGTCCCAGAAAATAAAACACCCGGAAAAAAGCTCATGGATAATTCCCCCGGAATATCTTTTTTCCGTAGCGGAAGGAATTTCGGTACTTGTGCATTATACGCCCATCACTCAAATTTGCGCTGTGTAAAACTCGAGAACAAACCCGTTTCTTTGTTAGTTACTTTCGGCTTAGCGTAAGAAAAGACAAAGACAGAGTATGCATACGATGAAGTGGCCTTTTATGGTGATTTTAAATATTTAGAATATACTAAATTAAGGAAATCCACCCCCACCAAAAGTTACAAGTCTAAAAAATATGTTTGATTTTCTAAAAAGGGGCAAAACAGCCCCAAAAGGGCGAGTCATCTGAATGAAAATTGCACAATCAAATTCATCAGATCAGAGATCACTATTACACTTCAATTTTCTATCTACATAAATACAAATTATTGTTTTCGGAAAGAGTGATCACTGAGACGCATTTATGTGTTTTTTTTGTTCATATTTTGATACAATCTGGTCAGTGGCGACTCTTTTTGATCAGTAGTGTTGGGTATTGGTATTCTTTGTTATAAATGTTTTTGAACACAGTCCTTAAAAAACAAAGAAACTTTGAAACCTTGCTGGCCAGCAAAAACGGAAAAGTTTCAAATCCTGGTGAAGTTCCAATCTAGTACCTGCAAAAGGACTATGGCGGAGACCTGCCGGTATCTGCAGTCATGTACTTAGACAATGAGACTTCTGTGACACGTAGCGGCTTTATAAGCCAATAAGTGTGTTATAGCGGTATATATAAGCGTGAAGGGAACTCCCACCACAACTATGGCCTCTACGCTAGCTTTAAAACTAGCGTAACAGTGCTTCGAAAATAAAAGTCCCTTTCCCTTAAGGGCCGGACACACGTAACTTTTTTTGGTACCGATTTGTCAAATCGGTAACGAATTGCAAAGAAAGCGACAGCGATTCTTGAAAATTTACTTGTTTTCGGTGCCGGTTCACAAAAACTTCACCAAATTGTATCCTGATCATCAAAAAGAGTTTGAAAACGCGTGTAAATGAAAAAAAAAAAACAAAAAAACAGAACATCATTTTTGAGATGTTTTCTAGCTCTCTTTTAAAAATTCCTGCAAATTTGTTTCCAAAATAACATTTTACTATTAATTTTAGGAAAATAATACTTACCCTGGGCTGTTTTAATCCTCAATCGTTTCCTTCTCCTCGGCAGGAAAATCAAAATAGCTAAGTTGATATCAGTCATTCAATTATGGATAAAATGTAGTTGACTATTGGTGTCCATTATGTTTAATTTTGAAAATCTCACGCGAAGGGCACTGTTCTTTACCCCAATCGTTTTGTTCACTGAGGCGATGAAATTGCCGAAAAAGTTGCATGTGTAACTTTAGATTCCAAAGAATATGCAGCGCCATTACGGATTTTCAACGCAAAAACTTCCGACGATTAACAGATTAAGTAAAAACACTGGTTTCAAGGGAAGGACATGGGGCTTCAGCTCTCCTTCTACTAGAAGAGTTGAAAGTGTACGACGTTGTGATATGCGAAGATAATGACAATTTTTCTGGAAAAAAGAATTTTTTTTATAACCATACCCCCAGTCCATGGAAAGTGTTTGTCAAACTGTCCAGAATCTTGTTGAAATTTACCCAATTACCGTTGAGTTGTGCTACCGATCAGAATCTGCAAAATTCCGCAAATTCTGATCGGTAAAAACCAGAGATAGTGCAGATAGTGTTGACTTAGTAAAGAGAAATTTGTCTCCTATATATTTTTCCCCACGTGCCGTCATATGGAACGGATGGGCTGAGGAAGCTGGGGAAGAATTTTATTAATCATAATTTCTGAGCTTTAGTACCATTTTTAGGGTTTTAAACTTATCCCATGGAAGCCCCAACCTTTTCATCTGGTTTAGTCCCATGACGTTATCCTTTCTTTATATATATTTATTAGTTTTCCTAGTAAATGATAAGGACAAACATCGATGAAACTAAAGAGTAGTGACAGAAACTGATTTTCTTTTTTTTTTATAAGTTTAGTTTTAAATATTCAAAACATAAAAACAGCTGAGAAAATATTCAGGAGGCAAAAAGTTGGCATTTACGACCGAGGTAATATCTTGGAGCGCTGCGGATATAATTTTGTTTTATACTCCGTTTCAGAATAAACAAGACAAGACCCTTGGGGGTGAAAGAGAGTATCATGTAGAGTAAACAAATTTTGTTGCACTTTTAACCAAAAAAAGATACAAAAAAAATTGTGTTTACTTGACTTAATATAAGCCAAGTTGGGAAGAACTAAGATGCGAAAGGGGAGGGCCAAGAAACTGTACTTATCCATACGCTTAAACAAACAGTACACGTTTCTCAAAAGAAAATCTTATAAAACTTGGGTGAAAATAGGGCATTGCATTCTTTATCCTATCTTGAACTGAAACGACGCAGCTTGGGAGTCGGACTACTTTACAAACACGCCCTTCTTCTAGGCTTAAACATTCTAAAGTATATTACGTAATTTGTGCTTTACTGGAAACTAAATATACTTTAAACATTTTTTTATAATTATAACACTGAAAAATAACCCAAATACCGTTAAATAAAATCTTGAAGCCTGAATTGCTGATAATCCCTATAATTGTAATATATTCTAATCGTTATCGTTAGTATTTGTTATAGGCACTCATAGTATTTTCCTTGGTTTTTCATGGGATTTTGATTAAAATAAAGTGATCTGATTTGATTTTTTTATTTTTCGTTGATGCTTTGAAAAATCGAAGTACGCTGTTTAAAGTAAATAACATTTTTCAATAAAACAAAATAGACTAGAAAGTTTACGGTTAAGAGGAGGGGAGGAGCCAAACTCCTAGTTGTAGTAATTTTGTTCGTTTAAATTTGACATGACCATTGATTTCAATCTCTGCTTGTTTTAGGACCTAAATCAAATTAAAAAAAGAAGTTTTTTTAACTGAAAGTAAGGAGCAAAATTAAAACTTAAAACAAACAAAAACTATTAAGTATATGAAGTATATAGGCTGCCCCTCCTCGAACCTAGTTTTTTACGCTAAAGTTTTTCAGCAATTTGAAAAAGTTACTTATTGTTCAAATTAAACGACCCTTGTGTTTCGGGAATAGTTTTTAAAAAATTAATACAAAACATAAACTTTAACGTAGACACCGTGGTGTTGAAGAGGGGCAAACCCTCTCAAATACTTAATAATTTCTTTTCGTTTAAAATTTTAATGTTAATCCTTACTTTCAGTTGAAAAAACTTGTTTTTTGTTTAATTTATAATCGTTTTTTAAACAACGCCAAGAAATCTAGTCCAACCTCCATCGAAAAATCCCACTCCCCAGGGAAATATCTTTTGAACAACCCAATCTCGGTGAAGATTTACCCCGACAATTACCCTTAACATCTTCACGCGTAAAATTGAGTCAGTAAAGAGAAAGCAAGACACATAAAGAAATTTCATATAGGAATTCTGGAAAATTCCCCCAGTATAAAATTTTCCTTGAAAAGTTTACTCCCAGAAACTTCCCTCTCTATGGAAAATTCTCCCCGTCGAAAATCCTTAAAGATATCTTAAAATAACTTAAAGACCTTTCCATGGGGGCTCTTGGGGGCCATGTTATCTCCAAAGTTGAAAAATTTGTTTTTTTGGGTAATTTATGATCGTTTTTTAATTAACGCCATAAAATCTAGCTCCACCTCCACAAAAAATCCCTCTCCCCAAGGAAATATCTGTGGGCAGCCCAATGCTGGTGACAATTTACCCCAGATAATTACCTTAACATCTGGACGCGTAAAATTGAGTCGGTAAAGAGAATTTAAGACACAAAAAGAAATTTCATACAGGAATTCTAGAAAATTACCTTAGTATAAAATTCCCCTTGAAAAGTTCAACCCCAGAAGCTTCCCTCTCCATGAAAATTCTGGTCGTCCAAAATCCTTAAAAATAACTTAAAATAACTTAGACCTTTCCATGTGGGCTTTTTGGGGTCAAGTTATCTCCAAAGACACAGTTATTGGGCCTTTCAACTATGCTCAACAAAACAACTATCTCAAATTTTGAATGGACAATGAGCTTTCTCCCGACGTTCTGGGCCCACTGGGTACATACGATCACCCCTGAAAAAACGACAACAACAAAAATCAAACAAACAAACAAATAAACACGCATCCGTGATCTTTCTTCTGGCAAAAACTCATAAATCTACATTTTTACAGATAGGAGCTTGAAACCTCTACAGTAGGGTTCTCTGATACGCTGAATCTAATGTTGTGGTTTTTATTAAGATTCTATTGCTTTAAGGGGGTGTTTCTCCCTTGTTTGGAAATCAAGTAAATTTTATCGGGCCCGTAACCTTTGATCGGTTAACACTGTTGTTGTGGAGTATCAAAAAATAGAGCAAAAAATATTCTGTTCAACAATCAGAAACTTATTTCTATAAGCTGCAGTCCCTTCAAATACTTTACATATTTTTGTTCCGAAGTAAAAAATCCCCTTAAAAGACTAGATGCAGCTGCTATCGGAGCACGCGAGAATGCATGAATTAGACCAAGGAACAAAAAATTCGGATTGTTCTTGAGCAGTTCAGTGAAGTATTAGTTAGATGAAACCGCTGTTACCATAAATTGTCGACGGAAGGTTGCCAAGAAGTATGGAGGTACGGGAACGGTTTATATTAATCCAACTATGCTAAATGTAGGTAGTTGTCATGTGTAATTACTGTCTTAGCCGAATACAAACAAGACATACGTTGCCTGAGCAACGTGAAGTGTTGGAGCAACCTTTCTCCGGCTTCGCCGAATAAAGTGTTGCGAGAGCAACACTTTGGTTTTGTTTCTTTGCTATCGGTTAAACGCGGAAGTTGGCAGCCTATCGAAGCTTTTAAAACGTTATGTTCAACACGATCAGTAGGCTAATAACATGATCAAAACCTATTCCTCAGCGTTGAAAAAACAACAATAACAAAAGAAAATCAAAAGAAGGAACTAAATTGACTTTGCAGCCAGTTGAACTATATCCTTTCCAATCGTAGACACCGTGACAGATGAAAACTTGGAACAATATCCTATATAATCTAGTTGGTATTATAAAGCTATCAGTACCTTTTCACGATTAAAATACCATATGTGACACTAATTATTACGAAACTACCTCATTGTTTTACGTTATCGTTTGTACCCGTTGCGTAAACACTTAATTCTAGGTTACAGTGAGTATGGGTAGGCTACACCAACTAGCAAAAGTTACAAACCCCTCTTCACTGAAGATGATTGTAGCCTAAGAGACGATTATTACTTACAAGTCCCCTGCATGTCTTACCACTGGAACCAAATTGTTCTTACCATCAAATACACAGGAAACAAATCAAGTTTGTACAAAAAAAAACTATTAAGGTACACCAACTAGCCAAAGTTGCAAGCCCCTTGTTGCCGAAGATGATTATGGTCTAACAGTCGACTGTTGCTTACAAATCCTCTACTTGTCTCACAATTGGTATCGGCCTATTTTTGGTTTCAGTGTGTACCCTACTACTGAAGTTGTCAACCCCTTGAAACTTTCAAACTAGTATATCTCATGAAGGAATTTTTGTACCAAAAAATTGATGACATATATGTTGATCAGCTAATCAAGAGCTATCGATTGCCGTCGAAAAAAAAATTCTATCTGTCTTAGTTCAAAAGTTCATTTTTTTGCCGTAGGCCAACTTTCTAACGTCACCACTTAGAAAGGAGCAAAGGATAAGCTCCAATTTTTTTAGCAATGACAGAACTTTTAAATTTTAAGAGGTATATCTGATAACATTTCTCTAGCTTAATCCCAAGTCCAAAAAAAACAATTGATAAACCCAGCAAACATCACGGCAGCACTTTCGGACCCGTGGGAAAATGCCGCTTTTTTGCTTCTGTAAATTTTTCTATTTATCACTCAAAGAAGATATATTGGCTGTGGGGCCGGGTAACTGCTGCATATATTTAACACTTACAGATTTTAGTCCATCTTCAATTTGAAAGTGGTGCCTTTCTGCTTGACTGCTAGAACGGAGCTTTCCACTCGAAAGCAGAAACATGGTTTGATGATACGAAAGTTTGGCTGCACAACTTCAGATACTCCTCTCTGACATAGGCTATATAACTCCACTTCACTTCGCACACTGGACAAGCAAAAACCATCCTTTTTGGCCCCAGGCAAGAGTTCCGCAGAGCTTTCCAAAATGTAATGCCATATTCATCAATCCTGCCTGAGGTCCACACTTTCCGTAAAAACCGCAAAGGTTAGACCCTTACCAGTTTCCAGGAATAAGCGGACATCGGCGGCATAGGAAAAAAAAACGGGACAAAACCAAAGTGTTGCTCTCGCAACACAATTCAGATATACAAATGCACTAGCAGCATTTAAGCTTTAGATTTTTTTATAGACCCGTATAGATAAATAAAATAAAGTAAATTGGTCACTTCGTTGCAAGTAATTATTTACATTTTATTTGTGTAAAAAGGTCTGCATGAAGCAAAAACGCGAAAACATGTACTTTTTATTTGTAATTTCCACAAGTTTTACCGCACCCTGGCAAATAATGATGACCAGATCACAGGCACGCACGCAGGGGAGGGATTCGGTCTCCCTCGCAAACTTTGTAAAATGCTTAATTTTCCCTGCGAAATGTTTAATTTTTCTGTGTTTTCCTGGTATTTTTTGCGTAAGAGTTGACCCCCCCCAACAAAAAAAAATTATCCTCGAATAATAATTTTTCTAATTTTCTCCTCGAATAATAGTTCTTTTGCAAATAAATCTTCCTATTTACTTGCCAAATTACGAAGAATAACAATGCAATAGTCGAAATTCTGAGTGAGAAACCCCGTGAATTCAACCTTCTCATATTTGTTTAATGGAAGCGGCGAAGAAAACTAATAACTTGGTCTTTGACTGATTTGCCACATCTGAAAAAGAATAGACTAGAGAGTAAAATGTCTGGACTTCGGCTAAGCCTTAATGAAACTTATATAATTGAAATCAACATAAAAGTTTGATTCTTTTAATATATCTATTGGTATGAAAATTCCGTCTTTTAGACTTTCCGGTACTAATGAGCCGGTTTGCTCCTTACTTACAGTTCGTTACCACGAACTGCTTGATTATGTCACCTATATCAAAATCTGTTATGATGTTATTATTCATTTCAATTTCTATTTGTTTTGAGTTCCATTTGTTCTTTGGTAGCAATATCTGTCATTTTAAACTTTAATTATTATAATACATTATTTGTGCTAGTCTGAAGTTTTAATATGGCTCTTCACTTTTCTATGAAAACCTTCTTTTTCGTAACTCTGTTTTAATTAATACGTACATGGAGCTTGGCCCCTTCTAAAATATTTGTTGTCGGCACACCCACAATTGGAGCATATCTCTAATATATCGTTCAATATATGGCACTAGACATATGGCGTCTGTTTTGCACATTCCACAAACTCATTCACACACGATTGGTGTACCATTTTACATCAATATTTTTCAATCAAAATCTATTAAATCAAATTAAAAAATATACAAAAACAATATTATGCCCCAACAGAGAGCAGAGCTCGTAAGGGTGGGGCAGTACAAATGCATAGAAAAAAAAACAATGTCTCGTCATACTAATAATTCAAAAAAAAACATACAAGGTAGGAGATAATGAAAGAGGCCACCCCAGCGTGAGAACACCACAAATAAATCTATTATTAATAAATCCCGACATCCAGGCAAACAACTATTTTTGAAATGTGTTTTTCAAAGAAAATCTACTCATGGAACTTCGGGACATTTCTACTAAGTTAAGCTTATTTACAATATGAGGAAACTGGTATCTGATTGAGAATCTAGCTCTTTCTGATTTGATTGGCGGAAGGCGATGCTTCTTGGAGCGGATGTGGTGGGCAGGAGAAATAGCAGTCTCAATTATACCCAAATAATGTAGGATTTGGGACTAAAATACATATAGGACTAAAATTAAATGAATTCTATTCTACCCCTAACCGTCATTAGAATAGTAGCATTAGAATAGTAGAATGTATAATTATTTGATTTCAGATCGACACTTCGCGTCCATGATATTGTGCACCTGTAATTAAAGTCAACATTAAGAAAGACAGAATGCTAACCCAAGGGTCTTTAAAAAGCAATTAAGTTAAGGACTTGATAAGAGATAGGTCAAACAGATATCTGTTTTTCCCTGCATCTGGAAAAGTATATTTATGTGGGAAACGCTTTTTTCTTAGTGGAAAGATGTTTTCCAAATATGGTACCTTCTTAGAGCGTTAAAATGAAAAGGTGCTTAACACCAAGAGAGAGAGAGAGAGAGAGAGAGAGAGAGAGAGAGAGAGAGAGAGAGAGAGAGAGAGTGAGAGAGAGAGAGAGAGAGAGAGAGAGAGAGAGAGTGCTACAGTGTTTTCTCTGAAAGAGCCAAATTAGCACGAAGAAAGATAGAGATAGCCATCGTGCATACACAGAAGTTTAAATTTTTCCTTATGGTCTGTTTTGGTTTCAACACCATACAGCGGTATGGCCGTGCCTTTTGTTTTAAAAAGTAAATTTCTGAATAAAATAAATTATCAATACTGATTATAATGTTGCAGCTAAACTTGAGTTGCACACGTCCGAAGGGGGAGAGGTCTTCAGGTCTACACCCAAAACAACTCCAGATTTTATTATTTACCGTTATTTTTATAGAGTTTGGCAGGTTTTTATCAAATGCCCCCCCCCCTGAAAAAGCCTGCACATATACCTACCCTTAGTAACTTAATAATTATGTGTAGACGTATAATTAAACACTGAACTTTAAGGGGGTGACCTATTTTAGGGGAATTAGAATCCCTCTTCCCCTTTCATGAGGAGATAAAAAAGATGAGGAGATAAAAAAGATGTGGATAAGTCTCGCTCAAAGCAATTCACTTTCCGAAACAAATTCATATATACTTCACAGTTTTATTGATGGCAAGAAGTGAACAGCTTTTGAGGCTATAGGTTAGACACTAGACTAATTTGCTTTCTTAAACTCGTATATTTTGAAGAGACTGTCGACTCAAGAGACAAACTTATCATGTCAGCACATCCACATGAATTCAAAGAGTATCTTCATGCCGGCCATAAGCCGGAAACAGGAAGAAAATATTGCTTTGGTCATAAAATAGGGCAAAAGCTAGACTGCCTGATGAAATGACGCAAGCCACCTGCTAAAACTCTGAAGACGTTTTTAATGGGCTCCAACTTGATATTTTGACAAGATCCTTAAGTCGTAAAATTCTGTGTTTTGACAAGACTACTCTTAAAAACCACACTGCTATGTTAAGCATACAAGGCTTCGCAACTATGTTTTTGTGAATAAAAGTAAAGGATAACGTTAAAACGTAAAGAGAACAAAATAAATCTATATTGTAGGGGGTTACTACTCTTAAAACATCAGCTCTTTGCTCGAAAGGTAATCTATACTACATTGAAAGTACGGTCCATATCCGTAATATGTTTTAACTTTCTCATAAAAATTATATATGTGATTCTTTCTGTACTTGTTAAGCTTTAACGTCACTTTTCACTTTTATTTAAAAAAAAATTGTTACACGGTTTTAGACATTTTTTATTTTATATTTATTTTGAACAAAAAGTGAAGAAAATCTCGTTTGATGCTTAGTCCAAATATATACCTACATCCTTTTGTGTTTGTGACTGTCTGTCTTGGCTTTTTCTCCAATCAGCCATGGCTCTTAACTTTTTCATCACAGTCTACCAACTTGACTTTAATTAAAGAAATAAGAACATTTAAAACATTTGAAACCTAGAAACATTTAAACATTTGTGTAGTAAGAGAAAAGCTTCCATCCCGAAACACTGCACATAATTATAGTCTTAGTTCAAAAAGAAAATTAACTAAAGGACACATATTTAGCCAATGAGTTGGAGGTTCTTCTTCTATATTCTAATAAAGGAACTTACGTTAAAAGTTGGACATCTGGACCTAAAATTTTACTTTTAAGGATTCATACACCCAATTCCCCCCCCCATTAAAGTACGGGCGAATGTGACACTGTATAGCATTAGCACTGTGACCCTCTTTGGGTCAAAAATCGGACAAATAGTTCTTTTTGTGCCTCATAACAGCTGAAAGGGGTTATGTTGCTGTTTCCTGATCGATCAGGAAACAGTTAAAAGTAGAAGTATCAGTTTTATGAAAACACATAGAAAATGCAACAAAAGAGGATGAGGACCCGAAAAGTACTTAAATAGTATTCAGAAAAAAAACAACTAATTTATAAAGCTCTCCTTCACCGGTCATAATGCCGGTAATTTTAGTGCAAAATTTTGATTCTCTTAAGAAAAACCCCAAGTAAGCTCAGTTTTCAGTGAAGCTGTACTTTTTCAAAATTCTACAGAGATACAGAAATATCAGAGGTCAGTTTTCTTCTTTTTTTAGCTACTTTTACCGATATATATATATAAACTGCGAGCAAGAACTTTTGTCCGTTTTAAGTTCCAATTTTACTCCTTACTCCAATTGGAAAAGCTTTGTTTTTTTTCAAGTTAATTTTTACTCGTTTTTTTTTATTAGACTATACAATAAACCGTATAGAAAGATCTTTGAAATTTAGTAATAAAATTAAAGAATTCAACACGAGTTTTGTTTCAATAGGGCATTGATAATAGGTTTTATTTCCCATCTCTCTTAACCTTTCCCACAAAAATATTTAATTTCATTACAATTAGTATCTTTGAGGATTAGCAGATAGAAAGTTTAATTAACAAAGAAATATTTTAGAAAACCAAAGGACACAAAAAAGAATTTTAGAAGTATATTTGATATAATTTACAGACATTCATGATTCTGTTAGTCCAGTTTCTCTGCCGCAATACTGCAAGAAAATTTGAAATTCTGATGAAAAAGTATATTTTTGTTGTTTTTACTTCTTGGACTTCAACATTTCAGATGACCTGATTATTATAATTATACTATTATGAAGAAACATGGTTAAAACAAGACCATTCTCAAAATTGAGGGGGTGAAAGTACCCTCGCCCTGCCCCCAAATGAAGGGCTTTGTGGGAATTTAAAATCAGTGATCAATTCATGCACGCCCTGACGGGGTGGGAAAGTAAAGTTATAATTGTAAAATCTTCAAATGCTCCTGCGATGTCCCAGTACCCCGATAACACTGGGCAAAAAAAAGAAGGAAATGGTAAACACATCAGGTTTTCAAGCTCTTTTTCAAAAATCCTGGAATTGTGTTTTCATAGTTTACTTTCACTGTTAGGATAAACATAAATAGTATTTATCATTATTCCTGAATAAGTTTTGGATTGGAGTTGAAATCTTTTTCACTAGCTAGTTTTTTTTTTCAAAACCCGTTTTTTAATTTTCACTTGCAAAGGGGGCTGGGAGCATTTCATCATGCAGTGATCATAGATTTTTGGCCGCGGAGATTTCAATGGTACTCTGTTTATGCTTTCAAGCCTATCCACTCCGGAAATGGCAAACAATCTGTTTCTGGTACTATAGGTCACCGTGCAATTACGTTGTCAAGACAAATTTATACTAAGCACATACATAGAAGCCCTAACTTTTAAATGAGGTCTTAAACAGTTTTCTAGGATATGGGGATGCCCCGATAGTGCTGATAAAATTAAATGAATAATCGAGAAACATCAGCGTCTCAAGCCCTTTCTCGAAATTTCGGTAAAACTACTTTTGTAATTTATTTTTACTTTTAAGATAAAACACCTATAACCTTTGTTATTCACAAATCAAAATTGCAATAAATTTTTCTCTTTAGGTTTTTTTTTTCAGAACTCATTTTTTAACTTTCAATCCCTAAGGGGCTGGGATGGAGAGTATACAAGAGCGGGAGTGGGGTGTTGCAAACCTCCTTAAGGGTTTTGAAAATGGAAATTATAACCCCTTACTATGTTTCTCAAACTTTCAGCTCCAGGATAGCGGCAAAAATTGCTCTTTTGGTCACACTTTACGATGGCGCTATCGAGATGAATTTACAAGCAGCGCGTTGATATGATCAAAAGCTTTGAAATGAGCTAGTAAGCATCTCTCTGCAACGTTGCAGTAGCCCACTAGTCCTGCTACTCAGCAGACGATTTATGACTAAAGACGAAAATCCCTATGGCGATCCTATCCGCCTCGTTGCTCACCTCATGCTCCTCGTTTTTCAAGATGGGGAGTTCGGAACCTCTAGTTGTGAATTTTAGACCATGACATAGTGTTTGGCTATCTTGGAATTTGCATTCCGTGGCATTTTCTTTGTTGGTCAGTGTGAGGGACTGTAATTTTTATGTTTTCTCGATCATGTTTTATGTGATTCTAATGGTGTATTTGCATTTTGGTGTGCTGTCGTTCTGCAGGGATTCTTAGCTATTTTTAGAAATACCCATAACTTTTTTTTCGCAATAAACCCACTATTGAGATTAACCGAAATAAAAGTTACCATTTATGAATCAGCTTTAAATGCAATTCTTTTTTTCACTAGACATATTTTGCCAAAACATGTTTTAAAACTTTTGGTTACTATGGGCCGTGGATCACTCTGTGCTAGGTTGCACTGCAATCTAGTATTTTTGGTTAAATTGGAACCTAGTTATTTTGGTTAAATTTTGTTTTATTTCAGTTACATTCTGGATTGGATAGGTTTATACTCAATTCTTGTTTCATTTATTTAATTTTGGTTCTCAACTTCTGGTTTTGTTTTTATTTTAATTAAGTGCTTGTATATTTCTTTTTTTCATTGAGTTAAATTTTTTCCCTGGTTCATTTGCACTGAGGGTACCTCGTTGATTATACAGGAAAAATATCATACATTTTTTTCAGTTCTAGTTTCCTACAGTCCTACTAGCTTCATTTAAATTTCTTTGCATAATATAAAAATAGTTTATAAATACTCCTAAATTTCCTGCTAGAGTGAAGCATATTGGTATATTTGAATATTCCACAGAAAATAGCATCAGCTCTGATGCATTTTCGACTTAATATCCTAAATTAGGTATTTTTTCCAAGACCACGCTGCCTTTCTATGACGAACAAATAAACGTTCAAATGCGGGTAAGTTGTTATTTATTAGACAATAAAAACCATTTACTTTTTACTTTTAAACATTTACTTTTTAGCTCTGATGCAAGTATACACAACCAAGGGATTAGCACTTTTAAAATTGTGTACACAAGCCTTTGTATCTCATGTGCTAAGTGTTGTAGAAATGTACATTGCTTGGCGTGAAATATACCGTGGAGTGAAGAAGTATGGTTAGCTAGAGTTTAGGTTAAACTGCCGGAATATTGTACTATTTATTCCGTTAGCTCTGATGTATTTTCGACGTAATATCCTAAATTAGGTATTTTTTCCAAGACCACGCTGCCTTTCTATGACGAACAAATAAACGTTCAAATGCGGGTAAGTTGTTATTTATTAGACAATAAAAACCATTTACTTTTTACTATTAAACATTTACTTTTTAGCTCTGATGCAAGTATACACAACCAAGGGATTAGCACTTTTAAAATTGTGTACACAAGCCTTTGTATCTCATGTGCTAAGTGTTGTAGAAATGTACATTGCTTGGCGTGAAATATACCGTGGAGTGAAGAAGTATGGTTAGCTAGAGTTTAGGTTAAAGTGCCGGAATATTGTACTACTTATTCCGTGGCTAAAAATCTGCCACGCGTTGCCGAACAATTAACCTTCCAAGATGTTCACGCGGTAATAGACAGTGGGAGCCTCTGGTGCATAAAGCAACGGCCGTATTTTCCCATAGTTTTGGTCCAATTTGGCTGTTTTCGCTATTTTTTTTTTCAATCGCTCATTTCAAAAGCTCTGTCTTTAAGGGTTTAAATTGGGGGGGGGGCATTTGTTCCCCTTGACTTTTTGTCCCTCTTAGATTTTGAAAACACCTTTTTGGGGGTATTTTGATAGAAAATGTCTTTTTCGGTATTTTCACTAGAAAAATAAAAAAATTCCCATCCCCAATTTTAAAAAACACATTTTGTACCCCTTCTAGATTTCCGTAAATCGACACTACTGTTTGCTTTCGTTTTTGTTGAACTAAAACTACTCTCAAGCTTATAAAATGTCCGAATGATTCATATTACGCACGGCTAGTTGCGCAAGATTATTTACGAATATTAACCGTTTTCTATGTGCATATTTTTCTGTAAAAAAAAAAAAAAAAATACATATATATATATATATATATATATATATATATATATATATATATATATATATATATATATATATATATATATAATATATACAAATTGTGGAAAACCTAGACTGAATAAAATGTTGAATATATTGAAGAATTGGTCCCATCATATATCTTTTGATTTGTGATGAGGGATCCCAGAAACTCTGCCAAGGGCACAAAGTTTGAAAAAAAAATGTTTCTTTTCTAGATATATTTTATCTTACAAATATCACAAGCATTTTCCATTTTTCTTCCTTGTGGTGGGTACCAATTTCAAACATGTCCCCATCCCTTCCTTCGGTCACCCATGTATTGAATGGCAGCATATTTTCATAACTCCAAATTTTTGCAACTTTTCAATTGGTAGATAAGTCCATAGGTACCCATTTATGCGCTTTTCGAACCAGTGCCAGACGTAGGATTTTTTTGGGGGATGGCACGGGGTTTTAGAATTGGGATGACATGTTTTTCAATATATTCATAGCCTAAAATTTTCAGGACCCTTTTTCTGCTACGTCATCAACTCAGGAACGTGCGCATTAGAGGGAGGGGGGAGGGGCTACAGACCTAATTTCGTCAGAATTTCTGGGTAATATACTCATTTTATCAGTAAATTAGTTATTCTATTTATTACCCCCCTTAAAAAAATTCTCACGCAAGTGCCTGCCTTCACTAGTGCTTTTCTTACAGTTTCGTATAAATGTGACGGAAAATTGAAATAAAAGCAAGATGTAGGCAAGCCAAGGGGTACAAGACATACCCCTGTCACCACGAATGATCAATATATTAACTGTAATAGAAGATAGTAAATAAATAAACACAATTTGGTACCTGTTAATTAAACGAAAGACACCCAAGAAGTAAAGTTAATCCTAATGAATTGTAATTTTCATATAACCCTTAATTTATATAATAATATAATTTGGGCTATATATTTGCACATTAGGGGAGAGAGATGCTGTTAAAGTATTTCGACAGCGCCCCCAACCTGATATACCCCCCCCCCCTATTGTGCAAACATATATTACAAATTATACAGTCACTTGTCTTTGTAGCTATGAAACCGGTTTTCTCAGCGTAGTTATTGACTGTGTTTCGTTTAATTAACAAGTAATCGCAATTTTTTGGAAACCAAAGCAAAATGATGTAAACGTTCAAAACGTTCAGGAATCATTCGCAAAAGGAGGTATATACTCAGTTCCCACGAGTTAGTGATTTGTAATTGTCGCGCTATATTACACACCGTTTACATGTGTTCTAGCGAGTTTACCCCATCACAACGGCTTCAATCAAAGGCAACATTTGGATGGTAAATATACTTTTAAAAATCTGAAACAGTGGGTCAATTTATTGTTTATCTTAAAATTGATGAACAAAAAGACCAAAAAAGGCATTCTTCAATAAAGATAACATAAAAAGGGGGCTTTCAAAATCTGGAAGGAAATGCCCTTGCCCTCCAGCTGACGTCCCCTACACCAAAAGAAATTGTTGCTCCATACGTAAAAATTAGATTAAGAACCCATCAGATATTGACTCACATCCCATAGTTTTCTTGGCACAGTAAAAGGGAAATATTATTAAATTCCTGGTAAGCGATTGCATAACATAAAACTACTTTTTCTTGGATCTTATCACCCTAGCCGTAGAGGTTTTCAACCTTTATGCGGTAATTTTTTTATTCATTTGCGCAATCCCAATAATCGAAGATACAACTCTTGATATTTTTAACGTCACATGCACAACGGGTTCAGTACATATGGTCGATTTGGTGAAACTATTTTCCTCTTTTAAATTTAGTCTTTGATAACAAGGTTGTGTGCAATCATCTATTCAAGGAGAGTCCAAACGCACTTCGACCTGTCACAATGATTACGGTAAGGATTGGAACAAAGAAGATAACGCGGTTATTTTACGTTTTTATATTAGTTTTGTTTGTGTAGGAAAGGTTGTTTTTTTGTTTGGATAAGGTAAGAGTAAAAAAAATTATGGTCTCTTGTGGCCTACTTCTTTTTTACATTAGCTATAAACTTGCAGGTTCTTTAGACTGAAAGGTGTCTAGTGACACCCCCTCCCCCTTTATCCGCAATCAGTGGTGTAGTTTTTGATCCTTCCTCTGGGTAAAAGTCTACAGCGGGTCCTCTTCAGAAGGAGACAAACTAGAGTAAAAAACAGACATTTTTAGATCGCTAATTTGAAGCTTAGGCCTATTTCGGTAGTTTGATTAACGCTCTTGATAATTCATATGCAGCCCCCCTCTATTGGTCTCATATATAGCCCTATATATAGCCTCTATTTTATACAGCCCTAGGCTATATAAAGATACGGTACTTACGTGTTATAGTGACCACACCAAAGAACTGAAGTTAGGTTAATAAATTAAAAAAAAAACAAGTTTTTTCAAGTAAAAGTAAGTAGCAACATAAAAAATTAAAACGAATAGAAATTTTGGTCAATGTTGGAATTACCGGAACCTTTTTTTTTGGGGTCATGAAACTATTGTTAATAGATGTATTTTGACTTTTTGAACATCTTTTCTCTCTTGCAAAACTACTGCATACTCACCGTTATGGAGTTATTCCGGCCCAATATTCTTGTATTTATACATATAGAATTGCAATCATTTCCGTTTTCGTTGATCGGAAATTTGAAATCGCTAACGTTTTAAGACCGAAAATTGCTTTGTGGCTTTTAGAGACAATTTTTTGTTAGGTTAAGTTAGGATAGGTTAGGTCAGCGGTAGTTTTGCAAGAGAGAAAAGATGTTCAAAAAGTCAAAATGCATCTATTAACAATAGTTTCATGACCCAAAAAATTGTTCCGGTAATACCAACATTGACCGAAGTTTTTGCATGTATGAAGGGGATTGTCCCCTCCTCAACACCTCGCTCTTCACGCTAAAGCTTTTTAGTACTTTTAAAAAAATTTCCTATTGTTCTAATTAATTGACTTTTGTGTTGAGACAACTGAAACAACTGAGACGCTTGGGAGTTCTACAAAGGATATACATATTTTGGGTTGTATGTTTGCATATTAGGGAAGGGGGTTAAATATAGCGGGGCTGCATGCAAAATTTGACCTAACCTAATCTAACCTAACCAAAATACCAACTAAATATTTATTAAAATATAGCTACAATATAGGTGTGGACTGGGCCCAAGCTAATTGTCTCCATTTTCAGACAGCGGTAAAATTGTAGTCAATTGACTTCTTGCTATCTCGGAAAGGGTTTAGGTTAGGAAAATGAAACTTTCAGAGATGGTTCTACAGGCTAAAATATGTCCCGGGAAGGTATTTTAAAGTACCCACCTCCACTCCTTCTCCCTCTAGAGGGTCCTGAAATTTGCCTAAATGACAGGTCTATACCTATTGAAATTTTGACAAAACAATATTTTACCTTAATTTTCAGTTACCAGTTGCTTTTTCTCTGCCTTTAGTTCTGAAAATGCAATTCCTGTTATTTGAGTAGAATTTTGAGCCATATCAATATTTTTTTTTCAGAATTTAGGAAATGTATTTGCGTATCTTTAAAACCTTATAAAATGGAATTGAGCAAAGTTATGAAGCTGAAAACAATTTTGTTGTACTTCAATTAAGCAGAAGATCTATTTTGCAAGGTTTCACTTTTATAACACACATATTTTAAAGGTCATCAAAGGTCAGGGCCCTCTAGAGGGAGGAGTGGAGGTAGTTGCTTCAAAATACCTTCCCGGGACATACTTTAGTCTGTAGATTTATTCCTGAAAGTTTCATTTTTCCTAACCTAAACCCTTTCTGAGATAGCAAGAAGTCAATTAACTAGAATTTTACCCAGAGAGCAATAAACCGGCTTTTGTCTTAGTTTATAGATCCAAATTCTCGAGTGTGTACTGGCAAACAGATAAGTTCTTTTTGTTCTTGCATGTCTCCTTCCGAGAAGGCCTGATTCTAGACCTGTACCCTCCCTCTAACCATTCATTTGTGAATATTTAGTACATTGATAGCATTTAGGGCGGTTGAAATTTTGATAGTATTTAGCTTTCTTTAATATGCTAGATTTTTATTTAATTCGAAAAATCACGCACGCCAGGTGGCGTTTGAACCGCGTAGTAGAAGTTTGTTGCGCCATTTATAGAGCTAACAGCCGTGGAAAGGTGGGTGTGCCACGGGTGGAAAAACAAATGGCGTTCTGAGATGTACTCTAGGTGGGCTCTCTGTAACTCTGAATCTGAGGGTGTAATTTCATTTTGATACCTTGAATTTTTTGGGATGTTTACCCCCTTCTTCGAATTTCAGCCGAATTTTCTCAGGCTTGTACCTTTTGATGCATAATATTAAATTTAATGGGTTTATATATCAAGAATCAGTATAAAGGCTTATTCTTTTGATATGTATATTGTTGTCAAAGTTCTGGTTTTTAAAGTTTCGGTTACTATTCGGTTACTATTCGGCCGTATTGCTCCTTATTGTTCATTACCTGGATCTGTCTGATTAATATGCTTTACTTAGGAAACAGCCTGAGTCTTAACATTTCTAAATTTCAATAAATAATGGTTAGTTTAGACACCTAAAATTTGCCAAAATCCTGTGCATTTGAATTCAGCTTAAAAGTGTTAAAGAATGCGAACCTAGCTCGCTAAATTTTTACAGAACTAGAAATAGAAAAGAGGTGTTTCCAAGAAAAAAAAAATAAAATAAATGTGATTAACAGATTTTCACAGAGACTCCATATTCTGTAAAGGAGGGGAAACACACATTCTATTTAAATACATGCCTCATAAACGAACACTAACTCATAATTTTTTTAATCACTCTAAATGAGTCTTTCAGAAGAACAGATTGATTAAGGCTCCTGTCTAATTTTTTCACCATTTCACAACCGTCACTCTTGTAGTTTTATTTATTCTGCCACTTAAAATCTGTTCAAGCCACATATAGTACAACTTGTGCCGTTCCTGGCACACTTTTACCATACTTGGCAGGTGTCACCTATTTTTGCGATTTTTGAACCCGGACCAACCCATAACATGAAAAAATAGCGATTTTTTAGATTTTGTCACTTTTCTGTGTTGCTTGTTTACCAAGATAATCAATTTGGCAATTAAGCCACCCAAATATACATAAAGACAACTATTACTGCATTCTTTTTTTTTATCTATTCTTTGTTCTGCTAAAATGGTTTCTGTGTAATCTATAATGCTAAATACCTCGCAAATAATAGTCAGTATTTGTTTTATTAGCAGACAATTTTCCTCTGATGAAATGCGAAAATAAAAACGCAAAAATAATGATTTGCAAAAAACCAACGTGAAAGGCAGTACTATTTTGATTGATTACGACAATAAGGATTGCATTAATCCCGAGTCCAAGTGTATGACAGCTTTGCAACGTAAAACATTTAGTGAAGAAAAAAACCATTAATTAAAAGCTGGTAATTTCTCTTTATTTGCTAAGCTTCGTAAACAGGATCCAAAATGAAAAGAAAAATTAGTAAACTCCTTTTAAATCTTTACCTTATAGATTCTCGTATAAATTTACCCTACAGATTTATTGACTACACATTCACTATACGTAGTCCGTGTAGCCTTTATCAGGAATTTAAAAGGACTAATTTTCTGACAATTTCAAGTAAGAGTACCTAGTCTAGGCGTTTACCCCGGTGGAAAATCCCTCCTGCGGAGAATACCCCCGATAATTCCCCCCCCCGGAAATTTTCCCTCAGGCAAAATTGAACAGCTGAAAAAAAAATTACGAAATAGGTACCTCGAAGTATCGATTAGATATCCTGAAGAATAAAATAAGGACTAAACATCAAAAATAGTTTTAGGACGGGGGCTGGTTGGTCTCCAATCACTTTCGACCTATAAAAAAAGAACTAGGACTCTCGAATTCTGATTGAATAGGTATCCTCAGTTGTATCTACAGCAATGAAGTGGGGTGGAGATGAGGAAGGGGCAGTCCCCTCCTATACTGAATAGATTCTGCTCATTTGGGCGTTTAGTTTTACTCCTTACTTTCATAATAACAGAGTAAACCAGAAATATTCCCAGAAATCAAGAGGGATTAAGTAACGATTTCTGATCGTTTCCCCCCCCCAGTCAATAGATGGCAAATATATATATCTATATGTATATATATATATATATATATATGTAATTTGTGCTATATATTTGCACATAAGGGGGCGGGAGCAATGTGTTTGGACAGTTTGAAATCAGAAAACAATTATTACTTCATAACATGTAGAATAATTGTACCTAACACATTTTACATGCAGACCCGCTATACTTTACCCTCCCCCCTTGATGTGCAAATATATAGCCCAAATTTGTTTCTAAGGTAACGAAGAAACTAACGAAGAAACCGGTTTGTTCTCGAGTTTTACACATCGTAACTTGAATGAGTGGCGCGTAATGCACAAATACCGGAATTTCTCCTAGAGAGAGAACCAGATTTCCCGGTAAATTTAACTGAAGCAAGGAGAAACATCAGAACTTAAAACAAACAGAAATTATTACGCATATGAAAGGAGTTATTCCTTCTACAAGACCTTGCTCTTTGCGTTAAAGTTTTGACTTTTTGTCCTAATTCTTTAAGAACGATTCCTGAAAAACAATTGCCTTTTAATTACAACAATAAGCTTTGTTTTAAAAATCAATAAAAAAAACTTTAGCGTAAGGAGCTTGGTCTTGAGGAGGATCCAACCCCTTTCAAATACGTACTAATTTCTATTAGTTTTAAAGTTTGATGTTGCTCCTTGCTTTCAGTTGAGAAACTTGTTTTGTTTTTTTTAGTTTAATTTTTGATTGTTTTAAATAGTACCGGGAAATCCGGCTCTCTCCATGAAAAATTCCGGTGATTGTATTATATGCCACTCACTCAAGTTTAAGATGTGCAAAACTAGAGAGCAAACCAGTTTCTCTTCGTTACTTCAGAAACAAATTTGGGCTATATATTTGCGCATTAGGGGGGGGGGCAATAAGTTATTGCGGGTCTGCATGCAAAATATTAGGTACAGGTATTCTGCATATCCTCAAGTGAGAATTGTTTTTTGACTTCAAACTGTCCAAATTCTTTACCCCCCCCCCCTTATGGGAAAATAAATAGCTCAAATTCTATATTTCCCATCTATTCTGTCAATTGTCCCATCCCGCGCTAAGCTGAAGGAAACTAACGAAGAAACCGGTTTGTTCTCGAGTTTTACACGGCGTAAACTTGAGTGAGTGATGCATAATACACAAGTACCAAAATCCCTACTCCATACGGAAAAATAAAACAAAACTAAAATAAAACTTTCGAATTTGGAAAGCCTTATTTTCCACGGTGGTATTTTCTTGGGGAATAATTGCCTAGGGGGGCATCTGCTTACAGATTATTGGGAAACATAAGGGTATTTTTGAGAGTTCTAGTCCTTTTTTTTACAAGTCGAAAGTAATTGAAGACCAACCAGCCCCGTCCTAAAACTGTTTTTTGATATCTGGTCCTTTTTTTAACCCTTAGGATATCTGATCAACATTTTGAGGTACCTTTCTTATACTGTCTCTTTTGCTGCTCAATTTTGCATGGGGGAAGTTTTCTAAAGAGAGGAATTTCCTGCGGGGGAAGGTATTTTCCCGGGGTGTATTTGTGGGGGTAAACACCGGCTCCCAGGGGGGGGCTAATCTTTCCTAGAATTCAAGAATCCATAAAATAAGAGTTCCCGGGTTGATTATGGCTCTTTTCCTCACCCAATGCCGTATTCAGGATTTTGATTAGGGGGAGGGGTGGTTACAATAAGATAATTTTTTTAAACGCATCAAAAAATTTTATATGCATTTGTTTTACGTTTTATGACTCGGACAAAAATTTCTGGGGGTAAACCCTTAGCCTCCCCATCTAATTACGGCCTTGCCTCGCCCCCACAAAAATTGAAACAAATAGTATATGTTATGTACCAAATAAGATTCATTAGGAAGCATGCACGTACTGCGAGGGATCATGCCGCTCCCCTGGAATCGTGTGATTTTCATGATTTTACCTATGTTACGCCTACTTTTGATAGTTATTTTCGTTTATACTCTGGGGGCAGTAGCTTTTTTCCGTTGGGGGAAGCAGGCGAAATATTCTTTCTCCGGTCATCAAAAAACAGTAGATGCTGATATTATCCTTTCTTTTTATTCCTGCTGTCCGACAGGCTCTGCTGCTTATGCAGGCTCTGCTTTTACTTAATTTTATAAAAACTAGAAATATGAAATGAATAAAAGATTTGGTCCCATCAGGTATTTGACGATAAACCGCTAGTCCTGCCAATTGAATATAAATCCTTAGGAATGGTTAGTCATGCAGGCTACAACAGACAAGCATTCTCTTGGCACAATTTGGCTGCGTAAAGGTAGAAACGATCAATCTTCTTATCCCCAACAATTGTGGCACAGCCGGCATGATGTGGCATCTATCATGCTCAAGCTCTGAAATCAGCTTTGTCAGCTGTTATTGTTGATCAGAGTCAATCGTTGCCATTCAGGTACATGATAAGCTATTTTTGAGGGGGTGGAACATTACAGAGGAGATACATATTAAGAAACGTAAAAATAGGTAAATTATGTAGAACATAAAAGAAAAATCGTAGAGATCTTCAGACTCTAGAGGGAGTTGAGCCTAAAGGCCCCCTCCCCGCTCCCTGTCGGCTTTACGATTGCAGTTTATTCCCCAAAATAGGACTCTTGATGCAAGCTTTTTCCAACCTATATTCTATTTGAGATATTGTTTTCTGAAAATTTCAACCTTCATTTTTTGTCCTTTTTCTCTTCATAAAAAAAAGACAAAAGTTGCATAATTGAAGTACGCTGATTGTATGTGTCTTACTGCTATTCCCTAAGGACTTGTTGCGCAACAATTAACTCAGTTCTAGGCCGATGTTTTCAAATCTATTTCACTTTCACATCATTCTTAAATGATGCCTTCAATCAAGTGGAAAAAAACGATGAATTTCTTAAGATATTAAGTAAAAATAAGTTTTTTCTGCTGAAAGTAAGAAGCAAAAATAACAATAAAACAAACAGAAATTATTCCGTATATGAGGTGGGGCCCCTCCCCCTCAATATCCCTCTCTTCACGCCAAAGTGTTTTAAATACTTAAAAAAAACAGGTTTTGATTCTAATTATACGGCCCTTGTGTCTCAGGAATAGATCTTAAAAAATTGGGACAAAATTTAGCGTATAGAGCAGAGTATTAAGGGTAGTCCCACCCATTTATGGAATTACTTCTGTTCGTTTTAAGTTTTAATTTTGCTTCTTACTTTCAGGAGAAAAAACATTGTTTTTTTATTTCATTTTTGACCGTTTTTCCACTAATCCCAGGACATCTAACCCCCTCCATGGAAAATCCCTCCATAGAAAGTTCCTCCCTTTTAAAATACTTACCCCGGGAAATTACCCCGGACAATTCCATCCTCGCCGCAAATTTTCGCAGACAAATTTTTGCTTATGATTCCACCTAAAAAATACTCTAGCATACTTTCATTTGAAGAAAGACTTTTTTTATTCATTTTTTAATCGTTTTTCAGGGAATTTCCCAGAAATAGCCCCCCCCCCCCTCAATGGAGATTTTCTCCCGCGGAAAATTTTTCCATGGAGAATTTCCCTTATGATAATTTTCCCATGGAGAATGTCTTCCTTGGGAAATACCCAGGTAAAAATTCCCCAGGGAATTCCAACTCCGCTGAAGATTCCCCACAAGCATGTAAAAATATTAAATACCCACTAAGCAAGCCCACTGCCCAAAAAATAGTGATATTGGAGGGGGTTATGTTTATTAAAATGACCGGGATGCGCGTGGACCACGTTCGCCGCCATGAAGATAGACCAGGTGTTTCCCGACAAATTTTGCTGGTAGACGTTTGACTGACCGTCACCACTTTCAATGGAATCCATTGTAATTGCTTTTCTAATGAGCACAATTATTGTGCTCTATTGAGAACCTTTTGGACAGGAAAACATTAATTTTGTTTGATTAATTTGAAAATTTAAAGAAATAATCAAAAGGCTTAAGTCTAGTGGTCTAGCTTCCCGTCTCTATACGCCTATGGTGTTCCTATTACACCAAATTTTATGCTTGGCAAAAAAACATTAGAGTTGAATATCGTGCAGAACCGTAGCACCTTTTGAAAAAAGTTCTAACAGGAAAGATTTAATTTATCCTGATGGATGAATACACCAAAAGTTTTCTTTCTAGAAAAGAGTGAATTGAAGCTTTTTGAGCTCTGAAGCTGTATTTGCGGCTTGTATTTGATATAAATTAAAAAAAAAACAAGTTTTTTCAACTGAAAGTAAGGATCAACATTAAAACTTTAAACGAGCAGGAATTATTACATATTTGAGGGGGGTCGCGCTCTCCTCAATACCTCGCTTTTTAGCTGAAGTTTGATTTTCTGTTCCAGTTATTTAAGAATGACTTCTGAATCACAAAGACCGTTTAATATGGATAATAAGCTCTTTCAAAAGTTCAAAAAAAAATTGGAGTAAAGAGCGAGGTATTGAGTAGAGCGAAATCCCCTCGTATGCGTAACATCGTTCGTTTTAAGTTTTAATGTTGCTCCTTACTTTCAGTTGAAAAACTTTTTTTTGTTTAAAATCTGATCGTTTTTTAAATAATGCTGAGAAATCTGGTCCCCCCTCCATGGGAAATTCCCTTTCCCCACGAAAAAAATCATCCATGGGAAGATCCTCCAATGTACCCCCCCCCCTGCTGACTAGAAAAATTCACCTCAAAAAACGGTATATACTCCCCAATAACCAATACTATATGTAAACAATGGGCAAAGTTCATAGCTTGCAGCCCTTCCCCGGGCACTTTGGGGGGTCAAGTATCCTCAAAACATAGTTATTAGATTTTTTTGACTATGCTGAAAAAATGACTATCTCTAAATTTTGATCCGGTGGATTCGGGGGAAAATGAGCCTGGGAGGGGGGCTAACTGCCCTCCAATATTTTTGTTCATTTAAAAAGGGCGCTATAATTATTAATTTCCAGTCAAATGAGCCATCTCCCGATCTTCTACGATCACAGGTTCGATGTGATCACCTGTGGGGAAAAAAGGAAAAAAAAAAAAATAAACGCGCATCGGTGATCTCTATTCTGCCAAAAAATGCGAAATTCCACATTTTTGAACGTAGGAGCTTGACGCCTCTACAGAAGGGTTTTCTGGTATGCTGAATCTGATGGTGTCATTTTCATTAAGACCACTTGATGTTTGGTGGGTGTTTCTCCCCTTTTTGAAAATTGGTCAAATGTTCTTAGGCTCGCAACTATTGATGGGTAACATCAAATTTAAATTTTCAATAAGCATCAAAATCCAATTCTTTTGATGTAACTATTGTTATCAAAACTCTTTTTCTTTGAGTCTCAGGTACTATTGAGCCGCATCGCTCCTTACTTATAGTTCGTTGCCACGAACGGTTTGATTAATTTCTTTTTTCCATCTTTGCCATTTAAAAAAAAAAAATTCATTCATCACACCAACTCTTATACTTTTCATAGGCTACCAGGGGGCAAATCTACAAAAATTTAAGAGAGATGGCAAGGAAAAATGTATTTTTCAATAACTAAGGGGGGTGAATTGGTCTTTTCTCAATTCTTCTAATGAAAATACCAAAAAAGACAATTTTCAGTGAAAATACCCCCCAAAAGTACATTTTTTTTTTAAATCCACAGATAAGCTAAAAATCTATGGGTACTAAGTCCCCCTCGCCCCCTAAGATGTTTACATAAATTTTCATTTCTTCACTATTGTTGGAAATCATGGCAAAAATAATTCTTAAAAAAAAATAGTATATTTTAATTCTCTTTGAACCAGGTGTTTCAAAAACGTTAGTTTTCTTAACAGCCAAAACGTATTATCCCTTGCAAAAATAGTATATTTGGTAAAAAAAAAAAAATTAAGTAGTAGGACTTGAAAACTTATTTGGTCGCTTTAAAATTTTCAAACCAAAAAAAGAAAAATAGAAAAAAGTAAATTTTCCTTAATTTTAGGCAACATCTATGTGTCAAATAATCGAAAAGGAAGATGATCACGGTGGAGACTTCCCATCATCACTTCCAGGCTTTCAAACATATCCATCTGGGCGAGATGGCATTTTAAGAACAGCTACTCATTGGATCAATGGAAAAAGACATGACGATAATATTGGCGATTTTTGGAGAGTTCATGACAAGCTTTACGATCTTACAAATTTTGTACAGCGACATCCTGGTGGCGCTTATTGGCTTGAAGTAACTAGAGGAACAGATGTCACTGAAGCCTTTGAATCACATCATCTAACAGATAATGCGGAAATGATTCTTAAAAAATATTTTGTAAGGGAAATTGAAGAGCCAAGGAATTCACCATATACTTTTAAAAGTGACGGCTTTTATAAAGTATTGAAAAGAAGGGTTGCTAAAGAACTACCAACGATTCCCTACCAGGGAAGAACTGTAAAGTGGCACAATGTTCTCCTGTGGTCATTCTTCGCAAGTTTCTTCTTAAGTGGCTTATATAGTTCTACCTTGATGATTGTATTAGCTGGCGCAATTCTGGCTTTGTTAACGAACTGCTCGCACAACTTTTACCATAAAAGTAACAATTGGCGGATGTACGCTTGGGATTTGTCTGGTTTATCGTCAGCAGAATGGCGTGTCAGCCATGCTGTTAGCCATCATGGTTTTGCGAATACAATTTATGACTACGAGCTTTCTTCTTTTGAACCCATTTTCGACTTTAAACCAAAAGGAAAAAATAAAGTAAATAGGTTTGTTGTTCCAATTTTCTCATGGTTTCTATTCCTTGGCTTGAACCACAAAACTTTGATTGAAAGAATGGTTGTGATTGCGACCGGAAAACAAAAACTTCGACCTGAAAATCTGTTGCCATTTGTAGAACTGGCTCTATTAATGTTTTTGAGTGATGATGGATGGAGACTGTGGAATATTTTAATGTGTTCATCTAGCTTTTGGTTTGGATTTGTAGGCTTAATTGCTGCACACCATCACCCAGACATATTTCACGAAGGAGATGCCCCAAGATACAGTCTTGACTGGGGACTATGTCAATTAGATGCAGTCAGGGATAGATGGGACGTGAATTCATCAGACTTTCTCATTGCAACTATGTATGGAGAGCATACGTTGCACCATCTATTTCCTACTATTGATCATGACAAATTACCATTTTTAAACCATATATTGGTTGATACTGCAAAAGAATTTGGTATTAAAGAAATTGAGGCGAATAGAAAGTATGACTTTCTCAAGCTGTGGATAGGAATGTACGCTCAACTTATTAGGAACACTCCAAGAACTTTAAAGGGGCAATGAGATTCATTTCTATAATTGGATTTTTACGGCGCTATTGTGAGTGACGAAGACTCATCTTTTAGAAGTAGTTAATTGTAAATATTTATGCACCAAAGGCTCAACGATATTATTAGATCTCGGTAATATTATGTAAATATATGATGTAGTGTTAATTAGTCAGGTATAAAGTTTTTGCCAAAATATGAAGGTTTTTTTTTGTTATTTTTTTTTCTCTGTCATTAATTTGCTATTAATTAACTTGCAGGGATCTTTGTTAGTGAAGTCTTCAATGTATTTGAATATGTTTTTATGAGTAATTTCTTCTATTGTTCTTGGTTTTTATGTATTGCAAAATATAATAATATGTCAGTATTGGCTTACCAACGTTTGGATAGGTATTTCGTATAATTTTTTTTTGAAGATCAGTTATTTCACTGTCAATGGCGTCGCTGAGGGGGGCAAGGAAGCAGTTGCCCCTCCAATAATTTTAAAAAAGCTATTATTTATCAAGTAGCTTTATAACTGTTGCTTGTTTTAAGTGTCAGATTTGCTCTTTGGTTTTGGAGGTAATTTTTTTTAATTAATTCATGCTCATTCTTGGCATAAGGAAAACGAGAAAAACAGGGATCCATTACACTTCATAATATGTTCCATATTAATATTTTCCCAAATAAGCTGCCTTTGAAACCATATCATCAAGTAAAAATGTGAGCCTAGTTATTTGCAAAATTGAAAAATGTTCTATGCTTCTGGTTTCACCACATTTGCCCAGTTCAATTTTTTTCCTGATTTTTAAGGTACCTTTATTTCCTAAAATCTATCAGTTCAATATTAAATTCTGTTGTTCTTAAACTTTCAAAAATGGAAATAAATACACGCTCTATATTTGCAAATAGAACAGAAATAGAATCATTGACTAATTAAAAGGTAGATATACAGTGAGTATAATTTCCTGAATAAAAAAAAAAAAAAAAAAAAAAAAAAAAACGAAAAAGAAAATAAGACTTGATTGCTTTTTACAATGCTATTCGTACTAAAACTAGATAGGTCAAATCGGTTGTTAGGTCATTGAATTTGATAGAGGAGGATCCGCTCTAGGAGTCATTTAACTGTTTTAATTTTTATTTCCATTATTTAATTGAAACTCCGGTTCTCTCAATTGTCATTGAAATGCCTAATAAACGCTGATAACGTTCTATTCCTTACGTTCCAGATTGACATACTAACCCATAAATGTAGAACTACTTCTATGTATGATACCATACTGACGTCTTGCCATTTTCCCTTTTCTGATATTTCTTTTAACCGCTCCAAAAAAAAGATGATTTTTTTTGGCAACTGAATTTTTTTGGCAACTAACTTGTGGGAAATTTATCTCTGCATGAGTGTGCTGTAAGAAATGTCTGCTGAGAATAGGATAAGAGCGAATTTAGACAAATTATGTATCTTTTCTTCACAATTTAGAATATTGTGTGAGCGTATAAGCGGTACCACTCGTTCTCGTTTTCATTTTCTATTGTTCTCAGTTTTCATTTTCTAATGTTCTTACTTTTTCTCATTTGTTCCCACTATTGTTCCCACTCGTTCTCATTTTCTATTGTTGTCAGTCCCATCATGCAGCACTTGGAGACCAAGCTTTGCTTGTGAGGAGAATTATAGGCATAAAAACGATATTCAGTTCCCCTACGGAAATGTATACCCTCAATATCCTGACTTACCCTAGAAAAACTGTTTAATTTTATAGAATTCGTTTTTCAAACAACAATTCAAAGGGGAAAATAATTTTCAAACCCTAGTAGTCAATTTTCCCTTCCTGTTGATACCTAGCAATCTTTAAATAATTTAAGGTTTCTGTCGCAATCATGTTAAGAATTGTTCAGATTTTTTGATATTTTTTTTGTCAAACAATGCCCAACGGATAAGTTAATAAGTTTAACTTTTTCGAATACTTTCAAATTTAAATGTGGAAAATATGCTACTATATAATGTTACACAATTTGTTTGCAATACTTTGACTTTTCCTGTATCTTTGTTTAGACAGCGCTATTGCACTGCCTATGTTTTTTGTTTTGGTTTTATGTCAGCTACTGGTACCAATGCTATTTATTAGCGTAAATCGGCGATCCTACAAACAAATTAATGTAGCAAAAAGCCTAAATAGTACTTCAATAAATCACGTATATTAAAAGTTTAGCACAACAAATTAAATCTTAGAGTCAAACTCCATTCAAAATTACGAGTAAAAGAATAGCGCAATATCCGAGGCTACTACAATGGAACATGGTTCAGTTATGAGATGAATCCTGTACTGGGTGTGGGGGTTGGGAAAAGTGGATAGGGGGTTATATACTGCAGCGTTTGTGATGAATCTTGCTGAAAAAAAAACGAGTGTATGCGACATCTTCCTACCCAAAAGCTATTTAGGGCATACCACTGTCGTCTGCAGCAGCTCATTGCTGACAATTTTAGTAAAAAGCCAAGCACCAGCACTTTTGTTTATGACTGTTTAAAGCGTGTTTATTGTTTATAATTTATTGCGTAATGTTTTTAAATTCACAAGTAGCGTTTTTTTAAATAATTACTTTTCTTCGCTACCGTTTGAATAGGACCTACTTCAATAGCACTCCCTCTTGTCCCCCCTCCCGCCAATAAAAATAATGTAGCTACGTCATTATTCACTGTAGTTGTGTAGTAATAAATCTCGAAGTCTAAGTCAAAGCATTTACTGAAGCTAAGTTAAATATGGCTAAATGAGGCTCTACGAATGATGAGCTCTCAGAAACTATATAAGTCAACTAGTGCCAAACGAAAAGTAATTCACCTTTGAATGGACTAGAAAGAGGTCAAGAGGAAAGCTTTAAATAAAGCAAGGACTCAATGACGAAGAGTAAATATTGAATCACTAAATAGATTGAGGTGGAGAAGGAGTGTATGCTGCTGCGTTGTCCTGAGCAGCTTGGTACTGCAATGAGTTGCTAGTAGCAGTAGTAGGTCTAGTAGAGGAAGAATAAGCGTAATCTTTTAATAGAAAAGTTAAGTAGTATTTGCTTCTGATTGTTTGAAAAAACGAATCAGCACTAATTTAAGCTAAATAACTGAAATGAAATTACTGGAAAGATGTAGGGCCTGGGGCGAGGATTTAGTTTCGATAGTTATATTATTGAAGACACAAAGAAAGTTATCTTTCAAAATCTAGGGGGGAGCAAGTCTTTTCGATTTTATTAGTGAAAAACGAAAAAAGATGTTTTTTTTCTAAATATACACACCATCCCAAATCAGGGTTACTCACCTTAAGTAAACCAGTGCGATCGGACTACTTAGCCGACGTGAAACCACTGTTTACTCTTAGAAACAACATTAAATTGTTGAAATTTATGAAGTGATTGCATCTAATGTATTATATTATTATTTGAATAGAACACAAATTGCATCTTCTTATGAATAATCTTTCAAAATGAAAACTTGGCCAAATTTTCAATGAATTATGACTGCTTTTTATGCCACTTGGTATTAACCAAGTGATATATAGCAATCGCAAATTCTGTCGGTCTGTCTGTCGGTCCCGGTTTCGCTACTTAAGGCACTTCCAGGTAAGCTAGGACGATGAAATTTGGCAGGCATATCAGGGACCGGATCAGATTAAATTAGAAATAGTCGTATTCCTGATTTGACCATCTGGGGGGAGTGGGGGGGCCGTTAATTTGAAAAAAAAAGAAAAATTGAAGTATTTTTAACTTACGAACGGTTGATCAGATCTTAATGAAATTTGATGTTTGGAAGGATATCGTGTCTCAGAGCTGTTATTTCAAATCCCGACAGGTTCTGGTGACAATGGGAGGGGGGGTAATTGGGAGGGGGAACCTAAAATCTTGGAAAACACTTAGAGTGGAGGGATCGGGATGAAACGTGGTGGGAAAAATAAGCACAAGTCCTAGATATATGATTGACATCACCCGAACGGATCCGCTCTCTTTGGGGTAGTTGGAGGAGGAGGGGGGGGGGTTAATTCTGAAAAATTAGAAAAAATGAGGCATTTTTAACTTACGAACGGGTGATCGGATCTCAATGAAATTTGATATTTAGAAGGATATCGTGTCTCAAAGCTCTTATTTTAAATCCCGACTGGATCTGGTAACATTGGGGGGAGTTTGGGATGGGGGAACCTAAATTCATGGAAAACGCATAGATTGGAGGGATCGGGATGAAATTTGGTGGGAAAAATTAAGCAGAAGTCTTAGATACATGATTTACATCATTGAAACGGATCCACTCTATTGGGGGGAGGGTTAATTCTGAAAAATTAGAAATATTGACGTATTTTTATCTTACGAAGGAGTGATCGGATGTTCATGAAATTGAAGAAGGACCTCGTAAGAAGGACCTTGAGGTCGAGAAGGGCCTCGTAACTCAGATCTCTTATTTTAAATCTCAACCGGATCCAGCGTCATTGGGGGGGGGGGGAGGACCGGAAATCTTAGAAAATACTTAAAGCGGAGAGACCAGGATGAAACTGGATGGGAAGAATAAAAACCTGTCTAAGATACATGACTGACATAACCGGACCGAATTTGCTCTCTTTGGTGGAGTTGGGGGGGGGGGGTGGTAATTTTGAAAATTGAGGTATTTGTAACTTACCAAAGGGTGACCAGATCTTAATGAAATTTGATATTTAGAAGGATCTTGTGCTTTAGAGCTCTAATTTTAAATTCCGACCAGATCCTGTGACATTGGGGGGAGTTGGAGGGGGAAACCGGAATTATTGGAAAACGTGAAAATTGGGGTATTTTTATGTTACGAATAGGTAATCGGATCTTAATGAAATTTGATATTTAGAAGGAGTTCATGTCTCAGAGCTCTTATTTCAAATCCCGACCAGATCTTTTGACATTGGGGGGAGTTGGAGGGGGAACTCTTGGAAAACACTTGGAGTGGAGGAATCGGGATAAAGCTTGATGGACTGAATAAGCAAATGTCCTTGACGCGTGATTGACGTAACCGTACTGGATTCGCTCTCTTTGGGGGAGTTTGGGGGAGGGGTTCAGTGATTGGGCGAGTTTGGTGCTTCTGGACGTGCTAGGACGATGAAAATTGGTAGGCGTGTCAGAGAGCTGCACAAATTGACTTGATAAAGTCGTTTTCCTAGATTCGACCATCTGGGGGGCTAAAGGGAGAGGAAAAATTAGAAAAAATGAGGTATTTATAACTTGCGATCGGATCTTAATGAATTTTGATATTTAGAAGGGCATCGTGAATCAGAGCTCTTATTTTAAATCCTGACCGGCATTAAGCCTCTAAACAAACATAAAATTTAAAACAAACAGAAATTATTACGCATATGAGAAGTTTACCTCCTCGTAATACCGGCCTTTGTGTTTCAGGGGTAATTCTTAAGGAATTGGGATAAAATTTAAGCTTTAATGAAAAGAGCGAGGTTATGACGAGGGGATGAACCCCCTCATATACGCAATAAAAGCATACGAATATAGAAGTCCGTCACATAAGTATATTGGTCAGTTGCGTATATTTTTTACTAATGAAAACGTTCGTAAAAAATTGAAAGTTCTAGTTGCCTTTTTAAGTAATCAAAAAATTGGAGGGTAACTAGGCCTCCTTCCTCGCTCTTTTTTCTCAAAATCTTCCGATTAAAACTATGAGAAAGCCATTTAGCCCGAAAAAATTTGATATGCAAATTTCGTTTTAATTATTTATGTGCGGAGAGCCAAGATCAAAACATGCATTAATTCAAAAACGTCCAGAAATTAAATAAAAAAACAAGTTTTTTTTTTAAAATGAAAGTAAGGACCCACATTAAAACTTAAAACGAACAGAAATTACTTCGTATATGAAAGGGGCTTTTCCTCCTCAACGCTCCGCTTTTTACGCTAAAGTGTTTTACGTCTTAAAATGTAGAGTTAAGGGAAAGAGTCAAACTTTAACGTAAAGAGCGGGGCGTTGTGGAGGAAAAGCCTCTTTCAAATACGGAGTAATTTCTGTTCGTTTTAAGTTTTAATGTCGCTCCTTACTTTCATTTAAAAAAAACTTGTTTTTTTTGTTTAATTCTTAAACAGAGAGACACATTTGAAGGAAACCCTATCAAATATAAAATACTTCCTTGTTTCTATTCTTTTCTTCCCGACAATTGGCCGTAACAGCTAATATTTTAGTAGTTAGAAGGAAACACTCCAGAAGACAACATTATAAAATTCTGAAAACTATTTTTAAGATTTCTAAAATAAGGTCTTGGATCATTCCAAAAAAACTTTTCAATTTACTTTACCGGCCCCCTCTTCCCAACGTGCAAATAAACAGCCTGAACTAGACCTACGTTGCCTGGGCAACGTGAAGTGTTGCGGCAACCTTTGTTCGGCTTTGCCGATTAAAGTGTTGCGAGAGCAACACTTTGGTTTTGTTTCTTCGCTATCGGTTAAATGCTGAAGTTGTCAAAACTATCAAAGCTTTCAAAACGGCATATTCAAAGAAGAACACAATCAGTAATCACATGATCAAATTCTTCAGCGTTGAAAAAACAACAGCAAAAGAATATCGGAAAAAGGGACTAAATTGAGTTTGCAGCCAGTTGAATTTTATCCTTTTCAATCGTAGACATCGTGACGGATGGAAACTTGGAACATTATCTTATATAATCTAGTTGGTATTATAAAGCTATCCGTAACTTTTCAGGATCAAATACCATAGATGTGCACCAATTTGCACAAATTTGTAGCCCCTCATGAACCTCCTCTAGCAACCCATTCTTGCTTACAAGTCCCTCTTCCGTGAGAGACAAAGAATAACACAATCAGTAATCAGATGATCAAAGGCTATTCCTCAGGGTTGAAAAAAAAAATATTGGAAGAAGGGACTAAATTGACTTTGCAGCCAGTTGAACTTTATCCTTTGCACACCATAGGCTCTGGCTCGAGGACAAGCAAAAACCATCCTTTTCGGCCCCAGGCAAGAGTCGTACGGAGCTTTCCAAAATATAATGTCATATTCATCAATCCGGCCCGAGGTCCACACTAACAGCCGATTATTACTTACTAGGCCCCTAAATGTCACTTTGCAGCCGGTTGAACTTTATCCTTTTCAATCGTAGACATCGTGACGGATGGAAACTTGGAACATTATCTTATGTAATCTAGTTGGTATTATAAAGCTATCTGTAACTTTTCAGGATCAAAATACCATCAGGGACCCATAAATTTCCTGTAGTGACTCGCCATCCAGGATCGCTTATTATTGGATGGCGAGTCATTACAGGAAATTTATGGGTCCCTGATTCCATAGATGTGTACCAATTTGCACAAATTTGTAGCCCCTCGTGAGCCTCCTCTAGCAACCGATTCTTACTTACAAGTCCCTCTCCCGGGATATACATCCAAGTTCACCGGAAACAAATAATGGGTACACCAACTAGCAAAAGTTCCAAACCCCTTGTCGCTGAAGTCATTGTAGCCTAACAGCCGATTATTGCTTACAACTCCCCTACATGTCTTACAATCGGGAACCAAGTTGTTCTTACCATCAATTACACCAGAAACAGATAATAGGTACACCAATCAGCAAAAGTTGCAAACCCCCTCATTGCCAAAGATGATTATAAGCTAATAATCGACTGTTGCTTGGAAGTCCCCTACATATCTCACAATTGGTATCGGCCTATTTTTGGTTCAAGTGTGTACCTTACCACTGAAGTTGTCAACCCCTTGAAACTTTCAAACTGGTGTATGTCATAAAGGAATTTTGTAACAAAAAATGGATGACATATACTTTGATCAGCTCATCAAGGTCTATCGATTGTCATTGAAAAAAAAATTCTATCTGTCTTAGTTCAAAAGTTGACTTTTTTGCCGGAGGCCAACTTTCTAAGACCACCACTTAGAAAGGAGCAAAGGATAAGCTCTAATTTCTTTAGCAATGAGAGAACTTTTAAAGTTTAAGAGGTATATCGGATACCATTTCTCTATTGCAATCCCAAGTAGAAAAAAAAGAATGGTAAAGTCAGCTGAAATCACGAACAGGAATGGCTAGAAACAATAGATGGCAGCACTTTCGGACCCGTGGGAAAATCGCACTTTTTTTGTTTCTGTAAATTTTTCTATTATCACTCAAAAGAAGATATATTGGCTGTGGGGCCGGGGAACTACCGCATATATTTAACACTTATAGATTTTAGTCCATCTTCAATTTGAAACTGGTGCCTGCCTGCTTGCCTGCTAGAACGGAGCTTTCCACTCGAAAGCAGAAACATGGTTTGATGAAACAAAAGCTTGGCTGCACAACTTCAGATACTCCTCTCTGACATAGGCTATATAACTCCACTTCACTTCGCACACCATAGGCTCTGGCTCGAGGACAAGCAAAAACCATCCTTTTTGGCCCCAGGCAAGAGTTCTACGGAGCTTTCCAAAATGTAATGTCATATTCATCAATCCGGCCTGAGGTCCACACTTTCCGTAAAAAACCGCACAGGTTAGACCCTTACCAGTTTCCAGGAATAAGCTGAGATCGGCGGCATAGGAAAAAAAAACAAAAAAAAACGGGACAAAACCAAAGTGTTGCTCTCGCAACACAATTAATCATACTCAATCAATTTTACATAGGCGATTTCTTATCTTCAAATTATTTAACGCCAAACAAGCAAGGGCAATGGCAACAATCGAAGAAAATTTAATAATGTTATTTGGGCTACATATTTGCACATTAGGAGGGAGGGGGTAAAGTGATGGGCCTTCTAGGAATGCTAGTTTTTTTAGAATTTTCTAAAGTGGTTTTCAAAATTCTGTAGTTTTTCCTTCTAGAGGTGCCAACCACTAAATCTGTTTCCCATAAAATAACAAGAAGAGTCCCGCAAAATATTTTGGAAGCATATATAGTATCGCTTCAAGGGGGCGGTAGAGTAAACTCATACACTATTAGGAATGATATACGTAAGTATTCACGCTTGTTTTAATGGAGCTGCCATGATTGTTCAGGCTTTTACTCGTAACAATTACAAAGCTCACCACTCCGTAGCTAGACAAGTAGCAAAATTCACATACATCTATGGGGACCTGTCTACCGCCTCTTCGGTTTGTTATTCGGTTCAAAACTCAATTCTTCTGCATGACTTACCCATCCCAAGAAGGCACTTCTCTCCTAAACTTTCAAAAGCTCCTTATTTTCGAGATACTAAATTTTACACCGTTCAATATATGTTCTCTAGTTTGGCCTTTTTCGCTGCTTAGTCTACCAATGAACCACTAATGGTGGATCCAGGGGAAGACAACCCCCATACTCAGGGATGAATCTAGAGCAAAATCTCGGGGGAGGCTCAATGTGACAAGGGTGCCAATGAGCAAGATCTTGAGGGGCCCAGGTGCCAATAATTGACCAAATTGACAAACTTATTCCAAAAAAAGGAGTAAAAAAGAAGAAAAAACAGGATAAGAGGGCGCCAAAAAATTCTTGGAGATGGCCGTGGTCCCCCGGCCCCTTGAATCCACCAGTGCCCCCACTTGTCTAGGCTGCATTTCAACCACACAACCTACATCTATACGGATTTATCGAGCAATAAAAGTTATTCCAGATAACACTCTGGATCTGGCAATGCCCACTCTCATTAGTAAATGAAGCATTGCCTCTCCCCTGGATTTCGAAATTTTTGTGGGATTTTCCGTTGCATTGTTTTCTTTGGCATTTTTGGCATTTTCATAGAAGTGTTTTCTTTTGCGTTTTCATTGAAAAAAAAAAAAAACAAAAACAAAAAAACGGCAAAATTATAGCAAACAGTATTACTGGCTTTCGTATAAAGTGAATATACCACTCGATGCCTTTTTTTATGCTCTTTACAAATAGAATAATCGCTTCTACCGGAAATTCAGATTTAAGCACTTTTTGACCTTTTAAAAATAACCTAAATATGGGGTATAAAAAAGGCTTAAAACATTGGTCTCAAACTTTATAACATTGAATTCAATCTTACTGTTTCATTATAAATTTGTTTTTTAATGTTATATTATCCACAAGCGCTGATTTTCCACGATTAAATTGGATAAATAAATTTTATCAATGTTATGGCGTTTTCTTCTTCCTTGTCCACCGAAATTTCAATTAAAGCATGCGTTTTCGGTCGTTTTTTTTTACAAAATAATAGGATATTTGAAATTTAAAATCTGTAATAGTTTAGAAACAAATTTGGGCTATATATTTCACATCAAGGGGTGGGGGTAAAGCATAGTATATATTAGATATGTAAACTAACCATTGCTGTATTTAATACAGTTAAATTTATAGCAAACAGTATACCTGGCGTTCATAATAGCCGGCTTTCATATTTTTGACCAAAAACGCATACTTTTATTTAAAATTCGATGTCAAGGAAGAAGAAAACGTCATAACATTAGAAAAATTAATTTATCCAAATTAATATTGGAAAATCAGTGCTTGTGGATTATATGATATTAAAAAAAAATGATTTATAATGAAACAGTAAGTTTGAGATCAATGTTATAAGGTATTTAAGGTTTGAGACCAATTTTCTTAACCTTTTTTATACCCCATATTTAGGTCATTTTTAAGAGGTCAAAAAGTGCTTAAATATGAATTTCCGATAGAAGCGATTACTAAATTTGTAAAAAGCATAAAAAAAGGCATCGAGTGGTATATTCACTTTATACGAAAGCCAGTAAAAGTGTTTGCTATAAATTTACCAAAAAGGTAAAAAAAAAAAAAAACATTGTCAACCTAGACTTTAAATTTTTTTTGTCCCTCTCCTATATTTCTCTAAATTAACACCGTGCAGAAATAAATACAAGCCTTTGACATACCATAAAAGAAAATATTTGACCAATAAACGTCATAAGTTTCATCTACTATCCTTGAATGTATGACATTATTTTCGTCCATATCTTCAACACAATACAACCATCCAAACAAAACCTTAACGACGCCAAAACCAAACCAAAACTGACCGAATAATACAAACAACCAATTACACTTCATTCATTTCATTTCACATTTGACGTCACGGACAAGCAAGTGAAGCACTAAAGGAGTTTATTTCTGAGATGATCGCGAGGATAGCAGAGGCGCTTTCTTCTCATTCACGATTAGCACAGCTTCATAGTGTGGCTAAAGTAGCTTCCTGGTATAATTCGTTATAATATTTTCACATATGTTACAATACGACGAGTTTGATTTTAGAATTACTTCCGAAAAATAGTTATTGCCATCAAAGGAAGTTGTATTGACAACGGGAGCGTGATTAAGTAGGCCAAGCAACAGTAGCCTATAGCTCCATGGTTGAGATGATCTGACATGAAAAGCGTGTATATATTTGTTATTGTTCCGAAAGGTCGCGAGATCCAAAGGGAACTTGACCATTTTTTTCCCCATTTTAACTGCTGGCCATCCAAACCGTTTGACAGGATGCGGATGGCTAACCTCGGAGAAGGGAGGGGGTTCCTAATATTGCAGGCATGTTGCTGCACGTTAAGGTAATTTCTTTTAAATTTATACTTCGTTTTTCTTCTTTCTTTTAAGTTACAATACTTTTATGCTTTATAACTGATATATGAGAGGAAGGAGGAGGGTTGTCTCTCTTTTAAAGGTGTGCTGCTAAATGTTCTTGCTGAGAGTAATTTCTGCTAAATGTTGCTTCGTTTTTCTTCTTGCTTTCAAGTTATATTACTTTTATGATTTATAACTGAGCAAATAAACTAGAATGCTCAGCGAGAAACGGCTGTCTAGTTCTAAGATGCTCATTCTTTTTCTTTCTTTGTTTTGCAATTGTTGACCCCCATAAAATCAAAAAAAAACTGTCATACGTCAAGATTGAACATGCCCACAATTAAAGAGTAGAAATATGTAGCCAATCGGACAGGGACACATCCAGGGGTGGGTGTTACCGACTTTTAACCGATTTTCGCTTTTCTTCTCCCTGTAAAATTTACGCGAAAGTTCCCCGTGCTGTAGGTAATCGAATTAGAAGGCTACTGTATTTCAGTTCTTATTACTTTGTTCTGTAAATTTTCCGTTTTGCTCTAACCGACATAGGAGCAACAACTTTCATATAATTTTTTTTTTATCAACGCTACAGGTAATGAGATCCCTGCCCGACCCAAAGTTCAGACGAGACTAATTATTCATAAATATAAAATTCGGAATAAATTAGAGGACTGAATGTAGAATGTCACAAGAAACAACATATGCATACTTGCGGGACTGTATCCAGAAGTTTTGTTCGGGGGAGAGAGGTGGGTGGGGGAGAATGTTAAAAGAACTTTCTGGGGGAGGGGGTAATGTTTTATCCCTATTTTAAGTCCAATTTATGAGTTATAGAAGTATTTTTTAGTTGTTTAGGAGAAACAGTTTTTCCCCTGTACTTTACGACCAACTTAAGAGTCTAAGAAATGCCTTAGGGGAGGAGGAGGAATAGGTTCAAAACACCCACCCCTGAATGTGTCCCTGTTCGATTGGCTACATATTTCTACTCTTTAATTGTGGGCATGTTCAATCTTGACGCATGACAGTTTTTTTTTTATTTTATGGGGGTCAACAATTGCAAAACAAAGAATGAGCATCTTAGAACTAGACAGCCGTTTCTGGCTGAGCATTCTATTTTATTTGCTCAGTTATAAATCATAAAAGTAATATAACTTGAAAGCAAGAAGAAAAACGAAGCAACATTTTAACAGAAATTACTCTCAGCAAGAATGATATTGCTCAGCAAGCAAGAATGTTATTGTTCCGAAAGGTCTCGCGACCTTTCGGAACAATAACAAATATATACACGCTTTTCATGTCAGATCATCTCAACCATGGAGCTATAGGCTACTGTTGCTTGGCCTACTTAATCACGCTCCCGTTGTCAATACAACTTCCTTTGATGGAAATTAAATAAAAAAACAAGTTTTTTGAAATGAAAGTAAGGAGCCACATTAAAACTTAAAACGAACAGAAATTACTCCGTATATGAAAGGGGCTTTTCCTCCTCGACACCCCGCTCCTTACGCTAAAGTTTTTATTGTTTTAAAAAGTAGAGTTGCGAGAAAGAATCAAACTTTAGCACAAGGAGCGGGGTGTCGAGGAGGAAAAGCCCCTTTCATATACGGAGTAATTTCTGTTCGTTTTAAGTTTTAATGTCGCTCCTTACTTTCATTTCAAAAAACTTGTTTTTTTATTTAATTTCTGAAAGTTGAATTAATGCATGTCTGATTTTGGCTCTCCGTACATAAATTATTAAAATGAAATTTGCATATTAATTCTTTTTTTGGCTAAATGGCTTTCTCTTAGTTTTGATCAGACGATTTTGAGAAATAAGGGGTGGGGAAGGAGGCCTAGTTGCCTTCCAATTTTTTGGTTACTTAAAAAGGCAACGAGATCTTTTAATTTTTAACGAACGTTTTTATTAGTAAAAAATATACGTAACTTAAGAATTAACTTACGTAACAAACTTTTATATTCTTATATTTTTGATTTTATATATGAGGGGATTGGTCTCCTCGTTAATACCTCGCTCTTCACACTAAATCTTGTTTTGTCCCAATTCTTTAAGAATGACCCCTGAATCAGAAAGGTCGTAGAATAAATAGTTGAAATTACTTAAAAAATTTTTATCATAAAGAGCGAAGTATTTATCTCCTCCTAAATACCTCGCTCTTTATGCTAAAGTATTTTTAGAACCTCTCATATGCGTAATAATCACTGTTCGTTTTAAGTTTTAATGTTTCTCCTTACTTTCAATTGAAAAAAAAAACTTTTTCATGTTTATATTTTCATTGTTTTTTTTTGTTTTTTTAATAGTAATGCTAGAAAATCCTGCGCACTTTTCATTGAATTTCTCTTCCCCCATGAAATATTCCTCCAAGAAAAGATACTCCCATATAGCCCCCTCCCCTGAACCCCACACCCAAACCAAAAAAATCCCCCTGATAACGTCGGTACATTTCCAAGTAACCATTACTGTATGTAAACATTAGTCAAAGTTTGTAACTTCCAGCCCCTCCCCCAGGGACTGTGGGGAGTAAGTCATCCCCAAAGACATAGTTATTATGGTTTTCGAGTATGCGGAACAAAATGGCTATCTCAAAATTTTGATCCGTTGACTTTGGGAAAAAAATGAGCGTGGGAGGGGGCCTAGGTGCCCTCCAATTTTTTTGGTCACTTAAAAAGGGCACTAGAACTTTTCATTTTCGTTAGAAAGAGCCCTCTTGCAACACTCTAGGACCACTTGGTCGATACGATGACCCCTGGGAAAAAAACAACAAACAAATAAACACGCACCCGTGATTTGTCTTCGGGCAAAAAATACGAAATTCCACATTTTTGTAGATTGGACCTTGAAATTTTTTCTATAGGGTTCTCTGATACGCTGAATGCGATGGTTTGATTTTCGTTAAGATCCTATGACTTTTAGGGGGTGTTACCCCCTATTTTCCAAAATACGGCAAATTTTCTCAGGCTCGTAACTTTTGATGACAAAGACTAAATTTGATGGAACTTATATATTTAAAATCATCATAAAAATCCGATTCTTTTGATATATCTTTTAGCATCGAAATTCCGTTTTTTAGGGTTTCGTTTACTATTGAGCCGGGTCGCTCCTTACTACAGTTCGTTACCACGAACTGTTTGATTATCTATTTTTCAGAAGTAATTCTGAAATCGAAATCGTGGTATTGTAACATATGTGAAAATCTTATAACGAATTATATCAGGAAGCTACTTTAGCTACACTGTGAAGCTCTGCTAATCGTGAATGAGAAAAAAGCGCCTCTGCTATCCTCGCAATCATCTCAGAAATAAACTCCTTGAGTGTTTGACTTGCTTGTCAGTGACATCAAATGTGAAATGAAATGAATGAAGTGTAATTGGTTGTTTGTATTATTCGGTCAGTTTTGGTTTGGTTTTGGCGTTGTTAAGGTGTTGTTAGGATGGTTGTATTGTGTTGAATATATGGACGAAAATAATGCCATACATTCAAGGATAGTAGATGAAACTTATGACGTTATTGGTCAAATATTTTCTTTATGGTATGTCAAAGGCTTATATTTATTTCTGCACGGTGTTAATCTAGAAAAATATAGGAGAGGGAAAAACAGAACTTTTAAAGTCTAGGTTGACAATGTTTTTTTTTTTTTTTTTTTTCAATTAAAAACGCAAAAGAAAACACTTCTATAAAAATGCCAAAAAAGCCAAAGAAAAAAAATGCAACGGAAGATCCCCCCAAAATTTCGAAATCTAGGGGAGAGGCAATGCATCATTTACTAATGAGAGTGGGTATTAGCAGATCCAGAGTGTTATCTAGAATAACTTTTTTTGCTCAATAACTCCGTATAGATGTAGATTGTGTGGCTAAAATGCAGCCTAGACAAGTGGGGGTAGTGGCGGATCCAAGGGGCCGGGGGGACCACGGGCCATCTCCAAGAATTTTTTTGCGCCCTCTTATCCTGTTTTTTCTTTTTTTTACTCCTTTTTTTAAATAAGTTTGTCAATTTGGTCAATTATTGGCACCTGGGCCCCTTAAGATTTTGCTCATTGGCACACTTGTCACATTGGGCCTCCCGAAGATTTTGCACTAGATCCACCCTTGAGTATGGGGGTTGACTTCCCCTGGATCCACCACTAGTGGTTTATGGGTAGACCAAGCAGCGAAAAAGGCCAAGCTAGAGAATATGTATTGACCACGGTGTAAAATTTAATATCTCGAAAATAAGGAGCTTTTGAAAGTTTAGGAGAGAAGTGCCTTCTTGGGATGGGTAAGTCATGTGGAAGAATTGAGTTTTGGACCGAATAACAAACCGAAGAAGCGGTAGATAGGTCCACATAGATGTATGCGAATTTTGCTAATTGTCTAGCTACGGAGTGATGAGATTTGTAATTGTTACGAGTAAAAGCCTGAACAATCATCGCAGCTCCATTAAAGCAAGGGTGGATACTTACGTATATCATTCCTAATAATGTATGAGTTTACTCTACCACCCCCTTGAAGCGATGCTATATATGCTTCCAATATATTTTGCGGGACTCTTCTTGTTATTTTATGGGAAACAGATTTAGTGGTTGGCACCTCCAGAAGGAAAAACTACAAAATTTTGAAAACCACTTTAGAAAATTCTAAAAAAACTAGCATTCCTAGAAGGCCCATCACTTTACCCCCTCCCCCCTAATGTGCAAATATGTAGCCCAAATAACATTATTAAATTTTCTTCGATTGTTGCCATTGCCCTTGCTTGTTTGGCGTTAAATAAATTTGAAGGTAAGAAATCGCCTATGGAAAATTGATTGAGTATGAAAAATTCAGGCTGTCTATTTGCACGTTGGGAAGAGGGGGCCGGTAAAGTAAATTGATACGTTTTATTTTTGGAATGATCTAAGACCTTATTTTAGAAATCTTTAAAATGGTTTTCAGAATTTTATGTTTTCTTCTGGGTTGTTTCCTTCCAACTACTAAAATAGTAGCTGTTACGGCCAATTGTCGGGAAAAAAAAGAATAGAAATAAGGAAGTATTTGTATTTGATAGGGTTTCCTTCAAATGTGTCCCTCTGTTTAACAAATACTATGAACCTTCTTATATCTATGTCGACTTTGGGAATAGAAATAATGATCATACTGATGGTGTCCATTTAGTTCGTCAAATGAGAGAAAGGTCTAAACAGTTGCTTTGAGCTTCTGTCAGCACCCCTTAATCGTATGGGTCTTAAAAAACTTTTAAATCTGGATTTTATTTCTAATATTCAAGTTGGATTGTCCTCTATTCGTTGATTTGATTGTATATTAATCAAAAAACGAGATTAAGTGGCCAGGAATCTCATTTGCTATATTCCCTTTTCAAATGTTAATGATTGCATTAGTAATGTCCGAGTGCATATGGTAGGGTTTCTCCTAATCGCTGTCTATTTTACCGTAGGGTACTAGGATACCTCTAGGCTGCTTCTTGCGTTCTTTCCGTTTTTATGGCACTTGGTATTAACCAAGTGACATATAGCAATCGCAAATTCTGTCGGTCTGTCTGTCTGTCGGTCACGGTTTTGCTACTTTAGGCACTTCCAGGTAAACTAGGACGATGAAATTTGGCAGGCTTATCAGGGACCGGATCAGATTAAATTATAAATAGTCATTTTCCCGATTTGACGATCTGGAGGGGAGTGGGGGCCGGTTAATTCGGAAAAATTAGAAAAAATGAAGTATTTTTTAACTTACGAACGGTTGATCAGATCTTAATGATTTGATATTTGGAAGGATATCGTGTCTCAGAGCTGTTATTTTAAATCCCGACACGATCTGGTGACATTGGGGGGTGGGAGCTGGGAGGGGGAAACCTAAAATCTTGGAAAACACTTAGAGTTGGGGGATCGGGATGAAACTTGGTGGGAAAAATAAGCACAAGTCCTAGATACATGATTGACATAATCGGAACGGATCCGCTCTCTTTGGGGTAGTGGGGGGGGGGGGGGTTAATTCTAAAAAAATAGAAAAATGAGGTATTTTTAACTTGCGAACGGGTGATCGGATCTCAATGAAATTTGACATTTAGAAGGGTATCGTGTCTCAAAGCTCTTATTTTAAATCCCGACTGGATCTGGTGACATTGGGGGAGTTTGGGGGGAACCTAAAATCATGAAAACGCTTAGATTGGAGGGATTGGGATGAAACTTGGTGGGAAAAATAAGCAGAAGTCTTAGATACGTGATTGACATAATTGGAACGGGTCCGCTCTATTGGGGGGGGGGAGTTAATCCTGAAAAATTAGTTAAAATGACGTATTTTTAACTTACAAAGGAGTGATCGGATCTTCATGAAACTTCATATTTAGAAGGATCTTGTAACTCAGATCTCTTATTTTAAATCTCAACTGGATCCAGCGTCATTGGGGGGGGGGTGTGGACCAGAAATCGTAGAAAATACTTAAAGCAAAGAGATCAAGATGAAACTGGATGTGAAGAATAAAAACATGTCTAAGATACGTGACTGACATAACCAGACCGGATATGCTCTCTTTGGTTGAGTTGGGGGGGGGGTAATTTGGAAAAATGAGGTATTGGTAACTTACGAAAGGGTGACCAGATCTTAATGATATTTGATATTTAGAAGGATCTTGTGCTTTAAAGCTCTAATTTTAAATTCTGACCAGATCCTGTGACATTGGGGGGAGTTGGAGGGGGAAACCGGAGGGGGAAATCTTGGAAAACGCTTGGAGTGGAGGAATCGTGATGAAGCTTGACGGATAGATTAAGCAAATGTCCTTGATACGTGATTGACGTAACCGTACTGGATTCGCTCTCTTTGGTGATGTTGGGGGGAGGGGTCCAGTGATTTGGAGTTTGGTGCTTCTGGGCGTGCTAGGACGATGAAAATTGGTAGGCGTGTCAGGGAGCTGCACAAATTGACTTGATGAAAACGTTTTCCCAGATTCGACCATCTGGGTGGCTAAAGGCAGAGGAAAAATTAGAAAAAATGAGGTATTTATAACTTACGAGTGGGTGATCGGATCTTAATGAATTTCGATATTTAGAAGGACATCGTGACTCAGAGCTCTTATTTTAAATCCTGACCGGCATTAAGCCTCTGATTTTCCTTTAAATCAATCTATTGATTCTTAGAATTTTGTTAGAGCTCATACCATATGAGCTCTTGGCTCTTAGCTCTTCTTGCCTCGTCACAAGTGCCATATGAGCTCTTAGCTCTTGTTTACTTATCGTTAGTAATGTAGATATCTTTCATATGGATACGATTTGACAACCTTTTTGAATTTGGGAACTTTTTGTCTCATAAATTCGTTCTTAAAATGAAACGAAGTCTTTTCTTTTCTCCTTTTTAAGGTCTCAAAAGTTCAGGGAATATTATGACGTTAACGGAATTGAACATGCAGTAAAAATTGGAGCTCGTCTTATAAAGAACGAAACTCTAAAATTTTGACTTAATATGAAATTAACTAGCTTGGTGTTAACGGTAGATATTCCCCAACGATGAGTGGGATTCTCGTGAACATTTCAAGTTTGATGCTAGAGATTATAAAAAGGGAAGACATAAAAATGGAAAATGCAGAATTTTGCTAGAAAACTACTGCAAAATATTCAATTTTTATTCTGTTTTGAAATATGCATCCTTTGGTAAGATTGAATTTGCCCATTATAATTAATTTGTAAAAGAAAATAAATATTTTACTAATAGACTTTTGTTAAAAGAAAGAAAACATCCAATTAAATGCTAAATTCTCGAGAAGTTTTTCATCAGTAATTTCAGCAAGTTTAAGAATTTTATGATACAACCTCATAATTGAAATAGCAGAATTTCAGAATGTTGTAGTAAGCATTCTTTTGCATTTTTTGGGGAGGGGGGGGGGGAATAGCGTGACTTGTACTTTATTGTATTTTTTAAAGAAAGTGAGTGATACTGTAGGATAGGGGGCTGGTTTAATAAATTTTTTTTTCTTGGCGTTGAAATAACTTAGGTCCGTTTTTTAATCTAGTTAAACTGAGGGACCCAGGGTTATTACTAGCCAAAATGTTTGGGTGGGGGGAGCAAGAGATTTTACCGACTGGTTGATCATTTTTCCCGACTGTTTTTTTGTCAATAATTAGCATAATATCAGTTTCGAATACAATACATAAAATCATTGCACGAGTCGATAGAAGCGCTGCATTCATCAACCAAAATCTAGATTTCGGCACATATCACCATGCGTAAAATAATAGCAGGAGTCGGTAAAACTGATTTGTTCACCCACCAAGTTCAAAACTTCTGTAGATAACATGTCAGTAATTTCGTGGTCTTTATTGAACTGAACAGAAAAATTTTAGCGGCGTTTGAAAAATCGTGACGCGAAGCGTGACAATTTTGCCGATCTCTTTTTTTACCGAGTGACCGAAAACATTGGGTGGGAGGGGGCGTCTTCCCATAATTTAAGGCCCTGAAGGCACCTCTACATTTTTGGGGATAAAAGCGACATAAATGAAAAAAAACCCGTTTAAAATGCACAGGATGGTAAATAAAATATGAGAAAGAAATAAGATACTTATGACAAGCATTGAACAGGCTTGAACAAGCAAACTGTGTATTTTGTTCAATGTCTTTTCTTAATTTAACAAAGATAATGGTAAAAAAGTTGAAATATTCCCTTATTGTTTGATTATTTCACTCAGTTGTGCCAATTTTGGGAGGGGAACCTTGATACCCACAATTAAATTTTGAAAAAATGCCTTTTTTTTCATTGAAAAATCGCTTTTTGGCATTATCGTTTTAAACACACACACACACACACACATCCCAAGATTTTAAAGATACATTCTCCCTATTTTTCATGAATTCACGTCAGTGGTTTCATTCTATTAGAAACTACATTAATACAAAATGTTTCTTCATGTGTTGCTGTAGAAAGGAAACATAGAAATATGATTGTCTTTCTCTTACCTTGCTCGGCCATTTAAATAACTACACAGTTTTTTGGTATTTCCTCTGGAAAAAATTTGATAATTTTGTACATTCGTGCCCCTATGCTGATGGGGCGTGTGGGTTGCGACCTCATAATATAACAACTTTCAAAATTTGTTTCATAATTTCGTACAGTTTTATATTTTACTTACTTTAACGATTTTATCCCCTTCTCTCCTAAAAGCTTTAGCTCTACAATAAATACCCTTTAACACGCCACGTGCTCGCCCAAAGAAAATGATATGTGTATCCTGCATTTTATCTTTATTAGATATAATAACTAAGGATAATTTTATGCAATAGCTTAAACAGGGCTAAATTAATTTGACTAATTGAAATTAAATCAATTTCTCTAATCTTAAAATTAAAATCAAACTAGATTTGAACAGGCATTTTTGTTTGAAATATTCGAATGTGGATCTGTCTTGAATTCCAGGAACAAGGAAGTGAAAGGCTGATTTACGAAGGCATTTCTCCAATCAATTTTATCACGGTAATATCTATTTCTAATTCCAGGGCGCTCTTAGCTTAGGAATAAGATTAGACCAGTAAGGAATAAGAGATGTGACTACGCTAGAAGAACTAAAATATAGAGTTTCGTCGTTCAAGATCATATCGTGTTCCTTGTGATGAACAGGAGTTTAGCAATTGAAGTTATGGGTTTTGTTGAAAATAGTTGAAAATACGGCATTCTGAAGACGAATGAACTAAAATATTTCTATATATTTAATCTAAATAGAGTAACTTGACGGAAGAATCCTGCCGCGTGGTTAGAGTGGTTGGAAATGCCACAGTGTTGGAACTTTACCCAGTCTACCAAAACAACATTTAAGACCCTGAAGGGTTTGACAAACGGTTTTTTTCTTAAAACCTCCAAAGTCAAAAATAATTATCACATCTTACTTACTTAAACTTAGGAGACTAGACCGCTTCAGTCTGTTTTTCCCATTCCCTATTCAATTCCCATAATTCTAAGAAAATTCATTTTTTTAAGATTTCCCTTATTCACTGGCAAAAATAAGTAGAGAAAATGTAGATTTTTGCCGCTTTTTAATTCCCACGAAATTGATTTTTGCCGCTTTGTAATTCCTAAAAAGTATCTTCTGCACAGACAATTGTCTCTCAATAAAAAAAAAAAAAAAAACAAACAAAAACAAAGAAAAACAACAAATTTTAGCCTCCGATATCCGAAATACTATGATTAAATGCTAGATGCATCTGTGTTGTAAATTACAGCATTCTCTGAATGCTTCCATATAGAAAAATCAAGTTAAGGTTGTCCGTGGGAAACAAGGTTGGGTCCTAATTATAGTTCTATAGTATCCTGAAAAGACAAACTAGTGTCTTTCGTTTCGTTCTAAGGATGTTAGCACAAAGAGTATGTCGTTGTTCTTACAGGATTTTACACCGTGACCTATTCAAACGAAATTCAGGAGTTCAATTTTTTTCACAAACGAAAATTACTCTGTATCGTATGTCACTAACACCAGAAATTTTAGCATAATTACATACTCGAAGTTTATGCCGGGGCCCAAGAGATTACTTATCTTAATCCATTCATAGTTATATAAATGATTGCAGCCAGGGTTGCTACTCCTTGTGATTTGTCACTATTTCTAGTGATTTTTTATATTACCTAAACAAACAAAAAAACTAAATTGACACATATATCATTCGATTATTAAAAACAATCACTAAATCAACCAGAAAATCACTAAAATCTAGTGGTTATCGCCACCGAATGGCTACGCTCAATACAGATTCTATACAGCAAATATCCAGTTGAGTCCTACAAATCTTATAATTTGCTAAAATAAACCATCATACCTTTGAGGCATACGAATATTGACCATATCCAAATCAACAGTACTATGTAGATTAATTTTATCACAATCTCGTAGTGAATAATTTTATATATTATTAGATCTCAATTTCGTTATATATTCAGTTACCTTTAAACTCGTTTCCCCATCTCACTTTTGGGAATGAGTAATTTCACTCCCAAATTCATTTCACTTCAACAGTTCAACATTCACTTCACTCCCATTAATTCATTTCACTTCAACAGTAGTGGAGCTGAATTGAGTTGATATATGTGTTTATTTATGTCTTCAATATTCTATAGTTCAAGCTAATTAAGGGAATTTATAGTTCAAGCTAATAAGGATTTTAGCGTTTAAAAGTAATTAAAAGATACTGAATGAGAAAATAAGACACCCTGAAGATCAATTGAAGTTAAAAAACACCACAAAATTTTGGCTCAATTAATTTCTCAGTTGATGTTTCCTGTTGTTGCTCTTCGTATAACGTGTTGTTTTGACCTTAGTCATTTTTTAATTTAATTTACACGAAGTAGCTGTTTCTAAAAACTGATTGACTTGACTTAGTTAAAGTCTTAGTAGGTTAAAGATTAAAGACTTAAAGACTTAGTAGGTTAAGCCTGTAACTTGGGAGAAACAAGGTTGCTGTGAGTTATCATAAAATTTAGAGTCTGTTTGTCTATACAAATTATACATTTATACAACTTTTTTTTGCTTGACAGATTTGTATAAACGTAAACGAAACCATTTTAAATTCAATTGTTACCATGTCAAGAGGTGGAGATGGTGCCATTTCAGTAGTCAGCAGATAAATATAAATCGAAAATACGCTGAGACCAAGAAGGGCAGGTCACCCTTAGACCTCTTACCCATTAATCGCGGCATTAGGGTGACCTTTGTCACTTTGAGACATACATGTAGTAACTATTGATATTGAGATAATATGAGTAGATTTGGTGGATAGTTCTTGCTCTATTGAATTCTTTAATAGATATATTTGGATGCTTTAGTTGTCGTCTGATTGAGAGCCTAACTTGTTTTACAATTATATTATTTATAATTACAATGTGAAACGCAGCCAAGGACTGTTGACTTTTTCTAGTGATTTTAAATTACTTTTGTAGTAATTTTAGACCGCCCGATGTTACCACTTTTCGATGGATTTCTACCAGCTTATGTAGTGATGTTTTCCGGATTTTCCAGAATATAATTTCCTTCTGAGAGCTTACAGATTTTGCAGATGCTAGAGACAGTCAGATTCACAGCTTGCTTAACTAACATAAATATGAGAAATTGAAATAAGCGTTGAAGAAAGCATTAGCCAAAAATATTTTGTACTACCATACTGACCTTGCTTTCTAAATTTAGCTGATTCTCACTAAATAGTAAACATGGATCTTAGAGCTTTCTGATAAGTATAATCGTTTTTATCTAAGCTGGTTCTCATTGCTCAGCTTACCATTAAATGTACCCTTTATAATCATACCAAACCAAAACTTATCTCTAACGTTTGTTTCAAATTCTAAATCTTTTTAGTTATTTCCGCTATTCCAGCTAATATAGAATAAGGCTAAAAGAAGACGTCAAGCTTCAGAACGTTTTAGAGTTAGCACAACTAAGCTTCCCTTGTAATAACTCCTTTTTCATTAAAATAAAAATGTTATAGCCCCCTTGGGCATAGACATATATATTCTTAAGAATATGCCCTAACAATCTGATAATCAAACAAGAAGAAATCAAATAATCATACCACATGGAGGACACAAGTGTGCCTATTTGCCTTTAAACTAAGAATATATATCTTGGATGAATATTTGCTACTGCAAAGCTTGGAACATCTCCATGATTTTGCTAGATAGCGCTATAGAATCAAAATAATCTCAGACATGCTGTGCGTTTTTTCTTCGATAACAGTAGCTAAGGATTTCCAAGGTGTTTAAAGGAGATAGTAGTCATTTAGGTCTGCCTCATTGTTACAACAATTTACTCTAACTATTCTTGCTAGATTCATCTTGGCTGTTTACCTGTTCTCATGTTGCAATACCTTCTATGTTATCTGATACAAATTCAGGTGACAAAATTTGGGTAAGGCGGGGGACAGCATTACCTGGTTTAGATTTCCCCCTCTGAAATTTTTGTCCGGCTCGTTAAAAAAATACGAAAAATACATGTAAACAAATTTTTGTTGCGTATCGTGAAATTTTTCTGCGTATCCCCTCAAAAGAAAAATCTTGGATACGGCCCTGTCTATGAGTAGCGCATGGTCCTGTTGGCTGTTTTCCTTCTTTTTCCTCGTAGCTTGTTAGTCCTTGGGCTAGTTTGGGAAATTCCCTTTTGCATAAATATTTTATACAAAATTGTTATGTTTATATACTTTGAAAAGGGCAGGATATCTAGTCCAAGTTTGAGACTACAAATAATAAGATTTTTTATTGTTGAAGTCACAACCATCTGTACAATTTACATTATTGTTGAATTTCATAGTTGAAGTTACAACCATCTCTACAATTATCTGTACAAGTTACAATCAGTAGGTTACAATTTTTAAACTCAATTTTTTTTCGTTCTTATTTAGAACCTTTAAAAATCGAGCTGTTTAATCTTCTTCTTTTTAAAAGAATGACAACACAAGGTTGCACGGTTGCAATTTTCTATACCAAAAATTTAACTTTACTTTTTTTATTCTTGATTTCACTTTTTTCTAATTTTTTTTCCCACTGAAAGTTAGAAAATAATTATAAATGTCTGTCTGAGAAATATTCCATGCTTATAGCTAGAAAGGATCTAAGGTCACAAGTGAATGACGGGTAGAATCGTCAAGCTCAAAAACCTTAGTTTTACTTATCTTTCAAATTATGAAAATTAAAAGATGGCCATGAATCTTGAGAACAAAGAGTTATGAATTTCATGATAACTTCTTTTCAATTGTCACTTAAATTTAATTACACTATTAGTCGTTCTAATTTGCCGGGAAAGATGTTACAAACCATCGGAGCAAAAAATGAATTTAATAATATTCCGTTTCCGTAGATGGCACTTGTTGACATGCTTGTACTCAGTCGTGTCGCATGAGGAAACTATTTCTTATTCGAAATAAACTATTAAGCGAAGATGACGGTTATTTATATTCTTGAAGAAGCTTCAATTTCAGAGGCAAAACAAATCAGCATAAGAAAATTCTTATAAGAAGGGTTAATAGGTAACATCGTTTTTATTTGGATAAGAATAGCTACAGTTCAAATAAGCGACATATGGATTTTCAGAACAGTCAACTACCATTTTAATTTCTGTCTTTTCGCAACTTTGAATTTTCTTAGACATCCAGCGAAAAGGGTATTTCGGCGCAGCTTTTTTTCTTTTTCACACCGATTTCAAGTTGTGTCCCGCCCACCCCCTTCTCTCCTTGTGAACTTGTATAAATATACAAAATGTGCTGCAACTGAATAACTACATGGATCGATGTGTAGATCAGCCCGCTTCTTAGCTTTAATTGAAATAGGCAATGTAATAGGAATAAATAAATTCTATGAAATAACATCATTGCAAAAACACTACTTTTCTGTTAAAATAGCTCGGTTTTCGTTTTGTTTAACTTGAAAATGTCGTAAAATTTTGACAAACGCAACAAGATAAAGAAAGTTAGAATAGTTTATACAATCCTGTTGGACATTCGTTCATTCCAATTCTCACTTTTTTGCTGAAAAATTTGTTCCAAGTAATTTGTCTGCATACCTTTCAACTAAGCAAAAACTACAAAAGATACAAGAATTCATTTTCAAATTCCTATTAAATTTTCTTGTTCTTCAAATGAATAATTTAGAAAACTTTGTCTGTCTCTTAAAGCCAAAATATTATCCTTGTCTTTACATCCTAGAAATAAAAATATTGTTTGTAAACAGCCTGAAATGATAATCTGGAGTGGAAATTGCTGTTCAGATTAGTTGGTGGAATGCAAGGCCGCCGGCATAAATTTTTCCAGGGTGGGGCCAGACGCCAAAATAGCAGTGGTGGTTGGGTGACAGTTTAGGTGGTTTTGGGTACCAAACTACGACTTTACCCCGAAGAGGACGAACTTGCAATCAATTTAAAATCCCGAGAACCTAATTGAGTTAAAACCATCAATAGCTTTATTTTAGGCTTCCCAGTTACAAAAGAAGTAATGTCACGGTATGGTAGTACTGGATTCAACCAAGTTGATTCTTTTTATTTGTAATGAAATTAGGCTAAGCTTCGTGATCGTTAATTGCGTATCCGCTATAATGAGGGGGGAGGGGAAGTCCTTGTTTAGGTGAGGGTAGGGTACATAAATGCAAAAATACATTTTAATGGACAAACTTCTTACTGTTCATTAGGCTTCAGATAAATGTTGAAAGAGGTAGGGGGAGTAGAAATTAATTAAAATGTTTTTTATACATCTAATATTTTACGTTACCATATCCACCAGCAAAGAGGTGGAAAAGGCAAGGCAGGTCATCATCAGCCCCGCCATGAAATTCCTTTGGGGTGGCAAATACCGCTAGGAACCTAGTTTTCAACGAGTTTAAATAATAATATTTTCACTTTTCTATTTATATGAAGTACTTATGTATTTTAAAAATAGTATGTAATGTATTTATCGATAAGAAAATCCTCTTGTAGAGGTTGTGATGGCTTTAGTTATGTAGAAGATCAAAAGTCTCAAAGAATTTCCATCCATACAAACAATAATACTCCTTTTCATCCAACCAAAATTCTTTAGTAGTCATATTAACAAGGATTTTTACCAGGCATTTTTTTAAGTATATTAAAATTTTATCGAAAATTGAAATTGCGAATCAAACAGTTCGTGGTAACGAACTGTAGTAAGAAGCGACCCGGCCCAATAGTAAACGAAACTCTAAAAAACGGATTTTGATGCTAAGATATACATCAAAAGAATCGGATTTTCATGCTGATTTTAAATATATAAGTTTCATCAAATTTAGTCTTTGTCATCAAAATTTACGAGCCTGAGAAAATTTGCTTTGTTTTGGAAAATAGGGGGAAACACCCCTTAAAAGTAATAGAATCTTAACGAAAATCACACCATCGCATTCGGCGTATCAGAGAACCCTATAGCGAAAATTTCAAGCCCCGATCTAAAAAATGTGGAATTTCGTGTTTTTTGCCAGAAGGCAAATCACGGGTGCGTGTTTATTTTTTTTTTTCCCAGGGGTTATCGTATCGACCAAGTTGTCCTAGAATTTCGCAAGAGGGCTCATTCTAACGGAAAAGAAAAGTTCTAGTGCCCTTTTTAAGTGACCAAAAAAATTGGAGGGCACCTAGGCCCCCTCCCACGCTCATTTTTTCTCCAAAGTCAACGGATCAAAATTTTGAGATAGCCGTTTTGTTCCTCATAGTCAAAAACATAATAACTATGTCTTTGGGAATGAATTACTGCCCCACAGTCCCTGGGGGAGGGGCTGCAAGTTACAAACTTCGACCAGTGTTTACATATAATAATGGTTATTGGGAAGTGTACAGACGTTTTCAGGGGATATTTTTTTTGTTTTTGGGGTAAGGTTGAGGGGAGGGGGCTATGTGGGAGGATCTTTCCTGGGAAAGATGATCATGGGGGAAAAAAAATTCAATGAAAAGGGCGCAGGATTTTCTAAAATTACTATAAAAAAAACAATGAAAAAATAAACATGGAAAAGTTTTTTCTATTGAAAGTAAGGAGTAGAATTGAAACTTAAAACGAACAGAGATTATTACGCATATGAGGGGTTCTAAAAATACTACTACTACTACTACTAATAACTCACTGCAGCACCAAGTCGCCTGAGGCCAACACAGCTACGCACGCTCCTCCTCCAACCTAATCTATTTAAAACCTCCCTCTTTACACCCTCCCAGGAAGTTCCCATTTCCTTTAAATCCTTATTTATGACATCCTCCCAACCCAGACAAGGACGACCTGCTTTCCGTGTAGCCCCAGACGGTTGGCCAAAAAGGACATTTAAAAAGGACGGTTGGGCAAAAAGGACTTTATTTAAAAATAAAGAGCGAGGTATTTAGGAGGAGATAAATACCTCGCTCTTTATGCTATAGTATTTTTAGTAATTTCAACTATTTATTCTACGGCCTTTCTGACTCAGGGATCATTCTTAAAGAATTGGGACAAAACTTACGATTTAGTGTAAAGAGCGAGGTATTAAGGAGGGTACAAACCCCCTCATATACATAATAAAAATTTAAGAATATAAAAGTTTGTTACGTAAGTTAATTCTTAAGTTACGTATATTTTTTACTAATAAGAACATTCGTTAAAAATTAAAATTTATAGTTGCCTTTTTATGTGACCGAAAAATTGCAGGGCAACTAGGCCTCCTTCCCCACCCCTTATTTCTCAAAATCGTCTGATCAAAACTAAGAGAAAGCCATTTAGCCAAAAAAGGAATTAATATGCAAATTTCATTTTAATAATTTATGTGTGGAGAGCCAAAATCAAACATGCATTAATTCAAAAACGTTCAGAAATTACATAAAAAAATCTAGCTTTTTAACTGAAAGTAAGGAGCGACATTAAAACTTAAAACGAACAGAAATTACTCTGTATATGAAATGGGTTGTCCCCTCATCAACGCCTTGCTCTTTGCGCTAACGTTTTTAATTGTTTTAAAAAGTAGAATTGTGGCCAAGAGTCAAACTTTAGCGTAAAGAGTGAGGCATTGAGGGGGGGGACAACCCATTTCATATACGGAGTAATTTCTGTTCGTTTTAAGTTGTAATGTCGCTCCTTACTTTTAGTTAAAAAAACTAGTCTTTTTTTATGTAATTAAAACGTAGGACGGTACTAATCAACGTATAACTATTGATTGACACATTTTAAAGGCAACTAACTGGGAATTTAAGGGACTTACAACTCGAATTATATCTTGATTAGACCCAGGTATGATCTGGAAAACAATCAAAAATTAAATAAAAAAGAGCTTTTCAACTGGAAGCAAGGAACAGATTTGAAACCTGTTTGAACCGATTATTCTTTGTATAAAGATGCTGTCTCCTCCTTAGCTCTTTATTCTTTACCGTGAAGTTTGGGTTTTTTTAAGTATATTAAAATTTTATCGAAAATTGAAATTGCGAATCAAACAGTTCGTGGTAACGAACTGTAGTAAGAAGCGACCCGGCCCAATAGTAAACGAAACTCTAAAAAACGGATTTTGATGGACTTACAACTCCAATTATATCTTGATTAGACCCAGGTATGATCTGGAAAACAATCAAAAATTAAATAAAAAAGAGCTTTTCAACTGGAAGCAAGGAACAGATTTGAAACCTGTTTGAACCGATTATTCTTTGTATAAAGATGCTGTCTCCTCCTTAGCTCTTTATTCTTTACCGTGAAGTTTGGGTTTTTTCCAAATTTTGGAAGAAAATTTCAATTGGTAAAAAAAAATCAAAGCACTAAAAAACTAAGGTTAATGAGCAAGGTGTTGAGAAAGGGGAAAGTCCCCCTTATATACAGAGTAATTTATATTTGTTTCAAGTTTTAAACTTGCTCCTTACTTTAGTTGAAAAACCCTTTCTATCTGTTTAATTACATTTCATGCAACTATAAAGTTTTATGAATGCAATACATACAATACTAATGCAGAAAAAACGATCAATATTTCAATGATCTCTGTTTGTATTTTAATGGGTAATCAAACAGTTAGCGGTAACGAACTGTAAGTAAGGAGCTACCCCGCTCAATAGTAACCAAAACTCTAAAAAAACGGAATTTTGATACCAATTGACATATAAAAAAAAATCGGCTTATAATGCTGATTCCAAATATACAAGTTTACTCTTACCCATCAAAAGCTACGATTTTTGGAAAAAAGAGGAAAAGACCTCTTGAAGTATAAGAACTCACACCATCATATTCAGTGTATTAAAGAACCCTACTGTAGAGGTAGCTCATGTCTCATAGCTCATGTCTCATAGCTCATGTCTCATATCTCTAAAAATGTTGAATTTTAGAATTTTGCCAGAAGAAAAATCACAGATGCATGTTTATATGTTTTGTTTTGTTTTGTTTCTTTTTCCAAGGGTGATCGTATTAGCCCATCACTTCGCTCTTTCCACTAAAGTTTAAATTTTATCCCAATTCTTTAAAATGACTCCCGAAACGCAAGGGTCGCTTAATTATAACAGTAATTACAAAAAATACACAAAACAATAGCCTACTTACAAAAACTAAGATATAAACTCCTTTCATTCAGTTTTGTTGAGCAATGCCGAAGCGTCGGACGGATATTTTTAATAATATCGACAGTTTTGAACTTGGTTATCCAACACCAAAATATTTAATGCCTTTAGACTCAGTGGTTATAAGAAGTAACACATTATCAAAGTAGTTTGTTCAGAATAAAACTTTAAAACTAAGAATATTAAAACTAGAATAAAAAAAGTGCTTAATTCAATATTTTTAACTTAATTTTGAATACCAAAAGCCAGTATATTTGACACCTTTATACTTCATGACTGTAAAAAGTTAAATCTTGTTCAAAGTGACAACTAGATAAATACAACCACACCTGAAAAAAAAATGATAATAAAACACAAAAAACGTATCCGTTCAGAGGGAAAATACAGACATTCCCATCATTCGGTTCAGGGGAAATATTTCTGATTATAGTGGCTTCATATATCAGCTCATGGGTACTCTTGCAACGCAAGCAAAAGTTGACGGCATTTTCTTACCAAAATTGCCCCTTATTATGTTTTTTTCCTTGTTTTTTTTCCAGAATTATATGAACTTTCTTGTGTTCTAATAACTGCACTAATTACTAATAAATAAATACATAGTTAAATTAAAAAAAATATTGTGGAAAATTGGCTAGGGGTCACTCAGTCACAAATTAGAACTTATATTTTTCTTATTACGGGTCAAAATTTGTTGACAGGCAGCCAACAATTGGGCAAGAAACATTTTTTCCAAGGTTTTCCCCTATTTTGCTCTCTTTGCTTTGGTTTCCTCATAATTGTTTATAGTCCCAAAATTTGCCCCCCCCCTGCCGGCGCCCATGGTGGTATGTTAGAAAATATATCTTTAGAGTGGTTCTAGTTAAAGGGTCCACCAATAACATTTAAGGAACATCAAATTTCTTGTTTTGACAAATGTTATCATTTTATTCAGTTATTACAGATAAATTCAGGTGATAATATGATTTATATCGATACATAAATATATATGTTAATTCTTCCCTAAAAATTAACTCTTTTTGTTGTCGTCATTCTCCCCCTTTGCTTCTTTTTAACTATGTTATTGATATCATACAAATTCAATTAATCAATCCAAACAATACGTTTGCATATGGATTGGCTGAATTTAATCTTATGACCCTGAATTCATGAATTAATAAGGGGAGGGGAAGGTATATCTCCCATAGATTTTTGGATTTTCCTGAAATTGTTATATTTTTTTAACACATTGCCACAGAAAAAATTTGTTGTCCGATTGTTTTACTTTGTCAGGTATTTTTTTGCAACTGGTGCCCCAAGACGTAAGCCAAGCATGTTGTAGCAATTTTCTAAGCCCTCAGCCTGGTCTTTCAAATGAAAAGGTAAGAATAAGAATGAAATTCGAGCAAAAATAGTTTAAAACCATATTGACTGAATTATACTTTATGTATTTGGCGTGAAGCGTCTTGAATACAATGCAAAAAAGCCAGAAATAGCAGTTGAAAATTAACTTATCAGTTGTTAACTATCATTGTAGCTTTTCACTGTAACTTAATGCTGTAGTATTAATCATCAGTTAAATTAGCGTTAACTCTTTGCATCCTTTTTGCATGTTGCACAACATGCTCCAAAGAAGAGACTACCAAATTTACGATTTTGTCTATAAATATTTTAATGATATTCTGTCTTATTCATTTGCCTATTTTCTTTCTACTGTGATTAGAAACTAAGGTTCCTGGGAATATTGCAAAGGAAATCCGGGATATAACTCGAGCATCACTGATCTTTATAAATTTTGCACAAAGTCTTCGGGATTTAATCTAAATCAATACCGCAATGAGAAGATTTATCCTCGCAAAAAAAGAAACACAAGCCATTTTTAATATCTCTTTTCCATTTTTAATTGATTTATTTTTGCAGCAATTTCTTTTCCCCGTTTCCTTAACGAAAGTAAAACAGTTCAAAATAGGTATGATACCTTTTTATTGACAGTGAAATATAAAATTATTTAACTGGATATTTCGAACAAATATACAGTGTTTATCATCAGGAGTAAAATCATCAGCGGGTAGTTATCTACCCGTTTCCTTATTTGAGTGTTTATATTATTGAGTGGGCGAAAATTTTGTTTTTCACCTGATACTTAATAAGTACCCTGGGGCTTCCCTGCTCGTGCATTCACGCGTATGTTGTATATTTTGGTTCATAAATGTCTTTCTCTGTCACTTTGTTGCTTTAAATTACTAGAACATTCTTTGACTATTTAGAAGGAAACCTTCACTAGTAGCTGAGTTTTTTTTAGATAAACAAAGCATGTTTTTGAATGGTTTGTGGGAAAGTCTTTGTTTCGGTTTTTACAAACAATATTCATATATATACTCTCCTGATCTAGGCTGGAATTAAGTGCTAGGTTTTACCTGATTCCGGAAGCAAACGTCCGTGTAGCAAACGTACATATCCATTTATTTGATGGGAATGGGTTGAATTTTGAGGGAGAGGAGCTGTATAACAAAATCAAAAGTTATATAGAAAATTTTAAAAGATCACGAGAAAATTATAAGCATCTCTAAAATTTTGGGAGGCACAGGCTCAAAGCCCCTTTCTCCCTATGCTCTTACCTAGCTCTGGATTCTTTGGAGGTGCAAAATATAAATATGGGACTTTTAAAAGAGTATCAAAGAAAAGTTGCAGTGTCTTCCATTCCTTTATGCCGTGAAAAAAAAGGATAAAAATATTAATTTTTGCATAATTGTAAAAAATTGCTTTCTTTGTTTCTTGCTTTTTTCTTCTTTTTTTTCTTCTCCCCGCGAGTGATTCCTCCTAACCAGTGGTTTGAGAATATCACAGAAGGGCTCATTCGAAAGGAAATATAAATTCTAGTGCCGTTTCTAAGTAGCAAAATAAGTGCTGCATGAATGCGGTGTTTTCTGCTATTCTGCAACTCAAAACAACAATGTATTTCAACCACAGATGGCCAAATCCTTAAGTGGTCGTTCACACGGGTCTTGGTCGTAGTCACAGCTACCACTACGACTTGGCAAAAATTTTCCGTTCGTACGGGTCTCAGAGTCTCAGTGGTAGGTTCAATAATAGTTCAGTTTGGACCAACTCTAACTCTAATTATTCTGTTTTGGAGGCCATTATGTCACTCGGTGGTGTATTGACTCTTAAATAACGTGTAGTCATTGCGAGGTCTCAAGAAGTACGTTCTTAGACCAAATCTTGGAAGCTTCATTGAGCATAAATTAAATATTGAAGTAGAGGGATGTGTATACTATGATTTCCCTCCTAATCTCCATTTATTCTGAAAAATAGTTTTCCACTAAGTCTGTAATCTGGATCTTGTAGGATGACAGCTCCCCTCTTGTTGAGCAACTATATTAGAATCAACACAAAATACCAATCTCTATACCTACCTGCACACAAGGCCCCTATAAAAATATTTGCTCGGAGAGTTGTCCTCGAAAACCGTACAAAGGACTACCCTGAAATGCTTTTCCATATTCAGACACCCCCTCTCCTTTTAGAAATATTTTACATTTTTTCACGAATATTACAAATTAATGTACAAAACAAGGATTGGGGAAAGCTAATCGAGGAGCAATGCGTTTTTAAATTCTCTTGATAATTGCTTGCGTCTCCAAGAAGACAGAAAACTTTTTTTCCGCCAGTAGCAATATATATATATATATATATATATATATATATATATATATATATATATATATATATATATATATATATATATATATATATATATATATATATATATATATATATATATATAATATATACATTCCTAAATAGAGACTTGGGTGGATACACATTCAACCCTATATACACAAAATTAATTATAGAAAATAATAACTGCAGATTAACTGCAGAGAAGGCAAATATCTCAATAAGAAATTATTCCAATTTTTAATAAATACAGTTAGTCCAATGAATGAACTTTTTTAGCTTGTAAAATGTTAGCTTTTATCACACAGTCTTAGCTGAACTTTTCGTTAAGAAGTAACGATGCCAAGGCTATTTGAAAAAAATGGATTTTTAGCCGAGAGCTTTTATTGTAAGTGTTTTATTGTTTATTATTTTCTTTGCTAAAGACGCCCCTTAGATATAGGGCCGAAATATTCAAATAGGTTTTGTTGGTTCACTGTTTTGTGAAACAAGCCTCATTATTCTCTCTTCTGTGGTTGTATATATATATTCAAAATAAAACAAAATAGGAACGAATAGAAACAAGCCCAATTCCAAAAGAACTACAAGATTAACTGCAGAGAAGGCAAATATCTCAATAAAAAATTATTCCAATTTTTAATAAATACAGTTAGTTCAATGAATGAACTTTTTTAGCTTGTAAAATGTTAGCTTTTATCACACAGTCTTAGCTGAACTTTTCGTTAAGAAGTAACGATGCCAAGGCTATTTGAAAAAAAATGGATTTTTAGCCGAGAGCTTTTATTGTAAGTGTTTTATTGTTTATTATTTTCTTTGCTAAAGACGCCCCTTAGACATAGGGCCGAAATATTGAAATAGGTTTTGTTGGTTCACTGTTTTGTGAAACAAGTCTCATTATTCTCTCTTCTGTGGTTGTATATATATATACATATATGTATATATATATATATATATATATATATATATATATATATATATATATATATATATATATATATATATATATATATATATATATATATATATATATATATATATATATATATATATATATATATATATATATATATATATATATATATATATATATATATATATATATATATATATATATATATATCGAGTATCATTTTAATCAAATGTCAAATAATAAATATTTTAATAATCCTCATCAAGCAATGTGCACTTAAAATAAATGTATCTTTAATTATTTGAATAACTCATAATTTTTCCACTATTGTCAAAAGCAATTTGCTTTGGATTTCGGAATTTATTTTTGTCCATTTGTGGGGCTCGATTGGGCCCAATCGCTCTAACCACCCTTTATCTGGCGCTGAATAATATTGAGCAATTTAAACAAGGTGGCCGGGGGGCTAGGGGGTTTGAATCCCCCCACCCCGCCCCAAAATGTTTGTCTAACTCATAAAAATGACACAAAAATGGATATAAACAAATTTTTCATGTGTTTTTTGAGGGTTTTTTTCCGTGACCACCTCCGCCTTCGAACAAATCCTTGTGTAAAACACCCTCCAAAACAAAATCATGGTTACGGCTCTCAATTATTGATACGAGATCAGTTAGAAGTTTACATGGATGGCAATTTTTGAGAAAAAGCTAAAAATGACTAAAAATAACAGAGCCACACAAAATGAAGCCACACAGTTTTCTTCAGTTTCACTGTATTTCTGGATTTTACAGGTGCCTCTATAAAACAGGCTAATGCATATTATATTTTGCGGCTTTTACTCGAAACGTATATGCTTGGCAGTAATAACCAGTATCACAAACTTAGAGTTATTTCTATTCTATGAGTCAGGTCCTAACTTAGGTTGTTTTTTCTTCTATTCAATGGCAATAATGAGTACTCATACATATTTCATGAATGTGAATCCAACTCAGCTTACTTAGGGGGATTCTAATACTAATTAGACACGGTTAGGGCTATCCCAATCAGATATGGTCATTGGATAAATTGGGAAAATTGTGAGACTTCCCCTATTTCCATTTTGTTTTTAAAAGTATACAGTATATTAGTTTTATTGCGCCTCATATTTTTCCGTATCAATTCAACTATTAGCTGATATTACGGAAGGTTCTTTTAGAAACTGCAAGGATACAAACTTTAAATACATTTGGCTGGAGATGTTGGTGGGCTAAGGAACTAATGGAGAGCAAGGGTATTGCCCCTTCTTACTGAGAACATTGAAACTTAAGTAAAGCATAAAACATTATGTACGGGACTAAGTCGTCCTTAGTGTACATGACCAGCTGTTACGTCAGTGTAAATTGGTTTCAGGTTAAAAAATTTGTGACCATATTGGCATTACCGGGACTTTCTCTTCTCCACAGAAGGAAGGAAAATAAAGCATTGAGCTATATATATATATATATATATATATATATATATATATATATATATATATATATATATATATATATATATATATAATAAGTTGTTTGTTTGTGTGTCTGTCTGTCTGTCCGCATATGACGTCTGAATTATTTCATCATATACCAATTCAAAAACGAATGTATTCAAGCCGAAGTAGCTGAGTTGGTAAAGCGTTATGTTCCAGGTTCTAGGTCCGAGAGGTTCCAGGTTCGAACCTTGGCTTTAGCATTAATACAAAAGAAGAAAAAACTAAAAAAGGTAAAAACTACAAAAAAAACTAAAAAGAAAATACAAAAAAAACTAAAAAAGCTAAAAAACTAAAAAAAAAATAAAACAAGGGTAAAACCTACAAAGAAACTAAAAAGAAAAAAAAACAACTAAAAACTAAACAACAACGAAATTGAAGACTGGGACACAAATGACGACCGAGAATAATTTCTTAGACCACACTGCTTTTCCATTTACGAAACAAATAATTGAAGAAAAAACGGGTTTAATTTTTTTATAATAAAGCAGTGACAACAAAATAAAATAAAAACTACACTTTAACTAACAAAAAATAAAAATACTCCGAATATTTCGGCCCCACCTCCGGGAGCCTTTCTCAACGGGGGAAAAAAACAAAAATTTTCTCCTTTTTTGTTTTTTTCCCCCGTTGAGAAAGGCTCCCGGAGGTGGGGCCGAAATATTCGGAGTATTTTTATTTTTTGTTAGTTAAAGTGTAGTTTTTATTTTATTTTGTTGTCACTGCTTTATTATAAAAAAAATAAACCCGTTTTTTCTTCAATTATTTGTTTCGTAAATGACGACCGAGACACAGGGAATATAAAACTCAAAGAGATATTATAGACTGGGACACCGGGACACAAATAACGACCGGGACGCAGGGAATATAAATGACGACTGGGACACAGGGACACAACTACAACGGGGACGCCGGGAGGCACAGGGGGGATATATAAATGACGATGGGGAAACAGGGAATGTTTGATTAGCAATCACCATCAACAAATCTCAAGGACAATCATTAGAATAAAGAGGTATAGATCTGAATACGGATTGTTTTTCCCATGGACAATTATATGTTGCATGTTCAAGAGTCGGTAAACCTGACAATCTATTTATATGTACAGACAATGGGACAGCGAAGAATGTTGTATATTCGCAAGTTTTACGTAGTTAAAAACATATATATATATATATATATATATATATATATATATATATATATATATATATATATATATATATATATATATATATATATATATATATATATATATATATATATATATATATATATATATATATATATATATATATCACCCCAAAAGCTAGTATATATATATATATATATATATATATATATATATATATATATATATATATATATATATATATATATATATATATATATATATATACTAGGTGTTGGGGTGGTGCGAAGCGCCACCATATAGCTTTTTCAGTCTTATGCAAACTTTGATGATAAAAGTTAAAATTAGGTTAGTAAATAACTTAGTCAAACTCAAAACGATCAGAAATTAACATGAGTAGGGCCGATGCCCATCATGCAGGGTTCCCAACTGAACACATTTTATGTCAAAGGGACACATTCCCATGTGCTAGGACACAATGACATAAAATTGTAAAAAAAGTGACATATTTTAGAAATTTGGGACATAAAATGAATAAAAAAGGAACACATTTTGTAAATTTAGGTAGCATATTCTCCAAAATAAGGGATTTACGTGTTTATACGAGTTTCGTGCTTTCACACTTTGTCATTTTGTATGAATGTTTTATATGTATTTTTTTTTTTTTTCATTATATTTGATAGTAATTGGCCGCTTTGAAAGAGGCTTACAAAGCGTCTTTTGGTCAATAATACAGCTATTAAAAAGAAATAAGAAAAAAAATACTGTCTAGTTTCTAAGATTTCAAGATGGACACATTTTACCTAAAAAACGACGCATTTCTGGATGCCCAGGGGACACATTCATGGGCAAAAAAATTGACAACCCTTCCTTCATGGCTTCTTAACACCAGAAGATATTTTGTACTTAACTGAAAACAAGAAACATTTATTAACTTTATTTTCTTTAAGTCCTAAATTATTAAGACTTTAAGGAATAAGTATTAGTATACTGAACTGTTAATCCACATTCATTTGTTGTTGCTTATCGGTAATCTAAGAAAACATGAGATTTTGGAAGGGGGCAGGCCCCGAGGTGCTCCATTGTACGTCCCTACCTCATTTTATCATTTAATCACATATAATTTTCAAGTTCAACCCTAGTTACTACCTGGTTACAGGACTAGTTCGTCCTCTAATTATGACCTGTTTTCCCCTAGCAGTCAACTTCTTTTTGGTAAGATAATCTGCGCACTTCTTCTTAAAGCAGAGAAAGTCTACTCGCAGGAAATACTAGAAGGTTTATCTTAGTCATTATTTGGAAAGCGATGAGCTGCTTCTGTGGCGAAGATTCGGAATCGGATATAATCCTTGAGCTGATGATTGATGATCCATTCAAAATTGCTAATATAGGTCAGATTTTCCTTTCAACTCACTGACTGCTCTTTGAGAGATTAAGGAAAATCTTTGGGTTGCTTTATTTGTTTAATTGCAGAGGCAGATCTAGAGCAAAATCTTGAGGGAAGCCCAATGTGACAAGGGCGCCAATGAACAAAATCTATATGACAAAGGTGCCAACAATTGACCAAATTGACAAATTTATTCTAAGAAAAAGTAGAAAAAAGGAAGGAGGGTACCAGAAAAAATATTAGGGGGCCCGAGGTCCTACAGATTTATAGTTCTTTCATAATTCCAGTAGATATTCAATAAGTACATTAAAAATTACTCTAAACTCTATTCATAGCATTGCGTTTACTTCATTTATGTGTACTTAAGCTTTGTGCTTTTAGAAGTTGAATCTGAGTACCTTTTTTTAGCCTTGTTACAAGGAAACTTGCCTTTGGGCTGCCAGTTCATCTTTTCCAAAGACACGGTAATGAGGGGAAGTGATTAGAATTTATTACCCTCTCGAAAGTAAGTCAATGATTCAAAAAACTGGTTGCTTCTAAGATTATACCGCATTTATAAATTCTTGTGTTTTTGCGTGAACAAATATTTGGATGACCAAAGGGCTTTAGATCCTACACTGACAATACCATTAACTTAGCTCATTAATACAATAATTCATTCTAATGGCTCGTGCTCGTGATCTATACTCTAATAGCAACAGTTCATGCTTACTCAGCTAATTACTTGTACCTACAATAAGATTTACCATCTGAATTTTTGTTCGATGTTTTTAGAATGTATTTCATAACGGTGCATAACCTGAAATCAAATCCTATTTTCTAAAAACTAAACATTTGCAATACATGCCCCTAGAAAGACCGAAAATTCTTTAACATATGATTTGGCCTTGACAAGATTAACGTTAGACCTCAGAGAGCTGCCAATATCGTTGTGAGTCTCTCAGCTGGATGACCTGCTAGGAACAGGTTTATGCTTTCTTTACCCTCCCTTGCACTTTAAAGTATCCAAAACTCAAGTATACAACAATTGAGGTCCACAGGGACACCAATCCTCTGCAGCCACTACGTGTTTTGTCAAGCGGATCTTAAGCTAGGTAAGAACCACCGTTTCCAGTTCAATAAGGCCTCGTATGAGCGTTTTTATGGCCCCTCCTAGATATTGTTGATAGTTTTTTTTCTTATAAAATAACACTGATAAAAATGAGCATAGGATGTCATAATGCTGGAACTGGAAACCTGGTTTGAAAACTGGAATCTAAGAACTGTGGGCTGGGGTTTGCCAAACAGAATTTTGGTAGTATGATCTCTGTAGGTAGCGAATTGCTTAGTAACATGATACTTTTTGGACTGAGATATGCTGTAGACCAAATTTTAAGAGAAGAACAATGTAGTCGTAGACAAGGTAGAGGATGTGTCGACCAAACTTTCACTCTTGGGTTAATAATTGAGAAGTGCCTGAGTTGTCAAACACCTCTAGTCCTCAGCTTTATAGATTATGAGCAAGCGTTCGATTCTGTTGATAGATGACCTTTAGCAAAGTTATATATCCTTGTATATCCTTGTCAAAGTTCATATCCTTGTATGGTATACCAGACAAACAAATTGAAGTGATTAGTGTTATGTACGAGATTAACACTGCTGAGGTTAAGGTAGGAAATGAGGTTAGCAGTAGGTTTTTTTATCAAGTCAGGAGTTAAGCAGGGTTGGGCTCTATCCCCCTTTATATGGATCAATTTGATAGACTGTGTGTTAAAAAGCACAAGAAAGGCAATGGCAGACCTTGGAATTAAATGAGCAGGAAACACTCTACTGGAATTATGATTATATTATGCTGAAGGGTTAAGCATCCTAGATGAAAGTGGGAGCAAAATGAATGAACCTTTAGAGGTTTTGTGAGTTCAGGGTGTTAGAATAGGTTTGAAAATTAATGTAAAGAAGACTAAGTCACTATGGCTAGGAATAAGTGTAGATGAAAAGGTGACGTTGAATAACGAAATGATTGATCAGATGGGCAGCTTCACTTACCTTGGTAATATTATTAACAAAGACGGTGGGAACAGTGAATATATTAAAAGCAGATGAGCCAAGGGTCAGGATGTTTTTTCACAGTTAAATTTTTTGGTAGAATAGGAAGATAAGTCTGCAAACGAAGATTATAATATTGGAAGCTAAAGTGATGACATTCGTCAAATATGGCTTCGAAGCTTGGGCGCTCTGAAAGCAAGTAAGTAAATAAGTATGACGGCACTGGACCCTTAAGGTCCAAACCGGTGGTGCTGATCTCCGTTTCGTGGGTCTTCAGCCAGGAAGAGCAACGAGGGCCTGGAGGCCAGCCATCCTGTGCGTTCGCACACCCTTCCTGGTTACCTTCCCCAGATTTCTCCATTGAAAGTCAAGAAAGTCGACTCTGGCTGAGCTTACAGAGTCACGCCACTGACCCCCGTCCCAAACCAAATAACTGGCTTTGCTAGGGATCAAACACGTGCCCTTTGGACAAAGAATTCTCAAACCAGCGCGCCAAACACTTTGCCAGGAATGCGTTCGAAACAGGGGATGAATATCTGTTGGATGTTTTCTTGAAAAAATGGCCCACGGATTGTTCTGAGTACCCGGCTGACTGACCGTATCTCAAACAGTAGGCTGTACGAAAAATTTGGTCCATTTCACTTTCTAAGGCTATACTGAAAGAAAGGTTGATATGGCTAGGGCACGTTCTCGGATGAGGTATGACAGATTGCCGAAGATTGCCCTTTTCGGCCAACCGTCTAGGGTTAAACGGAAAGCAGTTCGTCCTCATCTAGGCTGGGAGGATATCATAAAGAGAGATTTAAAGGAAGTGGGAACTTCTTCGGAGGTTGTAAGGAGGGAGGCTTTGAATATATTGGGATGGAGGAGGAGTGTGAGTAGCTGTGTTGGCTTCAGGCGGTTTGGTGCTGCGATGAGTTGTTAGTAGCAGTAGTTTTTTCCCTCCACCGGTTGAGTTTTATTGGGTCTTTTCTAGGATTGAACCAGGCATATTGGCAGGAGGTGATCTATGGGGGAGAGGGTTAAAAGTTTTTTTTTTAATTGAGGAGATTATGCAAATGTCAAGGTTTTGTGTTTATTGAGGCATAAAGGTACTCTTCTCCGCTTGGAGCGCAAGAACTGAATTTTGTGCTTGTTGAATGTGGGGTCAATTTTTTTTTTTTTAGTGCTAACTTCTGCATGAGCGAAATTTTGCCTGTTTATATTTCGTGTCACTTGAACTTTTCTGGCAAAATTTCAATTGGTTATGTTTTGCATGGCCAAAATGTGGCCTGGTAGTAACTTTATTTGGGTGAGTTTTATTTGACTTAAAATAGTATGGTTTAAATTTAGCTTTGTTTAAGTTTTGCAGGCAATCATTATCGTTAAATTTTCTGTCAAGTTTTCCCTTAAGTTAGCCACTAAATTTTCTGTTAAGAGTTCAATTCCAACTTTATCTGATCATATTCCTAATTTTGGCATCGCTTTAAGCCCGAGAATCAAATGAAGACCATTATGACCTGTGCTTCGTTCAGGAAACATGCATTGTATTTAGCGAACGAACACATTTGACCCGATACAACCAAATGTAAAATAAAATATTTATAGTTCTTTTCAGCCCTGTTGGGCTCTAGGGATAGTCTGGTTTGATCAAACAGCCATCCAGTTGGTCGAGTGTGAAATAGGCTCAACATCGTTAATTTTTCTGGGTCTTATATAAGCTAGTCTCTATGCATGTAGCCTAGTCTCTATACCTGCAGGTTGGATGTCCAGCCAGCGGCTCACAGACCACACTGAGGCCCGCCTGTGATTTTCATAAGGCCTGCAAATCATTTTCAAAGCGTGCTTTTATACAAATGTACCCAAATTGTATCCATTTTATACCCGTTTATTTGGAATTTCAAAGGTTCTGTGACCCATTGTATTATATCAAGTGACAATGCGGCCCACCATAATAAAAGATTGGGCATTCCTGCTCTATGCAATCGAGAATATTGTAAATAGTGGCCATACTCTTGTGCCGCTGCTATCAATTAGCTAGTTTATACATAAATTTTAATATTAATATTAATACATAAATAATTTTTTTTTTTAATTGTAAAAAAAATTGAAATAAAGGGAAAGAAAAAAAAACATGTTATAATACGTTGCACAATGATTATTTATAATAATTGCGGGTATTAATAAAAGCATTCAAGTTATACCAAACTTAAGCTCACGCTATTGCACCTTAGTTATTTTATAGAAAATAGTTGATGCGAAAGCATACAGCGAAAAATTAAAACTGTACTGAATTGGTCCATCAAAACTATTAAAACACTAGTAACTTGAACGTGAACGTTCGATTAAGGTATAAAGAAAGAACTAAAGAAGTTAAAAATCCATTGTCTTTTTTCGTCCTAGAAAATCAGACTGTTTCTCGAAAATGAAGCCGATATGAAAAAAACGCTGAACCATCAAAACTCATTATTCATGCTAAAAAAACTGCAATAAAAACAAAGACAACGGACATTAAAGCCTGAAGATGCGTCTCTGTAGAAAGGCACACTTTTAGGCGGAATAAATGTATTATTCCTATAATGGGTATATAATACCAATTACAAAAAAAACTGATTTTGCCTAAAAGCTGTATTTGTAAGTGAAGCATGTTTTGAGCTTATCAAATAAAGGATAGTTCAACTATTATTTTTTTTTAGCTTATTTAATGGCAATTACGTAATCCAAATGATAGCAGGTAACAATAAGTAATAACAAGCAATAAAACACGAAACAGAATTTATGATGCTAAAACTGCCTAACGTAAATACTAACGAACTGAAGTAAGAATTGACTTGGACCAATAGTAACCAAACCTCTTAAAAGAGAATTTTGAAAACAATTAATGTATCGATATTAATGCATTGGTATTAATTCTAAATTTTTTTATTCATTAAGTTTAATGTAACCCTTCAAAAGCTACTAGCCTGGAAAAATTATCCTGATTTTCAAATTAAGGGGGAAACATCCCCAGAAAGGCAATTGAACTTAATGAAATTCCTGCCATTAGACTCAGCGTATCAGAGAACCGTACTGTAGAGGTTCAAGTTCTCATCTATGAAAACATAGGATTTCGTTTTTTTTCCCGAAATAAAGTTCTCAGATTCGTGGTTATTTATGTTTTTCCGAGGTGATCGTAACGAACCGAAGGTCCCAAAACATTGAAAGAGGGCCTATTTGAACGAAAATTAAAAGTTCTAGTGCCATTTTTAAGTGACCAAAAAGAATGTGCTACGGGAAAGTGGCATTTCCGCCATTTTCCGGTGCCAAAGTACGACTGTACTCCAAAGAGGACCAAGTTGCTATCAAATGAAAATTTGTCGACTGTCATCTATTTGAAAGTATGATTAAGTTTAGATGGTTGTCCCAGTTTTTTAAGAACAACTGTTGAAACACACAAAGCTTTTTTTAAAGTACTAAAAGGTTTCAGTGTAACGACCAAAATGTTGAGTGGGGGGGGCAGCCCCCTACTCACATATAGGAAATAATTTCAGTTTGTTTTAAGTTTTAATGTCAATCCTTACTCTCTCTTGAAGAAACTTGCTTTTTTTTCATTTAATAATTGTTGGGTCGAGTCTATCACCGTTAAAATGTCCAAAAACTGCCAGGGTCTTCAGTGCTTCAGATTTAGTTTGGTTTACGGCCGGGTCCTATATACCCGAAAAGCATCTAATCTGTCCTGATATATTTAAAAAGTTTGAAATGTATAGTAATCTACTATAATTATAGAAATTTGGGCTGATGAAGTTGCCGCACTAACTCAATATATCTGTTCAGCTTTTCTTTGTGGTGCCAAGAGAACCAAACTTCTGTCCTCACCGAGAAGAGGTCGAAATCAAATAATTTGATCAAAAACAATTTTCTTAGTATTTTACGTGATAGGGAGGGTAAGTGATCCCATCCCAAAAACATCTCTGATAATGGTTTAAATAATTGACAATAATAATACAAATGGAAAGCCACTATAGCTGTAATAAACTATTTTATTAATCTTTTACAACAGGATGGCATAACCGCAGCCCACATGTTACCCCCTTTGAACATTTCTTGGCCCACAAGAGTCGTCATACTTTTACAAAATATAATGGCCAGAGTAGTGAAAATCCATTAATAAAATAAACTGACTATTATTCTCATTTCTGTATTCAAAAATTAACTGTTGGAATTCTGAGAAAAGATTAACTTCAATTCTAAAGATATTCGTAAAAAATTAACGTATATTTGAAACATTAGAATCAAAAACCATTTTTCGCAATCCTTTCGTCACTAAAGAAAAATTATTTAAAATTGAGGAATTTGGTACAAAAACTTGGTACCAATTGTGGCTCAATAAACATCAGCGAATAGTTTTTGTTTCGCAGTGAAATCGACCAAACACAAAACACGCCTAAACAAACGGGCGCCCACCTGAAATACCTAATATTATGTGGAAATATCAATTTTGAGCCCTATTTACAAACGTTAATTGTAAGGGTGGAAAAACAAATACCACCTAAATGAAATAAATATTTTTCGAACATTTCTTTATTTCACGTAATATCAATATATTTTAGATTTCATTTTGAGCGCCGAGTATTTCTTTACGATGTGCATATAGTGTCATTATCGTTATATTAGCTATGTTGCAAGTAATAATATATATAAACAAAGTAAGAATATATTATTATGTTTTAATTGTTCACTCCGAATAATGTCTATGGTGGGTCTGAATCTAATATGAGAGCATATATTTTTATGTGCCGACCGCGGAGTAATGATACAGTTCCAAAATGGCCAGCAAGATCATTTGGGTTGGCCACCTGAGAGAGTTATACAATGCTCCATGGTTTTGTGGTCTGAAGCCGATAATTTTAAAGCATGTTAGCAAATATTATTGTAAGTTGATCCGTGGTGTTGTCAGACATTGAACTGATATGCTCGTTTCAAAGCAACAATGTGACCTGGTTCACTTCCATGAGCGTTGGTAACATTCAACCTCGAAGGAAGTTCCAGATTGAAATTCAATCCTAATTGTGCTTGGTCCGAGATTATCTTTCAGAACACATGTATGCTAAAATTCTCTGATTTCCTGTATGTGGGGGTTGCTTCAAACTGCTCAGTCTTATGGAAAGTCTTACAATATTGTTATTATTTCTTATTTATTTAATCTCAATTAATAAACAGGAATAAGGTTTGCTGTTTTAAAATACAAAAACAAGTTTTTTCAAATGAACGTAAGGAGCAACGTTAAAACTTAAAACGAGCAAATATTATTCTATATATGAGGGGATGACAGATTGCCGAAGATTGTCCTTTTTGGCCAACCATCTGGGGCTACACGGATAGCAGGTCGTCCTCGTCTGGGTTGGGAGGATGTCATAAATAAAGATTTAAAGGAAATGGGAATTTCCTGGGGGTGTAAAGAGTTAGGCCTTGAACAGATTAGGCTGGAGGAGGAGCGTGCGTAGCTGTGTTGGCCTCAGGCGGCTTGGTGCTGCAGTGAGTAGAATTAGTAGTAGTAGTAGATATCCCCTCCTCAATATTGCTCTTCACGCTAAAGGTTTTTAGTATTTTAACAAAGTATCTTATTTTAATTAAATGGCCCTTGTGTTTCATGAGTCATGCTTAAAAAAATTGGACAGAAAGTCAAACTTGACCGTAAAGAGTGAGGCCTTCAGGAGGGGTTCGCCCTCATATAAGGAATAATTTCTGTTCATTTTAAGTTTTAATGTTAGCACGCTACACTTGAAATCCTTTGTCCGTGAGAATAGGGATCGGAGTCCCAGTGTCGCTGGTTATTTGGTTTAGAACAGGGGCAAGTGGCCCTGTAAGCTCAGCCAGAGTCGACCCTGTGCTAAATGGATTCCTGGAGAAATCTGGGGAAGATAGACAGGAAGGGTGTGTGAAAGCATAGGATGGCTGGCCCCCAGCTTCTCATTACACTTCCTGGCTGAAAGACCATGAAACAGAGATCAGCACTGCCGGTAAGGACTGTAAAGTCTTGCGTCGTATTATTTACCTTTTTCAATGCCTAACTTTCATTTAAAAAAAACTTGTTTTCTTTAATTTCTTATCTGCTTTAAATAATGCCGGGAAATACACCTCCCTCCTCCATATGAAGCTCCCTCAAGAAAATTTTTCTTTGGAAAGTTCCTTCCGCGTAAAATCTCCCCACCCCGAAAATTCTATCTTCACTAAAAATTCCCCCAGAAAATTTTTTGTGGAGTATTCCGCCGGGAGATTCTCCTTAGCCTTCTTTCATTCGAAACAAAGGCCTGCTTTTCATTTAGGTTCTAATTGATTTTTAAGCCATGCCAAAATATTCCTCCATGGGAAGCTTTAACTGGAAATTACCCTCCCCCAATGGAAAGTTTGTCCTGTGGAAAATTGTCCCATGAAGAATTCCTCCCATGGACAATTTTGTCATGGAGAATTTCTTCTTTGGAAAATTCCTTCATTTAGAATTTTTCCAACGGCCCCCCCCCCGCTGAGAATTTCCCCAGAAAATATCGACCTTTTTGAAATTTCCCCCCAGACAATTTCCAAGAATTTTTTTTTATAAGGTTCGAGTTGGTGTCATTTAATTTGGGGATTGGGGACAGCCCTTCTTATATATGGAATTGTTTCCATTAGTTTTAACTTTTAATGTTGCTCCCTTCTTTAAGTATTTTTTTATTATTTGATTTGTGACATATTTTCAAACGTTGCCAGGAAACCCCTCCACCCATGTAAAATTCCTCCTGAAAAATTCTTTCAGAAACTTTCTGCCCCATAAGAAATCCCCATAAAAAATCCGTATATAAATTACTATTGGTGACCAATGGGCAAATTGCGTAGCTTACAGCCCTCTCGCTAGGGACTATGGGGGGGGGGTCATGTCATCCCCAAAGTTGTAGTTATCATACCTTTCAACTATGCTGAATCAGACGGCTATCAAAATATTGATCGGATGATTTTGGTGAAAAAAGGGTCTGGGAGGGGGGCTAGTTGCCTTCCAATCTTTTTGGTCACTTCAATTGGTTTCAGGAACTTTTGATTTCCGATTAAATGAGCACTCTCCCGACCTTATAGGATCACTGTTATGATGCTATCACCTCTGGGGAAAAAAGAACAAAAAATAACAACAAATAAACACGGACTTATGAACTTTCTTCTGGCAAAAATGAGAAATTCCACAATTGTGAACATAGGAGCTTCAAACCTCTGTACTAGGGTTCTCTGATATGCTGAATCCGCTGTTGTTATTTTATTATGATTTCTTTTTTTACTTTTTGGGGCTGTTTCTCTCCTTTTTGAAAACTTGACAAACTTTTTAGACTTGGAATGGAATCAGCATAGAAATTTAATTCTTTTGATGCGACTATTGTCACCAAACCTCAGTTTCAGTTATTATTGAGCTGCGTCGCTCTTCACTTACTGCCGCTTACCGCTAAATGTTTTATAAATCCGATAATAAAGCTATTTAACCCAGTGATGTAAGCAAGCTTTCATTTTGGTGTTGTTTTCATTTTTGGACGGAGTTGGAGTCATGTAGTTTCAGAGGTTAAGGGTGTTCAACTTCGGAAAACGCTCTTTATAACTAGTACATAGCGTAATCGAGCGTCCCGGTGATGTTAAAAATTAAACAAAGAACAAATTGCTATTTTTAAATAGCACGATATATCCCAGCAGATTGGGCACGTAGAAGATTACCTTTACAACAATACTGTACAAGAACGGATTTTTGGAGAGGATTTTAGGAAGGTGCCGTAGTTTTATTTCAGACGAGGAAAACTGGAATGAAAAGAAATTGATTGCAAAAGCCTGTGATAATACTAACTGATTCCAAAGAAGCCTGTGATCCGCTAATGATATGTCTTTGTAGTTTTTACCAAATTCATTATACCGATTGGAAAGCAACCATTTCACCTTTGTATCTTTTCTATTTTCAAAGAATCCTTCAAAAGTTTTCACGACTGTTGTCCCATAATACGGATTTACGTTTGAAAGAGGAACTCAATCAACAAATTATGATTTGATTGCAAAACTGGTGCTGTAATCAGGTGTAGTTTTGATTTTTAACTGCAAGCGTCACAATAATACTGAGGCAGTTTTAGGGGAGGATCAGAGGGGGGACATACCCCGGGCGCAGAAATTTAGGGGCGCAGAAATTTTGGGGTGCAGAAATTTAGGGGCGAAAAATTTCAAACGAATAATCTAACGGTTGTAATAATTTTGTCATTTTTGACGTTCTATTGATGAAGGAGAGGGAGCAGTTAATAAATGAAAATAATTAATAAGTTGTTAAATAATTAATTGAATAACAATAAATTTATAAATAAAATTGATCAAATAACAATAGTTAAAATAATTGAAAATAATTAATTAATTTTAATAATAAAAAAATTATTATTGATTAATTAATAAATTGAAAACAATTTTATTAATAACTGATTTTTTTTATTTGGCCGGAAAATTTGGTGGGTGACACAAGGGGGGTCGCTAATCTAGTCTTTAGCCCTAGACGCAAGAAAGGCCAGTTACGCCGCTGCTATAATGTGGCCCATACATAAAGGTTTGATCAACATATTATTCAGCTCAGAGTTCTAATTAAGGTCAGGTAATTACCAAGTGCAGTATGTATGTTTAAAAGTACCCATAAAGATTTGAGCTGAAATTGTAAACCAAAATCCGTATTATCGAAACCGTATCAAAGAAGCTGCTGTATCGTCTCTTAAGTTTCAGAGGAGTTAGGCCTGAAAAAGGGCTGAGAGCCTAAGTCACAGAAAATATAATTAAATCATTAAGATTTATGCTGAAAAATTCATTTAAGAAGAGAAGTGGGTGCATGAACTTGTCTCAGGGGACTCGATCTACGAAAATTTGAAATCTTGACATTTCACGAGATATAGACCCAGCCATGTTTCTTCAAGTACACGTGTGTCTACTATGTACTAAAATAGTCGATTGATTATTTTGTATTATTTTGTTATTTCGATATACATCGAAATGAGTGATTGAGGTAGATAATTCCACCGATGGTTTTCTTGAAAATCAATAAGTATACAAAATGACAGAAATAAATTTCAAGGAAAATAGCAAAATTAACTGAGAAAACGGAATTAAGTCCAATGAAACTAGAAGAACAAATATATACCATGAATATTTCGTCAGTTTAACCAGTAAGGTATCTCGAAGAACAAATGAAATAAATAGAGAAGAGAAAACAGAAGTTAGAACAACGAGAAACTTGAAGCAGTATGGAATTAAAAGAAAAATAAGCAATATAAATTTCTAATATTCTATCTGGAATTAAAAGAAAAATAAACAAATTATAAATTAAAAATAAACAAATATTATAAAACGAAAAATTTAAATCAAGGTAAAAACTAAAAAGAAACCAAATAGACAACAGACTTTTTTCCATACCAATCTAAAAAATAACCAAAATTTATTGAACAGGGAAGTACCGTGAATCCAAGTACCAACCCGCTCCGTCTTTTTTTTTTATAGAAAACCGTGCATAAATATCAACAGATATTCAATTGGAAATGAAAACACATAAGAATGAAACTCACGAGAGTTTGTGAAGTTACAGCATTTAAAACTAAGTTCTGAAATCACTACAGCATCTGCGCATTGCAATTTTTTGATGAATAGAAACGCAATTACGAAACGCAACAAGAGCGCCGGCAGAAAATTTGTGAGGGGGTGGGCAGACACCAAAATAGCAATGGTGGGTGGGTAACAAGGATTGTAATTCAGGATTTTTTTTTCGTAGGAATAAGTTTATTTTTATATACATGTAGAAAAAACTCTCAAATAAAAAGAGCAATTAAGTTGCATAAGAGGATTCCTGGCAAATAGATCAATTTATTTACTCTATAATATATTTAATTACTATGCATTTAGTCTTAAAAGAAAATCAAACTCAAACCAAAACTACAGAACGATTTATTACATCCGTAGATTATACCAGATGTAGACTTGCCTTTATGGAATAATATGAAAAAAACTTCGTTTTCTTAAAGAGTTAAAGAGGCTGCGTCCCAAAGTCGAACCTTAAAACGTACAGGAATTAGAAGAGGCAGTTGGGGGGCTGCCGCCCCCCAAACCCCCAGCTTTTAAAGACTCTTTTGTACAGGTTTTTTTTTGTGGGGGGACTTCATTATACTAATTACTAGTTTCGGCGCAATGGTTCTCCTGTCCTCTTGTGTTTAACATTTTTCGAAGTTATTCCATTATTCATTCATTTCAATTTTTTGTTAATTAAAAGAGGGCCTTTCCGAAGCCAAGAGCGGGGGGTTAGTAAAAAATCAAAAAACCTGTACAAAAGAGTCTTTAAAAGCTGGGGATTTGGGGGGCGGCAGCCCCCCAACTGCCTTTTCTAATTCCTGTACGTTTTAAGGTTCGACTTTGGGACGCAGCCTCTTTAACTCTTTAAGAAAACGAAGTTTTTTTCATATTATTTCTGTACGTTTTTCTACAATCCATGGTGGATGTAATTTAATAATTCCTGTACTCCTCGTAGAGGAATTAGGAGAGGAAGTTGGGTGGATGCCGCCCCCCAACCCCCCCGCTTTTAAATCATTGTTGCTCATAAGAAGCTAATATTCTGTTATCTCTCAAATGATAAGCTGTCCAGGTGTTATCAAAATTTTTTTGATGTTGTGAAAAAAAACCGCCCGTAAGGGACTTGAACCCTTGACCCGAGGATTAAAAGTCTCACGCTCTACCAACTGAGCTAATAACTTGCATGTGTGTAAATATAACTTCTCAATACCTTTTAAAAATTTCAAATTAACATGGGCTCTTATGGAGAGAAATCCGTTAATTAAATAGCTAATGGGTGGTTTCTGGAAAACAGGGAAGGAGTTATCGGATCGAGCTGAAATTTCGCGGATAAGCTCCTGGGCCGTAGGGGACCTTAACTTGTGAATTTCAGCCCGATCGGACAACGTTAAAAGGGGTGGGGGGGGGGGGGGTTGGAGGGTCGAAACTTTCGGAGGGTTAAGATTTTCCTACGAAACTTTCATGGGCACTTACTCGGAGAATTCCGCATCGAATGAGTCTTCGTACACCCAGATCCGATGTCGGATGTGACCTGTAGGCGTCTAGGAAAAAAAAGTAAATGAATTTTAAGTGGCTATGCGTGGTTTCTGGAAAACAGGGAAGGAGTTATCGGATAAAGCTGAAATTTCGCGGATAAGCTCCTGGGCCCTAGGGGACCTTAACTTGTGAATTTCAGCCCGATCGGACAACGTTAAAGGGGGGCTTGGGTTGACAGGTCGAAACTTTCGGCCAGATTTTCCCCATGAAGAAAAAGTTGGAGGGGGATGAAATTTTGCAGGTTTCTTAGTTTGAGCTTGGGCTACGAAATGCATCCCTCCCCATCCGTCTGCGACCACTGGAACCGAAGATCGCTTAACATTGTCGTGTGTCGCCTCTTTATAGAGGCACGAGTGTGCCTCCTTGATTTCCTACGCCTTGAATAGTTACACAAAGAGTTGAGATACTCAAAAATCATCATGCCTGCTGCATAGATACCACGTTTTGATTTTATAGCGGTCATGTATAATGCACCTCTTTCATAACAGGACAGTTCTATCGCTCGAACTTAAATCCCTTATATATAGATATTTAAAATAAATAGAACAGCAAAAAAAAAAAAATTAAACTTACTATCCAGTTGTCAAATTGGTTATCTTTTTTTTCTATTGTCCTAATAAACTAAATAAAATGAACATGTTAAAAACAATTTTTGTCATAAGAGAATCTTATCAAATATTTTGTGATGATAACTAAACTGACAGTTGTTAAACCAGCTCTCGTGACATTCTCGTCATCATTCTCGTGACATTCTCGTGACATCATCGTGAACCATTCTCGTGACAGTTGTTAAACCAGCAGTATTGGCTTTTTATGCTGATTCTAAATATATAAAATTCTTTCAGTTTATTGTTACCCACCCAAAACTAAAAATCTGAGAGAACTTGTCTGATTTATAAAAAAGGGGAAACATCCCAAAAAAGCAAGCGATTCTGTTGAAAATCCCTTTTTTTTAGACACAATATCAGAGAACACTACCGTTGAGGTCTCAAGCTCCAGTATTCAAAATGTGAAATCTCGATTTTTTATTTCAGAAGGAACATCGTCAATGTATGTTTATTTGTTTTGTTTTTACCCTAGGGAGCTTGTTTTGAACCGAGGGTCCAAGATAATTGTGAGGGAGCTCATGCAAACGTAAATTTAAGCTCTTTTTAAAGTGTCCATACAGATGGACACTAAAGAAGGGGAAACATCTCAAAAAAGCAAGCGATCTTATTGAAAATCCCTCTTTTAGATACATCATATCAGAGAACACTACCGTAGAGGTCTCAAGCTCGAATATTCAAAATGTGAAATCTCGATTTTTTATTTCAGAAGGAACATCGTCAATGTATGTTTATTTGTTTTGTTTTTACCCTAGGGAGCTTGTTTTGAACCGAGGGTCCAAGATAATTGTGAGGGAGCTCATTCAAACGTAAATTTAAGCTCTTTTTAAAGTAACCATACAGATTGGGCCAAGGGAAAATCTTGTTTTCTGCCCTTTTAGGGCACCAAACTACGACTTTACTCTGAAAAGGGTGAATTTGCAATCAATTTAGAATTATAAAATGCTAATTAATTTAAAAGTATCAATAACTACATTTTAGGCTTCCCAGTTGCAAAAGAAGTAATGTCACACGGTGGCAGTACTGGATTCAGCCAAGTTCATTCGCTTTATTTGTAATAAAATTTGGCTACGTTTGGTGATCCATAGCTGCGTATCAGCTATAATGAAGGGGAGGGTGAGTCATTGGTTGGGTGGGGATATGGTAGGTTCCTAAAAAAGTACTTTTTAATGGACAAACAACTTAATCTTCATGAGGCTTCAGATAAATATCGAAAGAGGTAGGGAGAGTAGGAATTAATTAAAATATTTCTAATCTACAAGCAAAGAGGTGGAAAAGGCAAGGTAGGTCCTCATCAGCCCCCCCCCAGGAAATTTCTTTGGATTGGCAAATACTGCTAAGAACTTAGTTTTCAGCAATTTTATATCTTTTTTCTATTTATACGAAGTACTTCAATGAGTTTAAACAAATGCATGTAATTTATTTATCGACAAGAAAATCCTATTGTAGAGGTTGTGATGGCTTCAGTTATGTAGAAGATCAAAATTCTAACATAATTTCCATCCATACAAACAATAATACTCCTTTCCATCCAACTGAAACTGTTTAGAAGTGAGACTTTTAACAGAAATTACTATTCATCACCAATTTTATGAAAAATTGAAATTGCAAATTTAAACGTTGGACGGTACTAATGAACGTACAACGATTGATTTACACATTTAACCAGGGAGCAATTAACCAGGGATTTAAGGGACGGGTACATCAAGTTATGTGTTGGTTAGGCCCGGGTATGATTTGGAAAACAATGAGAAATTAAATAAAAAAAAGAGCTTTTAAACTGAAAGCAATTTTTTCAAAAATTGAAATTGCAAATTCAAACGTTGGACGGTACTAATCAACGTACAACGATTGATTTACACATTTAACCAGGGAGCAATTAACCAGGGATTTAAGGGACGGGTACATCAAGTTATGTGTTGGTTAGGCCCGGGTATGATTTGGAAAACAATAAGAAATTAAATAAAAAAAGAGCTTTTAAACTGAAAGCAAGGAACAGATTGGAAACCTATTTGAAAAGATTTATCTTTATACATTTTTGTCTTTATAAGATTTATCAGATATCTTTATAAGATAAGATTTATCTTTATATATAGCCTATATATAATATTATAATATATAATATTTAAATGATTATACATTATAATATATATATATATATATATATATATATATATATATATATATATATATATATATATATATATATATATATATAATATATATATATATATATATATATATATATATATATATATATATATACATATATATATATATATATATACATACATATATATATATATATATATATATATATATATATATATATATATATATTTATACATATATATATATATATATATATATATATATATATATATATATATATATATATATATATATATATATATATATATATATATTTATACATATATATATATATATATATATATATATATATATATATATATATATATATATATATATATATATATATTTATACATATATATATATATATATATATATATATATATATATATATATATATATATATATATATATATATATATATATATATATATATATATATATATATATATATATATATATATATATATATATATATATATATATATATATATATATATATATATATATATATACATATATATATATATTAAACTGGCGAAACCCTATAGGCCAGTGTATTCTCCTGATGAGCCCTTGTGTTGGGTTGTTGCCTCTGAATTATTTGTCTTTATTATTTTTTCTATTGTTTGGTAAATGACGACTTATACTTATTGACGACATGACTGCCTGTCTATGGATTATTCTTTATGATTGATTGTGTTTGGCTATGTTGTTTGACCTATGTGATTGTATGGATGAGTAGGGTTAAGGCCTCATTCAAGTGCTGGTCTATAGTAATCACTAATTTAGGAAAACAGTCTTCCTTTTCTCCTTCTGTGTCTTTTTTTTCTTTTTTATGTGTTTGTGCTGTTGCATTGGTGATTTCTCTTTTCATGATATATATATATATATTATCTTTATGTGAAGGGGAGGGTGTCCTCCTTAAATCCTTACTCTTTGCTGTGAAGTTTGGCTTTTCCCCTCAAATTTTAAAAGAAAATATGCAATTGGGGAAAAACATTTTTCAAAGCACTAAAAAACTTTCGTTCAATGAGCAAGGTGTTGAGAAAGGGGCGACCCCCCTTATATATAAAGTAATTTATATTTGTTTAAAGTTTGTAAACTTGCTATTTATTTTAGTTGAAAAAGTTTTTCTATTTGTTTAATTATATTTCATGAAACTGTAAATTCTTACGAATAAAATACTTTTGGCAACACCGGAAAAACGATCAATGTTATCATAGGTAATCAAAAAGTTCGTGGTGACGAACCTCAGTAACAAATTTGTGACCTATCTGGGCTGAGTATTTTCAGGCCAGTAAATCCCGGGGTGCCAATTTAAAAAAAATGTGGAGGTGTTTTCAAGAAAAAAACCTAAAAATGCATAAGTTTAGAAATACAATATATATATATATATATATATATATATATATATATATATATATATATATATATATATATATATATATATATATATATATATATATATATATATATATATATATATATATATATATATATATATATATATATATATAGCTTTTCTATATATGAAGGGGTTATCTACTTGCTTAATTACATTTCATGAAACTATAAATTCTTATGAATAGAAACACCTTTGGTAACACAGAATAAAAAATCAATAATTCAATGATTTCTGTTTGGATTTTGATGGGTTAATAGTAGCTAAATACTCAATAGTAACTATGTATATGACGGGGGTTGTACCCTCTTCAACACCTCGCTCTTTACGCTGAAGTTTCAATTTTGTCCCGATCCTTTAAAAACGACTTCAAAAACGACAAGAGTCGTTTAATTAGAACAATAACTTACTTTTTTTAAAGTGCCGAAAAACTGTGGCGCTAAGGGCAAGGTGTTGAGGGGACGCAACCCCCATCATGTTTTAATGTTGCTCCTTACTTTCAATTGAAAAAACTTGTTATTTTGTTTAATGAAGCTTAAACACACACAATTTTTCTAAAGACAATGGAAAAAATATGTCAATAGTTTGTCAAGTAAAAATAACAAAAAATTAAAAAAGTAAGTAATTCCAATAAATAAACAAAACAATAGCCTACCTCCAAAAGCTAAAATATAAACTCCCAGCATTCAGTTCTTTTGAGTAATGCCGAAGCATTGGACAGATAATTTTTAATAATAAAAAAACAAGTTTTTTTTAAATGAAAGTAAGGAGCAACATTAAAACTTAAAACGAACAGAAATTACTCCGTATATGAAAGGGGCTTTTCCTCCTCAACGCGTCGCTCTTTACGCTAAAGTTTGACTCTTTCTCTTAACTCTATTTTTAAAACAGTAAGAAACTTTATCGTAAAGAGCGGGGCGTTGATATTCAGGTCATGTTCATATTCAGGCCATGGGTACTCTTGCAATGCAAGCTGGAGTTGACGGCATGTTTTCACGGACATTACCCCTTACCCCTAATTAAGATGTTTTCCTTGTGTTTTCTATAGTTTTATGAACTACCTTTCGTACCAATAACTGTATTAATTACTAATAAGCAAATACATATTAAGGATTACCATAAAAAGCTGATTCTTTGATTGAATAACTAAAAAAAAACTAATTTTTTTAGCTGAAAGTATGGAGCGACATTAAAACTTAAAACGAACAGAAATTACTCCGTATATGAAATGGGTTGTCCCCTCTGCAATCCCTCGCTCTTTATGCTAAAGCTTTTAATTGTTTTAAAAAGTAGAATTGTGGCAAAGAGTCAAACTTTAGCGTAAAGAGCGAGGGATTGCATAGGGGACAACCCATTTCATATACGGAGTAATTTCTGTTCGTTTTAAGTTTTAATGTCACTCCTTACTTTCAGCTAAAAAAATAAGTTTTTTTTTATTTAATTTCTGAACGTTTTTGAATTAATGCATGTTTGGGTTTGGCTCTCTGCACATACATTATTAAAATGAAATTTGTATACTAATTCTTTTTTTTTTGCTAAATAGCTTTCTCTTAGTTTTGATCAGTAGATTTTGAGAAATAAGGGGTGGAGAAGGAGGCCTAGTTGCCCTCTAATTTTTCGGTTACTTAAAAAGAAAAGTAGACCTTTTAATTTTTAACGATCGTTTTTATTAGTAAAAAACATACGTAACTTAAGAATTAACTTACATAACAAACTTTCATAACCTTATATTTATGTTATGTATACGAGGGGGTTTGTACCCTCGTTAATACCTCGCTCTTTACACTAAATCGTAAGTTTTGTCCCAATTCGTTAAGAATGACCCCTGAATCAGAAAGGCCGTAGAATAAATAGTTGAAATTACTAAAAATACTTTAGCATAGAGAGCGAGGTATTTATCTCCTCCTAAATACCTCGCTCTTTATGCTAAAGTATTTTTAGAACCCCTCATATGCGTAATAATCTCTGTTCGTTTTAAGTTTCAATGCTACTCCTTCCTTTCATTTGAGAAAAAGTTTTCATTTTTATTTTTCATTGTTTTCTTATAGTAATGCTAGAAAATCCTGCGCCGTTTTCATTGAATTTTTCTTCCCCAATGGCAGATTCCTCCAAGGAAAGATCCTCCAACATAGCCCTCTCTCCTCAGCCCCACCCCCAAACAAAATAAAATCCCTCTGACAATGTCTGTACACTTCCCAATAACCATTACTATATGTAAACACTGGTCAAAGTTTGTAACTTGCAGCCTCTCCCCCAGGGATTGTGGGGGAGTAAGTCATCCCCAAAGACATTATTATTATGGTTTTTGACTATGCTGAACAAAATGGCTATCTCAAAATTTTGATCCCTTGACTTTTGGAAAAAAATGAGCGTGGGAGGGGGCCTAGATGCCCTCCAATCTTTTTGGTCACTTAAAAAGGGCACTAGAACTTTTCATTTCCGTTAGAATGTGCCCTCTTGTGACATTCTAGGACCACTTGGTTGATACGATGACCCCTGGGAAAAAGAAAAAAAAACAAAAAAACTAACAAATAAACACGCACCCGTGATTTATGAATCTCTCACGCTGAATCTGATGGTGTCATTTTCGTTAAGATCCTGCGACTTTTAGGGGGTGTTTCCCCCTATTTTCTTAAATAAGGAAAAATTCTTAGGCTCGTAACTTTTGATGGGTAAGACTAAACTTGATGAAACTTATATATTTAAAATCAGCATTAAAATGCGATTCTTTTGATGTAGCTATTGATATCAAAATTCAATTTTTTAGAGTTTTGGTTACTATTGAGCCGGGTCGCTCCTTACTACAGTTCGTTACCACGAACGGTTTGATGTTATCAATAGTAAGACTTTTATACTTTCGCTATTGACAAATATCGTTATTTACGTACCATTCATTACTACGGAGAATTTGATTTTTTTGTTGCTCCAACCAAATTATATAGAAACACTGTTTGTGGCAAACCTGAAAGGAGTCACTTAGTCATAAATTAGAGCTTATATTTTTCTTATTAAGGGTTAAAATCTATTGGCAGGTACCCAACAATGGGGCAACACACATTTGTTCCTTGGGTTTTCCCTTTTCTGCTCTGTTTCCTTTGGTTTTATTATATTTATTTTATAGTCCCAAATTTCCAAGGTGGCATCTCCCCCTCCTGACACCCATGCGCCTGAAGCTTCACAAAATTTCTTACATAAAAATGAAGATTCAAAGCAGCAATTAATATGAACGGGCTATAGTTGTGCTAATATATTACCTCCTATTAGGCTTGACATATTAATAGCAAAAATGCCATAATTATAAATGTAATCCTGTCTGATAAATGCCTTGACTCAAAATTCAAGCTTTTAACATCCTCTAATAGAATAAATAGTGTCTTAGGACAATGGCAATTGTCAAGATGTATTCAGTCTAATAAACTGAGTCATCAATAATAAACATGGGTTCTCATCCATCGTCTAAATTCAGTCAAACAATGGATCTTATGATGTTTGAAGATTCTACTTGAGCCATTTACAAAATTAGGGGCTACGTGCTATTTGCTGTAAGTACATAAAATTTGCTTCCAGTCAAACCTGCTCTCAGTCCTCTTATGTACCTTCGATGCTGTTTTGTTTTGGATTGGTTGCTTTGGTTATGTTTTTTGATAGGACTCACATTTAGCCGGCACATCTAATAGAGAAAAAAAGAAACAGAGGCCGAATTTTCGCTATTTGGTATCTATTTATTTCGTTGTTATATTAAAAACGTTTTGTTCCAAAATTACATGCAGGTGTAGCCATTTATATCACCTACTAGCTGTTGGGGTGGCGCTTCGCGCCAAACCCAACACAACATAAAATTGTCCATGGGAAAAACAATCCGTATTCAGATCTATACCTCATTATTCTAATGATTGCCCTTGTGCTTTGTTGATTGCTAACCGAAACTTTCCTGTGTCCCCGTCGTCATTTATATATCCCCCTGTGCCCCCGTCATCCCCGTTGTAGTTGTGTCCCTGCGTCATGGTTGTCATTTATATTCCCAGTATTCCGGTCGTCATTTGTGTCCCAGTGTCCCAGTCTGTAATTTCTCTTTGAGCGTCCCGGTCGTCGGTCGTTATTTGTGTCCCAGTATCCCAGTATGTAATTTCTCTTTGAGTGTCCCGGTCGTCATTTATATTCCCTGTGTCCCGGCTTTTAGTTTTCTTTTTCTCCTTTATTTTTCAGTTTTTTTTCCTTTTTTTCTTTTTTTTTCTTTTTCAGTAGTTTTTTTTAGTTTTTTTCTTTTTAGTTTTTTTTGTAGTTTTTACCTTTTTTTTAATTTTATTTATTTTTTAGTTTTTAGTTTTTTACCTTTTTTTAGTTTTTTTTTAGTTTTTTAGCTTTTTTAGTTTTTTTAGTATTTTCTTTTTAGTTTTTTTGTAGTTTTTACCCTCTTTTAGTTTTTTTTTCTTCTTTTGTATTAATGGTAAAGCCAAGGCTCGAACCTGGAACCTCTTGGACCTAGAACCTGGAACATAACGCTTTACCAACTCAGCTACTTCTGTTTGAATACATTCGTTTTGAGCAGCTTACTCGGATGTTGCCATTGTAGGTTCTTCAGTCATTTTACAATTAGAAATTTCTCTTTCAACGGCCTTCTTACAATTAAAAATTTGTCTTTGAACGATATTCTTAAATACCTGTGTCCTGGTCGTCATTTATATTCCCTGTGTCCCGGTCGTCATTTGTGTCCCGGTATCCCAGTCTGTAATTTCTCTTTGGGTGTCCCGGTCGTTATTTATATTCCCTCTGTCCCGGTCGTCATTTGTGTCCCGGTCTGTAATTTCTCTTTGAGTGTTTTTTCTTTTTAGTATTTTTTAGTTTTTTACATTTTTTCTTTTTTCAGTTTTCTTTTTCTTCTTTATTTTTCAGCTTCACTATAAAATACATATCGCCGAACCTTTGTTTTTTTAACTAAAATCTGGTAGGCATTGATGACCTTATCCAAGTCAAAATCCCAAACCCAATCATCATCGCTATCATTTTCAGTTTTGATATGTTTTGACTCTCGCTGTCCAGGTGGATCTTCATCTAACTGCGCGGTTTTGCGTTCTTTAGCCTCAAGCCTGTTTCCTTGCTGTTCTTTTAATTCCTCGGCACGCTTTCTTTTCTGACTTTCTCTATCAGCAGCAAGTTTTTTGGCATAGACTCTTTGAGCATCTTCATCGGCTTTTGCCATTGTAAGTTCATCAGTCATTTTAAACTTAAACATTAATAGATTTCTACGTGAACGTATATGTCTTAAATATCTTTAATGACGTCACCGTCATAGCAAAAATGACGACAACTAACTTCATGACGTCAGTCGACACAGAAACATGACGTCACCTGACAAACACACAGACAGACAACTTATTTTTATATATATATATATATATATATATATATATATATATATATATATATATATATATATATATATATATATATATATATATATATATATATATATATATATATATATATATATCAGATCAAACAGTTCGTGGTAACGAACTGTAGTAAGGAGCGACCCGGTTCAATAATAACCGATACTCTAAAAAATGAAATTTTGACACCAACCTCATCAACGCCCCGCTCTTTACGCTTTTCCTTGCACCGCCTAAATTTTTTTTTCATGTTAAGTAAATCTGCTTTAAAAAGATTTTCAGAAGTATATCAAAAGGGTAAAAATGAATTAAAGATTTCTCAATTTCCTTTTGCGAACCTTCGGATTTAAATATGATTCGAAATTAGGAAACCCTCGTCTTAGAAAGTATTGACTCATTTTTGTGAGTTTTGGTGCTTTTTAAAATAAACCATTGGGGAAGCAGGAAGCGAGAAAACTTATAATTTATTAATTATAAATCTGGGCAGAGGCTATGGTGTTCCCCGCAGTGCAAACACTTGGAATATGGCGTTTGCGTTAAATCAGTGCGTCGCCTTTATCGAAAATCTTTCAAAATTCCATGCAGCATTGTTTTAAGCTGGGATGGGTTAGAACAGGCTAATTTAGACGAATATAGGTTAGAAAAACACTTCCAGCTGACTTTACGGCTATCATAACAACTTCGTTTTTAACTACAAAAGTGGAGTTGCAGCATGAGTACAACTAGGTCCAATTGTCTGGTGAAAATCAGAATAGTTTTTCTTGAAAGAAAGGGGGAGGCTAAAAAATCACTTTCTAGGCTTTTTTTTCCAGTTATATGAACTATCCTGTAGGAAATCCCGTCCTGGGTGTGCGGGTACTGTTTGGCAAGTTTTTTATTGTCTTAAAATCAACGCATAGCAACTTCTACCAGCGAATGTCACGATTTATTACATGCAGAGATCTGTTTCTTCGGAATTCATATAGCTCATTGTTAACAGTTAAATTCAACAGGATTGCATGAGTAATCATTTTTAAACAATTGAGCTGATTATAAACACATCTCGCAAGTCATTAAGAAAATTATGTCTTTTGTCCTTTTAGAATACAAGACATTTTTACTGTGTTATATGGGTAAACACAAGAGGTTGAACACTCATTTCATATGCACTTTAACCAGGGCTTACAATTGCACTACCAGTCATGCAATCTGTGAGTTCAGCCTTCTTTGTAGGGTCTCCTAAACTATATCTAGTTTGTCATCCATGGCTCTCACTCCCCCTTTAAGCATTCTATGCACATGGAGTGACTTAGTACACGACCCCTCGGACAATCATAAAGTATAAGATTATAATAAAGAATACAAAGACCACATTGAACTAAGATCTACATGAGTTTTATTTATGCAGTATAACATGTTGACTTTTGCAAGGTTTATTGGGTATTATGACACAGCTTTAAAGAACATAAGTAAAATTCTAAGTAACAAAAGCTCGAGTGGCGTTAAAGAAAAGATGTCCAGAGAACAAGGGTTAAAAGATGATAAATGCAATTGAAGAATTTACATGCTATTCATTGCTTTGATCAGTCTAAAAATCGTCATAAAAAATCTGAGACACTGAAAGTATAGTAGCAGCACGGAGTACAAATAAACTGTATGCACCTAAAGGCGAAATTTAGAAACTGGTAAATTCACGACTCCCTAAGTTCAAGCTCCCTCCCCAGTTCTCCACAGCTCCCAGTCAGTTTTTGAAAGAAGAGCAAGATAAGTTACCCTTTTGTTTTGGGCATTAACGTAAAATTGAAAAAAACGTAACAAAACGTTAAGTAGATACACATATTTAAACTTTCGTAAATAACCAGTGGTGTTAATTCACAAAACACACAGGGGGGAAGAATGTGTTTTTCAAAATCTTGGGATGGGGTAATCTTGTGTTTTTTTCTGGTTTTTTCAATGAATATACACAAAAACGTATATTCAATGAAACTAAAAAATGAAAACATTTTTGGCACTCTGAGCGGGGAAATCTACTTTCTATTGACGCTCCTATAAATTATAAGAAGCAGGCAGGGTGAATTTGGGACAAAAAGAGCACAAGTCAATCAAGTTTCAATTTATACCACAGTTCACAGGTTTGAACTACTACTTCTACAACAATTCACCACAGAGCCAAGCCACTTGAGGCCATCACAGCTACGCATGCTCCTTCTCCATCCCAATCTATTCAAAGCCTTCCTCTTTACACCCTCCCAGGAAGCTCCCGTTTTTCTTAAATCTTTCCTTATGAAATCCTCCCACTCCAACCATGAGTAGTGGCGGTTACGTAGATACTGATTCTACCTCCTTATTTCGACGCTAAAGTTGTAGACTATATCCAATTTGGGTCAATGACCTACATGCGTGACCGGCCACCAAGACAGACATCCGACGCTATGGGGTGAATGAATTACATATTCCTTTCAAAACACGATTAGCAAATATTCGATCTTCAGTGAATAAAAACAATGTCCAGTTATCATAATACTTAATATTCAAGTCATGACAATTATATGAATAAATGTATTGTCTTTTGAGAATATTGTTTAGTGTTGGTGATCCATAAAGTTGAAATTAATAAAGTTGTATATATTTTAAGAAATAATTCAAAAGCCTTGCTCTCCCATGCCCCAGCCTGCAAGGGCCCCAATGCTCCTCCCCCAAACTTTTCGCCTCCCCCTTTTTGGACTTAGAATTTTTTTGAACTTATAATTTTTGTCTCAAACTTTTTGGATTCAGAAATTTTTGGATAAGTGCTATGTCAAGAGAAAGAATAATGAAGTATTTTATGGAATAGATTGAAAGCATTTATTTTTATTTTTATGATGATATTCTACATGTCGTTATTTCAATAAAAATATTTTATGCATTACTTGAACGAAGCTATTGGTTAATTTAGCGTGCCAAAAAAAATATAAGTAAAAGTAATGCCATTATTGTTAATAACCTCCCAGGAGAATAGAAATCCTGTAGAATTTACGATTCTGTGAAGAAAAAACACGAAGAAGCAACTGAATTCACGTCGAATATCTGAATTAAATCGATACTGCTGATTTACTGCCCCTTGACTTAAAACTAAAGAATAACACGATACTTTTTCTTACACATAATCCGTGAATCACATATATTTAAGCCTGCCGGTGAATAGTGCCATGCACGGACAGTAGAACTGGTCTCTGGTACTATTTATTTAAAACATGGGTTTTCAGACCCTAAATTTAATTATTTGAAACTGTGAGGACTAAAATTGTTCACCAAATGTAGGAAAACGATGCGCTTTCCACAATGCCGGCCTTTTTTCTTGGACAAATCCATGCTTTGAAAAGGGCAGTTGCTTTCGGAAACGCGTTCGACGTCGTTTTTCTGCATCATTAGCACTAAATACGAACCTAACGATTAAAATCCTCCTCTTTCAGGAGTGTTTTCGGACCTTGAACTTTAGTTGATTAAAGCAGAACTATAATTAATATCAAGCGTTTTACCCTCAGCAGTCACAGCTACTTGGGTCGTTTTACCCTTGAACTCAAGTTTACTTTCTTCAAACGATATTCTTAATTACAAATATTATCATTGCAGTACTAAATATTACTATGTAGCAATGCATTATAGATTAACATATGTTATTTAGTATTATATAATGTAAAATTAATGATAATGTTACAATTATAGTTATATTACATTATTAAATAAAAAAAAAAGTTTTTTAAACTGCAATTAAGGAGCGAAATAAAAACTTAAAACGAACAGAAATTATTCTGTATATAAAAAGGGTTGACACCTCCTCAACGCCTGGCTCTTTATGCTAAAGTTTGACTCAGTTCTCACAACTTTACTTTTTAAAACAATAAAAAACTTTAGCGTAAAGAGCGAGGCGTTGAGGAGGGTCAACCCCTTTTATATACGGAATAATTTTCGTTCTTTTTAAGTTTTAATGTCGCTCCTTACTTGCAGTTGAAAAAAACTTAATTTTTTATTTAATTTCTGAACGTTTTTTAATTAATGCATGTTTTAACTTTGGCTCACCGCACATGAATAATTAAAACGAAATTTACATATTATTTTTTGGCCAAATGGCTTTCTCATAGTTTTGATCGGACGATTTTGATAAAAAAAAAGGGGTGGCCGAGGAAGCCTAGTTGCCCTCCAATTTTCGGTTGCTTAAAAATACTACAAGATTTTTATAAAATACATACCTTACGAATTAGCTTACGTAACGAACTCTTATATTTCTTTATTTTTATTACATATATGAGGGGATTCGCCCCCTCGTCAATACCTTGTTCTTTACGCTAAAGCTTCAATTTTGTCCCAAATCTTGAAGAATGACCCCTGAATCACAAAGACCTTAGAATAAATAGTTGAAATCACTTAAAAATACTTTAGCGTAAAGAGCAAGGAATTGTGGAGGAGACGAAACCCTTATATACGTAATATTTTATGTTCGTTATAAGTTTTAATGCTGCTCATTACTTCCAGTTGAAGTTCTCTTCCCTCATGAAAAATTCCTCCACGGTAAGATCCTCCCACGTGACCTCTTCCCCGCGACTCACCCCCACCCCAACGCGAAAACACCCCCTGAAAACATCTGTACACTTCAAAATTAACAACTATTATATGTAAACAATGGTAAAAGTTTATAGCTTCCAGCCCCTCTCCCGGGGACTGTGGGGGATTCACCCCCACAGTCATCCCCAAAGACATAGTTATTAGGTTTTCGATTAAACTTAACATAATGGTTATCTCAAAATTTTGATCCGGTGACTTCGGGGGAAAATGTGCATGGGAGGAGGCCTAGGTGCCCTCCAATTTTTGTGGTCACTTAAAAAGGGCACTAGAACTTATAATTTCCGTCAAAATGAGCCCTCTTGTGACATTATAGGACAACTGGGTCGATACGATCACCCCTAGGAAAAAACAAACAAACAAACAAACAAATAAACACGCATCCATGATCTGTTTTCTGGCAAAAAATACAAAATTCCGTATTTTTGTTGATAGAAGCTTGAGATTTCTACAATAGGGTTTTCTGATACGCTGAATCTGATGGTGTTATTTTCGTTAATATTCTATGACTTTTAGGGGTGTTTTCTCCCTTTTTTCTAAAATAGGACAGATTTTTCTCAGGCTCTTAACTTTTGATGGGTAAGACTAAACTTCATGAAACTTATATATTTAAAAGTAGCATTAAAATGGGGCTCTGTTGATGTAACTATTGGTATCAAAACTCCGTTTTTTAGGGTTTCGGTTACTATTGAGCTGGGTCGCTCCCTACTACAGTTCGTTACCACGAACTGTTTGATTATAATCAAGTATAACACCTTATAGATTATGCTTCAATTGCTGTTCGAACTTAAATACTGGTACCGTACTTTAATTATCCAGTGGGATTTTCCAATTAAAAAAATGGTCATCATTTTAGACATAGGTTGAGTTTTTAATTTTAAACAATTAGCTATAATGATAATAAAGAAAACTTTCAACGCTCATAACTTGACAGAACTACGACTGACTTCACTATAGTTGAGTTGTTGCACTTACTCTAGTACATAGTAGAAATATATACAACAGTTACATATATTTCTGCTTTACGCTAGTAACTGGTGACATCCTAGTGTTGCTACTTCGGAGTTCTAAAACTTCAGTCGTAATCAATGGATTCAACGGACCTATGAAGATCGTTAGTTTGTTGACGAATCTTTCAAAAATTTCCTGGTTTTCGTTGGTCAACATTCCAAAATCCGTCAATGAAAACAACACTAAATGCAAAATTTCGTAAGAGCGTCTGAAACAGCTCCATAAGTGATCACCATTTTTGACAATTTACGTAGATTTCTTGGTAATTTTTTCGCAAGCCTAGGGAGTTCGCGATAAAAACCAATGCTGCCAACAATTCCAAACAAAAGCATCACAGATCGCCCAAAAAACGTACCAATGTACCAAAAAACTGTCCCGTTTTCCAATTTTTTTCTTGCGTGTTGGGTTTCTCGCAACATGCGGATCTTCGGTGAAGTACAATACTATCTATGAAAAAATAGTATCAGATATTTTCTTTTACTTCTTTACTCTATTCTATCGTTGACTTTTTCTTCTAATACAGTAAAATTGCTCCCGACAGTACTAGAAATAACTGTTGGGGTGATATATTACTTTAGGCCGAAAAAATGTCGCTTTTGTTTTGCGATTTAAGACAGTTCTTAGCACCACAAACACCTGAAACTGACCTGAACTTTATCCCAAATGACGATTATCATACAAATCAAGGGCTAAAATCGAATTTTAGCCTTGTATTCTTACGGAATATTGCCCAAAAGCTGTTGCTGAGACCTATTAGTTGCCCATGATAAATTAAATTTCTTCTGATCTTCTACATATTTATTTTCACTTACGTGTTTGCTGTAAATGAAAAACCTTTTTCCATTAGGTCGGGGCAACATCACTGTTGCTACTGTGGTATAGGTGTTTTCCCTGTTAAGAGTTTGTATATAAAATTTGCTTTTTCAATTTATTAGCATCTTAGTGGGGGAGCTCCTGTAGCCCCTTCGTAATATACGCTACTACCTACAAACAATACAGGAAAAAATACTGTTTTAAAGTTGAAATTGATCTTAGAAGTGAATATGGGGGTTATGGTCTTACGCGTACTCAAGGTTTTAATGTTGAAACAATATACTTCTCCGAAGACCCCTGAAAAGACCCTTCTCTCTCCTTGCATGGGCGAAGTGGCTGTAACCCCAAAAATAGCACAATAGAGGAAATGAATTTTCGCATGATCTTTTAAATCACCTTAAATATTTAACCAACAGCTTCACCTAGTTTTAAAACTAGAGCTTGCTTTTAAAATTAACCTTTTGTGCATAAACGTTTAAATTGTTTAAAGTGTTAACGTTAACGTTTAATGTTAAGTGTTAATTGTTAACGTTTAAAGTGTTTTAAATAGAGAAAGCATCAAATTCGAAATATCTCTAAATTTACCAAAACACAGTAAGTGTATACAATGGTCCATTAGAGGGGGGGGGGTGGAAGCAAAGCAACAATTAGGAATGATATTGGTAATTATTTTATAATAGAGATAAGTGATTTTCCAAGTTCATAGTGTTTCTTTTAGAAGCGGCCATGTACAAGGATGATGCCCTGTTTCTTTTCATTGACTATTCATTTCATTTTTCAAAGAATCTCTTAATACTTACATTTAGGGCCATGTTTAGTCTAGGTCTATTTGTGAGAGATCGCCACCTTTTTCTTCGCCCTTATTTGATCTGAAGGGCCTTTTCTGCAGATTGACTCACTTAGCTCAACTTTTCCACTTTCTTAAAAACCGGAGTTTTAGTGGGGAAAAGAGATCTCATTCATTTTGACCAAAGCAGGAGCTTCCAAAGTTAACGAAAAGCTACATTTCTTCAACTTTAATAAAAAAAAATTAAAATAAATTAAAGATAGAGACAATGTAACTAACCTTGGTAGTCTTGCATGTTATGGCCCTATGAAGTCCTTATTTGGCGACACGTCTTTTAGACTGAACCGATACGGCTAATATCAGTACAAAAATATTGAATTGTATCATACTTTGGAAAATAAACAACATTTTGTGTGATTGAACCAGTAAAGGTGAAATGTATCAAAATGGTATAACTATAACACAGTTAACAACACTAGGGTCAACGTTGTGTTGTCAAGTTTTAAGGTCCACCATCTTAAGGTTAGACTGTTCAAAAATTGACTAAAAAATAAAAAGTCAAGTCATCAGCGGTACGTATTTTCATCAAAAACTAAAATGAATTTTGAGAAAACTAAGTAGTCAGATATAAGTTTGATTTAGATACGAATGATTCTGGAGCTGATTTTATTTAATACTTTTAAAATGCTTATTATATACTGCAAAATATTTGTCATATAACTCATATCCTCAAAGTAGTAAAAATTTTGTCTAGACAGGGCCTTAAAAACAAAAACATATTTCAGAATTTGCGAAAGGTTGCCTTTCTGTCATCCCATGTTAAATAATCATTCAAGATCAAATTGTGATACGTTTTTTAGTTTTATCTTGATATAATCATTCTATTTAACTACTAAATTGGTATTTTGTTGAGTTAAAGGGGTTTCTCTTATAAAAGGCCAAAGAATACCCTAAACGTTTATTCATTAAAATTATTAAGCAAAAAAAGATTTCCAGCAGAAAGTAAAGACTAACACTATAATTTTAAAACGAACGGAAACTATTCCCTAAATTAGGGGAGGAGGTACTCTTTTCTCAACTCCCTTCCATTCCATTCTTTACGCTCTGGACTCTTTGATTAAAGTTTAACTTTTCAGAGCAGTGCTTTGAGAAAAGTAGCTCACTTAGTGAATTTTCTGTTTAAAAAAAGGCACGGTTTTTCTAAAGTAAACAACCGTCTCCGTGATAACAGGGGAACTTTTGGCCAATAAACACCCAAAATTTACTCTTAATTTTATATTCAGCCAACTATACATATTTATACCTGTGATGGGTCAAAGTTTAAATTCATGGTAATGTAAATATCCATTCAGTCCATGTGAAGCACATTCATAAGAAATTTGAAAACATGGACTCAAGAACCCTTCTTTTTTTAGCTTAGGTACCCTCCTGACCATAACAGGATCCATTGGCCAACACCCTAATAGATGTTGTGCAACTTGGGGAGACTCTTTAGCCGTTAATTTTGTCGGATGCACTATAAAATTGTTATGGACTGCAACCATGTTTAGGGAAGCATAGTATACCACATGTTTGCATAACTTCTGTGGCTAGGAGGCCATATAAACATACTTTCAGTAGCTCTCAAAAATTCTACATTACAACCTTTGAAAGTGTTCAGGTCTAAATGCTAGAATGTGGTATTTTTCTTGTGATATGATCTATTTTATTCTGCAAAAAGTGTTCTAGATCTTTAGGTGTTTATTCGAATGAACCCTCTTTCAATAATTTATGGCTACTGGATCTATATAACTTCAGAAAAAAACACGCATGCGTAACCATCCTTCTCTGAAAAATAAAAAAGCTAGTTTTTTTAACTGAAAGTAAGGAGTGACATTAAAACTTAAAACGAACAGAAATTACTCCGTATATGAAAGGGGCTGTTCCTTCCTCAACGACCCGCTCTTTACGCTAAAATTTGACTCTTTCTCTCGATTCTACTTTATTAAACAGTAAAATCTTCAGCGTAAAGAGTGGGGCGCTGAGAAGGGAACAGGCCCTTTCATACACAGAGAAATTTATGTTCGTTTTAAGTTTTAATATCGCTCCTTACTTTTAGTTAAAAAACTAGTTTTTTTTTATTTAATTTCTGAACGTTTTGAATAAATGCGTGTTTGATTTTGGTTCTCCGCAAAACAATAATTAAAATGAAATTTGTATATTAGATCTTTTTATGGTTAAGTGGCTTTCTCTTAGTTTTGATCAGACGATTTTGAGAAAAAAGGGGTAGGGGATGAGGCCTAGTTGCCCTTCAATTTTTCGGTTACTTGAAAAGGCAACTAGAACTTTTAATTTTTAACAAACGTTTTTATTAGTAAAAAATATACATAAATTAAGAATTAACTTACGTAACGAACTTCTATATTCGTATATTTTTATTATGTATATCAAGGGGTTTTTCCCCTCGTTAATACTTCGCTCTTTACACTAAAGCTTAAATTTTATCCAAATTCTTTAAGAATGACCCCTGAATCAGAAAGGCCGTAGAATAAATAGTTGAAATTACTGAAAATACTTTAGCGTAAAGAGCGAGGCATTTAGGAGGAGGAGAAACCCTCATATGCGTAATAATCTCTGTTCGTTTTAAGTTTTAATGCTGCTCCTTACATTCAGTTGAAAGAACTTTTCATATTTATTTTGTCATTGTTTTTATAATAATGCTAGAAAATCCTAGGCCCCTTCATCGAATTTCTCTTCCCCCACGGCATATTCCTCCAAGGAAAGATCATCCCACATAGCCCCCTCCACTCAACCCCACCCCAAACCAAAAAACTGTTCATGAAAACGTCTGTACACTTCCCAATATTCATTACTGTATGTAAACACTGGTCAAAGTTTGTAACTCGCAGCCCCTCCCCCGGGGACTATGGGGGGATTAAGTCATCCCTAAAGACATAGTTATTATGTTTTTGGACTATGCTTAACAAAATGTCTATCTCAAAAGTTTGGTCCGTTGACTTTGGGAAAAAATGAGGGTGGGAGGGTGCCTAGGTGCCCTCCAATTTTTTTGGTCACTTAAAAAGGACACTAGAGCTTTTCATTCTCATTAGAATGAGCCCTCTTGCGACATTGTAGGACCATTTGGTCAATACGATGACCACTGGAAAAAATAAATAAATAAATAAATAAAAGAAATTAAATAAACACGCACCCGTGATCGGTCTTTCCACATTTTTCCACATTCCACATTTTTGTAGATAGGTGCTTGAAACTTTTATAAGAGGGTTCTCTGATACGCTGAATGCAATGGTGTGATGTTCGTTAAGATTCTGTAACTTTTAGGGTGTGTTTCCCCCTATTTTTCCAAATAAGGCAGATTTTCTCAGGCTCTTAACTTTTGATTAGTAAGACTAAATTTGATGAAACTTATATATCTAAAATCAACATAAAAATCCAATCCTTTTAATGTATCTTTTAGTATCAAAATTCCGTCTTTTAGAGTTTCGTTTACTATTGAGCAGGGTCGCTCCTTACTGCAGTTCGTTACCACGAATTGTTTCAAAAAGAAACTTCATATTTTGTAAATATAGGTTTTAGTGTTTTCATTCACGTTGAATCTCATTTCATAAATTTCATTAAAATTTTGCCATTCTTGCAAAAAATCCTACTTAGAGAATGATGTATTTTTTTTTTGCTAATAGCTTTTGATGGGCTACTTTAAAATTTCTAAATTTACATTTTAAGAATCAAAACAAATAATTTCTTTTTTGTTGTATTACAACCAAGACTTCGTTTTTCAGTGTTTCAGCTTCTGTTGACAACTTCAGCTTCTGTCGGCAACGAGTTTTGCACACCAGCTTAAAAAAATAACTCTTTTATTTCATTTCATATTTTATTTTTATATTCTTATAAACTTTTATTTTATTTACTTTTATTTTTGAATTTTTGTTTTTATTTACTTTTATTTTATTTTTATTTCATAATAATTTCATTTGTGACTTTTGAAGTGGTAACTACCAAAAAGCATAATGGGAGCAACATTTCCACGCACTCCCACACCCCTGCTAAGACGAAGTAAATTACAAAGTTTTTAGATGAAAGAAACGGAAGTTGACTCCGTATATAGTAAAATTAAACGGTTTATTATGGCCGGTTGACTGATTTTCCCAAAATAATATTGGTCATGCTTCGAAGACTACGTCAAATACATAAGAGGTTCTTATAAAGAACATATATTTAGAGAGTTGGTATATTAATATTATTACTGAAAAGAGTTAAAAATGTCAGTGATTAAAAAAGATGAATGAACAAAAAAAAAAGGAAGAAAACTGTTCTGTGATGTCGTTCCACTATAACAATTCATACTATTTAACAATCTATCTTTGCTAACTTATGAATACCTTTCCTAACTTACTATATTAAAACTTAAAAGGAACATAAATGATTCCATATATGGGGGGGGGTTTCCCTTCCTCAGCTTATCAATCTACCTTATCTTATGAATCCACTGTTCCTTATCAAAGAGATTCTTTTTGGGTTATGTGATTTTTGATGAATGAAGTAATGTCGTCTTTGATGCATGTATATTATGTTTCTTGGATTAGACAGAATATTAATATTTATAGATACCACCTTAATAATACATTTTTTTTTATTTAAATGTTCGGCTAAATGTTTTTCTCTTTGTATGAACTCGATAAGTCACACTTTGAAGGCTTTATATATCGTGCGTAGGTGCTCATTTCTTCTGATCATAGTACCTTTCCTGAAGAATTAGCTGATCAATTTGGGCACAGAAATTGTAATGCATACTCCTCTTGAGGAATACCACTCCACTTCAGGAGGAATACCACTCCTCTCTTGCTGTTCCCGCACCGTTTTGTCCGACACAAGATATCAAACAGTTCGTAGTAACGAACTGTAGTAAGGAGCGACCCGGCTCAATAGTGACCAAAACTCTAAAAAATGGAATTTTGATATCAATAGCTACATCAAAAGAATTGAATTTTAACGCTGATTTTAAATATATAATTTTAATCATTTTAGAAAATCATTTAGAAAGAGTCAAACTCTTTCTCATCAAAGCCCGCTCTTTACGCTAAAGTTTGACTCTTTCTCTTAACTCTACTTTTTAAAACAGTAAAAAACTTTAGCGTAAAGAGCGGGGCGTTGATGAGGAAGCATCTTGTTTCATATACGAAGTAATTTCTGTTCGTTATAAGTTTAAATGTCGCTCCTTACTTTCCGTTAAAAAAAAACTGTTTTTTTTTGTTTAATCATAATAAGTCTGAGAATTTTGTCAGTAGTTGGACGTTGAACTTTTTTCGTAATAACGATGACCTTTTGTTTCTTAAAAATTCAATGTGTCTTCTTGCTCAACTTCATTTATAACTGACCACAGCCACCCAAATTATTTCCTCCTCAGAATTGGGAAAAGTGAACCCCCTTCTCTGCTCCTTGGGTGGTATTGAAAATTGTTATCACCTCCTCTTTGAGTGTACTAATTATTCTTTTCCTCGCTCACTTTTGATAAAATGTTTAAATAATCTGTTAAGCTTCACTCCTTTCGATCTGTATTTACTTAGTGTTTGTGAACTTACTCAGTCTTTAGTAATTCAGTTTTTCATTGATATGGTTCAATTTGATCAATATCCATAGCTGGTTTCTTAAGTGATATGCTCAAAATTAAGTACGTAGTCCTTTTTTTCTCTCCCTTTTATTTTATCCTTATTTTTTGTTTTGTTTTTTTCCTTTATGCATTTTGCTGAGATTATTTCTAATTACTTCAGTCACTAATAAAGTATTTATCGATCAATTAAGCATAAATATGATGGCATGAATATCTTCCATCAATATTTGGTCTCTAATAAGGGTTGTCAATTCTTATATTGTAATTAAATAAAAAAAAACATTTTTTTCACTGTAAGTAAGAAACAACGTTAAACCTTAAAATGAATAGAAATTATTCCTTATATGAAAGGGGCTGCCCCCTCTTTAATGGCCCTCTCTTGACGCTAAAGTTTTTTTAGTACTTTTAGTACTAAAAAAGATTCTGATTTTGATTGAATGGTCTCGTGTTTCAGGATCCAATCTTAAAGAAAAAAATGGGACAGAGAGGTCAAACTTTAGCGTAAGTATGCGGTATTAAAGAGAGGATAGCCCCTTTAATATACGGAATAACTTCTGTTTGTTTTAAATTTTAACGTTGCTTCTTACTTTCAGTTGAAAAAACGTGTTGTTCTAAATTCAATTCCTGATCCTTTTCAAATACTGCTGGTAAATCCACCTGCCCCTCCACGGAAACTTCTCTGCCCCCACAAATATTCTTCCATGAGAGTTTCCTCCGGCGTAAAAAAAACCACCCCCAGGAAATTATCCTCAGAAAATTCAACCCTAGCAACAAATCCTGACCCATAAAATATGTTGCGGACGATTCCGCCTTAAAAGTTACTCCTTAGCATACTTTCATTTGATAAAAGACTTGTTATATTATGTTTTTAATCATTTTTCAAGTTATGCCAAAAACCCCCTATGAGAAAAATTTGTCCCAGAAATCCTCCATCCTCCCATGGATAGTTTCTCCCATAGAAAATTTACCCATGGAGAATTTCTCCTGGTTATAATTCCCCTGTGGATAATTTTCCCGAGGAAATCTATCCACCCCCGTGGAAAAATCCCTAAGAGAATTCTAACCTCTCTAAAAAATTTCCCCGACAATTTCCCGAGAACATCTCCACATGCAAAAATTAAGTTGCCGAAGGGAAAATAAGACAGTTGAAACGAATTTGGTTCATGAATACTGACAAGTTCTCCAGCATAAAATTTCTCATGGAGAGTTCAACCCTAGACGCAGCACTTCCAACGATACATTTTCTTCGTAGAAAATACCCTTTCCGCATAAAAATCTCCCCCCCCCCCAAATACCTGTAGGCCTCGCAATAGCAAATATTATCTGTAAACAATGGGCTAATTGCAAAGCTTGCAGCTCTTTTCCGGGGGCTACGGAGGGAGGGGGGTCGCATCATCCCCAAAGACATGGTTATTGGACGTTTCAACTACGTTGAACAAAATACTTATCTCCAGATTTGATTAGTCGACTTTGGTTGGACCCTTCAATCTTTTTGGTCCTTTAAAATAGGCACTAGAACTTTTAATTACTATTCAGATTAACCCTATCTTGATTTTTTGGACAATTGGTTCGATACAACAAAACCAGGAAAGAAAAAAATAATAACACGCATTCGCGATCTTTCTTTTGGCAAAAAAAAACAACAAACAAACAACAAATTTCTATATTTTTGGAGATGGGAGCTTAAAACTCTTTAACAAGTTTTCCTGATAGATTGAATCTGAAAGTACGATTTTCAATGAGATTTCTTGACCTTTACCGGATGTTCCCTACTTTTTTGAAAATCAAGCAAATTTTCTCTGGCTCGGAGCTTTTGAAGGGTAATATTAAACTTAATGAATTATGTATATATGGAATCAGCACTAAAACCCGATTTTGTGATATAAATTAAATAAAAAAAAAACAAGTTTTTTTAACTGAAAGTAAGGAGCGACATTAAAACTTAAAACGAACACAAATTACTTCGTATATGAAAGGGGCTGCTTCCTCATCAACGCCCCGCTCTTTACGCTAAAGTTTGACTCTTTCTCTCATCTCTTCTTTTTAAAACAGTAAAAAACTTTAGCGTAAAGAGCGGGGCGTTGATGAGGAAGCAGCCCCTTTCATATACGAAGTAATTTCTGCTATTTTTTCTAAAAAATATCCTCCTATTTTCTAAAATAACGCAAGTTTTCTCAGGCTCGTAACTTTTGATGGGTAAGACTAAACTTGATGAAACTTATATATTTAAAATCAGCATTAAAATTCAATTCTTTCGATGTAACTATTGGTATCAAAATTCCGTGTTTTAGAGCTTTGGTTACTATTGAGCCGGGTCGCTCCTTACTACAGTTTGTTACCACGAACTGTTTGATTTTATTACCCCGAACTGTTTGATAACCTCCGAGGCTCTGAATCTTCATGTGAAAGGGTTTGTATGCTTAGCAGGTTTTAATAAAGAAATATTAACTAATCAAGTGGTTTAAAAGCTTAAATAGCTTGTTTAAGTTCTAAGTTACTTCCGAAGTGCTTCATCTTTATTGGTATTGAAAGTGGCTGAAGTGTAAGTGGACTGAAAGTGGCTGAAGTGTCCCAAGAGTGCAAGGTGTACCATTTGACAATCTTGATATTATTTTCAAGTGCAACTTATAATAAAGTGAAAACTTTGTTTTCAGGTGCAAAAAAACAAGATGATGATTGTGAGTCAAAAGAAAAGATGGAGGAGCAGCTAAATGGGAAAGAAAAGGAGAACGCTGACAAATTCGTCGACACACTCAAACTGGAAATTTGTCCTTGCCCTTTCTTCAGCGTGGATTTTGATGGTTGGTAAAATTTTAACTTCACTCATATTTTAGTACCGTTTCTCACCTTATATTCTAGAAATGAAAAAAAAACACTATCTACAAGTTTGATATAAAATATACAACAAGACAGGTTTACTTAAAGGAATAAAAGTGTTAAGCTTAAATGTTAATAAAAAAAACAGCACTAGTCATTTATGCTAAAACCGTCTAAGTCGCAAATTTTGATTTTATATTAAAGTAATTTTTTTTTAAACACCGGCAAATCTTCTCTTCATAAAAAAAAAAAAAATAAAGATCGGTCTTGGATTTTAAGATATTTAAGTTATTAATATTTAAGTTAAATACTTAAGTGAGTTCTTCAATTTAGGGTTGAATTTTCGGGATTTTTTCAATTTTAATTTTCGAACACAAACTACAACCTTATTTGCGGAATGAACAAAAATTTGACTGCACCGATAGGTAAGTCAAACATTCTATAAAAAGAAGAAACAATCTATAAAACTAAATTTCAAAAATTTTTGTCTTTGCCGACTCAAGCATTACTTTACTAAAATTCAATCACTTGATACTGAAATTTCAATTAAGTAACCGAAAAGGACACACTACCTTTCCATCATGAAAAAAATAATATGAAAACAACAATCTTTTGACAAGGGAGGAGCCCAGTGGCCTTGCCACGGTGCCCCACACTCGGCACGCATGATTCTCGTTATAGTTCTTCTTCTAACTGCAGATAATGTCAGCTTCTTCTTGACGTCATGGCGTCATGTTAGGTTCAATACAACCAACCTGAGAAAACACACATTCTTCTTTAACCTTGTGACCTATTTATATTGCTTTTGTGGCGAGAAATGTCAATATGCCAGTTTCGAGAGAAAAAAACACTATGCAGGCGATTTCGTGGAAAAACAAACACGCATGTACACAATTATTGCTCGTTTAATTCATTAAAAAGGCATATAATTCCAACATAAAATGTGTTTGAAATAAATATACAGCTGTTTGGTTAAAGGGAGTATATATATATATATATATATATATATATATATATATATATATATATATATATATATATATATATATATATATATATATATATATATATATGTATATATATATATTATATATATATATATATATATATATATATATATATATATATATATATATATATATATATATATATATATATATATATATATATATATATATATATATATATATATATATATATATATATATATATATATATATATATATATATATATATTTATATATATATATATATATATATATATATATATATATATATATATATATATATATATATATATATATATATATATATATATATATATATATATATATATATATATATATATATATATATATATATATATATATATATATATATATATATATATATATATATATATATCGTTATTCTTTTGTTTTAAGTCTTGATGTGTCAAATAAGCAATAAGAATTGAGTTAAGAAAGTCTGGTGTGAATTCAATTCCTCCTTCCTGCTAAGGCATCCAAGAATCGTCCATTTTGTAGGATTTGTCTTCTTATGTAACTCGTTCTGTTTATTATTATTACTTCTCTTGTAGCGATTCTAACGATAAGATTTCATTTACGATTCCATGTATTCGTTGTGATACTGGTTGTTAAATGTCTTCTTACCACAGATCTCGCGGCGTAACTCGAGAAATATGAGCTTTTTCCTGATGGTTCATCAGTAATTCTATTTATCCTAATTATGTTTTTACATAATTCAGTAACAATAAACAGTTTCATCCCACATCCGTTCTGAAAAAGTTATGTTACACAGAAGGGACTCTTTAAAAAGAACCAATTCATTTGGAAATTGTGGAGGTTGTAATGCCAATTTACTATGGAAGCAGGAATTTCCAAATGAATTATCTTTCGTTTGCAACTCTTTCTTCGGGAAAATGGAGGGTTCTACAGTGAATGCATACAACATTGAAGGGTCCTAATGACTTGTAATTAATAATGGCGTAGCTTACAGCATCTTTGTAGGTTTTTCCTCGGTTTTGTGTCACATTTTGTTGGCGCTAAAGATTTTGACAGTGTTTTCCTTCTAACCTAATATTTCTTTGATCTTAACTTTCGTTTTTCACCCGTTCTGATTCTCTTTGTTGCTTGTCATCTAATTCGTTTTTAATCTCGTTTTTGTAAGTCTTCTAACCACATGAATCTTTGTTTTTCGCTTTCGTTTTTAACTCGATTGAATTCTCGCTGTCGCTAGTCTTCTAACCTTATATTTATTCGATTTTCACTTTTGTTTTTGATCCGTTGTAATACTTGTGGTTTCAAGTCTTCTTACCACATATTTCTTTGCTCTTAATTTTGTTTTTTCATTACTTCAGACCTTTTTTCAATGCCCCTGGCTTTAGGCGATCGGACTGGTCTCGTCTCATTTGATGATCCAGGCTGCTCAATTTCATCCATTTCAATTTACGTTTCAGGGGTCTTTTTCTTCGTCTCAGCAGTTTTTGTATAAATAAATGCACAATTATTGCTCGTTTAAAGAGAGTAGATTGCTATTTAATTTTTCTATGCCTTTTTGTTTAGCTGTTCAGAGTCATTTGTCATCTTTAGTAACTTTGGATGCATCATAGATACTAAAAAGATGCGAGCACTCTTGGGGGGAGGGAAATGACGTAGTTTATGCTCTTAGAATGTATATAAATATGACTTCAGTAGTATGGCCATAGGCACTCCCATGTTAACTTCATTAGCATAATCGGTTACTATTCCTGTAACACGGCCGACAAATACATAATATATATACCCCCATGAGAATATAATTTGCATATAGCCATGAACTCCTAGCAACCAGCCGTAGCAACCGGATCCAAAATAATGCTGGATTTCTAATGTATTTTATACTATTAAGAAAGTAGAATCCAGAGAGAGCATAGTTTGAGTATATCTTTATCGAGTTTTTATTTGGCAGGATATTCTAGTAAAAATAAGAGGTTTGTTTATACTATTAGCAATTGACATTGGAGCTGGCAGTAGCAATGATACACGTGCAAGAGTACCAAACGTAGCAGTAGAAATTACAAGAAGATGTCCACTAAGTCTTGAATGGGACGAGATGTATGCAAGATATCTAATATCATTGAGCAAATTCAAAATGGAGGAGCTGTTATTTTTTGCAGCAAAACTTAATATAAAGCATAGGCATTGACTTCAAGCTGCTTCAAATGCGATAGTGGAATGTATTGAGGACAATAAATTGAATGAATATGGGGACATGAGAGATATGTTAATGTAATTATGTGATAAAAAAGTTTCTAAATCTATATATATATAAATAAGTTGTCTGTGTGTCTGTCGAGTGACGTCATGTCATGTCGTCATGAAGTTAGTTGTCGTCATATTTGTTATGATGATGACGTCATTAAAGGTATTTAAGAAAATCGTTCAAAGACAAATTTTTAATTGTAAGAAGATCGTGGACGGAAAAATGTTTAATTGTAAAATGGCTGAAGAACCTACAATGGCAACAGCCGAGGAAGCTGCTCAAAGAGTCTATGCCAAAAAACTTGCGGCTGATAGAGAAAGTAAGAAAAGGAAGCGTGCCGAGGAATCACAAGAACAGCAAGAAAACAGGCTTGCGGCTAAAGAACGCAAAACCGCGCAGTTAGATGAAAATCCACCTGGACAGCGAGAGTCAAAACATATCAAAACTGAAAATGATAGCGATGATGATTGGGTTTGGGATTTTGACTTGGATAAGGTCATCAATGCCTACCAGATTTTTAGTTAAGAAAAACAAAGGTTCGGCGATATGTATTTCATAATGACGCTGAAAAATAAAGAAGAAAAAGAAAACTGAAAAAGAAAAAAGGTAAAAAACTAAAAAAAACTAAAAAGAAAAAACACTCAAAGAGAACTTACAGACCGGGACACAAATGACGACCGGGACAGAGGGAATATAAATGATGACCGGGACACTCAAAGAGAAATTACAGACTGGGATACCGGGACACAAATGACGACCGGGACACAGGGAATATAAATGACAAGGACACTGGTATTTAAGAAAATCGTTCAAAGACAATTTTTTAATTGTAAGAAGATCGTTGAAAGAGAAATTTCTAATTGTAAAATGACTGAAGAACCTACAATGGCAACAGCTGAGGAAGCTGCTCAAAACGAATGTATTCAAGCCGAAGTAGCTGAGTTGGTAAAGCGTTATGTTCCAGGTTCTAGGTCCGAGAGGTTCTAGGTTCGAACCTTGGCTTCAGCATTAATACAAAAGAAGAAAAAAACTAAAAAAGGTAAAAACTAAAAAAAAAACTAAAAAGAAAATACTAAAAAAACTAAAAAAGCTAAAAAACTAAAAAAAGGTAAAAAACTAAAATCTAAAAAAGAAAAAAACTAAAAAAAACTAAAAAAAGGTAAAAACTACAAAAAAACTAAAAAGAAAAAAACTAAAAACAAATAAAAAACTAAAAAAACTAAAAACTGAAAAAGAAAAAAAACTAAAAAAAGGAAAAACTGAAAAATAAAGGAGAAAAAGAAAACTAAAAGCCGGAACACAGGGAATATAAATGACGACCGGGACACTCAGAGAGAAATTACAGACTGGGACACTGGGACACAAATGACGACCGGGACACAGGGAATATAGATGACGACCGGGATGCTCAAAGAGAAATTACAGACTGGGACACTGGGACACAAATGACGACCGGGATACTGGGACACAACTACAAGGGGGATGCCGGGGGCACAGGGGGATATATAAATGACGACGGGGACGCAGGGCATGTTCGATTAGCTATCACCATCAACAAAGCTCAAGGGCAATCATTAGAAAAATGAGGTATAGATCTGAATACGGATTGTTTTTCCCATGCACAATTTTATGTTGCATGTTCGAGAGTCGGTAAACCTGACAATCTATTTATATGCACACACAATGGGACATCGAAGAATGTTGTATATTCGCAAGTTTTACGTAGTTAAAAACATATATATATCTATAACGAAAAGAGAAATCTTTTCTCTTTTATCTATATTCACAGGCGGGACACAGTGACACAACTACAATGGCGCGTAACTAATATGGCGCGTAACGACTTACGCGCGTGGAGGGGCTTGGGGGGGGGGCACGAAGTGCCACCACCAACTAGGTGTTGGGGTGGCGGGAAGCGCCACCCCAACAGCTAGTAGAAAATATTTTTCTTGTTAGACATTTTTAGAAGGTTACCATTCCTGTCTCTAGGGACACTGCCAAAGTCGAAAGAATCTTTGTTTTTGTTAGTTAGTCTGTAGTCAGCTGTAAGAGTGTTAGGATTTAAGAAAAACGAGTGGATTTATGAAGCATAAAATCATGCACAATCTTGTGATTTTGGAAAAATGCCTGAATCTAAATGTTCATTATCGAAAATTATCAGTTCAAAAGAAAATATTTTTGCAAAGAGTACTTTATGATATTATAAAAGATGAATCTCCAACTTTGAATTGTTTTATGTTGCTTAAAGTCTTGGTCCAAACGCATTTGCTCTATTGATTGACATACTAATCGACACAAAACAGAATGATAATGTGGACTTGATTTTGAACACTACCTTAGAGATTCAATGATTTTCCTGAGAACAATAAATAAATCAATAATGTAAAAGACCCTGCCCAAACAGGTTCTGTTGATTTTGATTTGTGACGTCAGTCGATTCCTCCGCTTTCTCTTTAGAAAAGAACTCTATCCTTATCGATCGCAAGTCCGTTTCATTTTGGTGGTGAGAGAGTCAACACTTAAAATGTACTATAGATGTCCATTTTGCATGTATTCACTGGGAGGCTGGTCATCCTATGAGAATTGTATAATTGTTGACGAGCATGATGAAGAGTATAGATTATGCAACCATGTAAATTGCATAGAGGATATGCATTACAAATTAAAGACTGTAATTCCTGTCTTGAAAAAGATTCGTTACTCTCACACTAGGGGATTCCTATGCTACTATGCTACTGTCACTATGATGAATGTGATCAATGGGAGAAAACTTATCCCGGTATGATTGGAAAGGACCCTAAAGGAGATTTAATTTATTTCTAAGAAACTGTTATCGTCATGGTTTAAAATTATTTTTGGAGGAAAATCAAATCTACCCTTCAACTATTGGAATGACAAGAAAATTTAGTTTCTACTTCATCACTGTGAAGACAATGGCTATTATGATTATAAGCCTACTGACTTTAATTTAGCTGTTACAAAAAGTGTTTTTCCATTTGAAAACACTGTATGTGGTATTGTTTCAAATAAGCAAAAATAGAAACAATTGAATTTTACAATATGAATGAAAAAAGTATCATTGACTTCACAAAGAGATGCGATAAGAGTGAAGTTACAATGCACTGTAGAAAATGTGACCCTGACTCTGGACATCTGTAGAAAATGTGACAGTGACTTTGGACATCAATATCAATACACACTGAATTCAGATGATCTGCCGCCATTACTTGTTCTCGACAGCTACTTATATGTGGAAGAAGAAATCTAAAGAGGAGAAAAAGTCTTTTTTATGCATATACATTTTTATTAACCAACACATTTACAACCAATTTTAGAACGTTTGATTCGATGGCACTTAAGTCAGTATTATACCGATATGAAAGTTTACTTTCCCAAAGGAAGTCATTCAGGTGATGGTTGTCTACGTAAATGTTGAGAAATCCATTATGTCGCCACGACATCGGAAAACAAACTATAATAGTGCCTGAAAACTACAGCTTCGTTAAATCTTGCATTCTCTTCTGGTTTTGAATGATAGTTTTCCCTCTCCTTTCAATAAAGTTGTTGATATTTGGAGTTTAGAATGTATATGGTAGACATAGAAGATCAAAATATGCTATGTCCTCATTGTTTGAAACATGCATAGCCAATGATACTTTTAATTTTTTCAAGGAATTCCAAGGGTATACAATAGGATTTGTATTTGGCCATATACGGATCCATATGAAATACACTGATTATTATTTTTTTTATGGTGCAAGGTCTAGTAGAACACTGCCTTCGGTAGTGGTTTCCAAGCAAGTTTCTAATTGATTTAATGAGATTAACGCAATACTCTCAGCTAAATACTCGGAAAAGGTGCACTCTAAACGTAAATTCTCCGTTCGTAAAGTATTCATATCTTAAGTGCCAAACTAGTCCAATTCAATGATACCATGAATTTTTATAAACATTATATCAGTTATACCATTTTCGAATAGTTCCGAATCTCGATCTAGAGACAGCAATGTCAACTCATGCAGTGTTCTATAGGATGTATCAAAGGATAACTTGTAGAGTGGTATTCCATTCACTTTACACACAAGAGAGGAAAATTCAAACACTTCAAATTTTTGTTGGGAATTTGCCCAAGCTCCTATAGCGCTAGCACTGCTATTGTAAGTTACTTGTAAAGTTACAATATAGATTTAAACAGACCAAATGTCCCTCATCATACTGCTTGATGACGACAGCCTTTGTTTTAATTAGAAATATTGTATTTTATTTTGAGAAGATAATACACCTAAATAAACCCAATTTCTCGAACCAGCGTTACACAAAAGCTTAAACTTTAAAATGAAGTGCAAAGACTTGAGGGTAGGAGAGAGGGCTGGTGTATCTCATATTTAAGATAGCCCTGATTATGATACTAAAAACAGAAAGAAATGAAAAATAACAATTAATTCAAATGAAAATAAAGAGTAATATTTCCATTTGAACATTCATCCCCCAGAAATTTCCTTCCCAAGGACGATTCTCCTTATAAAAATCTACCCCAAATACAATCCCTTCCCCCAATCTTTGTTTTTGTTTTAATGTTAACCTGTATATTTGATTAAATATATATATATATATATATATATATATATATATATATATATATATATATATATATATATATATATATATATATATATATATATATATATATATATATATATATATATATATATATATATATATATTACGTAGTTTTAACTACGTAAAACTTGCGAACATACAACATTCTTCGATGTCCCATTGTCTGTGCATATAAAAAGATTGTCAGGTTTACCGACTCTTGAACATGCAACATAAAATTGTCCATGGGAAAAACAATCCGTATTCAGATCTATACCTTATTATTCTAATGATTGCCCTTGAGCTTTGTTAATGGTGATTGCTAATTGAACATTCCCAGTGTCCCCGTCGTCATTTATATATCCCCCTGTGCCCCCGGCATCCCCCTTGTAGTTGTGTCCTTGTGTCCCGGTCTTCATTTATATTCCCAATATCCCGGTCGTCATTTGTGTCCCAGTGTCCCAGTCTGTAATTTCTCTTTGAGCGTCCCGGTTGTCATTTATATTCCCTGTGTCCCGGTATCCCGGTCTGTAATTTATCTTTGAGTGTCCCGGTCGTTATTTGTGTCCCAGTGTGCCAGTCTGTAATTTCTCTTTGAGTGTCCCGGTCGTTATTTATATTCCCTGTGTCCTGGTTTTTAGTTTTCTTTTTCTCCTTGATTTTTCAGTTTTTTTCCTTATTTAGTTTTTTTTCTTTTTCAGTTTTTAGTTTTTTAGTTTTTTTTATTAGTTTTTAGTTTTTTTTGTAGTTTTTACCTTTTCTTAGTTTTTTTTAGTTTTTTTTCTTTTTTAGTTTTTAGTTTTTTACCTTTTTTTATTTTTCTTTTAGTTTTTTAGCTTTTTTAGTTTTTTTAGTATTTTCTTTTTAGTGTTTTTTGTAGTTTTTACCTTTTTTAGTTTTTTTCTTCTTTTGTATTAATGCTAAAGCCAAGGTTCGAACCTGGAACCTCTCGAACCAGGAACCTGGAACATAACGCTTTACCAACTCAGCTACTTCGGCTTGAATACATTTGTTTTTGAATTGGTATATGATGAAATAATTCAGACGTCATATAATGACGTCTCGACAGACAGACACTCGACAGACAGACAGACAGACAGACAGACAGACAACTTATTTTTATATATATGCCTGTTTTCTTGCTGTTCTTGGGATTCCTCGGCACGCTTTCTATTCTTACTTTCTCTATCAGCCGCAAGTTTTTTGGCATAGACTCTTTGAGCAGCTTCCTCGGCTGTTGCCATTGTAGGTTCTTCAGTCATTTTACAATTAAACATTTTTCCGTCCACGATCTTCTTACAATTAAAAATTTGTCTTTGAAAGATTTTCTTAAATACCTTTAATGACGTCATCGTCATAACAAACATGACGACAACTAACTTCATGACGACTTGATGACATGACGTCACTCGACAGACATAACACACAAACAACTTATTTATATATATATATATATATATATATATATATATATATATATATATATATATATATATATATATATATATATATATATATATATATATATATCACGCGCGTAAGTTGTTACGCGCCATATTAGTTACGCGCCATTGTAGTTGTGTCCCTGTGTCCCAACTGTGAATATAGAAAGATATATATATATATATATATATATATATATATATATATATATATATATATATATATATATATATATATATATATATATATATATATATATATATACTAGCTGTTGGGGTGGCGCTTCGCGCCACCCCAACACCTAGTTGGTGGGGGCGCTTCGCCCCCCCCCAAGCCCCCCCGCGCGCGTAAGTCGTTACGCGCCATGTTAGTTACGCGCCATTGTAGTTGTGTCCCTATGTCCCACCTGTGAATATAGATATATATATATATATATATATATATATATATATATATATATATATATATATATATATATATATATATATATATATATATATATATATATATATATATATATGTTTTTAACTACGTAAAACTTGCGAATATACAACATTCTTTGCTGTCCCATTGTCTGTGCATATAAATAGATTGTCAGGTTTACCGACTCTTGAACATGCAACATATAATGGTCCATGCGAAAACAATCCGTATTCAGATCTATACCTCATGATTCTAATGATTTCCTTGAGCTTTGTTGATGGTGATTGCTAATCGACGATTCCCTGTGTCGCCGTCGTCATTTTTATATCCCCGTGTGCCCCCCGGTGTCCCGGTTGTCATTTATATTCCATGTGTTCCGGTCGTCATTTATGTCCCGGTGTCCCAGTCTGTGAATTCTCTTTGAGGGTCCCGGGCGTCATTGATATTCCTTGTGTCCCGGTGTCCCGGTCGTCATTCGTGTCCCGGTGTCCCAGTCTATATACATTCGTTTTTGAATTGGTATTTTTTTTTAGGTTTTAGTTTTCTGCCTTTTTTTTAGTTTTTTTTAGTTATACCTCATGATTCTAATGATTGCCCTTGAGCTTTGTTGATGGTGATTGCTAATCGAACATTCTCTGTGTCCCCATCGTCATTTATATATCCCCCTGTGCCCCCCGGCGCCCCCGTTGTAGTTGTGTCCCTGTGTCCCGGTCGTCATTTATATTCCCTGTGTCCCGGTCGTCATTTGTATTCCGGTGTCCCAGTCTGTATATACATTCGTTTTTGAAATGGTAAATGATGAAATAAATTTTTGTATTTTTCCCCTTTTTTTCTTTTTAGTTTTTTTGGTTTTTACATTTTTTTAGTTTTTTTAGTTTTTTTTTCTTTTTTCTTTTTAGTTTTTTTTTTATTTTTATTTTTTTAGTTTTGTTTTTCTCCTTTATTTTTCTTTTTGTTTCCTTTTTTTAGTTTTTTTTATTTTTTAGTTTTTTTAGTTTTTTAGCTTTTTTAGTTTTTTTATTAGTTTTTAGTTTGTTTTTTTCTTTTTAGTTTTTTTGTAGTTTTTACCCTTTTTTTAGTTTTTTTTTTTTTACTTATGTCCTGGTCGTCATTTATACTCCCTGTGTCCCGGTCGTCATTTGTGATGGTTTGTTGACGGTGTTTTGTTGATGGTGATTGCTAATTGAACATTCCTTGTGTCCCGGTCGCTTTCTCTTTGAGTGTCCCGGTCGTCATTTATATTCCCTATGTGCCGGTGTCCTGGTCGTCATTTGTGTCCCAATGTAATTTCGTAATTTCGTCAGTCGAAAACATGACGTCAGTCGACACAGAAACATGACGTCACCTGATCCACAGATCCACAGACAGACAGACAACTTATTTTCATATATATATATATATATATATATATATATATATATATATATATATATATATATATATATATATATATATATATATATATATATGTTTTTAACTACGTAAAACTTGCGAATATAAAACATTCTTCGATGTCCCATTGTCTGTGTATATAAATAGATTGTCAGGTTTACCGATTCTTGAACATGCAACATAAAATTGTCCATGGGAAAAGCAATCCGTATTCAGATCTATACCTGATTATCCTAATGATTGCCCTTGAGCTTTGTTGATGGTGATTGCTAATCGAACATTCCCTGTGTCCCCATCGCCATTTATATATCCTCCTGTGTCCCCGGCATCCCCCTTGTAGTTGTGTCCCTGTGTCCCGGTTGTCATTTATATTCCCAGTATCCCGGTCGTCATTTGTGTCCCAGTGTCCAAGTCTGCAATTTCTCTTTGAGCGTCCAGGTTGTCATTTATATTCCCTGTGTCCCGGTGTCCCGGTCATCATTTGTGTCCCGGTGTCCCGGTCTGTAATTTATCTTTGAGTGTCCCGGTCGTCATTTATATCTCCCGGTCGTTATTTGTGTCCCATTGTCCCAATCTGTAATTTCTCTTTGAGTGTTCCGGTCGTCATTTATACTCCCTGTGTCCCGGTTTTTAGTTTTCTTTTTTTCCTTTATTTTTCAGTTTTTTCCTTTTTTTAGTTTTTTTCTGTTTCAGTTTTTATTTATTTTTTAGTTTTTTTATTAGTTTTTAGTTTCTTTTCTTTTCAGTTTTTTTATAGTTTTTACCCTTTTTTTAGGTTTTTTAGTTTTTTTCTGGTTTAGTTTTTAGTTTTTTACCTTTTTTTAATTTTTTTTAGTTTTTTAGCTTTTTACTTTTTTTAGTATTTTCTTTTTAGTTTTTTTTTGTAGTTTTTACCTTTTTTAGTTTTTTTCTTCTTTTGTATTAATGCTAAAGCCAAGGTTCGAACCTGGAACCTGGAACATAACGCTTTACCAACTCAGATACTTGGGCTTGAATACATTCGTTTTTGAATTGGTTCAGTATAAATAAGTTGTTTGTTTGTGTCTGTCGACTGACGTCATGTTTCTGTGTCGACTGACGTCATGTTTGTCGACTGACGTCATTCGCAAGTTTTACGTAGTTAAAAACATATATATATCTATCTATATTCACAGGTGGGACACAGGGACACAACTACAATGGCGCGTAACTAATAAGGCGCGTAACGACTTACGCGTGCGGGGATGCTGGGGGGTGGGCGAAGCGCCCCCACCAACTAGGCGTTGGGGTTGTGCAAAGCGCGACCCCAACAGCTAGTATAATATATATATATATATATATATATATATATATATATATATATATATATATATATATATATATATATATATATATATATATATATATATATATATATATATATCTGTGTGTGTGTGTGTACAATGAAAAATAAATTGGATTTTCCTAAAGGATAAATTAAAAAAGTTAAGACATTGTAATTCTAATGGTTTATAAATTCAAAATTGCTTACATAAAAAGCAGTATCTTGAGATCACTTGTTCATTTTTGAAGTTATGATTCAAAACTTAATGTGAAATCATAAGTCAAAACTTATTATTTCAAAAATTAAGGCTCTAAGCGGATTGTCTCAAGCCTGTGACAGATCTAGACAGTTTGAAAAACAAAATTAAAAATAAAATATGGAGACGTTATCGAGAAAGAAATCATAAATAAATACTTATGGAGCAAAAAAAAGAAAAACAAGTGGGCAATAATAAATGAAAAATAAAGCAAAATAAAGAAAAAGGAAAATGATTCTCGTGAAGTTTACTTCAAAAGGTTAGATTTTGTTTTCAATTTTTATTTTTCCTGAACACTGAAAAAGATTTGGCGGAAGTCCTTATCGAAATCTGCGCGTGTGTCTGCACACACGGAGAACCTTGTTGCAGTAAACAAATTTATGCTTTACTTTGAAACACGCTGTTGAAGGAATTATCACTCTAAACCCTGTATTTTGTACTATATTAATGCAATTGTAAAATTGGTCGTTCTGCTGTGCATTTCTTTAACGAGTGTCAATGAATAGATTTTCAAATTACTATCAAAGAATAGAATTGAATAACTTTTTCATATTACCAAATTATTTTTAAAGTAAATTAATTAACTTAATTAACTGTGTTTATTCTTAGTTGATCAGTAATTAAAGATAGAATAGAATATTTTTATTCAATACAGTAGCCGGAGCTAGCATTAGCATGTCATGACAAAAATAATTTATACCTTCAAAAACACTCACAGGAAAATTTAAACAAACATTATATTAATCAAACATTAAATATTAGTTGCGTTAATTAAAGATTAGCCGTAAATAAGCTCTGGGGCTCTTGACTAACGAATAAGGACAATTGACTTTTATATATTTCTAAGACAGGATATACTGTCAAATAAAAGTAGATACCCATTCTAGTTTAAGGACAGACTCATAGAAGAACTCACAGAGTAGTTTATTATTAAAAGGTAAATAAACATGAATAAATGAAAATTATTTAAATATAAATGATTATGTAAATAAGAGTATATGTAACTGGTATAACATTTTCTGATGTACTATTTTCCGCTATCTCTACTGTTAGTATAATCATTGCCACCATTGATTGCTAATTAAGAGACTAGTCAGTATTATGTATTAGAAGAGTGATATGCTAATTACTCGCTTGCCGCCAAGTGTTTCAAAACCTCTCGTCTCTGGAAACGTATTTTGCTCTTTTCGTGAGAATCACTCAGTCTTTAACAGTCGCGTGCTAGAACACAATAGGATGAAAGTATATTAAGTGTTGAAATGGCGTTTTTCCCAGATATGCTAATGTCATGGAAGTCAAGTTTTCTGTCTGTTTTGAAACCGCCTCGGTCTCCAAGAAGTAGGTTTTTTCTCGAAGTTTTATCAAATATTAGTGATCGTTTTGTTATGATGTCTGTATGCGATTTTCATAGATTTCTTTAAAAGGATTTAAATCAACCAACATTGACCATTCATGTCTCTATTCCATTTGAAAGGTAGCCTATTGCTTTCTGATTTCATATGCGTAAGTTAGGCGAGTTTCTGGGTCTGGAATCTCTCGGAATTTCACAGTTTTTTTTTTCAGAGTTTATATCTCTTACATGTATACAAAATCGCCTAATTTTTTTTTGATAATCTTGAACTCTAGAAACGCAATACATCAAGAAAAGATCCTGGTTGGACGTCTGAAACAGATTTATAGCATTATGTTAAAGGGTGTAGTTGTGCCTAAAAAAAATCCCAAAAATTGGAATAAATTCTTTCCAGAGGGTTTTCGTGCCTTTTTTTACAGAATATAAGCAGGAGTTTCATTTCCCAGATAAATAAATAAATTTAACCTACATTTTATCTTATTTTACATTCTCAATTCAAAAATTTTTAGTAAAGGCCATCGCTGTATCCATGGAATTTACCTCTTTGACAATCCTGAAACTTTTGTCTGATTCATGAAAAAGTAACAAAATGAAAATAAGCAAATTATTGACACTTTTTTGGAGTTTTTAAATTTTAAGTGTCAATAAACATCAGTAAAATATGTTTATTTTCATGCTATGTGTATTTTTTTTGCTATTTTGAATTAAAAAACGCTAACGCAAAAAAAACAACAACAAGCAAATGCTTCTAATTAGAAAGGGTGCTGTCTTCAGAGCACAGAATGAAAGTGCCATGTCTGTTTTACCCCGTGCACCTACCAGGTTATGGTAGTGGCATCCGTGGAAGACGTGAACGAATTTATTCAAGGGGAGGACCTGGAGTTGTCTAATTATTGTAAAAGTTTTTACGTCGTGAGAGATATTACTATAAACCTTGACGTTTCAAGGAGACTAGAGTCTTAGCCTCTGCGAGCACATCCATGAATCTTCTCCAGAAATCGCGTAAATTTTGTTACTTTCCCATAATTTCTCTTGCCTTCCATACAACGCTCTTGTTTGCTTAGTGCTTTCACGACTTTGCCTTCTGTTAAGACACTTCGTGATTAAGTTTCAGGTTACGCGCCTGAGTGAAACGGTCTCTAATAACAGCACAAAAAGTGGTTAGGGGCTTTGCTTTTCCTCTATGAAACATTAACTACAGTCTATGCTTCTGGTTCTTAGAGTGTCAAAGCAAAGACCTATATCGAAGATTGCATTTATTTCTATGATAGATATTTCGACATCTCCTCGAGAGCCTTGCGAGAGAACTTATGCCTGTGCAAGGCTTGCACAGGCACAGGCATCTTGGTGGGGGGGCAACTGGGTCAGCTGCCCTTGATGTCGCAGCTTGGGGGCCCTACGGCTGGGGGATAGCCCATTTTGACCACAGTTTTCACTTTGATTCCACTTTTTTGCTTGTATTTGAGTCGGTAGGGGTGGGTGCTGTAAATACTTTTCCCCGGGCCCACCCAGACCTAGACTTAGCTCGGTGCCTACGCTCCCTTATGGATCAAAAATGAATAAATAATCACTATATTGAGTATCAGAAATGGTGAGCTCAGAAAATTTGTTAAGGACTTTAGAGGCTTATTCGACTATCTTTTGCATTTCGGATTTTCAGGGTTGGATACTGAATTAATTTTGGGCTCCCTCATTGTTATTTTTCCCTTAGACTCCAGTAATTAGTGCAACCTCCAACGTTCTTTGGGGGAAACATGCCCCAAAAAACTACTCCCTAAATCCGCTCCTGAGAATGCCCTGTGTTATACGTCACCCAACAAAATATATACCCTCTTTGCCTTATCTCTCCGTATATTTTAGACAAGTTTAAAGCAGCTAAAGCATAAAAAAGCAAAAAGTAAATTATGGGTAAATAAGAGGAAGAAGTGGGTATTGCTAGCAATGCTATGTGTGCTAAAACAGAATTCACTCAGTGGTGGTTCTAAGCTTTTGCAGGGGTTCAGCTGCCCCCCCCCCCAATTTTTATGATACCCAACATTAATTTTTATATCTGTGTTTTTACACTTCAATGGTATACCTCCCTAACCCCCAGATTATAAGGCTTAAAGCCGCTACTGGATTCGTCCTTTGCTTAAAACACAAAGGGTGGGAATCATAACTTCATGATCATAACCAGCCCCTGTGTGTGCGTGTGTGTTTTTTTATGACTCTTTTAAGAAAAAAAGAATTCTGTGTGTAACGCTTTACCAGAGCCCTTTTTCCCGCAAACTAATCCGATCGTTTGAATTTCTTACTTTCCCCTTGTAATTGTCTATGCGAACTCCTTTTCAAATGTCTTCGTAACGACCATTACATAGCATTTATGCTTAAGTGAAAAGCTATTATTCTTATGAATACGAGAAAAGACTATGCATATGTAGCAATAAAGCATTTAGTTTTGTTTTATATTTTATATAATATATTAAAATACGATTATATTCATATATTATTTATATATTATATTGAATTATATACACTACGAATTACCTTAAATATACATTCCTGTATTATTACGTATTTTTTATTCAAATACTATACATAAATATATTCATCATTCATATTGTATATTTATTTCCTATTGCATATTGTCATTACTATATCTGCTTTCCATTTCTAATAACAAATATAATTTTTTGTTAGACTTGTGAGGCAAGGATGTATTTTTTTGTTTACTAGTTTGTGAGAACTCCGAACGCCGTGAAATGTAATCGAACTTTCAAAATAGTCTGAAACATCAAAAATCGACCAAAGGAGAATTCATGATTATCCTAGGCAGCGCAATAGCGCTGTCTAAGTAAAGAACGATTTATACACACAAAAATATGAAGGCAGAAAATATCTGAGAGTGTTTTTGAATTCAAAATGAAGCAGTTTTCTTTAAAGAAAAATAGTAAGTAAGTAAATAGTTGAACTTGCTGAAGAAATGAAAAAAAAAATCTTATAAAAGACGTAACTATACTAAAACTATTCTGTAATAAAGATCTGATTGCATAATTAAATGAACAAGAAACCTACGTTAATGACAGCGTAGAGAAATGAAAACAAGGCCGACTAATTTAATTAGTGCAACTACCCCTTCTAGAAAACGAGAATTCACTAACAGATTTATTGAAATTCATTAGTAATGACCATGAAGAAGAGTCATTAAAAACGCAATTAAACTGGGTTTTTGATTTAGGTGCCATTTTGACAATGTCAATATTTCAATCGTCCACCAACAATTAAGCGTCAGAACTGGCGTAACTAACTACCATTTCACAGCTGGGAGTCACTTTTTGCCTCAAAATTAAACCGCAATAACTAAGTTTCAAATTAATAAATTAGTATGCTGTATAGTCACATTTTACAAATGTGGATCTAGCTCAGTGAACTGGCGAAAATAAAATCAGAGGTGCGTAATTTGGAACCGGTAGACGCTGGGAAGACAAATCGATCAATTGAAACACGAAATGGGTTAAATTATCCACGAAATTAGGTAAACACGAGGTGGGGGGGGGCTGCTTTGGCCCTATATCTGAAATCTCGTGATTTTTAGCACTTACTCGTAGTGTCGTCTATGTTTCTCAACAATTCAACTAATTTTGTAACTATGCCCCCTCCAACCCCTAAAACGAGTTCCCTGGAGAAAGTTTTCTGGGAAAATGCCTGTATTGGGTATACATATGCTCAATATTAAATAAACTGCATAGAGCATGAGTTTTCGCAAGCTTCTTGTACTTTTTCTTCCATACCATCATCAAATGTTTCTCAAGGTGTTTGAAACAGCCAAAATCGATGAGTTCGGTCTGCACCTGGTTGATTGTCAAATTTCTTGTTAGATGTCAGTGGCTGTTCCCCTGCTCCCGTATTGCATTTTTTTTTCTATATTATATGGTTTCTATTCAGGTAATAAATCTATGGTACGTACATAAGAATATTCTGCCCCGTCTTCATCCGTGCTTGAATCTGCAGTTGTGTATTTACTTCATAGGTGGCATTTGAGAACGATATAAATCTTGGGTTGCTGTAAAGTCATTTTGGAAGCCGGTTTACTTAGCTACGTAAAGTAAGTTTTAGAGGTTTGGAACTGTTTAAACATAAAAAGTGTTTCCAAATGTTAATTTTTTTTTGCTTTCCTTTGAGCTTGAAAAGGGGGCCCAAACACTTTTATAGACCATGATTTAAAGATCAAATTCAATTTACTACATCTTTGGAGTTTCTAACAATTTGATCTTATTGAATAATTTTTCAGAAGATTAAAGGCAAAAATACAGAAGGCACTGATCATTTTTTTTTTTTTTTCACAATATAGTAGATTATGTAGATTTGGATCTTCATTTCAATCTACCGAAACATACGTTGATACGTAGACTACAGTAATTTTAAAGGTATACTAAACGGTATATTGGCGGTGGTAATTCAAACAGTGTTTTGTGACACTTTGGTAAAAGTTCGGTAAAAGTAGAATTGTAAGTCACTCTTTTAAACAAAATACAATCAGTCATTTGATCTAGTCTTCAGTTCGATATCTTATTTAGAACCTCAAGATAATTAGAGTTTTTATTTTTTTTTCTAAAAATAAGTTTCACTTCTTCTAGAAAGCAGAAATAAAGGAAATTCTGAGCTTTTGAACTCAAATCTGTGTTCGTCTTATCTTGAAGGCTGAATAAAACATACCCTGTGAAAACATCAAAGACATCACTAGCAATTGAAAACCCCAGATCATATTTTTCAGTTTCTCTTTTCTCTTGTACAAGCAATAATTCATAACATATCGCCTTTTGAATTGCTACAGCAGGCATATACGTAAGTTTTGCAGGAGGGTGTAAAATCTAGAAAGTGTAGGAAAACGAAGGGGAATGGGGGATGGGCAAGGGAACTTCAAAGTTTGTTTTTGGGTAGCAGCTAAAAATCTTATGTCTCTGATGCGCCTATTTTGTTTCGCAGTATAATCCCCTATGGGAATAAAAATTTATTCATATCTAATTAGCTTGGTAAATGAAAAATCACTACTTGGCACTAAGTTATCAGAATAGCATAGCTGCAACATCTCAGGAATGGCTTGGGGTAATACGTTGAAAATATCAGTGAGTTTGGGAGGGGGGGGGTAAATAGAACTAACGTTTGACTTGGGGGAGAGGGACAGGGGGACTAAAATATTCTTCCGATCTACCTAAACGTTTTTACACTAAAAACCACCTATAGAACTTATTGTCTATTCACAGTTAATTATCAAGGTAAATCAAAAAACGCTATGTGTCGTGAAGTGACCAAAACGGTGTATTTGTAATATCCTTAGAACAGAGTAGGGAATAATGTCGAAACTCTTTGGGAGTTTTGTAGGAGCAGAAAGGAAGGGTTTAAAGATTTGGGTCTCTCATTTTTCTTGGAAGTTTTGGCACTGTAAGCCCCTGTTGGACTATGATCTATTCCCGGTAAAGTTGTGATGTAGATTTATAGCAATCACATGCACCAGAGTTAATAATAGACTTATTTCGCCGAAGCTATTTAAAATAGCGTATCTCCATATTTCAGGAATATATTAAGAGGTCGAATTAAATTTTCAAAGGCTCTGGAGGGCCAATTTGACCTTGAGATTTGACTTTGGGGAGGGGTAGAGATTAATCGAAAGCAGCTATGTATCAAGGCTATAAAAAGGGTATGTCTGCAATATCTAGGGACCGACTTGTGACATACTTTGTTTTTAGAGGCAAGGGATGTGGGGTAACCAAATGTGTCTCTTGTATCTGTCTAACAATTTTTGCATTATTGGCTCTAGTAGAATCTCGGATCTCGGATCTAGTCACGGTTAAGTAACGGGATAAATCAAAAGACAGCATACTCACTAAAGACAGGCTTTTGTCTCCTAAACATTGCTTTGTCCAAAAAGGGATGAAGACTTTTTCTTAAAAGTTTGAAACATCTCCTTAAGCTATTGAGTCAAGGGGACCAAAAAAGTGTTTTACTCTAAAAGGAATCGAAGCGAAAAGAAGTTACCGCTTCGAGTTAATCAAAGTGCCTTTCAAATTCAATGGAGAAACAAAAGAGCCAAACTCCATCAACAACAGAAAAACAGATACGTTTCATTTGTTTAAAGACACCGTATCATTTCATTTGCTTTACTTTGTCCATTAGGCCAATGGAAATCAGTGTTCAAGAACACTGATTTCATTCTAACCACTCATTTCATATAGAGATTATTAAACTCCGTCACAACAGTATTAAAAAATAGAACTTTTCTTGTACTTTTCTTTATTAGTTATCATTTCATTCCGATCAAATGACTAGCAAACAGTGCTTTTTTCTAACATTTCACTTAGAGATTATTAAACTCCATCACAAAAGTGTTAAAAAAAAAATGCTGTAAAAGACACTAAGGTATAAACCTACGATTTAATTTATTTGTCTAAAACAGCTAGGAAAGCGATTTCCTTTGGCCTTTATTTGTATTTTTCTTGTAATTTTCTTTCTTATATCCATTTCATTCCAATCAAATGACTAACAAACAGTGCTTTCTTCTTAAAATAATATTAAATAAAAAAACTAATTTTTTTAGCTGAAAGTAAGGAGCGACATTAAAACTTAAAACGAACAGAAATTATTCCGTATATGAAATGGGCTGTCCCCTCCGCAATCCCTCGCTCTTTACGCTAAAGCTTTTAATTGTTTTATAAAGTAGAATTGTGGCAAAGAGTCAAACTTTAGCGTAAAGAGCGAGGGATTGTAGAGGAGACAATCCATTTCATATACGGGGTAATTTCTGTTCGTTTTAAGTTTTAATGTCGCTCCTTACTTTCAGCTAAAAAAATTAGTTTTTTTTTATTTAATTTCTGAACGTTTTGAATTAATGCATGTTTGGTTTTGGCTCTCTGCACAAAAATAATTAAAATGAAATTTGTATATGAATTCTTTTTTTGACTAAATGGCTTTCTGTTAGTTTTGATCAGACGATTTTGAGAAATAAGAGGTGGAGAAGGAGGTCTAGTTGCCCTCCAATTTTTCGGTTACTTAAAAAGGCAACTAGAACTTTTAATTTTTAACGAATGTTTTTATTAGTAAAAAATATACGTAACTTAAGAATTAACTTACGTAACAAACTTTCATAATCTTATATTTTTTTATGTATACGAGGGGGTTTGTACCCTCGTTAATACCTCGCTCTTTACACCAAATCATAAGTTTTGTCCCAATTCTTTAAGAATGACCCCCTGAATCAGAAAGGCCGTAGAATAAATAGTTGAAATTAATAAAAATACTTTAGCATAAAGAGCGAGGTATTTATCTCCTCCTAAATACCTCGCTCTTTATGCTAAAGTATTTTATGAGTATCATATGAGAACCCCTCATATGCGTAATAATCTTTGTTCGTTTTAAGTTTCAATGCTACTCCTTCCTTTCATTTGAAAAAACGTTTTCATGTTTTTTTTTTATTGTTTTCTTATAGTAATGCTAGAAAATCCTGCGCCCTTTTCATTGAATTTTTCTTCCCCCATGACAGATTCCTCCAAGGAAAGATCCTCTAACATAGCCCCCTCCCCTCAGCCCCACCCCCAAACAAAATAAAATCCCCCTGAAAACGTTTGTACACTTTCCAATAACCATTACTATATGTAAACACTGGTCAAAGTTTGTAACTTGCAGCCCCTCCCCCAGGGATTGTGGGGGAGTAAGTCATCCCCAAAGACATAGTTACTATGGTTTTCGACTATGCTGAAAAAAATGGCTATCCCAAAATTTTGATCCGTTGACTTTGGGAAAAAAGTGAGCGTGGGAGGGGGCCTGGATGCCCTCCAATTTTTTTGGTCACTTAAAAAGGGCACTAGAACCTTTTATTTCCGTTAGAATGAGCCCTCTTGCGACATTCTAGGGTAGCTCCTTACTACAGTTCGTTATCACAAACTGTTTGAAAAGCAAAAATATAGCTCCAGAAGATGCTGAAGTTCTGGTTTGATCAGTCTAAAACGTCTGCTAGAGTGACTTGAATTTGCTTCAATTTATATAACTTTTTCATTCCTTTTTCACAAATATGTATTCCACCCCATTCAGAAAATAATAGACAAAGTTGCAACATTTTTTCAACCTAAAAGTTGCTTCCAAACATTTAGAAAGTAGAAACCTTAATTTTTTCTAAAACAGCTTGGAAAATATTATCCTCTGGCACTTGCTGTTTTTTCTTTCCTGAATATTCATTTCATTCCACAGCTACCAAATAATATTTCTCTCTTAAAGAATAGAAAGGAAAATTGCTCTACTAAATTAAAAAAAAAAAAAAAAAAAAAAAAAAAAAAACAGAGGAAATTAAGGTAAAAGTCGGCGATTTCCTGTTGCCTTTAACCGCAATCTTTTTCCTTTTTCCTATGAATATTCATTTCGCTCATATCAAATGAGTAACAAACAAAACTTGCTTCTAAAAAGAATAGACGCAAAAATAAAGTTCCCAGACGCTGAAGCCTCGGGTTAGGTTTGTCTAATTTACCTGAAAGAGTAATTTGAATTTACTTCCTTTTATGGAACTTTTTCATTCTTTTATTTTAGAAATATCCATTCCACCCCCTCAGAGAATATTTGTCAAACCTACAGCATTGTTTCAACCCAAAAAATTGCTCCCGACTACATTGAAGGCATCACGTTTGATTTGTCTTCAATAACTTCGTCTAAATTTGATTCGTCTTCAGAAAAAATTGAAAAAAATGAAAAAAAAATCCAGAGGAAATAACAGAAAAAGCCTCAGATTTAACTTGATTAAAACACTTTGGAGAATGATTTCTTCTGGCTTCTATTTGCAGTTTTTTCTTTTATCTTTGTTTAAGATTATCCATTTCATATCGCTCAAATAAATAGAAAAGTATTTCTCTCTTAAAAGAACAGAAGCGAAAAAATTTCTGTATTAAATTTAAAGATTCCAGAAGAACTAAAAGCCTCAGATATAATTTGTCTAAAAGAGTTAGGAGGACGATTTTCTATGGCTTATATCTGCATTCTTTTTTCTTTTTATTTCATTTTATGAATACTCATTTCATTCAAATCAGCGAAAATATAGCTCCCAGAGACACTGAAGTCTGGAGTTTGATTTGTCTAAAACACCCGAGAGAGTGATTTGAATTGGCTTCAATTTATAGAACTTTTTCTTTCTTTTTAAGAATATCCATTCCACCCCCCTTCCGTCGGAGAATATTAGAGCGAAGCTAAAGCATTGTTTCACCATACAAAATTGCTTTCGACTGCATTGAAGGCATCACGTTTGATTTGTCTAAAGTAGCTTTGTCTAATTTGATTTGTCTAAATTTGGCCAATAGAAAATGATATAATTTGGCACTATTTCCCTTTTTATTTCCGCATTTGGTGAATATTCATTTATTTTCATTCAAAAAGCTACCCTAACTGTGTTTCACTCTAAAAGGAGTAGCAGTGAAAAAACTGCTATGCTAAATAAAAAAAAATTCAGATGAAATAATGGTAAAAGTATTTAAATTTAATTTGTCTAAAACAGTTAGGAGAACGATTTCCTATGGCTTATATCTGCATTCTTTTTTTTCATTTTATGAATATTCATTTCATTCAAGTCAGCGAACATATACCTCCCAGAGACACTGATGCCTGGTGTTTGATTTGTCTAAAACACCTGAGAGAGTGATTTGAATTGGCTTCAATTTATAGAACTTTTTCTTTCTTTTTAAGAATATCTATTCCACTCCGCTTCCCCCAGAGAATATTAGGTGAAGCTAAAGCGTTGTTTCATCGTACAAAATTCTTTCCGACTACATTGAAGGCATCACGATTGATTTGTCTAAATTAGCTTCGTCTAATCTAATTTGCCAAAATTTAACCAAAAAAGCATGGTATAATTTGGCACTTTTTCACTTTTTATTTCCACTTTTGGTGAATATCCACTTATTTCCATTCAAAAAGCTACCCAAACAGAATTTCACTCTAAAAGGAGTAGCAGTGAAAAAACTACTATGCTAAATAAAAAAAAATCCAGATGAAATAATGGTAAAAGTATTTGATTTAATTTGTCTAAAACAGTTGAACATGATTTCCTGTGGCTTCTATTTGAAGTTATTTCTGTTAATTTTTTATGAATATTCATTTCATTTCGCTGAAACAGATACCACAAAGTATTTCTCTTTAAAAAGAACAGAAGCGAAAAAATTGCTCCCAGAGACACTGAAGATAAAATGCCTCAGGTTTGATTTGTCTAAAACAGCTGAGAGAGTGATTTCCTCTGGCTTCCACTTATAATTTCTGTTTTTTAAAAGAATATCCATTTCACCCCACTCAAATGAACCAATGCCGCCAAGCAATAAATTAAGAAAGTAGACTCAGCACTCCTAGAATCTTGGAAGCGATTCTTTCCTGCCCTTTTTCAAGAAGACAAAGACAATTTTAAAGGTGTTTTCGCTTCTTTGCAAGGAAGCTTTTTTAAATGCTTCGCTGTGCAGAATTTTTTCCTAGGTAGAATAGTTTATACTATGTCTACATAAAAAAGCTCAGGTTTTGTTTTTCTATAAGAGTTTTAAAAAATCATTACAAAACAGCAAATCAGGTGTCGCAATCTTTATAATGATTCAAATTTTGGTGTAACTCCAACAGATAAATACAGCAATGAGTAAAAAATGTGAGATTATTAGGCTTTCTTTTCTAACATTCGCTTAAGTATTGGTATTATCGGCTCGAAAAGAGGGAATTGATATTACAAAAAGAGCCCAATGGGATTATAGCACTCATTTTAATACTTAGAATGCGTATTCAAATTGTGTATGTTGTTTAATGTAATCTTTTCATTCTTTTTTTCTTTCAAAAGTACCTGAAAAATTGATTAATTCTAGTACCTTACTGGCCGTGTCGAATTTAGATTATTCCTACTACTTATAAAATATAATCGTATCCCTACTAGTCTACAAGTATAATCATACAAGCAAATGCATTGTCTATTTTGAAGGAAATCTTAACATTTCTTAGGAAGAGAGTATAACGATAATGATAACAATGATAGTAATTTACTTTTAACCCACTCTACGGTACATGTAAATAGTGGAGTAAGATACTAAAGAAGAGCAAAAAAAGCAACAAATCTAAAAATGAAAAATAATCCCTGATAAAAGCAACGCCCAAAACTATAATGTGGGCCCAAACGATAACTAGAATACTGACTGATTTTTGCCTTCACTATGTCAGTAGTATACTATACAGTAGTATGAAGCTTACATTCTTATTGGGCACTAAAGCTACAGACTATATCCAATTTAAATAATTGACCTACTTACAGACCCTTACAGAACCCTTACATAATTTGCATAATTCTTGTCTGGGCATGATTACCAAGGTAATCCAGTGACAATTGTATGAATATTTTTTTTATATTTGAGTTGAGTAATGGCAGTTTACATATTAAATAACAAGAAATAGTCCAAAAATTAAAATAAAAATGAAATTTCAAATATGGTTTTTCTGGAACAAAAAACGCTTACAAGTATAACATGTATAGCATTTTCATTTTGTATTTCAAAAATATCACTGGTGAATTTCTTTTTGACTTGGTTTTTGATTTATTTTTTATATGGCCGTCCCTGTAGTATTTTGTGGCTGGTCATCGAGAGTAGATGGTTTACTGTATTTTTTTATCAGTATCAATTGTACATTGGAAGGATATACACTTGCATTGTATTTTTAAGGAAAAGTGAAGGTGAAATATTCCAAGAAAGTATGTGCACATGATTAAATCATCGTTGCTTTGAATGCTGACAAAGACAATTATTTGAACTACGAAACAAGTACTAGTGATAACATTATTGGAAATGTATGCGTGCGTTGTCATGACATTAGATTTTTTGGACTACCGGCACAATTCCATATTGCTGATGGTGGATATTCGAGAGTAAGATATCCAGAGATGATACCACCCAAAGAGAACGTAAACATAAAAATAATATTCGATGATGAGAAACACCTTCTTGCTAGTGTTTGTGGTTAAACATTACCTATCAACATAACCAGGATTGATAGATCCTATCAACCCTGGTCTGATATTAACATTAAAAAAAGCAAAGAGAAAAACAGAGGCCTACTCATACACCAATATCATAAAAAATAACTTGTCTAGGTGCTAGAACTGTTACCTATATAAAAATAATTTGGTAATAGACAGTGAAGTCAAAAAGAGAATAAAAAGTAGATTGGCATACAAAATAACAGTGGAATGTAAAGGTTATTTGATGGCAAACAAAGCGAATGTGATCATTATTACCACCAATGATCATATACCAACAGACATCGTCAACGATCCCAGTACCACCAATGACGTAATGTGTGTGGTGGGATTGTAGCTAAAACCATGTTAAAACTCGTGTATGACTCCAAGCGGAAAAGTGTCAATGTCAAGAGAAAACATAATGAAGTACATTATGGAATAGATTGAAATTGTTCTTTTTTTTATTTTATGATAATATTATTCATGTTGTTATTTCAATAGAAATATTTTTTGCGCTACTTTGTTATTTTTCCATTATTTTAGGATACTCTAGCAGGTCGAACGTTCAGAATTTTTATTAAAAGCTGGAAACTTAAGAAAAGAAATTTTCTGAGACATAATTACTACTAGCGTGCTCAAAGCGGGCATATTAGAAAGTAGTGTAGGTTAACAGGGCTTTTAACAAAAGTCTGAGTGAGATGAGCTGGATTTCTTTCCAAAACCCACCCAGCCAAGTAAAAACCCGCACAGACAAACAGGTAGAGGGAGAGTGAGAGAGACAAAAATAAATACAAATACACATATTCAGATATAAAAACGGACAAAACAGACATTAGGACGATCAAACACCCGCCCAGAAACACAGAAGCAGTGGGTGTGAGAGAAAAAAAACACACAAACATGCAGATTCAGACGTACTAACAGACAAAGACAGACACTGGGAAAAGCAAAAAACCGCTTTGACACACAGATATAGTGAGTGAGAGAGACAAAAAAACGCACAAAGAGAAAGATTCAGAGATACAAACAGACAAAGACATAGACTGGAACAAGCAAAGACCCGCCCAGACACAGATGCACAGAGGGTGAAAGAGAGAAGACACATACAAACACGCAAATTCAGACATACAAACACATAAAGATAGACACTGGGACAAGCAAACACCCCCCTAGACACACAGGCACAGAGAGCAGGAGAGTCAAAAATACACAAACACAAAGATTCAGACATACGAAAAGATAAAGACAGAGTATACACACAAGGTTAATTTCTACCTGAACCTTGGTATCTACATTCAACCTACAATCCCTGCCTTTGTTCAAATAATTTCATTTAAGTTAGGTTCATTTAGGTGCATCACCCAAACACATAGACACAGAGAGTGAAAGAGACAAAAACAAATACAAACACAGATATTCAGATATTCAAACAGATAAATACAGACACTGGGACAATTAAACACCCGCCCAGACACACATGCACAGGGAGTGAGTGATACAAAACACATACAAACACACAAATTTAGATATACAAACAGACAAAAACAGACACTGGGACAAGTAAACACCCACCGAGACACAAAGGCATGGAGAGTGAGAGAGCCAAAGACAAATGCAACCACAAAGATTCAGACATACAAACAAAAAAAGACTGATACAGGGACAAGCAAACACCTGCCCAGACGCAAAGGCACAGAGAGTGAGAGAGACAAAAGAAGATATAAATACAAAGATACCGACTTAAAAACAGACAAATACAGCCACTGGGACAAGCAAACACCCACCCAAACCCACAGGCACAGAGATTGATAGAGATAATACACATACAAACGGACAAAGACAGACACTGGAACAAGCAAAGACCCGCCCAGCCACAAGGTTACAGAGAGCGAGATGCAAAAACACGTACATAATCAGAGATTCAGACGTACAAACAGACAAAGACAGATATTGGGACAAGTAAACACCCGTCGAGACAAACAGGCACGGATAGTAAGAGAGACAAATACACATAAAAAAGACAAAGACAGACATTTTGACAAGCAAACGCCAGCCGAAACACAGAGGAACTGAGAGCAAGAGAGACAAAACAAATACAGACACACAGATTCAGAATTACAAACAGACCAATAGAGACACTGGGACAAGCAAACATCCTCCCAAACACACAGACACAGAGACTGAAAGAGACGAAAACACATACAAACTCACAAATTCAGATACACAAACGGACAAAGACAGACACACTGGGACAAACAAACACCCGGTCAGGCACACAGGCATTGAAAGTGAGAGAGACAAAAACACATACAAACACTCACAGATTCAATTATACAAACAGACAAAGACAGACACTGGGACAAGCAAACGCCCACCAGACGCTTAGGCACAGAGAGTAAGAGAGAGAGAATGACACACAAACATGCAGATTTACAATTACAAACAGACAAATACATACTTTGGGACAAGCAAACACCCGTGAAGACACACAGGCACAGAGAGTGAGAGGGAAAAAACCATACAAATACATGCATTCAGAGATAAAAACAGACAAAGACAGATACTGTGACAACCAAACATCTGCCCAGACCCAGAGGCATAGAGAGTGGAGATACAAAAACACATAGAAACACACAGATTCAGACACACAAACACATAAAGACAAACACTGGGACAAGCAAACTTGTGCCCAGACACAGAGACACATAGAATGAGAGAGACAAGAACACATACAAACACACAGATTCAAACATACAAACAGACAAAGACATATTAAACAGACAAAGTTAATTTCTCCCTGCACAAGCAAACACCCGCTCAAAAACACAGGCACAGAGAGTGAGAGAGTCAAAAACATATATAAACACAGAAATTCATATATACAAACAGAAAAATTCCAACACTGGGACAAGAAAAAACCTGTTAAGACACACAGGCTGAGTGAGAGACTAGCAAATAGCCAGTTAATTTCTAAGCGAACCCAGGTACCTTCAGACAGCCGCCTACAGTCGCAACCTTTTTTTCATATAAATCTTTTTTCTCTCTCATTGTGTCTTTGTGACTGAACAAGTGTTTACTTGTCCCAGTGTCTGTCTTCGTCTATTTGTGCATCTTAATGTTTGTGTTTGTGTGTGTTTTTGTCTCTCTCACTTTCTGTGTCTCTGTGTCTGGGCGGGTGGTTGCTTGTCCCAGTATCTGCATTTTTCTATTTGTATATCTTAATCTGCGGGTTTGTGTATGTTTTCGTCTCTTTCACCCTCTCTGCCTGTTTTCCTGGGCGAGTATTGGCTTGTCCCATTATCTGCCTTTGTATGTTTGTATCTGTATTTGTCTCTCTCACTCTCTGTGCCTGTGTGCCTGGGCGAGTGTTTGATTGTCCCAGTATCTGTCTTTGTCTGTTTGTATGTGCATTTTATTTCTTACTCTCTGTTTTTCGCATTTTTCTGTTTGTATGTCTTAATCTGCGGGTTTCTGTATGTTTCGTCTCTTTCACTCTCTCTGCCTGTTTTCCTGGGCGAGTGTTTGCTTGTCCCATTATCTGCCTTTATATGTTTGTATCTGTATTTGTCTCTCCCACTCTATGTGCCTGTGTGTCTGGGCGAGTGTTTGCTTGTCCCAGTATCTGTCTTTGTCTGTTTGTATGTGCATTTTATTTCTCACTCTCTGTGCCTGTGTGTTTGGGCCGGTGTTTTTCCCAGTGTCCGTCTTTGTCTGTTTGTAAGTCTGAAACTGAGTATTTGAATTTGTCTTTGCCACTCACTCTCTGTGCCCGTGTGTCTTAGCGGATGTTTACTTTTCCCAGTATGTCTGAATCTGTGTTTTTGTATATGTTTTTGTCTCTTTCGCTCTCTCTCTCTGTGCGTCTGGGTTGTTGTTTGCTCGTCCCAAAGTCTGTCTTTTTCTGTTTGTATTTCTGACTTTGTGTGTTTGTATGTGTCTTTTTTCTCTCACACTCCTTGCCTGTGTGTCTTGGCTGGCGTTTTCTTGTCCCGGTGTCTAATTTTGTCTGTTTGTATTCTCGAATCTTTGTTTTTGTATTTGTTTTTGTCTCTCTGACTCTCTATGCCTGTGTGTCAGGGAGAATGTTTTTCTTTTTGTCTCAGTATTTATCTTTGTCTGTTTTTATATGTGAATCTCTGTGATTGTATAGGTTTTTGTCCCTTTCACTCTCTTTGCCTATGTTTCTAGGCGAGTATTTGCTTATCCCAGTGTCTATGTTTGTCTTTTTATATGTCTGAATCTGTGTGTTTTATGTCTCTCTCTCTCTCTCTGTGCCTTTGTGTCTGGGTGGGTCTTTGTTTGTTCTAGTTTTTGTCTTTGTTTGTTTGTATGTCTGAATATGTTTGTTGTATGTGTTTTTGTCTATCTCATTCCCTGTGCCTTTGTGTCTTGGTGAGTGTTTGTTTGTCCCAATGTCTTTTTTGTCTGTTTGTTTGTCTGAATCTGTATGTTTGTATTTGTTTTTATCTCTCTCACTCTCTGTACCTGTGTGTCTTGGCGGGTGTTTGTTTGTCCTAGTGTCTATCTTTTTCTGTTTGTATGTCTGAATTTGTATTTTGTATGTGTTTTTGCCTCTGCCACTCTTTGCGCTTATGTGTCTGGGCAGGTGTTTACTTTTTCAGTGTCTGTTTTTGGCTCTTTGTAATTTTCAATCTGTGTGTTTGTATTTGTTTTTGTCTCTGTCTCACTCTCTCTCTCTCTCTCTCTGCCTGTGTTACTGGGTGGGTGTTTGCTTCGCTGTTTGGATTTTTGTAAAAAAAACAGATCATCTCTCTCAGACTTTAGTAAAAACCCCTGTAATCTATCTTAGTTTCTATTATGCCCCCTTTGAGTCAGCTAGTAGTATGTATGTCTCTGAAAATTCCTTTTCTTACATTTCCGACTTTTCAACGAACATTCTTAAGGTTCAACTTGCAAGCGTAACCTCAAATAATGGAAGAATACCAAAGTAAAACATGAAATATTTCTATTGAAATAACGACATTTATAATATTGTCATAAAATGAACAAGAATACTTTGGATCTATTCCATAAAATATTTCTATGTTTTCTTTTGACATTGGCACTTTTTTATTTTCGGGTCATGCACGAGTTTTAACATGGTTTCAGCTACAATCACACCACACATTTCGCCATTGGTAGTATTGTGATCATTGACTATATCTGTTAGTACATGATCAATGATGGTAATAATGTTCACGTGCGCTTTGTTTTCCATGAACTCATCGTCATTACCCATTGTTATATTATATGCCAATGGCCTTTTTATTTTGCTCTCCATTTCACTCTCTGTTACCACGTTGTTTTTACTAAGGTAACTGTTCTGGAACATGGACAAGATATATTTTATGATGTTGGTATAGCAGTAGGTCTTTCTTCTTTTCTTTTTTTTTATTTGAATGCTAACACCAAAATGGTGTTGATAGGATCTATCAATAGGCAATATGTCTCTACAAGCACAAGGAAAAAATTATTCCTCGTCATCGACTATTATTTTTATGTTTACATTCTCTTTGAGTGGTATCATCTCTGGATGTCTCACTCTCGCTTATCCACCATAAGCAATATTTAATTATTCTTGTAGTACAAAGAAATGTCTTCACTGACTATCATGACAACTCACGCAAACATTTTCAATAGTGTTGTCATTAGTACTTGTTTCATAGTTCTATATTTGTCAAAATATGCGAAATATTTACAAAATATGATGCATGTGTTTATCTTTCCTTTGTATAATCGATATTCATCAAAAAAATACAATAAACCATCTGCTTTTGATGACCAACCACATAGTACTACGGGGGTGGCCACATAAAAAAAATATCCAAAGACCATGTTAACCTGCCCAAAAAATCGTGAATTTCAGAAAGTGAATTCTAGTCCCACTGAAATTAACTTCTGAAATTTCTTAAATACAAAATGAAAACGGTATACATATGATTCTTGTAAATTTTTCTATAAAACAATATCTTTAATGTCATTTTTTATTAATCTTTTTTTGTTTACTTAGTTTTTTACTATTTTATTTCAATGATATTAAAATTCTATTCTCGGTGCCTTTTAATATACTATATTTAAAACTACCGCTTTATATTCACTTATCGTAGATTTTCTATAGATAAGTAAACTGGTTTCATTCAACCTGAATAAAAACAAAATTAAGCATATTATTGTCATTGGATTTATCTTGACAATGATACCCAGACAAGAATTTTGCAGATTATGTAAGCATTTAACATATGTATTTAAATAGGTCAATGACCCAAATTGGATATAGTCTGTAGTCTTAGTGCCCAAATAAGGGTGTACTTTCCAGACTATCGTATAGTACGCTACTTATGTAAAGCAATGATAAAAGTGCAGTTGCACCATAATCAATCTTGATAAGGAGAAGCCACCAACGCTGAAAATTTTGTTCAAATAACACGTATATATGTATTTTTACTTTACTAGGTTTTGTTTGTATGTGGGTGTTTGTGCTATTATTGCCCCGCACTGTAAGAAAAAGATTGGTCATCGGGATTGTTGTACATCTATCCTCTGTCAAAAGCTAGCATCCACATGAAAATTAAATTTTAAATTGGAGTGAACCTCTCCTAATGTCGACACGGTGGGTTTATTGACGTGTTTAGAATTTTCCTATCTTTCATACTTTTTTAGATGCTACTTATCATCAGACAAATTTCAGCGGTTTACCACAGCCAAAACCCAGTTCTAACATACTAGAATTAAAAAACCCAGCATCCATGTCCAAGAGAAAATGGAGCGGCTAAGGCGGTACCAAAATAAAATGGAGGAAAACTTGTTGACAAAATTCTGAATCTTCGTCATTTCTCCCGTTATAAAAACGAAAAATAAATCACTGATTTATAATTTTCTCGAAAACTCGAAGAATACAAACCAGGGACGTAACATTAATGAAGCGGCTCAGGTTCAAATCCCCTCCAATAATCCTCATTTTTTTCAGTTTTTGGGCTACTCTTATCCAAATTACCAAAAAATTTTCGTTTTATTTTATTAAGCCCTCTTCCTGATTTCTTTAATTTTATTGACCCCACTCACCGAAAATTTTTCTGAATTTTCGACGTAATATCATAAACTAGGTATCCTGTTTCCAGACCATATTTCCTTTCTATGATGAACAAATGAATGCTCAAATGGGGATAAGGCAATTTATTTATACAGTGCAAACAGGTACAAAAGTCTAGATATGTCGGTCACATATACACCGATCTTTGTCAGTAGCGATGGTCAAAAGCGATATTTCTTTTGCCGTGAGCACCACTACACACTAATCACTTTTTTCTTTTGATAAAGAAAGCTTCAATTTTTTATTCAAACGGCATTACACTTAGACTCATATCTTAATTACTCATTCCATTAACATTTTCTTTTAGAATCAGAGCACGGAAAAAGCCGGATAGGGTCTTTCCAAGTGGGGACAAGCCAGTCAGATTTTCTAGCCCCCGGTGATTTAATTACGAGTATCAACGACAAACGAGTTCATGGACTTAGAGGCGATCAAATTAATGAACTTTTCCGGGGTGCCAAGGAAAAAGTACTTGTTGAGCTTGAATATGAACTGCCATCCATAAAGAAAGGTAGGATTTACGGGATTTTGTTTGGAGATGAGATTGAGATCTTGCGAAAAGATGGTAAAACGTTTATTGAATAATAAATATGGCCTGAAAGGAATTTAGTGCTAAATAAGTCTAGAGAGGAGACGAATAAAGAAAGAGAATGGAGAAAAAATAAACCGTGGTAAATGTAAATATTTTTGTTACTTAAAAAGGAGACTAGAACTTTTTATTTCTGTTTGAAAGAAGCAAATAAGAACCATTGGAACTATGCTTTTCCGGAAAAATGTGAAATTTTGTGCTTCACAACTCTGAATCAAAGTTCTGAATCATCTTGAAGTTAATTGTGTAATTTTTAGGGAGATGGTACCCATTTTATAGGTATTTTCCTCTTTTCCAAAATTTAGCAAAATTAAGGTACTTGTATAATATAGCCCCTATTTCATATTTTTCTAATAAGTTTCTCTGATGCTAAATTCTAATGAAACATACCTAAGTATGATAAAGATATAATATTTCATAAACAAGCTTGGGCTATGAATTTGGACTTTAGATGGGGGTGAAGTATAGCGGGTCTAGATGCCTAGTTTGTTAGGTACAATTATCCTGCATATTATGAAGCAAGAATGGTTTCTTACTTCAAACTGTCCCAATACTTTAACCCCACCCCCCGAACCTAATGTGCAAATATATAGCCCAAATTATATACTTTCCATCTACTCTGTCATTTCTCTTTGTCTTGTCTCACGCTAAGCTCAAAGAAAATAACGAAAAAACCGGTTATAAATGCTTCAATTAATGAACAACTTGAGCGATAGGGGCTATATCACACAAGTGTCCATTTTATTTTGCTAATGATTTCCTATGAATACTTTTAAATTTGATGAATTTTACGAAATTGAAATAAGATTGAAAAATAAATCCTTTTATATATATATTATATCAAGGGGCCACTCACTTTCCGCTACCTGGTGTACATTCGAGAGTGCAACGCGTGCTGCTCAGTTTATCACTTTTGGCACGGTATTAACACGCATGACAAAGTATTCGAAACGCTTGGCACAGTTCAGTGACGGTTTGCGAATTGGTTACACTTCTTACGTGCCACCTGGTGTACGGGATTCTACAAGTCAGCGACCTCTCGTTTTATGCTGTTGTAAAAATTTATGTTTTTATGGCATTTGGTATTTACCAAGTGACATTTAGCGATCGCAATTAGTGTCCGTCGGTCTTTCTGTCTGTCTGTCGGTCCCGGTTTTGCTAGTTCGGGCACTTCCAGATAAGCTAGGACAATGGAAGTTGGCAGGCGTATCAGGGACCAAAACAGATTAAATTAGAAATAGTCATTTCTCCGATTCGACCATCTGGGGGAGTGGAGGGATGGTTAATTCGGAAAAATTAGAAAAAAAATGAGGTATTTTTAACTTACGAATGGATGATCGGATCTTAATTAAATTAATATTTAGAAAATTTTCGTGTCTCAGCGCTCTTATTTTAAATCCCGGAATTCATAGAAACATATAGAGTGGAGATATCGGGATGAAACGTGGTTGGAAGGATAAGTACGAGTCCTGGATACGTGATTGACATAACCGGAAAGGATCCGCTCTCTTTGGTGGTGTTGGAGTGGGGGTTAATTCTGAAAAATTAGAAAAAATTAGGTATTTATAACTTACGAAGGAGTGATCGGATCTTAATGAAACTTGATGTTTGAAAGGATATCGTGTCTCTGAACTTGTATTTTAAATCCTGACCATATCCAATGACATTGGGGGGGAGTTGGAGGGGGAAACGGGTATTTTTGGGAAACGCTTTGAGTGAAGAAATCGGGGTAAAACTTGATAGGAAGAATAAGCACAAGTACTAGATACGTGACTAGTATAACTGGACCGGATTTGCTCTATTTGGTGGAGCTACCGGATCCGCTCTCTTTTTGGGAGTTGGGGTGGGGAGGAATTCGCTTAATTCCGACAAATGTAGAAAAATGACGTATTTTTAACTTACGAACAGCTGATTGGATCCTAGTGAAATTTGATATTTAGAAGGAACTCGTGTCTCAGAGCTCTATTTCTAAGTCCCGACAGGATCCGGGGACATTGGTGGAGTTGGAGGGGGAAACTGGAAATCTTGGAAAACGCTTAGAGTGGAAAGATCGGGATGAAAGATGGTGGGAAGAATGAGCACATGTACTGGATGCGTAATTGACATAAACAGATTAGATCCGCTCTCTTTGCAGGAGTTGCTGGGGGGGGGGGGGTTCCAGTGCTTTGGCGAGTTCGGTGTTTCTGGACGTGCTAGGACGGTGAAAATTGGTAGGTATGTCAGGGATCTGCACAAATTGACTTGGTAACAAGTCAATTTTCCTTATTAACGGTCTTTTCCCTTATTGGACTAACTGGGATTCTCTTCTACGTTCGAGAATAAGTATAAGTTATAAATACGTGATTAATATAAGCCGATCGGATCCGATCTCTTTGGGGGAGTTGGAGGGGTTTCTAGTGCTTTGGCGAATCCGGTGCTTCTTGACCTGCTAGGACGATGAAATCAATAACTCTAGTACCGAGTCTAATTTTAGGTTCCGACCTCGTCATATGTGCTATATTAGCTTCTGGCTCCTTTTTTTTGGCTTGCTTTTGTCAGATGTCATTTTTCTAATACCGTTAATGTCATGAACTGTTCAATTATTTAAGTTGTAGGAATGGGAATTGTATTGTGTTATTGTTTTTTGTAAATGGTTTATAGTTTTCACTTTATTCTTTGTTTTTGTACTGGAGACCTAAGAAACGAGTATGCCTTGCACAGATTGTTTTTTCTTTTTTTTTAATTTTAGGGTTCAATCTGGATGCGATAAAACGTTAGTTTGTGGTTATTTTTGCAGCTTAAAATTATTTTTTATAAAAATTCAAATGTTTATTTGTGTGTTTTTGGTCTATTTATGGACCAGAGAATTTTAATGTCGGTGTACTCAAATTTTTAGAGAAGAATGAGTTAAGAAAACCACCCGGACTCACACATTCTGAATAGACTTTATCATAAAGAAAGATCCCTTGACCTTTGTATGACCTTGGACCTTTGTAATGACCTAATGACCTTAATAGGGCACCCGACTTGCAGTAAGGATGTTGCTTTACTGATGAATACCAGGTAAGATCAACCGGAATTTAACCAAACCCACTTCTCAATCCCCTATACAATAGATTTGTCGCGAAGTTAGGCTCTCCAAATCCCCGCTAATCCGCTCAAATAACCTTACGGTTTTAGACCTACATAAAACATCCTCAAAGACCTACAAAATCATTTGAAACAAAACCAAAAATATGTATAGAATAATACTGAAACAGTTGATATGTGTTGCTTGGATAACTCGAAGGGGGGCAGCAACCTTAGGTTGGTTTTGACAACGAGCATTGTAAGAGCAATACTACAGCATAAATATTATATTGTATTTATGCTCTGATTGACACGTCTGACCTACAGACAATGGGGTATAAATCAGAATTTACAGAGGCACCTACCCCCTGTTCAACTTTTGCATAAAGGTGCTCATGTCTGCTTGAAACTTATGAGGTAAGCAGTTTTGATTAGGACAATAGAGGGGACAGATTTTCAGAAGCATACATCCCTTCAAGCTCATAACAAGATCAATCAAAATCCTAGACAAAATGACTTACAATAGTAAAGGACAGAACTTTCGGGCAAGTGAGAATTACCTGTGGTAGGGCCTGGATCTCTTCTGCCTTACCTGGCACCTCAAATTCGGATGTTATGTGAAAATTTCGGATTCTTGGATCTTCAGGAAAGACATTTTGACGATCGACCGATGAGCCATCACACATCTTCAGCACGTTATACATTTTAGCTCACCTTCAATTTGAAACTGTTCACTGTTCCATCCTACATCCAAAAAAATTGAGTGACAAACTGAAAAGAATCCTTAAAACGCATAAACCTAATGTCACCTTTAAAAATTCAAATATGATACAGAGCTTTTTCAACAGCGGCAAAGATAAAACCAGCCCAACTCTGGGTAATGGTGTTTATAGAATCCTCTGTTCCTGTGGCTGTTTTTATGTTGGAAGATCCCAACAGCAACTAGGGGATAGGTTATCGGAACATAGGTCCTCAATCGACAAGGCCATGGGGCTAAGCCAAAGGCCTGAGATTTTTGATTCCACCTTGGCTCAACATTTGTACGACAATCCACGCCATTTCATTTGACAACACCTCCATTATTGTCCCCGTTAAAGGTCTCTTGCAAATTTTCAGGGAGGCAGTTGAGAAAAAAAACACACATTCACCGAAAGGTGAATGTGTGTTTCAATAGTGTCTCAATAGAGACACTGGAGAAACTTTTTCTTTCATCATATATGATGAAATTATTAATTTTGACCGTTTTTAAATACATCCGCAAAATTATGTTGTTCAATCAAATAGAATCTCTGATAATAATCTACCTAGAAAGCGATTAGCTTTTAAGAGTGCTTTACGCAAGATGAAACTGTGAAATGCCATTTAGACTTGTATTTTTTCCTCATTTACCCCTTCAACGTTACTTATAAAGGGTCATCCTATTTTAGTTTTGTGTTCTGATTCAGTTTTTTTTTTTTAATTTTTATCAGTTTTATTCTGCACCGAGGACGGTCAAAAGGAGGTCTTAACCGAAATATTTGCATATTTTTCAATTTTTTCACTGGCCGTTTACCGCCCTCGTTTTCTTCCTTTCTATGCGATTTTATGTTTCTTTATGTAAAGAGTGGCCGTATAAGCTTTGAGGCGGGGTTCAGTCAGTCGGAAATCGAAACTTGTAGTGCCCTTTTTAAGACTCAAAAGGGATCGAAGTCCCCGCACACTCGTTTTCCCCCAAATGTGGTTGATAAAATTTGAGATAACCAATTTGTGGAAAATAGACCAAAGCTGAAATAGCTATGCCTCCAGGATAGACATTGTTAACATTATAGTTAACAATTGCTTGTTAACATTATAGTTAACAAGTTAACAATTATAGTTAACATTATAGTTATTATAGGTTCTGTTCAAGCTTGCCTGCTTGAACAGAGCCTATTAATTGAAAGCAGAGTAATGACTTCAAGAAACAAAAGCTTAGTACAGCATTTTCAGTCCGTTATCTCTGAGATAGAGTATAGAACTCCAACTCAGCTCAAATAATGGGGTGCCTGGATCAGCCTCAAGTTAAAACATCTTTTTAGCCCCAGGCGAGAATTATACGTAGTTTTCCAGAACGTAATGTTTTATTTACCATTCGGCCTGAGGTCAGAACTCATTTTAAAAACTGCAAAACCTAAACCTTTACCACCGTCCTGCAATAAACCGCAATCGGCAGTACAGGGGAAAAGATACCCAGACAGAAGCAATGTCCTGTTTCTGCAACACAACTGCCATGCCCTGACATGGGAACCAAGATCTGAAAAGGTTCAGGATCTGGACTAAATTTTGAATTATAATCAAAATAAAAACACAAGAATTTGAGAAAAAAAATGGAAAAAGGCGAATCAGAGGAAACCGCGATTGTAACTGAATAAAAACAAACTTATTCATGAATGTATAGTAATTTTAGGTGACATAATGTTGTCTAATTCGCATCATCTTAATTAACAAAAAGAAAGTGTATGTTACGAGCAACAGTTTTATATCAATCTGTTTTCTTTTTGGTATTAGTGTATTATTATTTATAATTGTATTATTATTATAATTATAAAGTGTATTATTATTATAATTATAAAGTGTATTATTATTATAATTATAAAGTGTATTATTATTATAATTATAAAGTGTATTATTATTATAATTATAAAGCGTATTATTATTATAATTATAAAGTGTATTATTATTATAATTATAAAGTGTATTATTATTATAATTATAAAGTGTATTATTATTATAATTGGTATAAGTTTCAGCATGGTGTTCATTCTCCCGAACAGGAGGTCAACACAGCGAAATTCTGAGTGGTTGCTCACTTTCATAAGTCGGGTAGGCCTAGTACTTGCCACACATAGCGGAAGTATGTCGTGCGTGGTGTCCAGTGACGCAGCAGGGCGGAAGTATGCCATGTAGGGTCAAAGTTTGAATTCCGAAATATGCATCAGGTGGTAGAGAGTAAGAGACCCTTGGAAGAATTTTATGAACAACTAAATGTTTTGACTGTTAGCACTTATTCTCTAAAAACTCTTTGACACCTTTAAAATAGCCTTGTTTAACCTCCCAATTTTTTTTTTCTCGTAAACTTTGGAACTTCATTATCGTTCGATTGGCGGATGTTTGTCAAAGAATTTACACGGAGTATTAAATGACAGGGAAAAGAAAAATAAAATTCATGGAAAAGTGATTCCCGGGTCTCGGTTTGCAGCTGGAAAGGAAATGGAATCCTCAAAAATAATTTTCCAAATATCCAAGGAGGACTTGTTCTAATGTTGACACATTTCCCAAGTTAGAAAAGTATTGGAAAAGAAAGAATAAAATTTATTGGATATAATGATATTTGTTCAGATAATATTTGGCTAATGCGTTTGGATTAGCAAGAAGTTTCTTTTTGAGGGCCACCAAGCGGTCTCAGATAAGATTAATCCAAATATTCAAGCAACAAGTTTTAGTAACTCTATTTGTCTGTTGCTGGATTAAATGCAAGATTTTTAGTGAATGCCGTCCTCTGAAAGACGTGGCTCAAGTGTGCATTAGAATTCACTCATGAACTCTACTACAAGAACATAAGAGGTGATTAATATGGATCCTAATCTAAAGTAAAATAAAAAAGGGTTTTTATTCGAAAATAAATAGCGACATTGGATTTTTAAACGAACAGAAACTATCCTGACCATGAGTGAGGTTGTACCCCTTCAGCCCCTCACTTTTTACGCCAAATGTTTGTTAGTGCTTTACTAAAAGCATTTTGAGTAATTGAAGTAACTTTGGGTTATTACCAGTTGGTAACTGCAAGTGTTTTAGTTACCGATTGCCCATCAATAAACCATTGCATTCGTACTTCGTAATGCAGTTAGTGAAAAATAATTTCTATCCCAAATCCACTGCCATTATGTCAGACTATTCGTTCTTTAACTATTGTTAAAAGATATGAAATGTATGTGCAAAGATCAGGGATTTGAGAAAGTAGGGCAGCATTACTCACCTAGAGGATAATTTCCGTTTGTCTTAAGTTTCATTTCATTATTTTCTTTCATTTGCAAATATTCTTTAAAGCCTAACCTCTGTGCATTTTTAGCAACACATCCAAGGCTATCCAAACTATGAGGAGGAGTTTACCCCATAGACCCCCGTTATTTACGTTAAAGCTTAACTTTTACTAAACGATGCTTCGAGAGAATGGCCACATTTAGTGTTTTTGGTTAACAAAACAAAAGGGGATTTTGCTAAATAAGTTACTGTTCCACAATAAGAGTGGTTTTTAGTCCCTCAGCGACCATGCTACATGGCTCATCCTATATTCTTCCATATATGTACTGTATATTCTTATAAATGAGAAGAGTTCAGAATCCATATTAATATGAACAGTCATCCAATTCATCTGAAGTACCTCTAATGGAAAGATTGATAAATGGGACTAAAAAAGCTTTTTGAGGCCTTAGGAACCCTCTCCTTTATAAACGAATTCGATAACCTCTGCCCTACTAGCTGGTGCGCCACAAATCAATGCACTATATCTGTTATTTTTATTGTCCATTTATTCGATATTTGTACGGACCGCGTGGGTTTTTTAAGGATGATTGCTGTACCACAAACTAGTATAACCTCTGGGACTCTTAGATTATATTAAATAAAAAAAAACAAGTTTTTTTAACTGAAAGTAAGGAGCAAAATTAAAACTTAAAACGAACAGAAATTACTTCGTATATGAAAGGGGCTGCTTCCTCATCAACGCCCAGCTCTTGACGCTAAAGTTTGACTCTTTCTCTCAACTCTTCTTTTTAAAACAGTAAAAAACTTTAGCGTAAAGAGCGGGGCGTTGGTGAGGAAGCAGCCCCTTTCATATACGAAGTAATTTCTGTTCGTTTTAAGTTTTAATTTTGCTCCTTACTTTCAGTTAAAAAAACTTGTTTTTTTTATTTAATTTCTGAACGTTTTTCAATCAATGTATGTTTTGATTTTGGCTCTCCGCAGAGTAATAATTAAAACGAAATTTGCACATTTTTTTTTTTTTTTTGCTAAATGGCTTTCTCATAATTTTGATCGAATGATTTTGAGAAAAAAGAGATGGGAGGAGGAAGTCTAGTTGCCCTCCGATTTTTTGGTTAATTAAGATAAAGGCAACTAGAACTTTTAATTTTTTACGAATCTTTTTTTTACTAAAAGATATACGTAACTTATAAATTAGCTTACGCAAAGAAGTTTTGTATTCTCATGTTTTTATTACATATATGAGGGGGTTCGCCCCCTCGTCAGTACCTCGCTCTTTACACTAAAGCTTAAATTTTGTCCCAAGTCAATAAGAATGACCCCTGAATCACCAAAGCCGTAAAATAAATAGTTGAAATTACTAAAAATACTTTAGCGTAAAGAGCGGGGTATTAGGAGGAGGTGAGCCCCTCATATGGGTAATACTTTCTGTTCGTTTTAAGTTTTAATGCTGCTCTTTACTTCCCGCTGAAAAAAAAACTTTTTCATATTTCTTTTTTCATTGTTTTTTTTTTTTTTTTTAAATAATGCTAGTAAATCCTGCGCTCCCTTCATGGAAATTTTCTTTGATGGTTAAGACTTTTGATGGTTAAGACTAAACTTGATGAAACTTATATATTTAAAATCAACATTAAAATGCAATTCTTTTGATGTAGCTATTGGTATTAAAATTCCATTTTTAGAGTTTTGATTACTATTGAGCCGGGTCGCTCCTTACTACAGTTCGTTACAACTGTTTGATATATGATTTCAATAATTCTCAGAATTTTTACTCCATAGCGCTTTGGTCCTGCTCGGACTAAATTTGCTGTTTCATGGGGCAAAATGCCATAAACTGGCCTGTTGCTGTTGCTTGATCTCTGTTAGTACTAAAAGAAGGCACTTGAGCCTTCTTTAAATAATCTATGACAGCTGGTTCGATACTATCACCACTTTAGAAAAACAAACGTAACCATCCTTCTCTAAAATTAAATAAAAAAAACAAGTTTTTTCAACTGAAAGTAAGGAGTGACATCAAAACTTAAAACGTACAGAAATTACTTACTTATTATTACTCTCATTACTTATTACTTTATTACTTTCTCTCAATTCTTCTTTCTAAAACAGTAAAAAACTTTAGCGTAAAGAGCGGGGCGTTGATGAGGAAGCAGCCTCTTTCATATACGAAGTAATTTCTGTGCGTTTTAAGTTTTGATGTCACTCCTTACTTTCAGTTGAAAAAACTTGTTTTTTTTATTTAATTTCTGAACGTTTTTGAATCAATGCATGTTTTGATTTTGGCTCTCCGCAGAGGAATAATCAAAACGAAATTTGCATTTTTTTTTTGGCTAAATGGCTTTCTCATAATTTTGATCGAATGATTTTGAGAAAAAAAGAGCGGGGGACGAAGCCTAGTTGCCCCCCGATTTTTTGGTTAATTAAAAAGGCAACTAGAACTTTTAATTTTTTACGAATCTTTTTATTGGTAAAAGATTTACGTAACTTATAAATTAGCTTACGTAAAGAACTTTTGTATTCTCATGTTTTTATTACATATATGAGGGGATTCGCCCCATCGTCAGTACCTCGCTCTTTACACTAAAGCTTAAATTTTATCCCAATTCATTAAGAATGACCCCCTGAATCACAAAAGCCGTAGAATAAGTAGTTGAAATTACCGAAAATACTTTAGCGTAAAGAGCGAGGTATTAGAAGGAGGTGAGCCCCTCATATGGGTAATAATTTCTGTTTGTTTTAAGTTTTATTGCTGTTCCTTACTTCCAGCTGAAAAAGCTTTTTCACTTTTATTTTTTAATTGTTTTTTTTTTAAATAATGCTAGTAAATCCTGCTCTCCCTTCATGGAAATTTTCTTCTCCCATTACAAATTCTCGAAGGAAAGTTCCCCTAGCATATCCCCCTCTTCTCAACCCCTCCCTCAGACCAAAAAAATCCTCCTGAAAACGCCTGTATACTTCTCAATAACCATTACTATATGTAAGCACAGGTCAAAGTTTGTAACTTGTTGCCCCTCCCACGGGGACTGTGGGGGAGTAAGTCGTCCCCAGAGACATAGTTATAAGGTTTTTCGACTACGTTGAATAAAATGGCTATCTCAGAATTTTTATCCGTTGACTTTGGGAAAATAATTAGCGTGGGAGGGGGCCTAGGTGCCCTCCAATTTTTTTGGTCACTTAAAAAGGGCACTAGAACTTTTCATTTCCGTTAGAATGAGCCCTCTTGCAACATTCTAGGACAACTGGGTCGATACGATCACCCCTGGGGAAAAAAAACAAAAAAAACAAAAAAAAACAAATAAACACGCATCCGTGATCTGCCTTCTGGCAAAAAATGCAAAATTCCACATTTTTGTAGATAGGAGCTCGAAACTTCTACAGTAGGGTTCTCTGATACGCTGAATCTGATGGTTTGATTTTCGTTAAGATTCTATGACTTTTAGGGGGCGTTTCCCCCTATTTTCTAAAATAACGCAAATTTTCTCAGGCTCGTAACTTTTGATGGGTAAGACTAAACTTGATGAAACTTATATATTTAAAACCAGCATTAAAATGCGATTCTTTTGATGTAGCTAATGGTATCAAAATTCCATTTTTTAGAGTTTTGGTTACTATTGAGCCGGGTCGCTCCTTACTACAGTTCGTTACCACGAACTGTTTGATATTAAGAAATTTAGTAGTTTTTTTAGACTGCAGGTTTTCATACATGAATTTCATTGTATTATTTTTTGGGGTGTTTGACTCCTTTTTCTGAAATTTTCGTATGATAATAGTTTTTTGATAAGCTGATTAAAAGCTGATAGACTTTATATAGTACGAATCAGCGTAAATACTAGATTTTGTTGATGCATGTATTGTGATCAAACCTTCGTTTGTTTCAGTTATATCTCAAATATGAAAAAAGGGTCGTTATTTTCATATTTAAAGGGGAGTTCTTCTTCTTTTGTACCGGAGATATTCTCCTCCATTCCCGCCCCTGCACAGGTAAGTATATAAATGTTCCTTAAATGTACTTTTTAAGGATTTATATACTCTCCTACAACGAAAAATTACACTGATCCTCCTTCCCTATAGATGAGGCGCAACAAGTCAGTTAGTAAAGCATAAAATTGGTTTGTTGGCCGTCTGTATTAACCGTTTAGAAGCAAATGCGTCACCATACAGCATAATGGCGTCTGAAGTTAGGAAGCGGAATATATAGTTTTTTGACCACTCTAAATCGATAACTTTATTATTGAAAACAGAAATAGTTACTACATTTGCCAATTTGGGTAAGCCTCTTTCCATTTACAGGGTATACAGCCTGTATTGGATGCAGCATTGCTTCACACTTTATTTCCCTGGAATAAAAAGCATTTTCCATTTTTACTTATTTTAATAAATAAGTATTTTATAAGCTTAAAATATCTTCATCGTGTTTTAAGCACCCCCAATTTAAGTGAGCTGACAATCTCCCAAATAAAAAAAGGCAGTATCTCTGTCGGAATAGATGTCTCTTACTACACCACTTTTCTCAAGTCTTTATTTGTCGAAGTTCAAAATTCAGTTGTTTCTGTTTAAAGTAGGCCATGAAAGCTCACTAGATCTTTTACCTCGGCGCAGGGAAGACAAACAAATGGTAATTTTGTCTACTCAAAGCCTTTGTCATCCTATATTTTACTTAGGGAAACTGGGCAGTTTGACAAACCATTTAGGGGAGCTATATTGGAGTTATCTCAATTGTATTTGATAAAAGCAATCTCTTGAGTCAGCACGAGGTCTAAATCCTTGTAACAAATCCCCTTTTGGACATTTTGCTGGAAATTCTGTAAGCAATTCTTCATGTTTTTCAAATTGGAAAACTGAAATTGATACAAGTCTAGGTTCAATTGACGCTTTCTTCCGGAATAACTAGATGAAAAGTTTTCGTGTATTTATTTCTTCCTACTCTGTGGCAAGATCTAAATGAGCTAGGAGATAAGAAAAAAGCATAAAATCACATATTTTATCCAATAATCCATGTACACAAATGCTGGGGTGACAGAATAGCATTTTTTTTTATTTTTGCTCTTGGTAAATGATTGAATGTGAAGTACGAGTGCTTTAGGCTTAGGGGAGGGTTTACCTTTTACGTCTTAAAGTTCTATGATTTAAAAAAAAATTATTTTTCTTTGATGGTGAATTTTTTCTTTTTTTTTCATAGTTACAAAGATGTATTTTTGGAACTCCAAAATGTATACAGAAGAGAGGATTTATTGAAGACAGCTTATTTAAGACTGACTTCAAAACCAGGCTTCCACTCGGGGAGGGAGTGGCTGATTTTGATATTTGATTCCTGTATTTTGAGAAAACTCTCTTTTCTATGGGTATTTCATTAAATATTTGAAAAGAATGACAATCCCTTTCAAATTTTCAAAATTATCTTTTTGTATCTTCATTTAGAAAAAAAAATCATTGGCCCTTTCATATTTCCGTAAATTGGTGCCACTGCTATGAATTTTCTATTCTATTTCTAACTATGAATTTTCACCAAAACAAATCATTCCTTTTTTTGCAGTATCGTATTTTTACGTTTGGGGAAGAAAATAATTTAATTGCTGCTTGCCGGCTCTGGATACGCCTACGATTTTGTTAAATTCAAAGTCATCTGATAGTAGCCAGTTACATTAATAATATCTTTAAAAGGAAAACATCCCGAGCAATTGTTCTTAATTAAGTTTCTTTTGATTGATTATCTCAAACTTAACAGATTAGACACCTTTTGAATCCGTATCAAATGAGGAATCCTTTTTGCAATGTATAAAAATAAAAAAAAGTCGGTTTTTTAAATAGACGCTGAAACTTAAGGATTTCACTTAATAATAAATTAATTCTTATCTTTTATTAACTCGTATCCCTTCTCTTTTATATCTTATCCTCATTAACTCGTATCCCTTTCCTTCTTAATCTTCATATTCTAACATTTTGGACAAAATAGAATTGAAGAAATCACGGGAAGTGTAAATGCAAAAAAAGGTGTTTTCTTTGGGACACTAGGGAGTGTTAATTATAGGAGGTTAATTGTGCTTATTAAACAAAAGATCGAGCCCCCGTCCTCGTAGAACATATCTGAAGCTGATTTTTGAGACATTCAGAATCTATTCATTTAATTACAGACGTTACTTTTAACCACAAAAGATTACGAATAGCCCCTCTCCCACTCGTAGCTAAAACTCACCAAACTGAGTCGTGGCTCAACCCACAAGTTCCCCTTGCATTCGGCTCAGAGAATCTCATTAGTGGTGGGACACTGACAGTTAATTTTCCCGTCGCAACCATGTATTTTTCCTTTGCCGGACAGGACCTTACCTAAATATGGTCGGCAACTTAATATCAGATTAAGGAATTCCTTCAGCCAGTATGTAATCTTAGCCGGATATTCTCCGATTAGAGGTTTTCTTGTTTCCACAGTCATGTCACAATTTTGAAAAATTAGGGAATTAACTCTTCCTATTCAATCGAGATGGTTCCTACAGTTTCTGCTATATTTAATTACCATCGTACTTCATGTCCATTCAGTCATAAAGACTAGTTAGAAGGGGTTAAGGCTGGACGGACTCGCAAAGAATCTTCCTATACCTCCCATGTTAAACATTTGGAGTTTGCCTGACGTTCCTGAATTAGTGATTTTGGCGGTTTTTATGTCAATAGAAGTAAAAAAATCTGGTGAATATTTTGAGATAATCAAATCTTAAAGCCGACAATTATTTTTTTTATAATTCCAAAATAATTATAAAACCTGTTTCGGGTTTGCATTCTAGATTGCTATGCTTGACATTGTTTTTGTGGGGTATCAAAAAATAGAGCAAAAATTTTTCTATTCACCAATAAGAAGCTTTTTTCTATAATATATACCTCCTGGCTGCAGTCCCTTCAAATACTTTACATATTTGTGTTCCGAAATCAAAATTTCCCCTCAAAAGGTTAGATTGAGCTGTAATCGGAGCATCTAAGAATGCAAAAATTACACCAAGGGGCTAACCACTCGGATTGTTCAGGAGCGATTCAGTCAAGCATTATTTAGTTCTAACCTGTTTAAACAGAGTCTAAAGAAGAATTAAGGTACAGACACCAAACTGCCGGTTAATGAATATATAAGAAAATTGTATTTTATAAATAATTAAGGATAAGCTGCGTCTAATCCTAGAGATAAATTGAACACAGCACAAGGGCCGAATAAGAAGCAATGGTTTTATTTTAAAAAGATTGATCTATCGTTTTGGTTTAATTAAAATAAATTCAGGACAAATTTATGTATTGTAGTATAAGTACAATTTTGCATAATCTTCGTACTGAAATAAGAATTAAAAATATATAAAACAAGCTAATTAATAACTAATGAATGAAACAAAATAACTAATGAACGAAAAAAAATGTCCCCAAAATATTTAAATTTGTTATAGCAAAACCCGAGTCTTGCTGTAGAACTACCAAAGCAAACTACAAAAGCAGTCAATGATCAGTCTCAAGTCCAAGGCCTTTCCAAGAAACAATCCCACCCCTTGGTAAATAAACCCCAATAAAAATTACCCATACTATAGCAGTCAAATGACCAGTCTCAAGTCCAAGGCCTTTCCAAGAAACAATTCAACCCTTTAGTAAGTGAACCTCGATAAAAATGGTCAAAACCCTAATAAAGTTCTTATATAGTTCTTGTTATTGACCACAGTAACATGGGAAAAAAAAGAAATATACGAGGGCTCCATTTGCCAAATGTGCAGGCCCATCGTGAAAAGTTGAAATTATATTATCGGGCTAGAGGCAGACCGCGTTTACCAAAATATATGTTAGAAGACTTAACGGATGCTTCGGTTCACGACGAATCAAGTTCCGAAGGAATTGGAACAAATTCCCCTTTTGTGTTGAAAGTTATCACTTCTGGAAGAAATTTGGGGTAAGACCTTCTAAAAGGCTCACGCCGGATTGTGGATCTGCCTTACCTTTTTGAGAATTATGAAAAGCTCGTGATTCGCCACATGTAAGTTTTTTCTTTGCCTTTCATTTTACGTCATTGATTTACTGCTATCAAAATTATTAGGATGGGGAATTATTCTGGGTTGCAATTAATACAACTTGTACCTTATTAATTCTTGATAATTGTCTTTTCTGCTATAGAGAAAGAATGTTCGATAACTTTTAAAGATATTTTCATCCCAAAACAGAAAGTTAAGAAAGTAACACCATCAGATTCAGCGTATCACAGAACCTTATTGTACAAGTTTCAAGCTCCTATCTACAAGAATGTAGAATTTTGTATATTTTGCCGAAACACAAATCCTAGATGCGTGTTTATTTATTTAATTCTTTTTTCCAAGGGTGATTGTACCGACCCAGTGGTCTTAAAATTTTGCGAGAGGGCTCATTCAAATGTAAATGAAAAGTTCTAGCGCCATCAAAATCCTGATATAGCCATTTTATTCAGCATAGTTGAAAAACCTTATAGCTATGTCTTTCAGGACGACTTACTCCCCCAAAGTCCCCATGGGAGAAGCTGCAAGTTAAAAACTTTGACCAGTGTTTGCACATAGTAATGATTATTGGGAAGTGTACAGACGTTTTCAGTGGGATTTTTTGGTTGGAAGGAGGGGTTGAGAAGAGGAGGTTATTTAGGGGAAACTTTCCATGGAGGGATTTGTCATGGGGAGGAAAATTTTCCATGAATGGGAGGGGGCAGGATTTTCTAGCATGATTTAAAAAAACAATGAAAAAATAAATATGAAAAAGTGTTTTCAACTGAAAGTAAGGACCAGCGGTAAAACTTAAAAAGAACAAAAAATATTACACATATAAGGGGCTCATTTCCTCCTAATCTCTCACTCTTTACGCTAAAGAATTTTTTAGTAATTTCAATTATTTATTCTACGGCCTTTGTGATTCAGGGGTCATTCTTAAGGATTTAGGACAAAATTTAAGCTTTAGTGTAATGAGCGAGGTATTGACAAGTGGGCGAGCCCCCCTTATATACGTAATAGATACCTGCGAATATAGAAGTTCGTTAGGTAAGCTAATTCGTAAGTTACGTATATTTTTACTAATGAAAACAATCGTAAAAAACTAAAAGCTCTAGTTGCCTTTTTAAGTAGCAAAAAATTGGAGAGCAGCTGGGCCTCCTTCCCCGCTCATTTTTCTCAAAATCGTTCGATCAAAATTATGAGAAAGCCGTTTAGCCAAAAAAATAAAAATTCAAATTTCGTTTTAATTATTCATCTGCGCAGAGCCGAAATCAAAACATGGATTAACTAAAAAAACATTCAGAAATTAAATAAAAAACGATTTTTTTTTAAATGAAAGGAAGGAGTAACATTAAAACTTAAAACGAACAGAAATTACCCAGTATATGAAAGGGGCTGTTCCCTCCTCAACGCCCCGCTCTTTACGCTAAAGTTTTTACAGTATTAAACAGTAGATCTTTTAAATTATATTTTTGGTAAAAAATAAGGAGAGGGGCACATTTGAAGGAAGGCCTAAAAATTCAGAAAAGAACTTAAAACAACCATAAGTAGCTACTTATACTATTCCTAAGAGCGAATGCTTCGCTATACCCCACCCCTCGCCCCTCTTTAAGCGACAGTTTATAGCCCATTATATATTTCCCCATTACATTTTGAAATAGCCCCACTTTTTACTTCTGTATTAATTTATGACGAAAGTTTAAAAAAAAAAAAAAAAAAAACTTGCCGATTTGAAAAATAAAAAAATATACTATGACGTTTAGGGGTGTTTCCCCTTATTTTCCAAACTCGTAACTCGAAGAAGAGGGGGATATGTTGGGGGAACTTTACTTGGAGGAATTTGTCATGGGGGAAGAAAATTTTCATGAAGGAAGCCCAGGATTTTCTAGTATTATTTAAAAAAAAATAATGAAAAAATAAATATGAAAAAGCTTTTTTCAACTGAAAGTAAGGAGAAGCACTAAAACTTAAAACAAACAGAAATTATTAAGCGTACGATAGGCTCACCTCCTCTTAATACCTCGCTCTTTACGCTAAAGTATTTTTAGTAATTTCAACTATTTATTCTACGGCTTTTGTGATTCAGGGGTCATTCTTAAGAAATTGGGACAAAATTTAAGCTTTAATGTAAAGAGCGAGGTACTAACGAGGGGGTGAGCCCCTTCGTATACGTAATAAAAACATGAGAATACAGAAGTTAGTTACGTAAGCTAATTTGTAAGTTACGTATATCTTTTACTAATAAAAAGATTCGTAAAAAATTAAATTTTTAGTTGCCTTTTTAAGTAACCAAAAAATCGGACGGCAACTAGGCATCCTCCCCCGCTCCATTTTTTCTCAAAATAATTCGATCAAAACTATGAGAAAGCACTTTAGACAAAAAAATAAATATTAAAATTTCGGTTTAATTATTCATCTGCGGAGAGCCAAAATCAAAACATGCATTGATTCAAAAACGTTCAGAAATTAAATAAAAAAAAAAAAACAGTTTTTTTAACAGAAGTAAGGAGCGACATTAAAACTTAAAACGAACAGAAATTACTTCGTATATGAAAGGGGCTGCTTCCTCATCAACGCCCCGCTCTTTACGCTAAATTTTTTACTGTTTTAAAAAGTAGAGTTAAGAGAAAGAGTCAAACTTTAGCGTAAAGAGTGGGGCGTTGAGGAGGAAACAGCCTCTTTCATATACGGGATAATTTCTGTTCGTTCTAAGTTTTAATGTTGCTCCTTACTTTCATTTAAAATACTTGTTTTTTTATCTAATGATTAAAAAGTACGGATAAAGGTTCTGAAAGAATGTCTGCAAAGGCTTTAAAGGATTTGAGAAATAAACTAGCTAATTTGATCCTCCTAACTCATAAAAGCATATTGGTATTTTTAATCGTACTAATAAGAACTTTGTGAATTACTCGAATAAAAATTTAAATGATAGTTGAGATGCAACTGAATTTGGGGCACGGATTTTTACTTTGAATTTGATTTTAGGGAGTCAAGTGAGACTTAATTTTTCTTGGAATTTGGTTAGTAATTTCCGTTGGAATTTGGTAAATCGACACGGGTCTATTTAGAGGGCATTTCCTATCATGCCCCAAAGGATTTTGTAAAGTTTTGAAATACTTGGCTTTCCTGATTGGTAGTTCCAGGACAGTTTTTGGCTTGGTTACATACATAAATAAAATTGGGTGGTTTAATCTGACAATGAAATACAACAAACTTTCGGTTAGATCGTATAATTTCCACTTCTCGCCCATTTCTAGCTATATTTTATATTTTATTTCATATTTTAATTACCCTACATCGCTCACTACTCTACATACTACCTATCCTTTTTGAAGCTATAGCACTTTCCTTTCTACCAAAACAACAAAATCGCTACTTTACTATTTTACTTCCTCACAACCAATTAGCATTTTATTTACAGGTGCCAAGACATCAATTTGGTTTCAAATATGATGTTTTCTAAAGAACATAGAGCTGGATTGCGCTTAAGACTCATCTTCAAATGCGAATCATGTCATGAGGAAGCCACAATTCACACAGAAAAACCCCTTGCTCCTAGAAGGCTTAAAAAAAAGACTCAACGAAAACCGTAGTCAAAAAACGGAAAAGGACTGATTTTGATAGTGTGAATACTATCAGAAAGAAACACAAAACAGAAACAGGAACAGTAAGTGTCAACAAAGAGGTAGTGGTTGGTGCAATAAATGGTGGAATGACTCACGCCCAGGTTCAAGAACTTTTCTCTACCATTGGAATAAATACCCCGTCTCAAAAAGTCTTTACGAAATTTGAGAAAGAAATTTGCGTAGAATTGGAAAAAGTTCTCTATGACTATCTTATCGAAAATGGGAAAACCGAGCGAAGGATGGCACTGGAAGCAGGTGAGAAAATTCACCCAAATGGAGCTGTAGAGACATGTGTTATAGTTGATGGAAGCTGGTGTACACGAGGTTATGGGAATAGATATCGTGCACTCTCAGGCTGTGGAGTGGTGATAGGTTTCTATTCGAAGAAACTCTTGAATCTAGGAATTAGGAACAAATATTGCTGTACTTGCGTGAAATACAGGCATCAAGTAAATAGATCTGTTCCTGAACATACATGTTTTATGAACTGGCAGGGGCCCAGTACAGGTATGGAGTCAGATATATTAGTTGACGCATTCCGAATAGCAACATCCATGCACAATCTAAGATATACTCGATTTGTTGCCGACGGCGATTCAATTACCCATTCTGGAACTATAGCAAGGGTACCATATGGCAGAAATGTAGAAAAAATTGAGTGTGCTAATCATGCGTGCAAATGCTTGAAAAACAGACTATATAAGAAGCAGCATGAAAATGCCGAATGCAGAAGATTTCTTAGTTCCGCAATAATAAAGAAAATGTGTGATTTTGCCAGAAATGCAATTGTATGTGCCACCACAGAGAAGAAAAGCGTGAAGGATCTCATCAGTGCGCTGAAGGCAATTCCTCTACATTTTTTCCGTGGCGACCATAGATTTTGTCCTACACGCTGCTCGTTCTCCGGGAAAGTTCTACAGGTCAATCCTGAAGACACCCCTAGCATACGACGTAAAAACTGTCTGCTAGAAAGCGCCTTTTCACTAATGCTTCCACAAAACTCCCTTCAAAAGAAATCAGGGAGCCAACCGGAGCAGACAAAAACTACGGCTCGAACGCAACTGCTCCGGATCTTGATTGCAGTGCGCTCGAAATTGCAAAAACAGATTTTTTTTACTCGTCTCCAATGTACTGCAACAGAAATCCTCAGTATCGAAATAGCCACTAGGCTTCAGAGAAATCCTATCGATAATAACTGGATAGAATACAGAAAAAACAGAATTACAGCTTCCGTAGCTGGTGCTGTTTGTAAAAGGCGGTTGAAGACTGTGGGTTCATTAGTTCGGCAGCTGCTGTATCCCAGAAACCACCAAACAAAGGCAATGGAGCATGGTCAGATGTATGAGCCTGTAGCTATTGCAGGTTTTGTAAAGAAAATGGATTGCATTGTGAACTCTGCTGGGCTTTTCATTCAAAAGGAATATGGGTTTCTAGGGGCCAGTCCGGGCGGGATAGCAATTTTTCCTTCGGGTGAGAAGGCTCTTTTGGAGGTGAAGTGCCCTTTGACAGCAAAAGGGCTTACATTGGAAGAGTGGATAGCGCTTAAAAATATATGTCTTGAAAAGAAAGTTAATAGTGAAAAAAAGCTGAAAAGAACACATGACTACTATTACCAAGTTCAAATGCTATTGGAATGTTGTGACATTGATTTTGTATACTTTGTAATATTTTTAGGGGAAGAGGAATTATATTATGAAAAGATTGGTCGTGAACGTGAATTCTGGTCTAACAAAATGCTGCCAAATCTACAAAAATTTTATTTTGGGGCACTGTTACCAGAAATTGTCGACGGAAGGTTGCCAAGAAGTATGGAGATACGAGAACCGTTTATACAAATCCAACTGTGCTAGGTATGGGTAGTTATCATGTGTCATTACAGTCTTATCCGAATACAAATTCAGATATACAAATACTCAAGCAACAATCGAACTTTAGAATATTTTTAATGAACCCGTATGGATAAGCTAAATAAAAAAAAACAAGTTTTTTTTAACTGAAAGTAAGGAGCGACAATAAAACTTAAACGATCAGAAATCACTTCGTATATGAAAGGGGCTGCTCCCTCCTCAACGCCCCGCTTTTTACGCTAAAGTTTTTTACTGTTTTAAAAAGTAGAATTGAGAGAAAGAGTAAAACTTTAGCGTAAAGAGCGGGGCGTTGAGGAGGGTGCAGCCCCTTTCACATACGAATTAATTTATATTCGTTTTAAGTTTTAATGTTGCTCCTTGCTTTCAGTTAAAAACATGTCTTTTTTTTATTTAATATCTGAACGTTTTTGAACTAATGCATGTTTTGATTTTGGCTCTCCACAGATGAATAATTAAAACGAAATTTCATATTTATATGGCTTTCTCATAATTTTGATAGAATCACTTTGAGAAAAAAGGAACAGGGGAGGAGGCTTAGTTGCCCTCCAATGTTTTGGTTACTTAAAAAGGCAACTAGAACTAGAACTTTTAATATTTTACGAACGTTTTTGCTAGTAAAAGATCTACGTAACTTACGAGTTAGCTTACCTAACGAACTTCTGTATTCTGTTAGTGTTAAATTTTAATGCTGCTCCTTACTTTCAGTTGAAAAAACTGTTTCATATTTATTTTTGTATTGTTCTATTTTGAAATAAGGCTAGAAAATCCTGCGCTCCCTTCATGGAAATTTTCTTCCCCATGACAAAGTCCTCCACGGAAAGTTCCCCCAACATAACCCCCTGTTCTCAACCCCCCCCCCCAACCAAAAATCCTCCTGAAAACGTCTGTACATTTCCCAATAACCATTACTATATAAACACTGATCAAAGTTTGTAACTTGTAGCCCCTTCCGCGGGGATTCTGGTGGAATAAGTCGTCCCCAAAGACACAGTTATAAGGTTTTTCGACTATGCTGAATAAAATGGCTATCTCACAATTTTAATCGGGTGACTGTGGGAAAATAATTAGCGTGGGAGGAGGCCTAGGTGCCCTCCAATTTTTTAGATCACTTAAAAAGGGTAGTATATACTTCATTTTTTATATATAATTCACTTGTATATAACTTCATTTCCGTTGGAATGAGCCCGCTCGCAACATTCTATGACAACTGGTTCGATATAATCACCCCTGGAAAAAAAAATCCATATTTTTGCTGATAGAAGCTTAACACTTCCACGGTAGGGTTCCCTGATAGGCTGATTCGGATGGGTGTAATTTTGGTTTTATTACTTTTATCGGGTGTTTCCCTCTATTTTCTAAAATAAGGCAATTTTTCTTAGACTCGTAATTTTAGATAGGTATCTCATATATTTAAAGTCAGCATTAAAATGCGATTTTGTTCATGTAGCTATTGGTATCAAAAATCCGTTTTTTAGAGTTTTGGTTACTATTGAGCCGGGTCGCTCCTTAGTACAGTTCGTTACCACGAACTTTTTGATAAAATTAAATAAATTTGTCACTTCGCTGCGAGCAATTATTTAAATTATATTTTTCTAAATAGGTCTGCATGAAGCAAAAACCAGAAAATATGTTCTTTTTATTTGTAATTTCCACAATTTTATACCGCGTCTCCTGGCAAATAATGATGACCAGACCACAGGCACACACGCAGGCGAGGGATTCACCCACCTTAAATTTGTATAATGCTTAATTTTGTCAGCGAAATGTTTAATTTTCCTGTGTTTTCCTGGTATTTCTTTCGTAAGAGCTGAACCCCCCTCCTCCAAAAAAAAATCTCGAATAATAATCTCTCTAATTTTCTCCTCGAATAATAGTTCTTTTCCAAATAAATATTCCTATTTACTTGTCGAATTACGAGTAAATGAATATACATTAGTCGTAATTTTCAGTGAGAAACCCCTTGAGTTTAATGACGGCAGTGAAATCTGATAACCTTGAGTATTTGTGTGATATGCCGCGATTGAAAAAGAACTAACAGGCAGTATAATTTTTGGAGGAGCGTCCGGCCTTAAGCTCTAGAATCCCTTCATTTGTTTCTTTGCAACTTACCTTTTATGCCAATGTTACTCAATCCTCTCATAGCTTCACTTCCATATTACTGGTTTCCAGCAGTTCTGAGAGATGAAAATGAAAGCCAGCAGTCCTTAGTATATCAGGGACTCACTAACCTTAGTTATTTCATTTGCCATTTCACTACCCCTGATTTCAGAGTGTCCGGGAGCCCCCGGCAATTTAATTTGATATCCATTGGATGGTAGTATGTTTAATACTTCATAGCATTCAAATTCACTTTGATGGATCACCGGTCTTCGACAATGTTCACTTTAGTGGCTATGTGATCCATTGACCCTTTCCACACACACCCTTCACGACAATCCATTGTGAAGACATGATCAGAATAATAATAATAACAACATCAGTAGCTAAATAGCTTGATTCACGACAAGTTTGTTCTGCTGATAGTACCTAAATCAGAATAATTAGTCTAAAGATGTGTTCTAAATGTAACCCTTCCCTAAAGTAATTTCCTAGAAAACAAAGTTTTTTTATTTTTTTTTTTGTTTATTTGTTCTTTTTTCAGACTCGTTTACTTCGTGTTGCCTGCACTAGACCTTGTTTAATTGTAGGAAAGTTCTCGATTGATGAAAATAAAAGCATATAATAATCATATCAAACAGTTCATGTTAGCGAACTGTAAGTAAGGAGCGACCCGGCTTAATAGCAACCGGAACTCTAAAAAACGAAATTTCGATACCAATCGATACATCAAAAGAATTGGAGCTTTATGCTGATTTAAGCATGAAAGATTTGTAAAGCTTAGTCTTAACTATCAAATTTTACGAGCCTGATAAAATTTGCCTTTAATTTTGAAAAAAGGGGGTAAGCATCAATTACATTCAACCTTAACTTAATTTGACCTAACCTAAGATTTGAATGGGAGCATGGGTGCCCAGAGCTGGGGGGCAGAGGGGATGACCCCCTGGAAATTGGAGACTGTATAGTAATTATGAGGTACCCCCTAAAAGTCATAAAATCTTAATGAAAATCACAACATAAGACTCAGCGTATCAGAGAACCTACGGTAGAGATTCCAAGCTTCTATCTGCGAAAATGTGGAATTCTGTATTTTTTTTTCCGGAAAAAAGATCATGGATGGGTGTTTTTTTTCCCCAAGAGTGATCGTATCGACACAGTGGTCCTAGGATATCGCGAGAGAGCTCATTCGGACGAAAATTAAAACTCTAGTAACCTTTTCAAGTGACCAAGAAAATTAGAGGGCAACTAGGCCCCCTCCCACGCGTTTTTTCCCAAAAGTCATCGGATCCAAGTTTTGAGATAGCCGTTTTGTTCAGCATATTCGAGAAATCTAATAACTATGTCTCTGAGAATGACTTAATCCCCAACAGTTCCAGAGGGGAAGGACTGCAAGTTATGTACTTTGCCCATTGTTTACATGTATTATTGGTTATTAGGAAGTTTACAGACGTTTTCAGGGAGGATTTCTTCTGGTGGTTGGGGGGGGGTTACGTGGGAAGATCTTTCCATGGAGGAATTTTTCATCGGGGAAGACAATCTTCTATAAAGGGAACGTCGGTTTTCCCAGTATTATTAAAAAAAAAAATCAAAAATTAAATAAAAAATCAGTTTTTTCAGCTGAAAGTAAGGCGAAACATTAAAACTTAAGAAGAACAGAAATTATTACGCATATGAGGGGGTTCGCCCCGTCGTTAATACCTCGCTCTTTACGCTAAAGTTTTTTTTAGTACTTTCAAAAGAGCTATTTATTCTAATTAAACGGCTTGTGTGATTAAGGGGTTTCCCTTAAAGGATTAGAACGAAATTTGATCTTTAGCGTAAAGAGCGAGGTACTGATGAGGGAGCGAACCCTTCATATATGTAATAATTTCGGTTCGTTTTAGTTTTTATGTTGCTCCTTACTTTCATTTGAAAAAACTTGTTTTTTTTAGTTAAGCAAACTTAAAGCGAACAGGAACTACCATAAAAAGGAGTAGATTTAATGTCCTCTAAGCGTTTTAAAGACCAGGACGTCATTTGCGCTTTACTGAAGACAATTTAATCTCGAGGCGTTTATTTTATTGTCCTTGCATCATCACCATACCAACCAGGATTGCTAAAAAAAAAAATACTAGTGAATGTAGAGAGAGTCTAAAGTATATTGATTATTCATTCCTGACCGGAAGAAAAAAGAAAAAAGGTGTTAAGAATAAAAAAAAATTGTTTCTAGTTGAGGTCGCCTCGGCTCTACAGCTCCAACTGAAATGTTTTCACAGCCTGAATTTTCAATCAGATAAAAAAAAAACAAAAAAACATTTACCTCTACATAGTTCTTGCATGGGGCCAAATACGATTGTAGTTGCTTGTTCTTGAGCCTTAGTCAACAATGTGAGAGATGACGTGAGTCGTGAAATGTATTGGAAGGATATTACCATTTCTGTTGCCCTTTTTAAGTGAATAAAATGTCTCAAGCCCAATAATACATCGGTTACAAGCAGTTACTGCAATACAATGGCTACAAGACTCTCCTCCCGAGGCAACCCGGTAAGGAGCGACCCGGATCAATAGTAACCAAAACTCTAAAAAACGGAATTTTGATACCAATAGTTACATCAAAAGAATCGTATTTTAATGCTGATTAATATTTTTACTGTTTTAAATAGTAGACTTGATTCTTAAATTGATTCTTAAATAGAAATGCTTCTTTTCAGCCTTCATTTTCCAAGCATCAGGCTGTTCCAGGATACCATTTATGGCTGTTTTCTTATATTTTAAATGAATTACACAAAAACACTGCAAAAACAGTTTTCAAATTAATGTAAAGAGTGATGTTTAAATTAAAACGTGTTGAAGTTATCTTGAATATGAAGAATATTTCTTCCTTTTATTCTCATTTTTCATGGTTCTTCGGGTACCGATATGACCATCTTCTGCCGTATTTTTTCATAATTCTAAAACAGAGAAACAGGGAATTTGTTTATTAGACACATCAAACGTTTGTCATATTGTATAGCCAGTTTGTATCTTTCTTTGTTTATACAGAAATACCTCATATACCTCATAATACCTCTATACCTCAGAAAAATATATGTTCTTATTTTTATGTCACGTTATTCAACTTCTTTGGTTCAAAAGCTTGTTATTCTTTTTACAGGCTGAAAGTTTCATTTAGGAAAACCAATCGGATTTCCGTGTTCTTTTTAATGGCTAAAAACTTGGCATAGCAACAATGGGTAAATACAACAACAGGAAAAGCGAGGGGGATTGCGCTCTCTCTTCCAAAAAAGGCGGCAATAAAATTATTGGCTCGTAAAATAAGTCACAAAAATAAGATTCAAATCTAGAAAATAAATTCAAAATAAATTTATTATTAGAAAATAAATAAACAAATTCAAAAATAAGAATTCAAAATATAGGAGGAAGGAGTAATTTTATTTAGTTTTCATTAATTTTATTAGCTTTCTAAGATATAGGGAGGGGACTTCCCCTTCCCCCTGCCTCTGTGCTTTTTTCTCTTTGATTCTAATCGTGATTATCACAAAAGCTTACCTGACTACCCTTTCAAATGCAAGTTGAACGGATAAAAAACGCATTTTCATCTAAAGTGCATACACAGACAAACAAGCAAAAGTTAATCGTTTAAAAATAAAAACATATTTTCTTACTCTTCATTTGCGCAATGGCCATTAGAATTTAGTACTATCTGGAAAATGTATAATGTCTGACCAAAAAAAAGCAGTAAATTCTGAACAAGAAAAAAAGAATACGGCAAATTATGATGTTTTTTTAGTATAAAAAATGAATGAAGATACCTTAGGTGATTCGAGCTATACAGAATTATAACAAAAATGTGTTACACTGCATTGTATATTTTTCTTAAAAGATACATAGAGATATTAATGCAGATTTGAGGCCCTTGTACGATTCTTTAATGAACTATGGCTTTGTATTCTCATTTCCAATTCTTCCAAATATATATTTGTAATCACCGCCATGCTGTTTTTTTAAAGTTTTCATTGGGTATCAGATCCTCACTATCTCATTTGATATTTTAGTGGTTTATATTTTCAGAATTTTTTTTCTCTTACATGTATTTCTTCATGTTTTTTTTATACTTGGTTTATATTTATTCTGAGTGCGCTAGGCCAAACGTCCTTTTTCAGTTTTCTGTTACATTTTCTAAGTTTGAATTTTTTGTTTGATCAATGATTAAGAATACCTGCGTAGGGAATAGGGATGGACTGTCCATTTATTTAACTGACTGAAAAATCCAAAAATACAAAAAAATAGGAGCTTTAAAATATTAATGCAGAAAAATTATAAATTCTTCGTCAAATGTCACCTAACCCTCATAATTTTTTTTTGTGGGTGCTCATTTTTATAGTGAAAGAAAGTGAATTGCTTCAAGTTCCTTTTCTATTTTGACAACTAGAATGGTTTCCGTCAGTCCAAGTCCTTTTAGCTTTTTTGTTGACTAAGCAGACATGTAATGGGGGCAGTTCATTGTTGCCGCTTGTCAAAATTGATAAATGAGAAAATTTGAGCTAATTCCTCTTCTTTTTTCTAGGGTCGTCATATACATCATCGAAAACTACTCAAATAACTCTCTCGCGAGATTCCAGCGGATTTGGGTTTACTTTGAGAGGAGGAGTTCACAAAAATCCATCATTCTGTCGACCCATCACTATCATTAATGTCAGACCAGGTGGTCCTGCCGATAGGTAAGTCTGGTGCGACAAATTCTACGACACATGCCATTTGGTTAACATTAAGAATATTGTCAATTTGGCTTATGATGTGACCAGTCGGTTGTAGAAAATGTCCATCACTAGTGCTATGCTTGGCCAGATAAAACATTTTTGTTTTTTCCATCAAAACATGGATTTTTCCATATGTTGGTATGATTATGGAAAATTAGCACTTTGCTTAAAAACACATAAATCCAGCATAAGAAACACATATATTGATTTAGGAGTCAAAAGTGAGTACGTAGCCTGAGAACAACAAACTAATCTATGATTCTTTTCATAGTCTCACAGCAGTGGTGTAATCAGTAATTTTCAGTATACAATTTAAATTATGTTAAAACTTAAACATAAAAATAAATATCATTTTAATAACTGTAAACTCAGTTAACAGCATACAAAAAAAAATGGATGGGTCTATCAGGTAAAATTTTGGTCTCACTAGCTATAATGCCAACAGTGATTAAAATACAATTTTGAATAATAAAAACCATGTTTTAGCACTGAACGAAATGAAGAACAAATAAACAATAATATAAACTCCGGAAATCCAGTTGTTTCTCTCTATACAAGGAGAATTTCAAGTTTAGATTCACATTTTAAAGTTAATCTGCAGTCCTAATACTGTCAAGATGACTTTCCTTCAGACTTCTCAACAAACTAATGATGAAATGTCCTTTTCAGATCCAAAACGAGATCCAATAATTAAATTGATCTCATTATGCAAAAATAGTACAAAATTAAACGAAAAAAGCAACAATTTTAAATGCCTTTTTTTTTGAAAATATGTTCTTAATCGTTTTCCATTTGCTGTACTAAAACTAGTATATTGTTTTGTGTTTCAGTAAAGCGTTGAGGTATTTCCACGCCACCAATGGGATTGAATTTCTGTGGTGGCGGAGGTGCATCCATGTTAGCGTTCTCTTAAAATAAAAAGAAATAAAAATATTTTTGCAAAAATTGTTCTGGGGGGTGAGGGTCTTACCCCCTAACGTGATTATGTCTTAAAAGACGGTAGTTCGTTTATCTGTAATTTTCACTGAAAAAAACAATGCCCTCCCTCTGTCCTTTTAATGGAAATTTAAAACACTTTTATAATTACAGAAGAGAGAATAATGAGGACTTTTTTTTCCCAAGACAGTGAACCAACAAAACCCCTTTGAATATTTCGGCCATTAAGCGAAGAAAATAATAAACAATCAAACACTTACAATAAAAGTTTTCGGTTAAAAATCCATTCTTTTTTCAAGATAGCCTTGGCATCACTACATCTTAGCGAAAAGTTCAGCCAAGACTCGGTGATAAAAGCTAACATTTTACAAGCTAAAAAGGTTCATTCATTTCACTAACTGTATTTATTAAAAATTGGAATAATTTCTTATTACGACATTTGCCTTCTCTGCAGCTAATCTTGTAGTTCTTTCGGGATTGGGCTTGTTTTTATTCGTTCCTATTTTTGTTTTATTTTGAATTTGATTATTTCTGTAATTAATTTTGTGTACATAGGGTTGAGTGTGTATTCACCCAAGTCTCTATTTAGGGATGTATTATTATTTAAGTTTCGTTTGATTTCGATCGCCTCGCGGACAGTTTGTTTGATTCCTAGGTCATTGCTAATTAGAATTGTTTCGTCAAATAGAACATAATGGTTTGTATTTTCAAAAATATGATTGCTTAATAGCTGAATCGAAAGATATGGAGGTATTTCTAGATTTTAATGCTTTTTCAATACTTTCTTTGTGTTGCTGTAACCTTGTTCCTAAACTTTGGTGAGTTCGACCAATGTAATAATTTCCACAACCACATGGTATTTGATACACCTCTCTTAGACGAGTAACTGGGGTTTTATCCTTACCAGAATTGAGAAGATTCATTGTGTTGCGAGAGCAACACTTTGGTTTTGTCGTGTTTTTTTTTTTTTTTTTTTTTGTTCCTAGCACCCCGATTTCAGCTTATTGCTAGAAAGTGGTAAGGGTCTAACCTCTGCGGTTTTTACGGAAAGTGTGGACCTTAGGCCGGATTGATGAATATGACTTTACATTTTGGAAAGCTTCGTAGAATTCTTGCCTGGGGCCAAAAAGGATGGTTTTTGCTTGTCCTTGAGCCAGAGCCTATAGTGTGTGAAGTGAAGAGGAGTTGTATAGCCTATGTCAGAGAGGACTATCTGAAGTTATGCAGCCAAGCTTTCGTTTCATCAAACCATGTTTCTGCTTTCGAGTGGAAAGCTCCGTTCTAGCAGGCAAGCAGGCAGGCACCAGTTTCAAATTGAAGATGGACTAAAATCTATAAGTGTTAAATATATGCGACAGTTACCCTGCCCCACAGCCAATATATCTTCTTTGAGTGATAAATAGAAAAATTTAGAGAAGCAAAAAAGCGGCATTTTCCCACGGGTCCGAAAGTGCTGTCGTGATTTCGGCTGAGTTTATCATTCAGTTTTTCGCACTTAGGATTGCAGTAGAGAAATGGTATCAGATCCGCCTCTTAAACTTTAAAGTTCTCTCATTGCTAAAGAAATTAGAGTTTATCCTTTGCTCCTTTCTAAGTGATGACGTTAGAAAGTTGGCCTACGGCAAAAAAGTCAACTTTTGAACTAAGACAGATAGATTTTTTTTTCGACGGCAGTCGATAGCTTTTGATGAGCTGATCAAAGTATATGTCATCCATTTTTTTATACAAAAATTCCTTCATGAGATATACCAGTTTGAAAGTTTCAAGGGGTTGACAACTTCAGTAGTAAGGTACACACTGAAACCAAAAATAGGCCGATACCAATTGTGAGACATATAGGGGAGTTGTAAGCAACAGTCGGCTGTTAGCTCATAATCATCCTCGGCAATGAGGGGTTCGCAACTCTTACTAGTTGGTGTACCTATTTTTTGTTTCCGTTGTATTTGATGGTAAGACCAATTTGGTTCCAGTGGTAAGACATGTAGGGGACTTGTAAGTAATAATCGGCTGTAAGGCTACAATCATCTTTAGCAATGAGGAGTTTGCAACTTTTGCGAGTTGGTGTACCTAGTATGTATTTTAGCATCCTTACAGATTAACAACTTCAGCGTTTAGTCGCAGCGAGGAAACAAAACCAAAGTGTTGCTCTCGCAACACTTTACTCGGCGAAGCCGAGCAAAGGTTGCCGCAACACCTCACGTTGCCCATGCAGCGTAGATCTGGTTATACTTAAATTACTTGTGAATACAACACGTAAATTGTTTTTTAAACAAACTTTTTTCAGTTTTGAAGTAACTTTTGGAATATAAGGTAGGTAAATCGTGCTTGTGGGATTATTCGAATCGTTTTCTGGTGTGGGATTTAAAGCTTTAGAAGAATGCTTCTTTAGTCTTTGAGCAATAACAGTATTTATTAGAGACATTGGGTACCCGTTGCCAAAAAGTATGTCTGTAATAAGATTTAATTCTTTTTAATATACGGCTCTGAACAGATATTAAGTACTCTTTCCACAAGAGGTATTACCACACCTCTTTTAACCTGTGGAAGATGGTTAGATTTGAAGTGAAGGTATGTATTATTATGCGTAAGTTTTCAGTAAACGGTAAAATCAAGTTTATTCACACTGCGTATTATCAATACATATAAAAAAGGCATTTTCCATCTATTTCGGTCTCTAGAGTAAATTGCAGGTTTCTATCGTAAGTATTTAAATGTTCTAGAAAACCTTTAAGTTCCCTTTCGCCATAATTTCAAACTGAAATTACATCGTCCGTGAAACGTCCCCAAAACCACATGATTAAGAAAATACGAATCCAGGGCCAAATTTTCAAGATTCTCGACGAAAATATTTGCGAGTAGGCCTATAGAGATGCCCCCATAGGAAGGCCCCTTACCTGTTTGTAATATGAATCTCGAAACTGGAAGTGCATGGAATGTTTGTTGCATAATTTAACCAAATGCATAAGAACATCAATGTCTAGACCTATCGCTGACTCTTCGATTAGATGATAGTTGTTTTCCAGTTTATTTTGTAATTATTGCTCAGATTTTGAAAGATCAATACTAGTATACATGGAAAGTATATCAAAGCTGCTTAATATGGAATTTTCAGAAATGTCTATCTGTTTCAATTTTTTTACAAGATCAACTGAATTTTTTATATAAGATTTTTGGGAGTGATGCAATGGTTCAAATGCAGTTCATAACCATTTTCCAATGTTTAAGGCAGGTGATTTTGTACTTGCTACAATGGGTCTTAGAGGAATACCTTGTTTGTGCAATTTTGGCTATCCATAAAACTTTGAGCAAAAAACACCACGAGGGAGAAATCTATTGTACAACTGTGGAGTGATTCTACCATTTTCTTTCGGAGTTTTTAATTCTTTTATAACTTTTTGAGCAAATTGATCAGTCTGGTCATGGTTTGATTTAACATAAGTATTTGTATCATTTAAATGTGACTGAATTTTACTATCATGATCTGTTTTATTCATAATTACTAAGGAGTTCCTTTTATCGGCTTTAGTGATTATTATTGAGGAATCATTACGGAGTTTGTTCAAAACTTTTGTGTCATATGATTTTTTCATTGTGTTATTGGGAGAATTAGGAAGCTTTAATGAAGTATTGTAAAGAGTGTTAATCAAACAAGATCTAACTCTGTCCGGATTTGAAACAAGAGCACTACATTTGTGGAGAAAGGATTCTAAAGATGCTACCAAGTCTGCAACTGAAACCTGTTTCGGTAAAAACGAAAATTTTGACCCCTGTTCTAGGACTTTTTCTTCAACACAGCTAAGCTTTTTAGATGGAATATTTACAATCGCAGGTCCAGGACTTATCTTAGGATTGTAAACTGGGTTGGCCATTTGATCCATTTTTTTTTTTAATCTATTTCAAAATAAAACAAATATAGGAACGAATAAAAACAAGCCCAATCCCAAACGAGCTAAAGGATTAGCTGCAGAGAGGGCAAATATCAAACAGTTCGTGGTAACGAACTGTAGTAAGGAGCGATCCGGCTCAATCGTAACCGAAACTAAAAAAAATGGAATTTTGATACCAATAGTTACATCAAAAGAGTCGCATTTTAATGCTGATTTTAAATATATAAGTTTCATTAAAATCAGTTATATCCATCAAAGGTTACGAGCCAGAGAAACTTTGCCTCATTTTAGAAAATAAGGGGAAACACCCCCTAAAAGTCATACAATCTTAACGAAAATCACACCATCACATTCAGAGTATCAGAGAATCTTATTGTAGAAGTTCCAAGCTCTTATCTACAGAAATGTGGAATTTCGCATTTTTTTGCCAGAAGACAGATCACGGATGCGTGTTTATTTGTTTTATTGTTTGTTTTTTTAATTTGTTTTTTTTCCAGTGCAGATCGATCGACTGAGTGGTCCTAGAATGTCACGAGAGGGCTCATTCTAACGGAAATTAGAAGTTCTAGTGCCCTTTTTAAGTGACCAAAAAATTGGAGGACACCTATGCCCCCTCCCACGCTCATTTTTTCCCAAAAGTCACTGGATCAAAATTCTGAGATAGCCATTTTATTCACCATAGTCGAAAAACCTAATAACTATGTCCTTATGGACGACTTACTCCCCTGCGGTCCCCGTTGGAGGGAGTGCAAGTTACAAACTTTGACCTGTGTTTACATATAGTAATGGTTACTGGGAAATGTACAGATGTTTTCAGGGGGAATTTTTTGGTTTAGGGGGAGATTTGAGGGGGGGTTACGTGGGAGGATATTTACATGGAGAAACTTCTCATGGGGGAAGAGAATTTCAATGAAGGGGACGCAGGATTTTCAAGCATTATTAAAAAATACAATGAAAAATAAATGAAAAGTTTTTCTACTGAAAGTAAGGAGCAGCATTAAAACTTAAAACGAACAAAAATTATTACGCATATGAGGGGTTTACCTCCTCGTTATACCTCACTCTTTACGCTAAAGTATTTTAGTAATTTCAACCATTTATTCTACGGCCTTTGTGATTCAGGGGTCATTCTTAAGGAATTGGGACAAAATTTAAGCTTTAGTGTAAAGAGCGAGGTATCGACGAGGGTTGAACCCCCTCATATACGCAATAAAAACATACGAATATAGAAGTTCGAATCTACGAATATTACGTAAGTTTATTCGTAAGTTGCGTATACTTTTTACCAATGAAAATGTTTGTAAAAAATTAAAAGTTCTAGTTGCTTTTTTTAATTAATCTACACATTGGAGGGCAACTATGCCTCCTCCCTCTCTCATTCTTTCTCAAAATCTTCCGATTAATTGCAATTAATTAATGTACTAATTTCTTTTAATTATTTATGTGCGGAGAGCCAAGATCAAAACATGCATTAATTCAAAAACGCCCAGAAATTAAAATAAAAAACAAGCTTTTTTTTAAATGAAAAGAAGGAGCAACATTAAAACTTAAAATGAAAAAAAATTACTCCGTATATGAAAGGGGCTTTTCCTCCTCAACGCCCCGCTCTGTACGCTAAAGTTTCTTACTGTTTTAAAAATAGAGTTAGGAGAAAGTGTCAAACTTTAACGTAAAGAACGAGGCGTTGAGGAGGAAAGGCCCCTTTCATATACGGAGTAATTTCTGTTCGTTTTAAGGTTTAATGTTACTCCTTACTTTCATTAAAAAAAAAATTGTTTTTTTTTATTTAATCGCAATAAGAAATTATTCAAATTTTTAATAAATACAGTTAGTTCAATGAATGAACCTTTTTAGCTTGTAAAATGTTAGCTTTTATCAAGCAGTCTTGGCTGAACTTTTCGTTAAGAAGTAATGATCCCAAGGCTATCTTAAATAAAAGAATGGATTTTTGACAGAAAACTTTTATTGTAAGCGTTTTATTGTTTATTATTTTCTTTGCTGAAGATGGCCCTTAGATGTTCACTTTGGTTCACTGTCTTGGGAAAAAAAGTCCTCACTATTCTTTCTTCTGTAGTTGTATTATGGAAAGGCAGTGTGGTCTTCGTCATTATAAAACACTTTTTAAATCGAATATTATACAAAATATTTTACTTTCTTAAAGCTGTCAAATTTATTCCTTTTAATATCAAAAACCTACATTGAATATCAAAATTTAATATCAGAAACATACAGCGCTATTGCGCTGCCTCTGATTAGCTAACGGAAGGCATTTAGTAAGATCGTAATTGACTTATGAAAGGTATTTAAAAAATTCGCTAGTCGGATATCAATCTGTTTTGAACTATTAACATGCGCTAAGAGGGTCTTACTAAACAGGAGTTCCAACTTAATATTCTAGCCTAATAGAAAAAGAACTATTATTGACGCTTTTAATATAAAATGAAATAAAATATTACGGAAGTATTGTAGAAATAAAATGGAATCGAATTAAATAAAATAGAAATTTTTTTATCAGTGAAATGTGCATAGAAAGGATTAGGTAGTGTCGATGAATATTACTTTTCAAACGGACATGAAGAATTGAAAAGGACAATGTTTAGAGCCCCCCCCCACACACATACATAGGCTTAACTAATAAAATTAAAGAAAGTTTACTATATATTTAAAGAAAAGTTTTAAATTTTACTATATTATTAAAGAAAGTTTAAAATTAATATTTTAGTTTAAATTAGAGTAAATTGTCTTTTAAAAGTATTAAAATAAACTTTAGCGTAAAGAGCGAGATATCCCCTCAAATGTGTAATAATTTCTGTTCGTTTTAATGTTGCTCCTCATTTTTGTTGAAAATTCTTAATTTTTTTTAATTTTGAATCTAACTTTCCCATGCAAGACCGCAAAAGATCTGACTCTTATATTTCCCTTATAAAAAGACGCTGTCAATTACTTTCGTCATGCTTCATCGCATCACTCTGGACTCCATTATCTCGACCCATATCTATCATTACTGTCGAACGTGGTGGTCCTGCCGATAGGTAAGTCTAAAGGGATGACTCTCCTACGACAGAAAGCATTTGCTAAATTTAAAAGAGCCTGTCACCTTAGTTGTATTCAATGACGAAGCATAATGCTGGAAATATCCGTAACGCATTTGTCAAAATTTTACTGAGTTTTCTGAAAATCAGTGCCTTTGTATTTTGAAACGTCTTTGACATGGAACTTCATTAGGACATTGCAACTCTAAGGCAAAAATATTTGTGGTTTGCTTGGTAGCCCATATTGTACATGACAAGGTGGCGAAACTGGCCAAATTTGATAAGGTTCAGATCAGCTTTGAAAACGCTTTGGAATAGATTGTATCGGTTTTCTGACTAAAATTATACCAAAAGAGATTAGTTTATACCATCTGAATAGCAGGTTAAAATTCCCCATAACAGAAAGAAAATTTCGTCAAACTAAAGCTTGAACAGATATCCAAGTAAATAAAGAGCACGTAAAACCAAAATGTACTGGAAAATTTGTATTGTACCGAAATAATTTCAAACACAGCGCATTATAACAGGACCTCTAAATTGTACAAAAAACAGTACAATTATTTCAAGTTGGCAATACTGGTTCAAATGTTTGACAGCCGAAAGACAATTATGCAGTCGAAAGACAAAACATTGGAGGGTACATAGGCCCCCCACGCTCATTTCCCCCCCCCCCCCCCCAAAGTCACCAGATCAAAATTCTGAGATAGAAATTTTATTCAGCATAGTCGAAAATCCTGATAACTATGTCTTTGGGGACGACTCACTCCCCCAGAGTCCCCTTGGGAGGGGCTGCAAGTCACACACTTTGACCAGTGTTTACATATAATAATGGTTATAGGAAAGTGTACAGACGTTTTCTGATGTTTTTTGTGGGGCTGGGGGGGTGGAGGTTAGGTGGTCACTTGGGAGGATATTTCCATGGAGGAGTATGTCATGGGGGAAGAGAATTTCCATGAAGGGGGTGCGGGATTTTCTAGCATCATTTAAAAACAATGAAAAAATAGATATGAAAAAGCTTTCTCAACTGAAAGTAAGGAGCGACATTAAAACTTAAAACGAACAGAAATTGTTACGCATTTGAGGGGTTCACTCCTCCTAATCCCTCGCTCTTTACCCTAATGTATTTTTAGTAATTTTAGCTATTTATTCTACGGCCTTTGTGATTCAGGGGTCATTCTTAAGGAATTGGGCCAAAATTTAAGCTTTAGTGTAAAGAGTGAGGTGTTGATGAGGGGTCGAAGCCCCTCATATACGTAATAAAAATATACGAATATAGAAGTTCGTTACGTAAGTTGATTCGTACGTTACGTATATTTTTTACTAATAAGAAAGTTCGTAAAAGTTAAAAGTTCTAGTTGCCTTTTTAAGTAACCAAAAAATTGGGTGGGCAGCTTGGCCTCCTCCCCCGCTCTATTTTTTCTCAAAATCTTCTGGTCAAAACTATGAGAAAGCCATTTAGCAAAAAAAATATGCTGATTTCGTTTTAATTATTTATGTGCGGAGAGCCAAAACTAAAACATGAATTATATCAAAAACGCTCGAAATTAAATTAAAAAAAAAACAAGTTTTTTTTTAACTGAAAGTAAGGAGCGACATTAAAATTTCAAACGAACAGAAGTTACTCCGTACAAGAAAGGGGCTACTCCCTCCTCAGGTCAAAAACATTACTCCACCGTGCTTTTTACGTTAAAGTTTTTACTGTTTTAAATAGTAGAGTTGAGAGAAAGAGTCAAACTCTAGTGTACTGAGCAGGGCACTGAGGAGCGAGTAGCCCCTTTCATGTACGGAGTAATTTCTGTTCGTTTAAATTTTAATGTCGCTCTTTATTTTCAGTTAAAGAACTTGTTTTTTATTTAATTGTAAAATATATATCGAAGTAATTCTAAAAATTGAGTTCATTAATTGTTAACCTTGTAGGCAGTAAAGCGATTTATCAGGCAGTCAAGCATGATTTTGCATGTGAGGAGGGGTGCAACAGTAAAAACGTTAGAAATAATTGGTATATAGTGAACATACTTGTATCCGCACATTCCTTTTTTGTGTGCACACGGCTGTCGCTTGCATTATATTAATTGAATTATTTGAATTATTATATTTGAATTATTATTGAATTCATTATTATTATTGATCATTGAATTATTATTGTTGAATTTGAATTATTATATTAATTGATTATATTAATTTGAAGGCTTGTGTATCGGATTTTGGGTGTATTCTTATGTCCAAAGATACGTGTCTTTACATGAATGTGACCATATGCGTGCATGTGCATTGCATGTGCGTGTATATTGCATGTGTTCGAAGAAATAAAAAAAGCAAATCTGTTATGTCTATTAGAAATAGTAAAGATGCAGAAGAGTGGAATAATATAAACCTTTTTTATTGTTTCTGTTATACTTATATATATTTCATCCTTGTTTTCGCTTTGTTCGAGGATGACATTTTTCTAGATTTTTCTCAGAAAGATCTGGAAGGCTGATTTCGAAAGTCTTGATTAGTGTCATCTTGACGGGAAACATGCAATGCTACTGAGTCTGTTTTGGCGATAAGATGAATTAATTTCCAAAGCAGCTATACTAATTGCAAGCCAAGAATAACTTAGAAAAGCCTTGAATAAAGAGCAACCCAAGGCAATGCGTCGAATTTACAAAAAAATAGGCCAGGTGTAAAACTCCCTTCGTGCCTCCAATCTTGGTGATTGAAAATCTTTTATAATTCAGAATCAAACAAGGTGTCAAATTTCATCTTTCTGCTAAAACGTTGGTGGAGAGGGGGTAGTGGGGTTGAAGGGGTCTTTTGTTCTTAGTCACATGGAGGGAACATTGAAGCTTGATTCCTGTTCAAACAAGATGAACATTGCCTTTCCTTCTGCTGAAATATTGATGCGTAAGGAATGGGGGACGACAAAAGGGTCGTTAACACACTGTACTTCTTACAAGCTGTAGCATGCCAGCCTTTCTGCTAAAAGAATTGGCGGGGAAAACTGTAGGATCCACGACCTAACTTTCTGTTTAAAAAGCTGTCAGTAGAAGAGGACTAAGTGCAAATTAGACCTTTACGGTACAGCAGCTCTTTGCTATACCAGGTCAGGACTTCATGCCCTTGTGTGCTTAGTCAAACAGCACTTGCATCACGAGACGGAAATTGATTAAGAAATATATTATTAAAACTCTCTATAGGTCCATCAGGTTTTTTTTTTTTTTTTTTTTTTTTTTTTTTTTTTTTTTTTTTTTTTTTTTTTTACACCGAACTATAACTTAGCTCCGTTTTCACAATCACAATCCTTTTTTTTTTTGTCAATATACAGTTCCACAAAAAATTGGAAACCCCTTGACATTCTTAAAATTATACATCTCATTATGAAGTTCTGTGCGAGAAAACAAATGTGTACTTGGATTAGCTCCTCTGGGAGTGCCGATCAGCGTCAAATCAAATATTGTGCGTGAATTAAATAAAGACTGTAAATGTAGCATTCATTATGGTATACCTGGAGGTGCGGTGCTTGGATGTGTGGCAAGTAGGGCTGCAACCATCTCAAGTTTCCTGTAAAGTGTCACAGTTTTTTTTTGTTTTTGTTTTTTGATGGTCACAGATTCACAGGTTTTTGCCGCGAAATGGTAGAAAGTCACAGGTTTTGAAGCAAAAGGTGAAGGGTTGCCAAGATGACATTTGTAGCGATTTTGCATACATTTCTTCACCGGATATCTACTGGATAGCCAATAGGGTAGCCATTTGATTCAGCATAGTTAAAAGGTCCAGTAACTGTGCTTCTGGGGATAATATAACCCCCACGGCCCCTGGGGCAAGGAATTTTCCTGTTGTTTAATTTACGCATAATTTTAGATTTAATGCTGATCGGCACTCTTTGAGGACCTGTTCCAAGTACACGACATTTGTTTTGTCGCACGAAACTTCATAATAAGATGTATAATTTGGTAATGTCAAGAAGTTTTCCAATTTTTTGTTCAACTGTATATTAAAAAAGGATGGTGATTGTGAAAAACGGAGCTAAGTTTCAGTTCGGTGTGAAAAAAAAAAACAAGAAAAAAAAATTAGTAGTGTCTGACTAAGTACGCAAGGAAGTGAAATCCTGACTTGGTATAACAAAGAACTGTACCATCAAGGTCTAATTTGCACTTAGTTTTCTTTTACTGACACCTTTTTTAACAGAAAGTTTGGTGAGTAGTAGGTCGTGGAAGCGAATCATGGAAGAATTTTATTTTGTATCACCAGAGGTTTTAATGCGAGCTTGTGGATCCTAGAGTTTTCCCCGCCAATTCTTTTTCTCCTTTTTCCTTCTTTTATGCAGCCAGAAAATTTTAAATCAAACCCAAAAACCATTCCCAAGATATTATAAATATAGTATTTTATATATTGGATGCACATAGTGTCATTTTATTTAATTTTACTTTCTCCTCCAAAGCCATTGCTCCACTTTCAGGTGACGGTTCCTCCTCCTGTTAAAACTGCCTGAAAGTTTTGATTTTTTCCTTAGTTAAAGTGCAGTGTACCCCGATTTTTATACCCCAAGCTATTCCCAAGATGTTGCAGATACACTCCTTTGGTAATTTGGGAATACAGAGTGTCATTTGGCTATTATCGATAATGCACTGTGTATGGATTATAGATCACATAGGAGCATATAGTGCAGAGCGCAAAAATGTTTTGGTTGGTAAACGACAAAGTGCTTAGCCCCTCCCCACTAACTCAACATTTGAATTATGCTTTTCCCATCTTCTTCTTTCTTTCTCCAGCAGTCCCAAAATTTTCGCTTCAATCCCTTGACCGTTTATAAGATACTGTAGATATGCTCTTTTGAAGAACTGAAATGCTCAACTTCCCATTAGACGTTCCCAAGATTTTGCGGATAAGGTATTATGATGTCCTTGATGCATTTAGTATGTCTTTCTTTAGCTACCTCCCCCTCCCATGACGCAGCTCAACGTCACCTTTGCTCTCTCTCTACCTAAAACCACTCTGAAGGCTTCACCTTAATGCCTCAAGGCGCTTCCGAGATGTTACAAATGTACCATTTTGATAACCTGGAAGGGCAATGTGTCTTTTTATATACCTCACTGTTTAACTGTTTCATTTTAATACCCTTAGCCATTCCTGAATTAATGCATATGGGTAATTTTGATAACATGGATGCTCTTAGTGTCTTTTAGTTTATTTCAACATATCCTTCAACATTCCCTGAAAGTTTCAACTGAATAACCTTAGCTGTTCCTGAGATGATGCGGTTGCGCCCTTTTGACAACTTGGATGTAGATAGTGCTCTTTGACTTAGCTCAAAGTCCCCTTAATATTTCCCGAAAGTTTTAGCTTAATACCCTTAACCGTTCCTGGAATTTTGAGGATATGCTATTTTGACAAGTAGGGTGGACATAGTACCTTTTAATTTAGCTCAACATCCCCTAACACCCCTCAATATTTCCCGAAAGTTTCAACTTAATACTCTTAGCGGTTCATAAGATTCTGCAGGCATGCCCTTTTAAGAGCCTGAATGCGCATAGTGTCTGATGATTTAATTCAACATCCACGTCAGTATTCCCTAGAAGTATCAATTTTATGGCCTTAGTCGTTCATGATATACTGCAAGTATCTCGCTGTTTATGTTAAAGTAATTTTAGTAATTTTAAAAGAACTATTTATTCTAATTAAACGACCTTTGTGATTCAGGGGTCAAGAAGAAGAAGAAGAAGTTTGTTCAAAACAATACAATACAAAACACAATACAAAATGGAAATACAATACACTTATTCCCCCTCGAAAGGCTCCATGACCAGGTCATTCTTAGAGAATTGGAGCAAAGTTCGAACTTTAGCGTAAAGAGCGAGATATTGACGAGGGGGAGAGCCTACCTCATATTACGTAAATGGGGATGTTTATCCCCGCGTCAATATCTCGCTCTTCATGCTAAAAATCGAATTTTGTAAAATTATGGCCGATATCAGCAATAATTTGTTTCTGTTATTTTCCGGCCAATCTTAGTATTTAATTTTACCATAAGCAGCTGCATAACTATGATTTTTATGTGATAATAAACCAAATATATTGTATATATTCAGCTTGTGATTGTTATTAAATAAAAAAAAAGTCTTTTGCAGCTGAAGGTTAGGAATAACATTATAACTTAAAACGACCATAAACTATTACGTATATCTTTTAAAGATCTTTTCTTCCAATCATTTCAGTCATTTGGGAATTGCTCAACTTGTGTCTCCTATTTTCATATTAAATAAAAAAAAAACAAGTTTTTTTAACTGAAAGTAAGGAGCGACATTAAAACTTAAAACGAACATAAATTACTCCGTGTATGAAAGGGGCTGTTCCTCCCTAAACTTCCCGCTCTTTACGCTAAAGTTTTACTCTTTCTCTCAATTCTACTTTATTAAACAGTAAATAACTTTAAAGTAAAGAGCGAGACGTTGGGGGAGGAACAGCCCCTTTCATACACGGAGTAATTTCTGTTCGTTTTAATTTTTAATGTCGTTCCGTACTTTCAGTGTTTTTTTTATTTAATTTCTGAACGTTACTGAATTAATGCATGTTTTTATTTTGGCTCTCCGCTAATGAATAATTAAAACAAAATTTGCGTTTTTTTGTTTTGTTTTTTGTTAATGGCTTTCTCTTAGTTTTGATCAGACGATTTTGAGAAAAAGGGTGGGAGAGGAGGCCTAGTTGCCCTCCCATTTTCTGGTTGCTTAAGAAGGCAACTAGAATATTTAATTTTTAACGAACGTTTTTATTAGTAAAAAATATACATAACATACAAATAAACTTACGTAACGAACTTCTATATTCGTATATTTTTATTATGTATATGAGGGAATTTGCTCCCTCGTTAATACCTCACTCTTTAAACTAAAGCTTTAATTTTGTCCCAATTCTTTAAGATTGATCCGTGAATCACAAAGGCTGTAGAATAAACAGTTGAAATTACTAAAAATACTTTAGCGTAAAGAGCCAGCTATTTAGGAAAAGATGGATCCCTCATATGCGTAATAATCTCTGTTCGTTTTAAGTTTTAATACTGGTCCTTACGTTCAGTTGAAAAAACTTTTTCATATTTATTTTTTCATTGTTTTTTTTCTTAAATAATGCTAAGAAATCCTGTGCCCCCTTCATGGAATTTTTCTTCTCCCATGACAAATTCCTCCAAGGGAAGATCCTCCTACGTAGCCCCCCCAGCCCTCCCCCAACCAAAAAAATTATCCTGAAAAGGTCTGTATACTTCCAAATAATTATTACTGTATATGAACGTTGGTCCAAGTTTGTAAATTGCAGCCCCTCCCCTGGGGACTATGGGGGAGTAAGTCAGCCCCAAAGACATAGTTACAATGCTTTTGGACTATTCTGAACAAAATGCTATCTCAAAATTTTGATCTGTTGACTTTGGGAAAAAAGAGCTTGGGAAGGGGCCTAGGTGCCCTCCAGTTTTTTTGGTCACTTAAAAAAGGCACTAGAACTTTTAATTTCCATTTTAATGAGCCCTCTTGTGACATTCTAGGACCACTTGGTCGATACGATCACCCCTGGGAAAAAAAACAAAACAAACAAACAAACCAACAAATAAACACGCATCTGTGATCGGTCTTCTGGCAAAAAATACCAAGTTCCACATTTTTGTAGATAATAGCTTAAACTTCTACCGTAGGGTGCTCTGATACGCTGAATAAGATGGTGTGATTTTCGTTAAGATCGTATGACTCTTAGGGGGTGTTTCCCCCTATTTTCCAAAACAATGCAAATTTTCTCAGGCTCATAACTTTTGATGAGTAAGACTAAATTTGATGAAACTTATATATTTAAAATTAGCATAAAAATCCAATTCTTTTGATATATCCATTGGTATCAAAATTCCGTTTTTCGGAGTTTCGTTTACCGTTGAGCCGGTTCGCTCCTTACTACAGTTCGTTACCACGAACTGTTTGAAAAATAGTTTCGAGCTCTTTGGCCGTTTTATTACTATGCCTCACAAAATTACTTCCACAAATTCTAAAGTTTTTATTGTTTTTAAAAGTAGAGTGTTGACAAAGAGTCAAACTTTAGCGTAAAGAGTGGAGCGTTGAGGAGGGAACAGTTGCTTTCATAAATGGTTCTTTCATTACTTAGAACCACTGCCATGAAATCTCTCGGGGCATATTAATTATCTTTAATTCCTTTTTAGGGAAGGAACTATTAGAATTGGAGACCGTCTTTTGGCTATTGATGATTTGAACTTGGAAGGCATAACTTTAGCAGATGTTCATAAGAAGCTGAGAGAATCCGGTAATTATGTTGATCTCACAGTGGAATATGATGTCAGAGAGGTAAATTGTCTTCTTTTGTTTCTCCAGCATGAATATGCTTCCCCATGGACTAAGATACAGGCCTATATACTTTCGCCGACTGAATGGGGAAAAGTTAAAATTGCCCTTGACATTTTATTATGCTTAATCAAATAAATAGGAGAATACAAGAAGGAAAATATTGAAAGTAAAAGAAAACAACTTAATTGGTAACTTGAGTTTTGAAGGTATTCTGCTGAAATGTTTTTTTTTCCTTCACCTGACTGCAAAAGATATTTCCAACCTTCTTCGTGCTTCAGCTTGAAGTATATTACACAGTGATTTTGTAGTCAATAACGTGTAGCGCTAGCTCTCTACTTGATGATGCTTTTGGTTTTTTCTCCGTATTACATTGTTGACGTACATACAGGGGGTCTTAAAATGTGGCTATACCTATGCTAAATGTTAATTTGTCACTTCGTTTTCCAATATGGAAAATGAAAGAACTTTCACGCAAAATCGTCCTTAATACGATTGACTGTAGTAATTCCAGGTGGGTTAGATTGGGTGGCATATATCATACAGAAGAACGGAAAACTTGAAAATATTTTTTGAGTTTTTGGCTTAAGATTTGGCAAACGAAAGCTCCGATTTTTACCGAAGCAGAAGAAGAAACTATGAGACATTGAAAGACCAAAGTAGCACAACCTAAAATAGAGACTGCTAACACGAAAACTTTAGCAAAGAGAAAACGGGTTTTAATTTTGACAAAGCAGTGAACAAAAAATAAAATATAAAAACAAAATACAATTTAACTAAAAAAATAAAAATATTCCGAATATTTCGGCCCCACGTCCAGGAGCCTTTCTCAATCTAAATTACAAACGGCAAAAAAGAGGGTAAAATGTTTTAAAACATAAAAAAAATATGACAACTAAACGCAAGAAAAAAAAACAATAAATAAATATTCGGAATATTTTTACTTTTTTAGTTGAAGTTTAGTTTTGTCTTTATATTTTATCTTTTGTTCACTTCTTTGTCGAAATTAAATCCTGTTTTCTCTTTGCTTAATTTTTCGTAAATGGAAAAGCAGACTGCTTTTCCAGTGGAAATTATAATAATATATTATAATATATAATTATAATATATAATTATAATAATTATATAATATAATTATATATAATTATAATGGATTATAATTATAATATAAATATAAAATTATAGTATAATTATAATATAGTATATAGTATAATTATAATATATAATTATATTATAGGAAATTATAATATAATTATAATAAGAAATTATTTAGACTTCTAATCATCTTGAGAACCAGTAAATAAAATCAAACCCCGAAAAAAACAGAGCCAATCGATTAACTAGGTAGAGTTTTGGGAGATGGGTTCTTGGCATCAGCCAAAAATTAAAAATCACAAATAATTCCTCCAAAGAACTTTTATGCTGCTGCAAAAAACTTGGAAGTTTGCTAGCTTTACTTTTTTTTAGCAGTTATTTGAGACTATTGTATTATGATTTTTAGTGAGTCTTTTGAGCATACTTACTGTAGAGACACGATACAAAAACAAAGGATTGTTCCTCGTTTGTTCTGGACTAATGATAACCATAGAACATACGAACTGAAAGTATATGTTTACTGTCCTTCAAAAAATAACTGAATGCCGAAAAAGGACTCCCTTGCTTATTCAGATGATAGAAAATGTTTCACCTTGATGGCTTTGTTTGTGACGCGATGGATGAAGTGGTAAAAGTAACAAGGTAAAGAATACAACATTGGACCCCTATTGGCGATGCTGATCTCTGTTTCCTGGCTGTTCACCCAGGAAGTGTTAATGGGGGGGAAGCCAGCCATTCTGTGCTTTCACACACCCTTCATATTAACCTTCCCCTGGTTTCTTCAGGTACACATTTAGAGCTGGATCAACTTGGACTGAGATTACAGAGTCATGCCACTGATCCCCGTATGAATCCAAATAACTATCGACATCAATACTCGAACCCTTGTCCTCAAGGACGATGGCTTTCACTTTAGACCTTTTAAAGTCAAGATTTCTGAAATCATTAATTGATTATGATGTTTGTATTCTTTTCAAGTATCATGTCTGGATTTATCAACGCTTGTTACAGATCCTAGCCCCTCCTAATGAGCTTTCCTAGGGGAGGTGCACAGTCAAGCGTGCCTAAATCTATTTTTTTAGTATAGGATTTTGTTTATGCTAATCTTATGTTTTTCTTAGATTTTAGCATCAGTTGGTGCCACTTGATCGGTACTAGATTATATATTCATGAGATATCCTAGAAAATGGTAAAGAAAATTTTGCTACTAAATTTTTTCATGAAGCTAATCTGACTAGCTTCATACTAAAAGAAACACAAAGACTTTAATAGTGTTTGGACCCATAGGAAAAGCAAAAAAAATCTCCAATTTTTTTATTCAGATTATTGAGATAATATAATCCGAGGTGTTTTAAAATTCGTGTACACGCGGTAGCATCAAAGATTTGGTTTTCCAGTTTTTTATGACGATAGAAAAGAATACATATTTCGAGGTTTATGGGTGGGGAGGATTTTTTACTCAGTTCGTGGTAACGAACTGTAGTAAGGAGCGACCCGTCTCAATAGTAACCAAAACTCTAAAAAATGGAATTTTGATACCAATAGCTACACCAAAAGAATCGAATTATAATGTTGATTTTAAATATACCAATTTCATCAAGTTTAGTCTTATCCATCAAAAGTTACGAGCCTGAGAAAATTTGCCTTATTTTAGAAAATAGGGGGCGTGTTTATTTTTTTTTTTTTGCTTTTTTTTCAGGGGTGATCGTATCAACCCAGTAGTCCTAGAATTTTGCGAGAGGGCTCATTCTAACGGAAATCAAAAGCTCTAGTGCCCTATTTAAGTGACCAAAAAAATTGGAGGACACCTAGGCCCCCTCCCACGCTAATTATTTTCCCAAAGTCAACGGATCAAAATTCTGAGATAGTCATTTTATTCAGCGTAGTCGAAAAACCTTATAACTATGTCTTTAGGGGCGACTTACTCCCCCACAGTCCCCGTGGGAGGGGCTACAAGTTACAAGCTTTGACTAGTGCTTACATATAGTAATGGTTATTGGGAAGTGTACAGACGTTTTCAGGGGGATTTTTTTGGTTGGTTAGAATTCAGGGGGATTTTTTGGGTTGTTTGGTTGGTTCAGGGGGATTGGTAGGGATATGTTGAGGGAACTTTCCGTCGAAGAATTTGTCACGGGGGAAGAAAACTTCCGTGAAGGGAGCGCAGGATTTTCTAGCATTATTTAAAAAAAAACAATGAAAAAATAAATATGAAAAAAAATTTTCAACTGGAAGTAAGGAGGAGCATCAAAACTTAAAACGAACAGAAATTATTACGCATATGAGGGGATCACCTCCTCCTAATTCCTCGCTCTTTACGCTTAAGTATTTTTTGTAATTTCAACTATTTGTTCGACGGCTTTTGTGATTCAGGGGTCACTCATAATGAATTGGGACAAAATTTAAGCTTTAATGTAAAGAGCGAGGTATTGAAGAGGGGGTGAACCCCCTCATATACGTAATAAAAACATGATAATGCAAAAGTTCGTTACGTAAGCTAATTTATAAGTTATGCATATATTTTAATAATAAAAGCATTCGTAACAAATTTAAAGTTCTAGTTGCCTTTTTAAGTAACTAAAAAATCGGAGGGCACCTAGGCTTCCTCCCCCCACTCTTTTTTTCTCAAAATCATTCGATCGAAACTATGAGAAAGCCATTTAGCCAAAAATAAATAAATAAACAAATTTCGTTTTAATTATTCCTCTGCGGAGAGCCAAAATTAAAACATGCATTGATTCAAAAACTTTCAGAAATTAAATAAGAAAAACAAGTTTTTTTAAACTGAAAGTAAGGAGCGACAATAAAACTTAAAACGAACAGAAATTACTTCGTATATGAAAGGGGCTGCTTTCTCATCAACGCCCCGCTCTTTACGCTAAAGTTTTTTACTCTTTTAAAAAGAAGACTTGAGAGAAAGAGTCAAACTTTAGCGTAAAGACTGAGGCGCTGATGAGGAAGTAGTCCCTTTCATATACGAAGTAATTTCTGTTCGTTTTAAGTTTTAATGTTGCTCCTTACTTTCAGTTAAAAATGTGTTTTTTATTTAATTTCTCGATATAAGCTGACAGCTTTCTTCAAGATTGTGTTATATCCTAAAGTTGCGAAAATTTAGCGCTTCCAGCATTAATTATTTTTGTTACGTCTTGAATGTATTGAATAGCCTTCATTGTATAAACCACTGCGTCTTAATAATATTAAATAAACAAAGCTAGTTTTTTTTAACTGAAAGTAAGGACCGACATTAAAACTTAAAACACACAGCATTACTCCGTATATGAAAGGGTCTGTTCCCTTCTTAACGTCCCGCTCTATACGCTAAAGTTTTACTCTTTCTCTCCATTCTACTTTATTAAACAGTAAAAAACTTTAGCGTAAAGAGCAGGGCGTTGAGAAGGGAACAGCCCCTTTCATATACGGAGTAATTTCTGTTCGTTTTAAGTTTTAATGTCGGTCCTTACTTTTAGTTAAAAAAAACTAGTTTTTTTTATTCAATTTCTAAACGTTTTCGAATTAATGCGTCAATTATTAAAATGGAATTGGCATATTAATTCTTTTTTTGGCTAAATGGCTTTCTCTGAGTTTTGATCAGACAATTTTGAGAAATAAGAAGTGGGGAAGGAGGCCTAGTTTCCTTCCAATTTTTCGGTTACTTAAAAAGGCAACTAGAACTTTTAATTTTTAACGAACGTTTTTATTAGTAAAAAATATACGTAACTTAAGAATTAACTTACGTAACAAACTTCTATATTTTTATATTTTTACTATGTATATGAGGGGGGTTTTCCCCTCGTTAATACCTCGCTCGCTCTTTACACTAAAGCTTAAGTTTTGTCCCAATTCTTTAAGAATGACCTCTGAATCAGAAAGGCCGTAGAATAAATAGTTGAAATTACTAAAGATACTTTAGCATAAAGAGCGAGGTATTTAGGAGGAGAAGAACCCCTCATATGCGTAATAATCTCTTTTCGTTTTAAGTTTTAATGCTACTCCTCACTTTCAATTGAAAAAACCTTTTCATGTTTATTTTTTCATTGTTTTTTTTTGTAGTAATGCTAGAAAATTTGCACCCTTTTCATTGAATTTCTCTTCCCCCATGACATATTCCTCCAAGGAAAGATCCTCCCACATAGCCCCCTCCCCAAAACCCCCCAAACCAAAAAAAAACTGAAAACGTTTTTACCAATAACCATTACTGTATGTAAACACTGGTCAAAGTTTGTAACTTGCAGCCCCTCCCCCCGGGGACTGTGGGGGAGTAAGTCATCCCCAAAGACAGAGTTATTATTGTTTTTGACTATGCTGAATAAAATGGCTATCTCAAAATTTTGATTCATTGACTTTGGGTAAAAATGAGCGTGGGAGGGGGCCTGGGTGCCCTCCAATTTTTTGATCACTTAAGAAGGGCACTAGAACTTTTCATTTACGTTAGAATAATTCCTCTTGCGACATTCTAGGACCAATTGGTCGATACGATGACCCCTGGAAAAAAAAACACGCACCCGTGATCTGTCTTCTGGCAGAAAAACAAAATTCCACATTTTTGTAGATAGGAGCTTGAAATTTTCGCATGAGGGCTCTCTGATACGCCGAATGCGATGATGTGATTTTCGTTAAAATTTTATGACTTTTCAAGGGTGTTTCTCCCTGTTTTCCAAAATAAGGCAAATTTTCTCAGGCTCCCAACTTTTGATGACAAAGACTAAATTTAATGAAACTTATATATTTAAAATTAGCATGAAAATACGACTCTTTTGATGTATCTTTTAGCATCAAAATTCCGTTTTTTAGAGTTTCGTTTACTATTGAGCCGGGTCGCTCCTTACTACAGTTCGTTACCACGAACTGTTTGATAAAGAAAAGCCTTAAACACTTTTGGTTATTTTGATATCCTGTGAGGTTGAAATAGTGTGTCATAACGTCTTTTAAGCAGTAATAGGTGAAAGATCTGGAGCCCCCCTCTCCATTATTAAAGCAACTTGGGGCTACTTTTAACTTTAGGAGCCAATGATCCAGGCTATTGGTTACAATTTAAACTTGGCACGCTTTTTTCATTCTTTGTTATAAAGTTTGATCTCCTTAATCAACTTTTACTGCACCACTGTTGTTTCTATCTAATTTTAATTAAATTAATTAATTTAATTAATTAATTTAATTAATTAACATTAATTATATTAATTAATTTTATTGACAAATTCTTTCGTTCAGTAATAAAATGTTTCACTGGAAAAAAAAAATATTTTGTCTCTTTATACAAAAATATTTATTTATTCATCCAAAATTCTTTGTTCTGCAGGTTATATATCAACTTTTACAAGTGTAATTTTGAGTTTTCAGTAGTTTGTTGTTTCATTGTGTTCCTAATAACGAAGTATTTTAACTGTTTCTGTTTGTTTTCTCTAGTTATATCCACTATTTATGTTCCAGCAGCTGTGTTATTTTAAACAGAGAGAAGATAATTTTGAGTACTTAAGAAAGGTCTTCGTCTGAAAGTTTACTTTGGAATAAGTTATGAAAAACTTTCAGGCTAATATTAAGGGCTTTTTTTCCATATTTCACGTCCCTTTTTGCTTGTTAGCAGGCTAACTTCTATATATCAGCTGCGAATGGCATTTTGTTTTCTCGCTAGACCCTTTTTAAAAGTTCTTGTTAATTTTGGCTACTATGGGCCTTAGTTCGTTCTTTACTTGTACAATTACCCAAATTATCAAATAATTATTCAAATGGCCCTTATTCAAATGCGTGGACTCTGGGGTGACTCTGTGTAGGAAATGCATACTTTTTCCTTCTGGGTATTATTTTTCTTTTTTCTTTGACAATTTTTCCGTTTTACTGCTGCTAATACCTTCCTCAAATATTTTGCAGAACTCAACTACCAATAATGACCTATAAATAAACCTTTCAGAAATGATATAAATGGAAATCCTATAGAAAACCTTCACGCTTAATGGAAGGTGCCTATTTTTGCTTTTTGAGACTTCATATATTTTGGATATTCTGTTCGGTTTTTTTTCTGTAGGTATAGGTATAAACTTGTGCACCTGGGTTATGCCTTGATATTGGAAAAATTAATTTATGGCTTGATGAAAAATTAACAAGTTTTCTTACGGAAATAAAGAGCCAAGTTGAAACACAAAACTTAAGAAAAACATGCTTCACAGATTGCACAATATAGATCTGCAAAATTAGCTCAGTTAAACTGACTCGTGGTATTTTCCAGTGCCTATAGAATTCTCAAAACTAGTGTTTATTAAAATCTGAGCTTGCTTGAGTTTCTTAGAGAATTTTAATCGTATATTAAAAGTTATCGGTATCATGGCTAGTGAAAATCAATTTAGAAACTTATAAATTAGTCTTTTATTTCTTCAGGCTCTTATGGAATTTTCTGATCCTAATAGTTCATACCGTTTTTAAAGGGCAGTTTTGTGTTTTCAATAAAGTGCTAGCATACAGATATTGGAAAATATCAGTTTATTCAGTTTATTCAGTTTATTTAAACTAGTTTTGTCAATGTATCTCGCGTAATATGCCAAGCTTTATTGTTTGGTTGCTTTAAATTTCAACTTCCCTCATCACTTTCGTAGCAAAAATATTTCTTTAAATTATTGATATTCAAAGGCAACTAGCTGCAGGCTCAAACTTTTTGAGCCTACAAATTTCCATAATTCTGGGTCATTTTGACGTTTCTGAATATTGCGTGTTTTCACCATACATGAGGTGGTTTCTCCTCATAAATTTGTATTTTTTTTTTCTTTTCAGTTTTGCAAAACTTTCCCTCGCAATTAAGCTTTGGACAGTCAATACTTCTTTTTCCCTGAAGTAAATTGAGTTAGAACTAAGTTCTGGGTAATTTATGTTGTGTTCACGATGCGAAAGAATTGCTGATCTAATAAGTAGGTTTAGTTTTCCCTGTAGTTTCTTGGTTAGACGATCTATCCTTGAAATTGTCAGATTCCCTTACAATATAAACGGAATATTATTGAATGGTGGATAGCAAGGATAGATCATGATTGCAACGGCAGCTATAGCCTAGTAAAGAGTGAACAACAGCCCATAGTAACCAAAACTTAAAAAACATCTTTTGAAAAAAAAACTGCCTAGTGAAAAAAAAATGCCGTGTAGAATTGATTCAGGAAGAGTAACAATTATTTCGGCCTGTCTTAAAAGTAAAAGTTTATTGCAAAAGAAAATTTATGGTGATTTGAATAAAATCCTGAAACCCCTTGTAAATGGTGTCAGACCAAAACCAAAAGTAAACCATTGGAATTAGCATGGTTGAAAACCTTTTTCAGAGAAATTACATATCTCATATCTATCTATCTCATATCTACGTGCTTTTTTCATAAATTCTGCTATCTATAAGTGCCATATGGCACTGAAATGGCAATGTAATTCCTCAAGGGGTGGCACTGGCGGGCCAGAATAACATCGTAGACAGATTTCTTATAGCTTATATAAAAGATATTGCTCATATCTACGTCCTTACTATAAACTTCACACACAATCCCCCTCCGAACAATCCCCCTCCTACCCTCCTTGGTAAGTTTCATAAATCGTCTGCTCAACAGTTAGCAGTCTACCACACCATCGTAGATAGATGTTTAATGGCTCGATTAAAAGCTATTGCCCATATTTTCTTCTTTTTTTTTTTTTTTTTTTTTTTTTTACAAATTCTACAATCGGTTAGATTTCATGGATTTCATTGTTAACTAGTTTCTGGGGTAAATTAGCAATGAACTTTTTGCCATGGTTGAAGTAATAGCTGCAACCTAGCAAAGAGTGAACCGCAGCCCATAGTAACCAAAAGTTAAAAAACGCTAAAATGGTCTTTTCTACTTCTTTTTTCCAGGCCTAGTGGCTTACTAGAACATCATCAAATGTACGTGGTTTATATAAATTCTGCCATCTGTAAGTGCCATATGGCATGAAAAAGGCGCTTTTTACGGCGTTTCTCAAGGGCTGGGGCTAGTGGGGTACCAGAAAATCTTCGATAGATTTTATTACTCGTATAAAAGACATTGCTCATATTTACGTTATTCCTATAAATTCCACCAAATGCAAGTTCAAATGGCACTAAAAATGGCACTTTTGGTGCCATGTCTGAAGTGAAAAAGCTGGGACTAGTGGGCTACTAGAACTCTTTAGAGTAATGTTTAATGGCCCATTTGAAAAATTTTGCATTTGTGAGTGAAATACAGCGCTACAAATAACACTTTTGGTGCCACTTCTTAAGTGAAAATGTCGGAGGTATAAAACGGTACCATTGTAATAATTATGGTCCAAGATACTTAACTGGAGGTTGGAAAGAACACCTCCTGCATATTCCTCCTCCAGGACCCCTTGATAAGCTGCACAATTAAAGTCATACAAACACCAGTATATTAAATTACATTATTAGATGCGTGGTCCTGTTAGTACTGCATTGGACATCAAGTTAAATTATCAAGCGTTCGATTTCAGGTTCGAGTTTTGTTTCAATCACAGCTTGGTCCCTCTTATGATTACTCTTACGATAATCCACTATTTTTGGGAAATCGATGTACTCATTTTTTTAAGAATATCCCAGGAAGGCTCATTTTAAACCTATTACTCATATCCACGTGCTTTTTTTTTTTATCAATTTTACCATCCATAAGCGCCATATAGCACCAAAAGTGGCACTTTTCGTGCCCCTTCTTAAGTGGAAGAGTTTGGAAGCATAAAACGGTACTATTGCGACAATTATAGTCCAAAGCTCTTAACCGGAAGTTTAAAAACCCTTGCATATACTCCCCTTCTAGACCCTCTTAGTAAGTTTCATAAATGGCTTACTCATCTTAAAAATAAAAGATTATTGCGAAAACGCTAAAAACTTTATAGCTAAAAAGCTACCAAAAATTAAGCTCTAATGATCAAGAGTTTTGAATTGAACCTTCCAACTTCACTCTGCGAAGAAGCCTGTTTGTTAGTTCTAACGGCGGTAATTAAGTGGAAATTATTTCCTTGTCCCCTTAGTTTTTTGCTCCTGCCTAGGTTTTAAAAAAACTTTTTTGGTCTGTTCATTGGAGGAGACACTTTTTTTATTTGAAAAAATGGGGGAAACAATCGAAAGTGCACTTTGTGGGAATGTGCTATCAAGTGAAATTTATAAAAACCAATTAGGTGTAAACATAAGCTTTTAAATGAGCCCCTATATTTAAATGAGCCTGCTAGTCAGTAAGTGATTTATAAAGCCCTGTATTCATTACGGCTTACTCAGGCGAAGTCAACCGAGTAAAAACAGGTTTCGTTCATCGAAAGACAAACGTTTCTGAAAAGTCATATTATTGTTTATGATAATGAAATTAATGGATAACGTTATAGACCGAAAGTTTTTCGAAGCTGTCAAGGCTGTCTGCAGTATTTTCTAGAGGTGTCTTACCTCCTCTAGATCGTTGATAATTAGAAAATGTATTAAAAATAAGTTTTTAACTGAAACTAAGGAGTGACACTAAAACATAAAATGCCCATTGCACATCGTTGTTTCTACCTTGTATTTTAATAAAACAACAAATAAATTTTAACAAACAAAAACAAACAAAGATTATTTTTTTTTAACTTTATTTTTTCGAGGGAAGTAAAGAACAAAGTTGAAACTTAAAACGGACAAAAACTATTGCTTTGCCGCCTATACAATATTTATCAATGAAACTAGTACAAATAAACCAACAAATTATTTTTCCCTATGTTTCTAGGATCATAAGAAATTAGCGCTAATATTTCTTCTATGTCTTAAAATGATATGTTATCTTTGGTGATGATAGTTTATGGAATTTTTTTGCGGCCGCCTTCGTAGTACTTTGTGGTTGGTTATCTACATTAGTTGGTTTATTTTACGTTTTTGTTAGAATTAATCGCGCACTGGAAGGATAAGCACTTGTATATTATTTTAAAAAGTGAAGAAGAAATACTTCAAGAAAGTGTGTGCACATGATAAAGTTGCCGTAGTGTTCAATGCTGACAAAGACAAACATTTGAACCATGAAACAAGTACTATTGGTAGCATTATTGGAAATATCTGCACGAGTTTTCATGACAGTGAGAGATTATATTCCTTTGGACTGCCAAAAAAATTCAACATTACTGATGGTGGATATGGGAGAGTAACATTTTCAGAGATGATAGCACGCAAAGAGAATGCAAACATACAACTATTAGTTGATGACGAGGGACAACTTCTTGCTAATAGTTCTGGTAACACGCTAATTGTTGATAGATCCTATCACTACCTTTCTTGTATTAGCATTCAAATAAAAGCCAAGGGAAAAAGAAAGGCCTACTGCTGCACCAATGTCATATTGAATATCATATAAATGTGTCGAAACTGCGATCTAATGTAAAAATTATGTGGTAATAGACAATGAAATCATAAGTAAAATAAAAAGGACATTGGTAGACAATAAAATAAAGGACTTTAAAGATGTATTGATGAAAAAAGCACCTGAAAACGTTACTAGTATCATTGACAGCTTACCAATAAGTACAGTCAATGAACCAGATAATACAAATGATGAGATTTGTGAAGAGGTTGTAGCTGAAACCATGTTAGTACTCGTTTATGACACCAAATAAGCGCCACGTCAAGAGAAAATATAATGAAGTATTTTAAGGAATGGATTTAAAGCATCCATTTTTTTATGATGATATTCCACATGCCATTATTTCAATTATAATATTTCGTTGCATTACTTTGTTATGTTTCCATGATTTTAGGGTACGTTAGTAACTCCATTGCCTAGACTGTTTATTAAAGAGTCAAAGATTCAAGAAAAAGAAATTTACAGAGAGATAGGTACTACTAGCCGGCTCATAGAGTGTCTACTAGAGTCAGGTAATAAATTAACAGGGTTTGTATGAAAGTCTGAGAGAGATGAGCTGGATTTTTTCCAAAATCTGCATAGACAGGCAAACAGACAGTCAGACACACTGGCACCGAGAGAGAAGGAGAGAGAGAGAGGGGGGGAGAAACACACACACACAAACACACGAACTGAAAGACACAGAGACGTGTCAGTCAGAAGGTAAGACACAAAGGTACAGAGACAGAGGCAGAGGGAAACAGAGAAGCACACATAAACACTGAGACAAGCAAACAGACGGTCAGACACAGAGGCATGGAGAGAAGGAGAAAGACAGACAGAAACACACAAAGACAGACACGTATCTTTGTGTGTGTTTCTGTCTCTCTCTATCTGTGCCTGTGTGTCTGACCGTCTATTTGCTTGTCTCTGTGTATGTCTCTGTGTATTTTTGTGTGGGTTTATGTCTTTCTCTCTGTGTCTTTAATCGTCTGTTTGCCTGTCTCATTGTCTGGTTTTGAGTGTTTTTGTCTGTTTTTTTTTTTATCTCTATGTCGGTGTCTGTGCGTTTGATCATCTTTGTCTGTCTTTGTGTTTTTGGGTGTGTGTTAATGTCTTTTACTCTCTTTGCCTGTGTCTCTGACAGTCTATTTGCCTTTCTCTGTCTGTCTCAATGGGTTTGTATGTGTTTTTCTTCATCTCTCTCTCTCTCTCTCTCTCTCTCTCTCTCTTTCTCTCTCTCTCTCTCTATCTCTCTCCCTGTCTCCCTCTCTCTCTCTCTCTCTCTCTCTCTCTCTCTCTCTCTCTCTCTCTCTCTCTCCCTCCCTCTCTCTCTCTCTCTCTCTCTCTCTCTCTCTTTCTCTCTCTCTCTCTCTGTTCCTTGTGTGTGACCGTCTGTTTGCCTCTCTGTGGGTGTTTGTACGTGTTTCTGTCTGTCTCGGTCTTTGTCTGTGTGTCTGACCTTCTGTTTGCCTGTCTCTGTGTCTGTCTTTGTGTGTTTGTTGGTTTCTGTGCCTCTCTCTCTCTCTCTCTCTCTCTCTCTCTCTCTCTCTCTCTCTCTCTCTCTCTCTCTCTCTCTCTCTCTCTCTCTCTCTCTCTCTCTCTCTCTGTGTCTAAGTGTTTAACCGTCTGTTTGCCTCTCTGTGTGGATATCGAAAAAATCCAGCTCCTCTCTCAGACTTTCGTAAAAACCCTCTTAACCTATATAGTACCTATCCTATATAATAGATCCCCTATGAGTCTGCTAGTAGCGGTTATCTATCTGAAAATTTATTTTCTTGTATCTTTGATTCTTGAGCAAACATTCTAAATGTTGCAGTGCCTAGCTTACCCTAAAAGTAATGTAAACATTACAAAGTACTGCAATGAAAAGTTTTTTTTTGAATAATACCAGGTAGAATATCATCATAGAAAAATAGATGCTTTGAATCTATTCAATAAAACGCTTCTGTTTTCTATCGATAAGATAAGCATTATGACATTGGGGCAGCAGTAGGTCTTTCTTTTTCCCTTTGCTTTCATTTGAAAGCTAATATCAGAAAGATTGCGATAGGATCTATCAACAGGTTAAGTGTTATCAGAATTCAAGAACTTTGCGCTTTTCATCAACTGATAGTTTTATGTTTGCATCCTCTTTGCGTGCTATCATCTCTTAAGATTTTTCTGTCGCATATCCACCATCAGTAACTTTGAATTTTTTCGATAGCCTAAAGGAATCTAATCTCTCACCATCATGAAAACTCATGCACCTGTTTCCAATAGTGTTACCACTAGTACGTGTTTCATAGTTCAAATACTTGTCTTTATCAGCATTCAACGCTACGATAACTTTATCATGTGCATACACTTTCTTGAAATTTATTATCTTCACTTTTTAAATATGATACAAGTGCTTATCCTTCTAGTGCACCATTAATTTTGATCAAAAGTATACAATAAATCAACCAGTGTCGATGACCAACAACAGAGTCCTTTGGGGGCGGCTGCATGAAAAAACTCTAAAACATATTCACCAAAGATTACATGTCATTTTAAGACATGAAAAAATGCTATGTCCGAAAAATTTAAGTTAAAAAAAATATTTCTGATTTTTAAAAAGTCCAAAAATATCTTAAGTTAAAAATGTTCAGAAAAAAAAATAAATACGATGCGCCTCAAGGGTTAAGCTTGTAGATCACCCAAACGCAGTGTTTCTGTAATTATTAGTTTTGATGTTGCTCTTTACCGTTCCTTGAAGGTTCAAGTTTAAAAATATTCATTGGATTGAAAACAATGGTTCAAGAATGGCTAGAAGGGAGGGGTGTTTCTAAAACCAAAGATGATACAAATACAACTCGCTAACTAAAGGGATTGTAAATGAATTTTGATAAACCAAAACTGTATGAAAAATAGTCCCAGTCCCATAAGCATACAACAAAAATACATAGATTACTTTCCTCTTGTACATTATAACCCTCATCGAAATTCTCTTTATTAAACATGTTGATAGCTCACTTGAAGTAATGATAGTAACTTGGACCAATTCTCGTTATTTTTCATCAAATACTTGGAAAATAAATGTCTTTCACCAGTAACTGAGATACCATACGCAATGGTACTGTCCGCTCGGAACCATTGTATTGTTTCATCGACGCAGTAAACTTGGCAAACAATGTTTCTACGAAATGCTTTTATCTCAAAGAGCAGATTTGAGGGATTGGTAACTCCATATATCTTTAGTATACCCTCTATGTGTTTCATAGGAATGGTGGGGAATGTGTGACAGGAACGGTGGGATATATGTGTGAGAAGACGTAGAGAGGGGATACTACTTATGACCCTTAAAATGTAGCCCTGAATCACTTGTCCTGCTAAGGACCACAAATATGCATAAATAAAATTAACTGATATTCCTCATCACGGTATTCCATGACATACGAGGATTTGTTTACTTTTTGGCTATACAAGTTCATAATTTCGATAGTTTGTTTTACATACTGAAATACTTCACATAGGTCCAGCTAGGCTTGCAAAGACAAGCAAAGATAAAGTCATTGACCCTTTATTTAAAAAATAAATTCAACAATGTCCCTCGTTCCGACATTTCGAGCACAACTTGACAATCCACGAAAATACATGACTAAATAATAGTATTGAATATTAAAAGACTCAAACATGACAAAAGAATTGAAAAACAAGAATATATGTGAATTGCTGCTATATTTTTCTTGGTAAGCTTCCTCCGCCAAAACCTAGTATATGCATTTTCCAAGTTTTCGAGAAAATCGCAAAATAAGGCTTTTTTCATGCTCGATACGGGAAAAATAGATGAAGATGTTAAGTTTCGTCAATAGGTTATCCTCCCTGGATCAACTGTAGAAAGATCCAGGTTTTGAAATTCTAGTATGCTCATGCTAGATTTTGACTGTAGAAAATCGGTAATTTCCGTTTTTACCCTGAAAATACGACTATATGTCCCAGAACATATAATATATAAGCAGTGCCTTACCCAGGATTGTTGTTCAGAGGGTTTACACTGTACCTCCCTTCCTCGATACGGCCTTGCATATAAGGTAATTTTTGCTGCAAAACTGGAAAAACAGTTTTGAGATCGAAAGAGGTCTATCCTATGTTAAAAATTAATTAGTAAGATGGTGTTAGATCAGGAATCAGCAAGCTACGACCAATAGGGGGCAAAAAAGTGAAAATTATGCATGTCCGAAAAATTTTGATTAAATGATAGTTGCATATGCAATTGCCACTAGGACTTGGAATATTGATCGGAACTCCACAACATAAAGATGTGAATGATATAACAAACAAAATTGAAGCTGAATACATTTCTAAACATGTCTTAAGTTTTACGAATAAATTCTTGTAGTATTGTTACTGTCTATAAGTGCACTAAATCTGCCAGTTTTGGTGTACCTCTTTGGATTTGTGCATTTGAAAAATCGTTTAAAGACGGCGAGTTCATGAAAACATATTCATAAATTGTGATTTGTGCATTTGGATTTGTGCATTTGAAAAATTGTTTAAAGACGGCGAGTTCATGAAAACATATTCATAAATTGTGATTTGTGCATTTGGATTTGTGCATTTGAAAAATTGTTTAAAGACGCCGAGTTCATGAAAACATATTCATAAATTGTGATTTGTGCATTTAGATTTGTGCACTTGAAAAATTGTTTATAGATGGCGAATTCATGAAAACATATTCATAAGTTGTGGTTTGTGCATTTGGATTTGTGTATTTGGAAAATCGTTTATAGACGGCGAGTTCATGAAAACATTTTCATAAATTGTTATTTGTACATATGGATTTGTGCATTTAAAAAATCGTTTATGGACGGCAAGTTTATGAAAACATATTCATAAATTGTGATTTGTGCATTTGAAAAATCGTTTATAGACGGCCAGTTCATGAAAACATGCTCATAAATTGTGATCTGTGAATTTGGATTTGTGCATTTAAAAAATCATTTATAGACGGCGAGTTCACGAAAACATATTCATAAATCGTGATTTGTACACTTGGATTTGTGCATTTGAAAAATAGTTTATAGACGGCGAGTTCATGAAAACATATTCATAAATTGTGATTTGTGCATCTGAAAAATCGTTTATTGACGGCGAATTCATGAAAACATATTCAAAAATTGTGATTTGTGCATTTGAATTTGTGCATTCGAAAAATCGTTTATTGACGGCGAGTTCATGAAAACATATTCAAAAATTGTGATTTGTGCATTTGAATTTGTGCATTCGAAAAATCGTTTATGATTTCATGAAAACATATTCATAAATTGTGATTTGTACATTTGGATTTGTGCATTTGAAAAATCGTTTATAGACAACGAGTTCATGAAAACATATTCATAAAATGTGGTTTGTGCATTTGGATTTGTGCATTTGAAAAATCGTTTATAGACAACGAGTTCATTAAGAAATGTTCATAAATTGTTCCGAACATTTATTTAATGGCTTCGATATTAAAAACAAATAATCGAGTAAATCAAGAGAATGTCGATGTCAAATAGAACATATTGACAAAGAGAACAAAACAGATTTGTTATCTATCAACATAATTAGCATTGCAATTGATAAAAGTATATTCCCTAAAAAAATACTTTTGTAAAATAAAACTATCATTGACCCAAAAATCCTTTTAATATTCCCATTTTAACTATTTTTAGCTTAAAGCAAAGAAAATTGCCGACTCCTGCGGTTTTTAGAGACGAGAGTCATTTTTAGACTCACAACTTTATCTATAGCTTTGTCTGTATCTATACTGTATGCCGTAACGTCACTTTTGCGTAGATTAGTCGTTTATTGTTTCTGAATTGTAACGAAGCCTAGAAATTCAATCTGAATAATTTACACTTCATGATACATGTTATGCAGATGTTTAATCAATCAACATGTTTTACCTCAAAATCAGACCTTATTGACATACTGTGCTAGGAAGCACGGATGTGACCTTAATTTGCATGTTCACTCAAGCGTATACTTTACAGTTCACATTCATTATGTCATATTTTTCTTAGAAGCTTAAGCAGCATTGCCAAATTTTTTTTGCACATTAATAAACTGCATTAAGAAATATAGCTTGAATCTGGATAAGGCTAAAGGAAGAAGTTGAGATTGTTTGGACGAAGAAAAGAGAACAAGATAAAGAAGATAAAAAGGTGTAACATGAATGCATAGCTTCGTTACCAATCAAAAAATTTTAATTTTTTGCTTGTAATTTAAATCCTGAGAAAATTAAAACAAGTATTATCAAACTCTTAATAATTGAAACTGAAATCACCGTGGTTTCAGTTTAATAAATTCTCATTATTAAACTATGAACAAATACATAAATAAAATACAAATAAATTTTAAATAGAAAACACATTAAAGTCTTATAAATAAAATTTGGTTGATCTCATTTATTTTGGCCCAAACTTGTCGTTCATCTGTCTGGTTGGAGTCTGCTAATTTATTTCAGAAAAAAGGTTAATCTCGAATCTGAAATTAGCTCTATTTTGTGTGCCAGCTCTACGTAAGAGCTTCAGAAATGTTGCAGGTCAACTTTACCGTAATAAATGTCAACTTTGGCTTGGTTTTGTTCACCAACTCTAGTCAACTTTTGTTGCAAATGATCGCTCTAATTAAGTGATTTTGCGACAAGCCTGCATCAACATATTGCGCGAACAGGACAAGATGCCTATATTGTTAGATTCATTAGCTTCAGATCTATTCATTCACCGAGCCATAATAATGATGTCTATGCCTCTTGGACCTTTTCTTTAAGAAGAATCTGAACAGGCTGACAAAGTAGGAAAAATTTTTTTCCGACAATTTTAAACCAATTTTGAAAGTATTTCTAATCCGGAGAGCCTTCTACCCGAAATGAAAAACAAAATGTTTGGTTGATGATTTCAAAAACTGAATCTTGGCTATAGAATAATTGCAACATTTTGTATTTCGTTTACAAATTTCAACCGTAGGAGGGCAGAAAAATAGCCCATCAAAAACTGTCACTGGGAACATAGGCCTAAACCATAATTTTTAGATGGCCGGTCCTTGGCACAATTACTCTATTTGTTATCAAGAATCCTTGAAGCAATCGTGTTCAGGACTTCAGATTTTTTTGTATTTCAGAACTATGACAGTAATGGTAGTTTATAGGACCACAAAATGAAAAAAAATTACAGAAAAATGAGGGCAGAGTCGCCACTCCTTCAGATTTTCCCCAAGATATTCGGGTTTCATTCCTGAGCTCGAAAACTTGGAAAAGTATATATATATATATATATATATATATATATATATATATATATATATATATATATATATATATATATATATATATATATATATATATATATATAGTTTGATAACTGGATTTTTTTTTACTTTGATTTTTCTTTGAAAGTGAATCTTGGACTCTGTTAAATTGTCACTGGTAGCCCAGAGTGAAGCTAGCATTCGGTCTTGAAAATAATTTGAACGTAAGTTTATCCATAAAATGTATTCATATGTCTTTGCAGACAACGACTATTTGTCTAGTAACGTTTGGTATAATATCCTGGAAACTCAAAACGAAAAGTCAGGGGTAGAGAATTTGCCTGAATCGTGGATATACTAATGAAGACTTATTCCAAGCTGATTTCTTAAACAAAAAGTTTTGATCTGTAAGAGGGAATATTTTACCATGCAGGGAAGTTTGAAAGAAATAGTTTCACAGAAAAAAAAAATAGATTGTGAACATCGTCTGAAACTAAATCTACCCCGTGTGTGCGTATGGTTCAGGCAAGGACTATTTATCTGCCCACATTTGGTAGGAATTTTTCATAAAAGAAACTCTCGGTCCAAAATATTCTTTGAAAACAAATGCATTGCCTATAATGTTATCCATAATGTTAATGTCCTTTTTATGTTTCTTAATAAGGGTCTATGTCATGTCTCTCCAGGTGCAAAGAACTTTTCTCTATAAGAAGACCTTTAAGAACTAACGTCATCTGTATACAATCCTAATAAGGGGGGTTAATGCCAGATGCGCCTCTCACTCAATCAGACTATCTGTCGGCTTTTTCTACAATTAACCATGGCTTGATGCCCACAACTATTCGATTTTAATTCAAAATCAACGGGATGATCAGCTGCTTTTATACGCTCTAAAATATACATCTCCCAAACATATTATAGCTTTTGGTAACTTCAAACTTAAAATGACAAAATGAGCCACTTTTTCAAGTTATTTTGAATTCAGGGGTTATAGCGATTGGTTTGAAACATGATTGAGACTAGTTAATATCTTAAACCCATGCATTGGACCAAGGACTTGGTGAACGAGACAACAGCAAAACGTCCCCACACACTGTGGGGCGGTCCCGCTTCTTATCGCCAGAGGACTTTGGGGAATCGATTGTATATTTTATAACAGCAAGTCGGTAAAGTTATTGTTTATAAAATTAAACTAGGATCGATTGCTAAGATCGTTGGCGTAAGAAGAGATCTAACCGCGTCTGAAGATAAAAAACGGAACTAAAAAAAAAAAAAAGAAAAAAAAATTCTGATAGCAATTTAGATTTCTATTAATATATATTAACCGATAATTCGATAATTCGTTCTATAGATATAATGAATGAAATATCAAGAGAAGTGGGTCATTTTTTACGTATAAAGGATGACAGACTGGGAAAGACTACACTTTTCCACCATCCATATAGGGCTAAACGAAAACAGGTCGTTCATGATTTGGATTAAATGAAAAAAACAAGTTTTTTTAACTGAAAGAAAGGAGCGACATTAAAATTTAAAACGAACAGAAATTACTTCGTTTATGAAAGGGGCTGCTTCCTCATCAACGCCCCGCTCTTTACACTAAAGTTTGACCCTTTGTCACAACTCTGCTTTTTTAAAACAATAAAATAAACTTTAGCGTTAAGAGGGGGGTATTGATGAGGGGTCAACCCCTTTCATGTACAGAGTAATTTCTGTTCGTTTTTTTAATGTCGCTCCTTACTTTCAGTTAAAAGAACTTGATTTTTTTTATTTAATTTTTTAACGTTTTTGAATCAATGCATGTTTTGATTTCGACTCTCCGCAGTTGAATAATTAAAACGAAATTTGCATATTTATATTTTGGCTAATTGGCTTTCTCGTAGTTTTGATCGAATAATTTTGAGAAAAAAGGAGCAGGGGAGGAAGCCTAGTTGCCCTCCGATTTTTTGGTTACTTAAAAAGGCAACTAGAACTTCTAATTTTTTACGACTGTTTTTATTAGCAAAAGGTATACGTAACTTATAAATTAGCTTACGTAACGAACTTTTGTATTCTCATGTTTTTATTACATATATGAGGGGTTCACCCCCACGTCAGTACCTCTGAATCATAAAAGCCGTAGAATAAATAGTTGAAATTACTAAAAATACTTTAGCGTAAAGAGCGAGGTATTAGGAGGAGGTGAGCCCCTCATATGCGTAATAATTTCTGTTCGTTTTAATTTTTAATGCTGCTCCTTACTTCCAGTTGAAACAAACTTTTTCATATTTATTTTTTCATTGTTTTTTTTTTTTAAATAATGTTAGGAAATCCTGCGCTCCCTTTATGGAAATTTTCTTCCCCCATGATATGTTCCTCCATGGAAAGTTTCCCCAACATATACCCCTCTTTTCAACCCCTCCCCCAACCAAAAAATCCCCCTGAAAACGTCTGTACACTTCCCAATAACCATTACTATATGTAAGCACTGGTCAAAATTTGTAACTTGTAGCCCCTCCCACGAGGACTGTGGGGGATTAAGTCGTCCCCAAAGACATAGTTACAAGGTTTTTTGACTAAGCTGAAAAAATGGCTATCTCAGAATTTTCATCCGTCGACTTTGGGAAAATAATTAGCGTGGGAGGGGGCCTAGTTGCCCTCCGATTTTTTCGGTCACTTTAAAAGGGCACTAGAACTTTTCATTTCCGTAAGAATGAGCCCTTTTGCAACATTCTAGGACCACTTTGTCGATACGATCACCCCTGGGAAAAAAAACAAAAAAAAACAAACAAACAAAACAATTCTGGTAAAAAATACAAAATTCCACGCTTTTGTAGATAGGAGCTTGAAATCTCTACAGTAGGGTTCTCTGATACGTTGAATCTGATGGTGTGACTTTCGTTAAGACTCTATGACTTTTAAGGGGTGTTTCCCCCTATTTTCTAAAATAAGACAAATTTTCTCAGGCTCGTAACTTTTGATGGTTAAGACTAAACTTTATAAAACTTATATATTTAAAATCAGCATTAAAATGCAATTATTTTGATGTAGCTATTGGTATCAAAACTCCATTTTTTAGAGTTTTGGTTATTATTGAGCCGGGTCGCTCCTTACTACAGTTCGTTACCACGAACTGTTTGAAAGAAAGAAGTCATTAGGAAAGATTTGAATAAAATTATAACTTCATAAGAAAAGAGTAAAAAGTAAAGCTTTGTAAAGATTGGGAAGGAAGAATAGCGTGACTAGCTGTGTTGACCTCAGGCGGCTTGGTCCTGGAGTGAGTTGTCAGCAGTGGTAATAGTAATTTATACATTTCCTTACCCTTCTGTTATTTACTATTTTAGGATAAATCCAAAGAAAATGCTAAAAAGAAGAGATTATTTTAAAGTATAAAGTTTTTTTCAAACTAAAGTAAGAGTGACATTAAAACTTAGAGTGAACATAAATTATAGTAAGAATGTATATTACCCCTCAAAGGCCTTGCCAATTAAGTTCAATTTTGACTCTTTTTTATATGGGTGCTTCAAAAACGAATACTCTTGTTTTACATCATTGCGATAAAAAAGCTTTTTAATCATTAAATAGAAATAAAATCATATGAGAGTAAAGAGAAACATTAGAACTTAAAACGAACAGAAAGCATTACGCATATGAGGGTATTTGCCCCCTCCTCAATACCTCGCTCTTTACGCTAAAGTTCGACTTTTTGTTCTATTCATCTAAAAATGAATCCTGAAACACATGGGCCGTTCAATTAAAATAATAAGCTTTTTTTTTAATTATAAAAAGAACTTCAGCGCGAAGAGGGGAATATTGAGGAGAAGGCATCCGCCCTCATATATATAATAATTCCTGTTCGTTTTAACTTGCAATCTTGCTCCTTACTTTCAGTCGAAAAACTTGTTTTTTTTTTATTTATGATCGTTTTTCTAAATAATGCCGGGAAAACCGGCTCCTCCTTCATAGAAAATTATGTACTCCCGGGACAAATTTCTCCATGAAAAGATCCTCCCATGAACCCCCCCCCCCCCAAAAAAAAAGCCTGTATACTTCCCAATAACCAATGCTATATTTAAACAATGGGCAATGTTCATAGATTGCAGCACTTCCCTTGGGACTGTGGGAGTAGTATCCTCATAGGGTCTTTAAACCGAGCCATAGGAGGTATACTATTGGAGCTACTAGACCCTCAAGACGCTATTTCACAAACCTGGGTTTCGTGCAATACTAAATTGCACCTGTAACGTATTAGGATTTGTTTTCGAAGAGACGCTAATGTATGTTACGTAATTTCGTTTGTTACCTTTTGGTTCTTATGTAATAGAGGATGTTTACTAAGAAATAAAGGTGTTTGTTACATAATAAGGATTGTTTACTTATGTTGAGAGTAATGCAATCTTGTGTGACTTGACTGATTTATTGGGAGCTACGTAATGTTACGTGACTTGGTAGATTTATTAATGACAGCACAAACGGGGAATTTTACGTAGTGATGGAATACCCATGGATTTTACGTAATGGCGGTACACAAATGAGATGTTACGTAATGGCAGCGCACACGTAGGGTGTTATGTAATGATCGTGCACGCATGGATGTTACATAAAACTTTAAGAGATTTTTTCTTCGGGATTCCGTTTTTTCCCAGGATTTCATTTTCTTTCAAGGTTTTTTTTTCTTTTGATTTGCTTATTCTTCAGGAACCCCTTTTTATTCAAGAAGTTTTTTGAGGTTTCATTTTCTTTCACAACGTTTTTCTTAGAGAACCTTTATATTCCAAAGATTTTTGTCGACACCAGGAGTCAAAAGAGATATCTATTCAATGACATAGAGCGCTAGACAGCTGGACTATGAAAGCCTTCCCAATATTATTATTCGGGTAATACTTTCTACGTTATAACCTATTCGAAGTACAGAGAATCCCCTGTCCCGCTTACTAGAATGATGAAATGGATTGCATGTTTTCATATGTCTCCAATAACAGACATGCAGGGGAAATAATCGGTTATAAAACTAGTTACATTTGATGTACACCTGCTTGTTCAGTAATGATTAAGAGGGTATTATCAGATAATACTGGTCGTTTGTTCTTAGTGCATTTTTAGTAATAGAGTGCTTTACTCTATTGGAAGCTGAACGTGCTATCATGGATGAAATACAATCGTCGTTATAAAATCATGAAATCACAGAAAAGTAGCTAAAACTCAACAAACGGAAAAGAAAATGTAAAAAAGCTTATAAAGGATAAAATATAAGCAAAACAAACCATGAATTAAAGAAAGTTAAGAACCCTAACAACCTTTCCAGGGTAAGGATTGTTATTAGAGGTAGACTTAAGCCATATCAAGAGGTATTTCTGAGAGGCATTGCTTTATTAGAAGCCACTACAAGAAAAGAGAAACATATTTTTGCAGTTGGTTATTTCTGAGAGGTTTTAATGAAAATGCCATGTTTTCTTTCAGCCAAGACTGCATATTCACGTCACCGTGACAATGTGTGCCTAGACTACCCTAGCAAACAATTACAGGGGGAGGGAGGGTTGCTATTAGAGGTAAATTTAAGCCATATTAGGCGATATTTCTGAGATGTCTTAAGGAGATTGTATATTTTCTATTGCTCTACAAGACGTGTATGCAATGAAAAAGGAGACATATATTTGCAGTCGGTTTATTTTTGAGATGTTTTAGTGAAAATGCCACGTTTCTTTGAGCCAAGAAAATGCATATTCACGCCAATGTGACAGTATGTGGCTTGCCCACCCTAACAAACAATTCCAGGGGGAGGTTTGCTATTAGAGGTGAATTTAATCCATATTAAGAGGTATTTCTGAGAATTATCAATAAAAATTCCTCGTTTCTTTGAATAAGTGTTTAATTTCGGCCCCTCTCCCTTCCGCCGAAGAAGTATTTTAACACCACCCAGCTTGCGTTTAAGCTGTAGAACATATTTGTCCAAGCAAATCATGTCATCGTGGTTATCAAATCGCAACTATGGTTAGCACACGGCAGCCTCTGCCACCTCCAATTATTCCTAAGGCCTTTTTCAGGTATTTTCTACTTGAAAATCATGCTTTAAATATATATATATATATATATATATATATATATATATATATATATATATATATATATATATATATATATATATATATATGAATTTCGCTAAGCTCTACTTTTATTAATAAACTTAACTTAACTATCGTGTTGATTTTTTAAAAGAACCAAGAATTCAACATGGAACAGGTTTTACGAAGAAAAGATAAATATACAACACGTTTCACAGAGAAAAAATCAAGAAACATTACGCTTCAAGAAGGAAAAAACAGCATACATTAAGCTTCATGAGCAAAAACTCAACATGCAAGAAATTTCACGAGCAAAAAATGTAGCATGTTTCACGACATAAAAATCAAGATACATTACGTTTCACCAAGAAAACAAAATCAACATACAAAGTTTCAACGAGCAAAAAATCAACATATAGCCAGTCTCACGAAGAAAAAGAAAATCAACATGCAGCAAGGTTCACAAAGAAAAAATTAACGTAAAATAATTTTCATAAAGATAAAACGAACATACAACAACTTTCAACGTCAAAAAACCAACATGCAACAGGTTTCATGAAGAAGAACAAAAGAATAAAACAGGTTTTTCTAATAATAAGACTAACATACAACAAATTTTATGGAAAAATTAACCTACAACGAGTTTCATGAACAAAAAATCAGCATGCAACATGTTTCAAGAAGAAAAATATCAAGATGAATTAAGTTTCACAAAAGAAAAAATCAGCGTATAACAATTTTCACGAAGAAAAACTAAAATTGCAACAACTATATCAAAGAAAAAATTAACATACAACCGGTTTCAAGAAGGAATAATCAACATGCACCATGTTTCATGAACAAAAACAAACATACAACTAGTTTCATGAAGAGAAAAAAATTAACGTACAATTTGTTTCACAAAGAAAAAAAAATCAACATCCAACAGGTTGCACGTAGAAACAAAATCAATGTAAAACAGTTTTCATGAAGATGAAATAAAAATACAACAGGTTTCACGAAGAAAAAATTACCATATAAAAAGTCTCAAGAAGAAAAATTCAACATACAATGAGTATCGTGAAGAAAAATCGACATCTATTCCGTTTCAGGAATGAAGAATCAGCACGCAATAAGAATCACTAAATAAAACCAATAGGTATCATTTTTTACGAAGAAAAAGAAGTCAAAATACATTAATTTTCTTAATAAAAATCAACATACAACCAGTTTCAGGAAGTAAAAAATCAACTTACAACTAGTGTCACAAAGAGAAAATCGACATCGGAGTTAAGTTAAGTTTATTAATTAAAATATAAATTATATATATATATATATATATATATATATATATCTGAAAATATCTTAGGTGTAATAGTGCACGCAAGAGGGTAACATATGCCAGCCATTGTGTGCTACGCTGGCGTCAATTGCTAGGAGTCATCAGAAGAAATGCTATTAGGAATTTTCCCTTTAGTTTAAATAGTCGTTTCTAGTGTAAACGGTTATTTTTGTAGGAAAATGTCTAAAAATGCTTTAGGTGCGATATTGCATGCCAGATGGTGCCATATGCCAGCCATTGTGTGCCTAGCTGGCGTCAAATGCTAGGAGTCATCGAAAAACGCTATTGGGAATTTTATTTTAAGTTGAAATGATCGTTTCTACATTAAACTTTTTTGCAGGAAATTGTCTAAAAATGCTTTAGGTGTGATAATGCACACCAGAGGGTGCCATGAACCTTCGGATTTAAAGCATGATTTTTAAAAGAAAATTCATGGAGAATGCCTTGGACTAACATGTTCTACAGCTTAAAGTTAAGGTGGGAGGTATTAAAGAATTTTTTGGTGGTTGGGGGTCTGAAACCTAACACTCCATTAAAAAAAACCAGGCCTTTTCATTAAGAACTCTCAGAAATATCTCTTATATTGCATAGATTTACCTCTAATAACAACCCCCCTTGAATTGCTTGCTAGAGTAGGTAAGCCACATATTGTCACGGTGGTGTGAATATACATAGTCGTAACTCAAAGAATCATGGTATCTTCATTAAAAACTCTCAGAAATAACCGAATGCAAAATTTTGCATCTTTTTTCTTGCAGATGCCTCTAATAGAGCAATAGAAACGATGCATTTTTATTACGGCGGTTCTGAAATACCTCTTCTTGTGGCTTCTATTTACCTGTAGTAACAACCCTCCCCCTGAAATTCCTTGCTAGGGTAGTAACAGCCCTCCCCCCTTTGTAGGGACAAAATGGGCAGCCCCATTTTATCACGGTGGTATGAATATACGTAGTCTTGGCTCAAAGAAAACTGGCATTTTTATCAAAACTTTTCAGATAAAACTGAATGCAAAAATGTGTCTCTTTTTTCGTGTAGGTGCGTCTAATGGAGCAGTAGAAACGATGCATCTTCATTAAAGCCTCTCAGATATATCTCTTGATATGGCTTAAATTTACCTCTAATAACAACCCCCTCCCCTGGAATCGCTTGCTAGAGTGGGCCAGCAACATATTGTGACAATGGCTTGAATATGCATAGTCGTGGATCAAGGAAACGTGGTATCTTCATTAAAACCTCTGAGAAATGACCGAATTCACAAATGCTTCTCTTTTTCATTGCATTTGTGTCTAATAGAGCAATAGATGCATTTTCATTAAAACCTCTCAGAAATACCTCTTAATACGGCTTAAATTTTCATTTAATAACAAATTTTCCTTATAGAATTGCTTGCTAGGGTGATCCAGTCAGATATTGTCACGGTGGCGTCAATACGAATAGTCTTGGCTCAAAGAAACGTAGCATTTTCTTTAAAACCTGTCAAAAATAACTGAATACAAAAATATGTCTCTTTTTTCCTTGCAGTTGTGTCTAATAGAGCAATAGAAACGTTGCATTTTCATAAAAATTTCTCAGAAATACCTTTTAATATGGCTTATATTTACCTCTAATAACAACCCTCCCTCCTGGAATTGCTTGCTAGGGTGGGTCAGCCACATATTGTAACGGTGGCGTGAATATGCATAGTCTTGTCTCAAAGAAATATGGCTTTTTTCATTAAAACCTCTCAGAAATAACCAAATGCAAAAATGTATCTCTTTTTATCGTGCAAGTGTGTCTAAACATCCCCTATTACGTAACAATCAAATGTAAACAAACCCTATTATGTAAAATACACCTGCATCTTTTAGAAAATAAATCATATTACGTAACGTACAGGTGTTTTATGCCCTTACAGATGCACTATAGTATTACTTAGGACCCAGGTACGCTTAATAACATGTGAGGGGCTAGTAGCTCCAATAGTATACCCCCAAGGCTCGGTTTAACGGCCATATGGGGATACTACTTGTGGGTAGTCAAGACATCGTGAAAGACATAGCTATTAGATTCCTTGACTATGTTGAACAAAATGGCTATCTCCAAATTTTGATCATTTGAATTCGGGAAGTGGAAGTAAAATGGTACTAAAACTTTTTAATTTTCGATCAAATGATCCCTCTCCTGATCTTCTAGGATCACTGGTCGATACGATTATGATCATCTCTAAGAAAAATATATAAACACGTATCCATGATCTTCTAGCAGAAATGCAAACTTCCATATTTTGGCACATATGAGCTTGAAAACAGTAGGGCTTTCTGATGTGCTGAACCTGGGGGTGTGATTTTCATCAAGATCATTAGGTGTTTTGTAGTATTTCTTCTCTATTACAAAAATTGAGAAAATTTTCTCAGGCTCGTAGCTTTTGATGGCTAACATTCAAATTAATGAATTTGACATATTTTGGATAAGCATCAAAATTTGATTCTGTTAATGTATCCATTGTTATCAAGACTCTTTTGAATAGAGTATTAGGTACTACTTAGCTACATTGCTCGTTAATTACAGTTCGTTACCACTAGCTGTTTGATTATGCTTCAAGAATTATGCGGTTTACTTACTTATACTACCCACTGCTGTGTCAATCCCGACACGATTTTTTTCTGGCGGAACAGACGTACAATAGAATCGGATGGAGATTTACAAAGAAACGCAGACTTTTGCGTCGCTGCGACAAACTCTAGAAGAACTGAAATCAGGTTCTCAAACTCGTGATCGTTCGTGATCACATCGTGATCCTTGGAATATAATATGGGCTGGCACCTATCTGCCAAAATTAGCTTTTCAATCAGCTCCATGACTTTGGTTGTGAGTTTTTTTTTTTAATCAGAACAACACATGCGATTTATCGTATGAGTTGAAATTATTTAACGCATCGGACATCGCAGCAAAACGGATGGTTTTGCGCAATTTGTCTCACGATTTGTGTCATTTGTCGCATGTCGCAGGATTTTGCGCAAAATCGCAGCAGTGGGAACCAGGGGTTAGTCACGCTTTCTTTAAACGTTGAAATTTTCATTTAAAATATTTCTCAAAGCAGCTGGTAAATAAAACATTTTCAATTATCAATTGGCTGTATCTTCGGCACCCAAGAATACTTTCACGAAACCATTAGTAAAACTTAAGCACAAGGAACGTGGGGCTGGAAGAGTCCCCCCTCCCGTATCCAGGATAGTTTCAAACGTTCGCTATTCTGATTCATCTGGAAAAATTGTTATTCTATTTAAATTATATGCCATACCTGAAAATGAATACGTGATTTTCTTTGAGGATTTTCCTATGAAAAGCTGATTTCCCAAATAGATAAAGTTAGATAAAAAGTTTATAAAGGTGAATTTTAAAAGGGATGTTAACCTCCAAAAGGATTGGGAGAACCGCTACATCGCATCACCAAAAACTATATTAATATCGATGATGTTTACGTTGGGCTTATAATAGCTGTTTAAGCTCTATATGCTAAATTCTATGATGTTATTTTGTCTCTGAAACCATGTCATGTAAAAGAGATTTTAACAACGTTTGAACCGTGAAATACACTCAAAAGAAAGCACTCTCTGTTTGTTCACCAGTCTAGTTTTGTAGCTGTCTTTCAACACAAGATTAATTGCCTAGTTTCATGTTATTTACTTGACTCAAATACCTGGGCCGTTCTATGTCTTGCCACATAGTTCTATTATTTGAAGAATCAATTTGTCAAGCAGATTGGTGTTTATAACAAGATTCTCAATTTTACTTTGTTGAAATTAAGTTAGCTGAAATTACTTAGTTAACTTTGAAATTCAAGTACATAGCGATGTAAAACACAAAATAAGTGACAATCCACTTGATGGAGAAAGGAGCTACCCCAACCCCCAATCCTTACCCATAGGGTCAAGTCATTGTTGAAACTTTATTGAAAACCACATATTTTAAAAATTTACATTGATAACACGAAAACACTTCTAATACTTTTGAACACCCGGAAGCCATATTTAAATATGGTTATTGTTGTACCCTTAAAAATGATGTGCTAACCCATTTACAAGGATCAGTCTTCTTTTATTTTCAAAGCTAAATTAACATGTTTCACGGGCAACTCTATAACGTTGCCTATAGTAAATGTCATACGGCTCATGTTTTGTTATTTTTTCCCGCAGTGGCACTTCATATGGAAGGGGTGGTCCTATAAACTTTGGAGGGGGTTTATTCGATTGGAAATCGGAGGTTCTAGTGCCCTTTCTAGAGTCAAAACCGATCGGAGGGTGACCAGCTACCTCACACCCTTTTTCCCCAAATGCATCTGATAAAGATTTTGAGATAGGCATTTTGTTAGAAGTAGTTATATGATCAGACGAAAAAAAAATACAGAAACTCCGGAGTCGACACCTTCCCCCTGGTTCCAGAGACAGGCACTGTAAAATATGCCCTGAGGGGATATATGGTTCTTATAAAAGGGGTGATCGTATAAACTTCGTGGCGGGCTTATTTGATTGGAAATTAAAAGCTCTAGTTCACTTTATAAGAGTCAAAAGAGATCAAAGGGCGGCTAGCCCCCCCCCCATGTCCTTTTTCCCCAAACCGCCCGATAAAAATTTCAAGATATCCTTCTTGCTGAAATAGTTTAGACATCAACTAACAAAACCCCAGGGTCAACACAAACCCCAGATTCCAGGGTCAAGTATTTTAAGTTATGACCTGGGGAAATATATGGTTCTTATAGAAGGGATACTCGTATATACTTCAGAGAGGGCTCAGTTGATTGGAAATTGGAGTTTCTAGTTCATTTTTTAAAAGTCAAAAGAGATCAGATGGCAAGTAGCCCCCTCCCCACGCCCTTTTTCCTAAACCCACCCGATAAAAATTTCAAGAAAGCCTTTGTTGTAAATAGTTCAAACAGCAAATAACAAAAACTCTGGGTTTAAACTTTAACTATATTTATATATATAGTTTAAACTATATATGTAGTTTTTAATATAGTATATAAGGTCCCCCCAGAACCTAAAGGCAAGTATTGTAAATTAATCTCCAGGGGCATATAAGGTTCGTATGGAAGGGATCATCGTATAAACTTTGGAAGGGGCTCATTTGATTGTAAATCATGATTTTTAGTGGTCTCTTTAAGAGTCAAAAGTGATCGGAGGGCAACTAGCCTCCCCAAGGCTCTTTTTCCTTAGATGTATCCGATCAAAGTTTTGAGATAGCCATTTCATTCAAAATAGTTTAAAGATCAATAACAAGAACTCAAGTGTTGACACAACCCCTCCAGAGACCAGGGGTAAGTATTGTGAATTATGCCCCGGAGGCAGATAAGGCTAGAGGGGGCAGATGTAAGGGGTTGTCGTACATCAGAGGTGGCTCATTTGATTGGAAATTGAGAGTTTTAATTTTCTTTTTAAGAGTTAAAAGTGATGAACGGCAACTATCCTCACGCCACCAACCCTAAGACCTTAAGGCTCCAATATTTTATTTTACTTTTCCCAGAGGTACTTTATTTGGAAGGGATGGTCATATAAACTTTGAAGGGGATTTATTCGATTGGAAACTGGAAATTGTAGTGCCCTATTTAAGAGTGAAAAGTGATTGGAGGGCATATTCCCCCCCCCCTACCGACACCTTTTTCCCAAAAGCGTCTGATCGAATTTTTTATATAGCCATATTTCAAAATAGACCAAAAATCACATAACAAAAACCCCAGGTATAACACAGCCCTCCAGATCCTGTGGAGAATGCTGTAAATTATGCCACCGAGGCATATTAGATTTTTAAGAAAGGGGTGGTCGTATAAACCTCGAAGGTGGTTCACTTTATTGAAAATTGAAAGTTATCGTTACTTTTTTAAGAATTAAAAGTGAAAGGAGGGCATTTACGCCCCTCCCCTAAAACTCACAATCTTTTCCCCAAACGCATTCAATAACATTTTGAGATTGCCAATTTGTTTGAAATAGTCTAACGATCAGATAACAAAAGCTTCCGGTTCAACATACCCCCCAGATCCTAGGGGAAGGGTTGTGACTTATACCCAGGAGTATATAAAGTTTTTATGGAAAAGGTAAACCTCGGAGGGGCTGCAATGATCAAAAATTGAAAGTTCTAGTTTGACAACTACCCCTCTCCTCGCAAAGCGTCTTTCCCCCAAATGTGTCCGGTCTAATTTTTAAGATTTTTATCTTATCCAAAATACTACAAATATCATATAATAAAAACTCCGGGTGTACACAACCGCTCAGAAGCCAGGTGGCAAGTGTTGTAAATGATTCCCCGAGTGGATATAAGGTTTTCATGTAAGGAATGACCGTATAAACTCTCGGAGGGGGCTCATTCTGTTAGAAATTGAAAGTTCTAATTCCCTGCTTTAGAGCCAAAAGAGACTGGAGGACAACTAGTCTCCCTGCTCTCTTTACCCAAATTCCATCCGTTCGAACTTCTTAGATAGCCATTTTGTTGAAATAAGTGAAAAGACAAGAAAACAAAAACTCTAAGGTCAACACAACCCCCAGAGCTCAAGGGTAAGTTTTGTGTATTATTCCCTGGTGCATATAAGGTTCTTGTGCTAGATTTGAAAATAGTACAAAGACTAGATAAGTTTAATCTCCACCCCCACTAAAAAAAAAAATACGGTGTTTCATTCAAAAACTTAAAGGAGCTGACCCTTCGCCTTCCCTGCATGCTCCCCACCCCCGACCTCCCAAAAAATAACAACAAACCTTATTAAAAATATTTTATTCCAAAATTTATGAGAGCTGACCCCTGGCCCTCAATGGCTCGATACCCCTCCATCCCCGACAAATTTTGAGTGGAAAATCGGGAGCTGACATCTGGCCCTCCTTCCGTGCCCCGCCCCCCAAAAAAAACTTGTTAACAATGTTTCATACCAAAAATCATGGCCGCTGACCCCTTGCCCTCCCTCCATGGTCCAACGGCCTCCCACCACACAAAAACACCCAAAAAACTGAATAACGATACTTTATTCCAAAAATCATAGGAATTCAGCTTAATTTTATTAGCTCTTTTCAAACTGTTCAAGACACCAATATTTTTCATTACAAGCAAAAGTTTGGCTACTACCCGTTTCTCTAACGGTAAAAGCATAAGGCCTACTATGTAGTTATGCACTTTACTGAAATGATTTATATTGCAAATATTTTCCCTTTTACTGATTACAACATTGAAACTAAAATGAAAATTGCAGTGAAACCAGACCAGGATTTACCAATAAGACTACTAGTCTCTCACTATTCCCGGAGTTTTTTGATTTCCCCGAAAATCTTGCAAAACCGTAGTGGCAAAAACACTTGGGCCTAGAAGTATCAGTGCTTTAAATCTGGCCTCGAGCAAAACAAAATCTTGAGCTGGTGACCTCTCAACAACTAATATTGTTATATATAAAATATTCAGTAATGTTATATTAATTTTATTGATTTTATTATTTTATTATTTTTATTATTTTAATAAATAAAATATTTATTTTTTAATAAAAAAAATTTAAATAAAATTTTATAAAAAATAAAATATTTATAAAATTTTATTATTTTATATTAATTTTATTAGGTCTTGCCAAGAATGTTAATTTATTTTGGAGAAAAATAATTTTGAAATATGGAATCTTGAAAAACTTGAAACTATGCCAATCAAAAACAAACAGAAAGTAATTTAAAAAGAAAAACTTTCCGAAGAAGTTTATCAAAGAAAAGCAAATATCATATTAAACTTAAGATCGAAACAAATAGAAACCTACATTAACTCAAGCTCAAAACAACCAGAAATTACTATTAAAGAATAAATGAAACCCAAAACGAATAGAAATAATATAGACAAACATAGCAAAAAACATAACATAAATGAATAAATGAGTTATAAAACGATTAAAACTTAAATTGAATATGCAACTCAAGCTTAAAACAAACAAAAATATTTTGCTATTGAAGCATAAATGAAACCCAAAACTAAAAGAAATTAAATAACAATCATAGCAGACAGATATACAATAGGCACTAACATAAATGAATAGATAAATCTTAAAACGATTGAAGCTTAAATAGAATAGCTAAATCAAGCTGGAAACGAACGAAAATCACTATAAACAAGAGTTTGGGTTTTGTGTCTTCTCTCTGTAAAAGTTAAAAACTTACCGCGTCATTGGCGCTTTACAGAAAATGAATTATATTACAATTGCTCTCTTTTGTACTTCTTACAAGATTGAAAATAAACATAAATATTTCAGTAAATTAAGTTTTGAACTGATGAGATTTCAGCAATTAATATTACTGTATATCAAATTTTCAGTTTAATTTTATTAGTTCTTTCCAAAACTGTAAAAGTCTAAAGCCTAGTATGGCATTGGTGCTTCACTGAAAACCAATTATATTACAAATGTTTTCTTTTCCAGTTATTTCAGCATTGAAAGTGAAAATAAAATTACAGAGAAATAAAATTTTGAACTGATGATCTTTCAACGATTAATAGCATTATTTATCAAACATTCGGTTTGATTTTATTTGCATCTTCCAAGACTGTTGAAGACATATTTAGTTTTCAGTAAAGCGTCAATGACGCAATAGGCTTAAGACTTATGCAGTGAGAGAAAGAGACAAAAGGTTAGCTCTTGTTTGCAGTGATTTTCGTTCGTTTCAAGCTTGATTTACATATTAAATTTAAGTTTCACTCGTTTTATGATTTATTTATTCACTTATTTTAGTATTTATAGGATGTTTGTTTACTATGATTGTTTATTTAATTTCTGTTTGTTTTGGATTTTATTTATTCTTTAATAATATTTTCTGGTCGTTTTGAGTTTGAGCTACTGTAGGTTTCTATATCTTCAAATCTCAAGTTTAATATGGTCTTTACTTTTCAAGACTTCTTTTTCGGAAAGTTTTTTTTTTAAATTAACTTTTTTAAAGGCTGTGTACTACTGTTGCCCTAATTAAGAGACAGACATGTTCCTCCCTTGTGTTACATTTTTACTAAACACTTCGTATGGAAGGCGTATTCATAGAAACCTAGGAGGGGCTCATTCAACCGCAAAGTTCCAAGTTCTACTGTCTTTTTAAGGGGCAGATATTATTACAGTCTCCCTCCCATGCCCTTTTTCGCCCTCAGCTATTTTTGTACACCCCCATGTAATTTGACCAATTCTTGAAATAGCTTTTCCAAATGGTCGAAAAATCTTGTAAGTAAACCTCTTAAGGGTCGACATGTCCCCTAGAACCCTTTCTGCACTGGGCTTAAATTATGTAATTAGTTCATTGTCCACAGATAGGTTTTTTTTACTCAAAAGTTTAGTAAATTCAATGAATAGAAGGCGCTATTTTTATAAGATGAGTGTGATTAGTAAGAGTAAGGGTGATTAGAGTGTATGTAAGAGTTAGAATGATACTTTAAATAAACTTCTAAGAAGACTAATATGGATTATTCTTTTATTGATTTTGAAGAAAAACAGCGAGGTCCAGCTAAGACTTGGATGAGCGCTATGTCAGTAAATGTAAACAGTACTAGACCTGCTCAAATATGAGCATATGCCTAAGAATTGGGTATCCTCAATGAACAGTAGTTCTGTAGAATTAGATTATATTTCCTTAAAATGCCTTAAAACCAATTTTGCCAGCGATTGTAAGAACATTGTTTGATTAGACTGACGGTTGTTTTCTTTCAGAGAAAGTTAATTCCAAAATTCATTTAAAAGGACTAAAATAATATCAGTAGTTGAATATGGTGAGCCGAAATATTATAGTCTTTGCATACCAGTTTCGTTGTTGTCGATTTTTTCAAGAGTACCTATTATTCGTAAAAGCCAGAACTGTTTTAACTAAGACTAGACTGATTTTAAAAATCGGTTTGTTTTTCAAACGAGTTATTCTACGGAGGATGCTATCCTATTTGTGACAACAATAAAAAACTATAGTCTTGATAATGACTTCACACTTGTATTGATGTTTTTAGATACGGAACGCATTTGATACTTGTGGTAACCTGATTCCATTGAAAAAGCTTAAAATTGGCGGTATTCGTGGAATGCGTTCCGACTTTTTGCTGCTTATCTCAAATCATTTTTTACGACATAGGCGGGAAATGCAAGATCCGTCAGTATATCGTAGGCTGGAACGGGGAGTCTCACAGGGATTATCCTTCAGACCACTATTGTTTGAATTATATGTTAGTTGTTAGTAATCGTTACTTAGCACTTCTTGGTGTCCTAAACTTGATAGTATTTAACCGCAAGAGGGCCTTAATCAAGCTCTACCTTTAAATATGTATGACATATGTCTTACGGAGGGAGCAAAAACAGAAAATTGTCTATTGAAAACCACAACGAAAAACATGGCGAAGATTGAAAGGTGGATAAAGGTTAATCATCCAAAATTAGATTGCATGAAATCTCAAAGAATAATATTTTCTTGGTCAGGAGAGACATTATAATGGTTTATGTCATTATACTTACTTACTTACTTGTGGCGGGAATCAGGCGTTTCCACCTCGCCCGGAATCGATGATCTTGGGGACCTTCATGGACCATGTTGTTCGATCTTCTGCCAGCTGCTCTGCAAAAGCGAGCCACTGAGTTGACCATCTGTGACCGAGTTTTCTTGGTCAGGTTCCACCAGTTCTTCCTCTGTCCTCCTTAGCGTCTCTTCCAGGAGCTAATAGGCTTAACTAGAAATATTTGGCGAGGCAGGTACTCTGACGGTCTCAGTAATACATGGCCCAACCATTTCAAACGGCGTTCTTTAGTAGTGAGCGCAACATCTCTCTGAATATTGCACATTCGACGTATATCTGCGTTGGAGATACGGTCACGTAGCTGTACTCTGAGAATTCTTCGCCGACAAGTATGCTCAAACACCTTCAGTGTATTCTCATGCTGTAGTTTTACTCACCATGTTTCGGATCTGTAAAGGAGAACGGTTCGGACTAGTGCTATGTAGATTCAAACTTCGTTCGGACACTGACCTCGCGGTGATTTCATAAGGGTTTCCGAAGGTAGGCAAAGACTATCTGCGCTTTCTGTATTCTCTGTTGGATATCAGCGTCGGAAGATCCGTCAATACAAAGCTGGGAGCCTAGGTATGTGAAACGGTTGACTTTTTCCAGCTGAACTTGGTTGACGGTTAGTGAGAATGGTCCTGTGTCGTGGTTAATAGCCATGAATTTCGTTTTCTCTGTGTTGACTTTCAAGCCGATCAGGTCTGTCCAGGCCATTACGTTGTCAAGCATGTTTTTGGGCTTCTACGGGGTCTGAAAGGAGGCAACATCATCTGCACAGTCGAGGTCAATCAGTTAGAGATTCTGTCCAATCTGCGCTCCTGGATAAGACGACAGAGCATTTTCAAGCACCCAATCGATGCAATAATTGAACAGAGTTGGAGAGAGGACACGCCCTTGTTTTACTCCGACCTCAACTATGAATTCTTCGGTTTCTTCGCCATAGACTCTAACTCGGCTCAACAACGCTTCATAGTATGCCTTCATCAGTTCAGCAAACTTCAGCGGCATTCCGTCATTCTCTAGGATCTTCCAAAGGTTTTGGCGAGTTTATAAGTGACATAAGCTTATGTCAGTATATGTTCCTTATGACACGTCTTCCCAGGACCAACAAGTGGTGATGAGGTTTCACTTGGCCCGTATTAATCGGATAACGTTTTGCATGAACTTGCTGAAGGTCAATACATACGAACGTGTTTAAACAGTTTGTTCTGAGCTCTGAGATAACGCATGATATTGCGCCACTTCCGGACTCATACGGTTATTTCCGGGTTATCAGTATCTTACAATAGGAATAACTGGATCTTTAAATTATTGCTGGTTCTGTTGTCAAATTTTTTGTACATGCACTATGATTTATTGATTGCAAAACGGTCATGAGTTATAAAGTGAAGATTTCCCCGTGTCATCCAATTTTTCACATCTGACGATTGCTCCATTGGGGTTTCTACAAGGTTGCTTGCTATTACTGGAGCTCTTCAATCTCTTTTTAACTGCAGTCCTTTCGTAACTGATAGCCCATTCAGTGCCCTCACTGGAAGGTTAACAATAGACAAACTTGCTTATGACAACTATATAGCCCTTGTTTTTGAGCCCGTTCTTCATCTTCAGTCCTGTTTTGACATCGTCCATATGACACCCAGCCTCTTGGGGATGATATCAACACCTCAAAAAGGATGGCCACACACTGGTCGCGTAAACATGATTCTCAGATAATCTGCAGCCTTCAGCTTGATCATGATAATATAAATTGGGTCGATGAATTTACATAGCTTGGTAGCTACATCACCACTGACAACAACTACTCCAAGAATTTCAAGAGACGTCTGGCATTTGCGAATTCCAACTTTAAAAGTCTTATGAGTATCTGGAGGAGCAAGAACTTATCAACAACGCTTAAAGTGAGGCTATAAACAGATGACAAATATTGTCTTGCTTCCATAAAAAAAAAAATCACCGCAACGTATTGCTGGTATCACTTATCATGATAGAATTTTCAACATCAAGCATCTCCGTAATCTCAAAGTCAAACTAACAATCTACCACAGAATAAAGCTGTAGCAGCTTGGATGGCTAGGACACATACAACATATGGATAGTACTCCTCTCCCGAAGATAGTCCTCGAAGGCTTGGCTACATGGCTCCTTACCTTGAGTGCCCCCCCCCCCCCAAGGAGATGGAAGGTCAACTTCTCGTCGCCAAGTATAAACCATCTTCTCCGCCTCTCAGAGGATAGAAGTGCGTACAGGAGTTAAATCCATAGAATGGTGAAAGAAGAGGCCCCAAAACGACCTCCAAGGACGAAAGTAAGTAATTCTTATTTAGACCGTTAAAATCGGATCATAGTTTTTTTTTCAGACATTGATGATTATTTAGAGAGACTAAGGATTTTTTGGAGACATATTATCGAGAATTTTTAATTAACCCTAGTTAGGAAGATCTCGGATGGGAGTCATGAATTTGTTTTTCAGTTAAATTGCAATCCAGGTCATATCTTCTTCAGGTATATGATATTGCCCTCTGCTTTCCAATAAAGGCCTAAACTAAAAAAAGAAATAATAATATGGATTTAATCCAACACTCACGCTATTAACAATCTCAGAAAGCGTCGTCTTCATAAGTAAATTCAAAATGGAAATATCAATTAGGTAAAGTTTTTAATGGATATATCCTTATTTGGTTTATCGAAATTTGGTAATTTTTTGTCAGCATATCCTATTTTGTATATTGAACTATTCTGTTGTTTTAATAGAAATTTTAAGTTTATAGCATCTTTGGAGATATTAAAATGAATGTTTTAAGTTTTGAAATTGCCCTTTAATTTTTTAACAGCTAACTCCGATCTAATTACTTGATGACAGACTACCTCACTCAAAACTTTTTATTCTAATTCTCTGTGTATTTTTAATTTAAAATATGTGTTTCGTGCCATAAATATTACAAGAATCCAATGTCGACGTCACAAAAACAATTTTATTCTGCAGTTAAATTAAGAGTAATGTGATGCCCTGCTCTAAGCACTAAATAGGCTTAAGAAGTCACGTCTTTCTTGTTATTTCTTCTATTTAAAGTTATTCTGGCAACAGGAGAAAAAATTTAACGACGTCTCTTTGCCATTTAAAACACATTTTGATTGGAACTTCAGCTTGAACCAAATTCTTAATAACATATACGTGTGTATGTCAGTCATTGGAGCCAATTCGTGGAAACAAAGGGGACAACGAACAAGTAGTTTAGTATCCTTATTTTTGGGTTTTAATGGGTGGGTACTTTTTCCTCATTTGTTTCTTCTAGGGTTTTCGCTTACTTCAGTCGTATTTTTAAGGAAAGTTTTTTTTGGGCGGGGGGTGGGGATATTGGTCTTGGAACTCCTCCCTCTTTTGTATTTGTAAGGTAAGCATATGAAGTTAAATTTAGTATAAGAAAAAGACTATTAGTCAATTACAACAAGCTCAATCTAAATTAAATGAGCTGGTTCAACATACAGGAATTTAAATAGAAATTAGCCCACAATGGCCCTTAAATTTTTGACGTGCACCAACTAATAATAATATCAACCTAATAATATCATGGAAGTGTAATCTTCACACTAAAAATATTTCTGCAATAAAAGTGAAACCTTTATCCCCCCAGCATCCATATTACATGTTTAGTCCAAATGTGTTTTACCTATTGAGGGATGCTAGAGGTTAAATTCTCTTTCCTTATTAATTGGAAGGATCACCGACAAAAGTTTTGAAATCTCGCGTTGAAAATGCACTTTTGAATTTTGATACCACTCTGCCCACAAAAACGCAACATCCATCGTCCGTACTAGAATAGCTGGTGCGCAATATTACAAAAGTATATAACTGATAGTGATACTGAATATGCGTTCTATATAACAGCCCTCCATGTTGTATGAGATTAAATAAATAAAACAAGTTTTTTTAACTGCAAGTAAGGAGCGACATTAAAAATTAAAACGAACAGAAATTATTCCGTATATAAAAGGGGTTGACCCCTCCTCAACGCCAGGCTCTTTACGCTAAAATTTGACTCTTTCTCACAACTCTAATTTTTAAAACAATAAAAATCAATAATTTAAACAATAATTTCTGTTTGTTTTAAGTTTTAATGTCGCTCCTTACTTGCAGTTAAAAATAACTTGTTTTTTTTGTTTTTTTTTTTGTTTAATTTCTGAACGTTTCCTAATTAATGCATGTTTTGATTTTGGCTCTCCGCACATAAACAATTAAGATGAAATTTACATATAATGTTTTTGGTTAAATGGCTTTCTCATAGTTTTAATCAGAAGAGTGAAGGATGGCCTAGTTGCCCTCCAATTTTTTGATTACTTAAAAAGGCAACTAGAACTTTTTCATTAGTAAAGAATATACGTAACTTACGAATTAACTTACGCTATGAACTTCAATATTAGTATATTTTTATTGCATATATGAGGGGCTTCACCCCCTCGTCAATACCTTGCTCTTTACACTAAAGCTTAAATTTTGTCCCAATTCCTTAAGAATGACCCCTGAATCACAAAGGCCGTAGAATAAATAGTTAAAATTACTACAAATATTTTAGCGTAATTAGCGAGGTATTACGAGGAGTAAACCCATCATATGCGTAATAATTTCTGTTTATTTTAAGTTTTAATGCTGTCCCTTACTTTCAGTTGAAGAAACTTTTCAAGTTTATTTTTTCATTGTTTTTTTAATAATGCAAGAAAATCCAATGCTCCCTTTCTTGAAATTCTCTTCCTCCATGACAAGTACCTCCATGGAATGATCCTCCCACGTAGGCCCCTCTCAAATTTCCCCCAAACAAAAAAAAATCCCCTGAAAACGTCTGTACACCTAATAACCATTACTATACGTAAACAAAGGTCAAAGTTTGTAACTTGCAGCCCCTTCCACGATTACTGTGGAGGAGTAAGTTGTCCCCAAAGACATAGTTATTAGGTTTTTGGACTATGGTGAATAAAATGGCTATCTCTTGAATTTGGGGAAAAATGAGCGTCGGAGGGGGCTTAGGTACCCTCTAATTTTGTTGGTCACTTAAAAGGGGCACTAGAACTTTTAATTTCAGTTAGAATGAGCCCTATCACGACATTCTAGGACCAATGGGTAGATACGATCATCCCTGGGGAAAAAAGACAAAACAAACAAACAAATGAACAGACATCCGTAATATGTCTTCTGGCAAAAAATTCTAAATTCCACATTTTTGTAGATAGTAGCTTGAAACTTCTACACTAGGGTTCTCTGATGCGCTGAATCTGAATCGTTAAGACTCTATGACTTTTAGGGGGTGTTTGTCCCTGTTTTCTAAAATAAGGCTAATTTTATCAGGGCTGTAGCTTTTGATGGGTAGGACTAAACTTGACGAAACTTATATATTTAACATCAGTATAAAAATGCAATTCTTTTGATGTAACTCTTTGTATCATAATTCTGTTTTTTTTTAGGGTTTCGGTTACTATTGAGCCGGGTCACTCCTTGCTACAGCTCGTTACCACGAACTGTTTGATTCTGCATTTGCTTAGCGAAGAATACTCTCTTTGGCAGTAAGACCCCTGAAAGAACGGGATAGGTATACAGGTTTTTGGTAGTTGTAAATCAATTAGGTATCTTACAGTTTTTACTGGAATAGCATCTGGCCCTAGTTGAGCTGAAATTTTTGTTTTGCCTTGTAGAATGGTAGAAATCAGCTATGTTCTATGGTAAAATCCTGAAATTCTACGCGTCTGTGTAGCTATCCGTTAGTTTCAAACCAATTGCTCATCTTAGAATCTTCACTCGGTTGCGCTTGTGGGATGTTAGGGATAGAAAAATTGATTTGCGTCAACAAATTATAGAAATCAACGTCTTCTCGCTGCACAATCGCTTTTCTGCTTAAAAAGGGTACTAGAACTTTCAAACTTCGTGTGGACGAACCCTGTTCCAATAATCCAGAACAACACTTTTATAAGATTATCCCTGGGGGAGGGGCTATCAAACAAACAAACTAATATGCCCGCATTTTTCCACACATTAATATGATAATAAATAAAACAAAATTGTACATTAGTTCTTATTTACTTGATTTCAATTTAGATAAAAAAAAATTACGAAACTTTTGTCTGGAATCAACATAAAAAATGAAGTTATTGTAATTTTTTTATTGTAATTTAAATTTCGTGTTTTAGATTTTGATTATTATTATCACACATTTCTCTTTACTCACAGTTCGTTACCACGAACTGTTTGATAAATATTTTGCATTCATAATATTCTTTAGTAGCTGGAGCGATTGATGCAAATATTTTGTGTAAAATATATAATTTTAGCTACTATTTTCGTAATATATGCAAGGGTTGCTCTTTACGTACGGCGCGCTACCACCAATTCTTTAATTCAGGATATTTTCAAATGTGAGAGTAATCCCTCCTTCAGCCCTTTTTATTGTGCTTATATCAATTTTTTTTATAATGCGTCGAAAATGATAGCCATTGCTTAAACAATGTATTCATTAAAATGATTCTTTTGAGGAAGGAGGTCATATAAAAAATGGATTTGGGCTTCATTATTTTCACGTTCTTCAAGAGGAGTTCTCAGCAAAGGTGTATGGTTTATCCAGGATTTGTTCGGAGAAGAGGGTTTTTTTGGGTGGGCTTACAAAAAAAAATTCACAAAATGGATCAAAAATTTGTTTATATACATGTTCGCAACTTTTTTGTGAGTCGGACAGCAATTTATAAGGGGAGGGGGGTTTCAACCCGGTAACATCCTTTCTGGATACAGCCTTGGTTCTTAGGATAAATATTGTTTTAAGCGTAGTGAACCCTACCCCCCCCCCCTTCTACAATTAATTTCGTTGAAATTGTCAAAAGAAAGGCGTGGTCTAAGAAATTACTCCCCCTTTTATGCAGGTAATTTATTCAAGTTACCTTTTATATTATATTTAACATATTTTTACAGTAAGAGAGGAAGTGCCACCCCGCATCAACTATTGTGTCAACTTTGTCCGAAATATTGTTCAGAGTGGAGGGAGGTTTGCGGGTTAAAACGAAATTTCATATTTTTTGATCATAGGAGTTTGAAACCTTTGAAGTAAAGTTCTTAGACATACTGAATACACTGCTGTAATTTATTGATTCTGAAATTAGTTCCATGGAGTGGGTGTTTCCCATTTCTCTAAAATTGTACAAGTTTTCACATGTTAATACGTGATAGTTAATTCTTAATTTAAAGAACTACTCATACTTGAAATAATCATGGAAATGCGATTGTTTTTATGGAAATATTGTCATAGAAATTTGATTTTTTAGAGTTTCTGAGTTTTTTATCAAACAGTTCGTGGTAACGAACTGTAGTAAGGAGCGACCCGGGTCAATTGTAACCGAAACTCTAAAAAATTTTGGAAAATTTCTAAAAAACTCTAAAAACCAATAATTGCATCAGAAGAATCGTATTTTAATACTGATTTTAAATATATAAATTTCATCAAATTTAGTCTTACCCATCAAAAGTTATGGACCTAAGAAAATTTGTCTTATTTTAGAAAATAGGGAGAAACACCCCTTAAAAGTCATAGAATCGGTAGTATCTGTAGAATCTGTAGAAACAACCACACTGTAGAAGTTTCAAGCTCATATCTACAAAAATGTGGATAGTCATATTTTTTGCCTTTTTTTCTCTTTTTTTCTTCCGGGGGTGATCGTATCGACCCAGAGATCCTAGAATATTGCCAGAGGGGCCATTCTAACGAGAATTAAAAGTTCTAGTGCCCTTTTACAGTGACCAAAAAATTGGAGGGCATCTAGGCCCCCTCCCACGCTCATTTTTCCCAAAAGTCACCGAATCAAAACTCTGAGATATCCATTATATTCATCATAGTCGAAAAACCTAATAACTATGTCTTTGGGAACGAATTACTCCCCCACAGTCCCCTTGGGAGGGGCTGCAAGTTACAAACTTTGACCAGTGTTTACATATAGTAATGGTTATTGGAAGTGTACAGACGTTTTCAGGGTATTTTTGGTTGGGGGAGAGGTTTAGGAGGGAGGGGGGGTTAATTTGGAGGATTTTCACTGTTTTAACAGGCAGATTTGAGAGAAAGAGTCAAACTTTAGCACAAAGAGCGGGGCTTTGAGGAGAGAGCAGCCTCTTTCATATACGAAGTAATTTCTGTTCGTTTTAAGTTTTAATGTCGCTCCGTACTTTCAGATAAAAAAAACTTGTTTTTTTTTATTTAATAGTGTAAGCAGCGAAGTATTTACGAGGGGGTGAACCTACTCATATACGTAATAAAAACATACGAATATAGAAGTTCGTTACGTAAGTTAATTTGTAAGTTACGTATATCTTTTACTAATAAAAACACTCGTAAAAAATTAAAAGTTCTAGCTGCCTTTTTAAGTAATCAAAAAATTGGATGGCAACTAGGCCTCCTCCCAACCGCTGATTTTTTTCTCAAATGTTCCGATTAAAACTATGAGAAAGCCATTTAGCCAAAAAAAAAAATTTATACAAATTTGGTTTTAATTATTTATATGCGGAGAGCCAAATCAAAACATGCATTAATTCAAAAACGTTTAGAAATTAAATAAAAAAAAGTATTTTTTAACTGAAAGTAAGGAGTGACATTAAACTTAAAATGAACAGAAATTACTCTGCACATGAAAGGGGTTGACCCCTCCTCAATATCCCCCTCTTTACGCTAAAGTTTATTTTATTGTTTTAAAAAAGCAGAGTTGTGACAAAGGGTCAAACTTTAGCGTAAAGAGCGGGGTGTTGAGGAGGGGACAACCCCTTTCATGTACGGAGTAATTTCTGTTCGTTTTAAGTTTTAATATCGCTCCTTACTTTCAGAAAGAAACTTGTTTTTTTTTCATTTAATCACTATTAGGACGAACCGCTCTGTACTTGGAGCTTGTTGCCACAAGCTGTTCAAAATTCACTGCTCTGCATTACAAATGGCAAGGAACTTCTGTATCATGAGAAATTACTCAAGAATTTATGAACTCGGATTTAAGATACATTTATTTTTGACTGTTTAACCTTATTTCATTTATTACTGCTCTGTTTAAAGATCTATATGTTTGGAGCATACTATAACGCCGAAAAATTTGAAAATTGAGTCTGACCATGCTATTCTTTATGTATCCTCAAATAATTCTGTGCTTGACTATATATGGCACATCACATTGGACTTTTTATGGTCAAATTTTCATTACTCATGCTTTTTCGAAGTTGATATTTTTAATGGTACCTCTCTTAACTAAGATATGTCCTTCGTTTTCCCAGGTGTAGTTATGATATGTGCTGGTGAATGAACTGGGTACCTGAAAAGAAAGGATCCTGAATTGAGAACACTGGGATATCTAAATTCTTAACCACGACATATTCTTTTTGAAATGTTTCCAAGTGATTTTAAAGACAGTAAATAGAATTTTTTCTATTACAAATTAGTATTTCGCAATAGGTAGTGGAGGAAAAAGGTATGGGAAACGGAAGGAAGAGAGGTGGGAATCAAATAAAAATATAACTGTTAAACGACTCTCTTTGGTATTTGGAATTATCAGTTCCAATTTTCTAAATTCTAAATTCTTAGCCGCGACATATTCTTTTTGAAATGTTTCCAAGTGATTTTAAAAGAAAATAGATTTTTTTCTATCATTTATTAGCTTTTCACAAAAGGTATTGGAGGAAAAAAGGTAAGGGAAACGGAAGGAAGAGAGGCGGGTATCAAATAAAAATATAGCTGTTAAAGAACTCTCTTTGGAATATTTTTGGAATTATCAGTTGTAATGTTGAGTTCAATTTATCCTTTTCTAGAGATACTTAAATTGATGGTGCAAATCTCATCAAGGTAGAATCCTTTTTTGGGGGTGTTCTCTCCTTTTCTAAAACTACTGTTAATATTTTCGGTGCTAATAACATTTTATGGTTAAGTGTAATATTAATAGACTAACTAACAATCCTATTCATTTTCTTAAAGAACTGAAACCAAAACTTTGCTCATGTTACTTTCTTTACAAATAATACATTTTTGTAATTTTGCAACAGAGCTCTGTTGAAAAAATATTCAAATATTGTAGAGTTCAAATCTTATTGAACTTGGTAATTTCACGGTAATTTCATCTACCATGCCTGACTTCTGTTCATTTTTAGTGTACTTTAGGAATGAAATATTTTCATCCATCCATTCCCTATACTTTAGCTAAATATAAATCCTTCAGATAAATACAATTACGTCCAAACACTGAAACAGTCTTTGGTGACAAGTTTCCGTGTCAGAAAAATTGTACACATAGTACTGCCGCAGCATAACCTGCCGTAGGACCAAGGGTCAGACTCTGCCCAGGGCGCATACTTCCATGGCAGACAAGTAAGGGCCAAAGAATTAAAGATATTGCTAGAGGCAGTCTTGGAAACGAGGATCAGCCCTGTAAAGCACACCAAGATGTGTTGTTACTTTTTATACAATTGTGAGAACAGGCTGAACTGAATAGAAATTTGGAACAAATTCGAGCTTAGCTGTTAACAGGACGCTGTTAACTTAATAATGAAGTTTAGTAGTAAGGCCAAACAGTGTCGTTCAAATAAGATATGTTTCATATACAGCCCATCCCTTACCAGCTCAGTTTGACTAGGCAAATTTTCAAAATTATAGCGGTTGATAAACCTCAAGAATTTAATGAAACAGATCTTGCTCAAAATTTTCAAATTTGGATTTCAAATAAAATGTAAAATATGTGTGAGCTCAGAACTTTGCTTATATAAAACTTCTGGCTCATCTGGCTTATCTGGCAGTCTTGTGTTGACTTGGTGGTTAAAACTGTAAATTCGGGACTGTCGCCAAAACTACTTTAAAAATTGGATAAATACGTGATAATTAGAAATAAATTATATTATAATGCATATGTGAATGGAAGGAAAGAACTGAATAAAGAAGCATGAACGTGGAGTAAATGTGAATAAATAAGAAATAATGAATTGAATATCCAAGCTGCAGAACATATCTTTCAAAGCATTTTTCTTGTAAATCTGACAATTGAATGAAACAGTTCTATGTACCTTTCACTTTAGGTTCCTGGTGTTGAAAATGCTATTTCCGCTCTTCTGGTAGAGTATGAAAAACCTTACCGCTCGACATCTGGAATTAGTCTTGCTCAGTCATCGTCTGGTGCAGTCCTTATAGATAACATTAAACCAGGAAGTGTTGCTGATAGGTAAGCGAGAGAACTTTCATTCAGTAGTGCCAGTTGGGGGAGATTTCCCCCCTTCCTTGAGGGGATCTGAGACTCAGAAACCAGCAGGAACTTTTTATCACATGCCTATAATGGCTATGGAAATGGTTTTTGCTATATTGGCTATGGAAATACAACCGGTTGTGGAAAGTTTCTTTCCTATATTCTATTCCTCCCGGAAAGATTTACATCCCTCTTGGACTAAAATGCAAGCCACGTCAAATTTATCACTTTTTAATGATAAACAAAACTGCCGATTTCCATCTCCTGATATCAGTTTTCAAATTCCTAAATTTAGATTTTATGATTAATGTCGAAGCCATCTTTTCGATGGTTATTAGTGACCTCTAGCCATCTGTTACATATTTATCATGTTTACAAGAAAAATTAGTTCAAGATCGAGAGGACAGCGAATAATGAACCATCAGTGTCCAGAAAATCTAAGCTTGGCCTAAGTTATTGCCATAGCAAATATTGGTCTTGGTGAACGAGATAGAAACTTAAGTGTCGATTTTATGTTTCTCTACTTCGAAAAAATTATTTTGTTCTTTGTTCAAGTTATGTACGAAAATATAGTTTGGACCAATCGATTGAGTGTAATGAGTGTAAGGACATGGGCTATTCATCTTAATTGGAAAAAATATCACGTGATACCATTTAAACTACCGTGATATTAGACATTAGACAATTTTTTTTCTTTAATCCTAATAATAGAAGGAAAATGAAAAAAAAAATCCCTATCTAATGGAAAAAGTAAGAAATTAAAAAAAAATGAAAGAAGCGAAGATAAAACTTGAAAACCTGAATCACGAAAAATATTGACTCCCTCACACATTTAATTGGGGAAAACGGAGAGGACCGGGAGTTATTTTTTGGGAGGGGTGGAAATTAATTCTTGAACCAGTCTTCCTCTTGCGAGAGCGTGACATGTTATTTTTTATCCTTGCAGAATTTCTAACTTTTAAGTTTTGTCGTCAAAGAGGTATAGGATGGCAGGTGTTTTCACTTCCCCCGTGTTAGCACTTATGGTTAAAAAGGCTGAAAAGGGGAATAATTTTATTTCACAATAATTTTCCTATTTACTTTATAAGAAAAGAAATAAAAAAAATACTGTATTTCGTTTATTCACGGTTTATTTGTTTTGCTCTTATCTTGTATTTTCGTGATTTCATTTCTGATAATTCTAGATCTGCGGTTTTTTCGTATTTTTTGTTGTTTTCTATAGAAGCTGACTCGGTAGAAGACCTTGACGGAATATCTACACTCTCCATTTTCTTAATAGTTGAGAATTTTTACAAACCAAGTTAAATCCAGCTACTACTCCTCTATTATTTATTTTTCCCTTCATAAAGATCAGGATTAAGGTAATCTGGGCTCGTTAAAAAAACTTTCTGTTCCCCTCAACAAAAGAAAATCTTTTCCGCGTTGTAACATACTGTCTTAAAAAAGAGAATTTATAAGTGAACCCTTAGCTGTAACTGGAAATCTCTTGTGAGTATCTCTAACTTTTAATCTGTAATATCTGGAGCACTAGTAGCATCCCAAACTTATTGTGTGTTCATATTTGAGGGGCGTAGTTATCCCATATAAAAAGCAACAATTCCGGGAAAATCCTCTGTGTCTACCACAAACGTAGATCTTAGGTCAGGTTTAAACCTGGGTAAGTCCTCAAACATTTGCTGCTCCCTTAAACCAAAAAGTTATTTTGACGTTTAATACCCATTTGTCTTGCAAAAAAAAAAATATTTACGATTGAACTCTTTGCTCTGACTAGAAATCTTTCGGAAATAATTCTAACCTCTCACAGTAATCCTTGGAGCATGGATGGGATTTTCATAGGAATTAGATAATTTACATCTAATATCCATTCAGGATGGAAATAGCTTGATAAATAATCCTGTTCTAGTTCTGTCACAATAATTTGTTTCGAAAGATGTTTGGATTCTCAAAGAAGTTCTAAAAAGAACTTTCATATGCTCTTTTTTTGGAACACTGAGGTATTTCCAAATACTCACTTCTGGGCGGGGTAAAAATTAGAGGAGAAAGCTAACTTGTTTGTAAGGGTGGTGAAAATAAACAACTTCGGGAAATCAGAGGTGAATTTTGACAAACTAACTGTCCTATTTAACAATAAAATTAATTGGAATACGACAACACGAAATAAAAATCGAAGCAAATATTTTTCGTCAGAGCAATGCTTGGTTGAAATCGACAATACATTTTTGAGAATTATACATGAAGTGTATAATTCTAGTGCATAAATAAGTTAAATAGCCCCGTAAAGAAAATAACTAGTGAAAATTAGCTTATGCTTTAATCATTCAAGAAAATCTTGCAGATTTAGAAAATCATCAACGATCAGCCACACGTTGTATCAAACATATTTATATTGCTGGGGCAATATACTCCTTCTCAAAGGGAGGATCAGCTAGGCATTGTATGTTCAATCAAACTCATTATTCAGTCAAACTTTTATTCAATCAAACTCTATTCAATTCAATCAAACTCTTCGGTCCTCTTAATCATAATATGAAAAAAAAAACTTCGTTTTCTTAAAGAGTTAAAGAGGCTGCGTCCCAAAGTCGAACCTTAAAACGTACAGGAATTAGGAGAGGCAGTTGGGGGGCTGCCGCCCCCCAAACCCCCCGCTTTTAAAGACTCTTTTGTGCAGGTTTTTTGTTGTACACCAACAAACCCCAAGCTCTTAGCTTGTGTGCTCTGTGTCTGGGAAACAGTTTCAATAGTTATGTTAAAATGTAAATGGAGTGGTCACCTTCATTATTACTAATTACTAGTTTCGGCGCAATGGTTCTCCTGTCCTCTTGTGTTTAACATTTTTCGAAGTTATTCCATTATTCATTCATTTCAATTTTTTGTTAATTAAAAGAGGGCCTTTCCGAAGCCAAGAGCGGGGGTTTAGGGGGGCGGCAGCCCCCCCAACTGCCTCTCCCTAATTCCTGTACGTTTTAAGGTTCGACTTTGGGACGCAGCCTCTTTAACTCTTTAAGAAAACGAAGTTTTTTTCATATTATTTCTGTACGTCTTTCTACAATCCATGGTGGATGTAATTTAATAATAATTTTCCATGTTTATTTTCTCACTTTCTGTATCAATAAATTCAAACTGACAAAATTATCTAATTTTGATAATTTTAATAGTTTAGCAGCTTAATTAAAAATTTAGCAGCTAGTGGTTTTTACCCACCCGCCTCCGGTTTATGGGCCCAGCGTGCTTCCGCTGCGCCAAGCTGCTGTTATTCTTGTTATCAAACAAGTTATTACAATAGAAAATTTCACCAACGGCTTCAATTAGGAAATCAATTTAAATGGTTCTTTTAACTTGCTTCCATCAAGCCTTACCCCCGCTTCAGTATAAATTCTTGTGAACATTCCAGTATGTAATTCTGATCACATGTTTCCATGTTTATTTTCTCCCTGTCTGTATCAATAAATTCAAACTGACAAAATTACCTAATTTTACAAATTTTAAAAAGTTAGCAGCTAGCGGTTTCGATCCACCGACCTCTGGGTTATGGGCCCAGCACGCTTCCGCTGCGCCAAGCTACTGTTAGTTTAAGAATTTTTCAAAGAAGTGATGTTATTACAAGAGAAAATTTTACCTTCAATGGGGAAATGGGTTTTTCTAAGCTAGAAAATCGGGGGGCTAAGATTTTCCGACGAAACTTTCCAGGAAAATTACTCGGAGAATTCCGCGTCGAATGAGTCTTCGTACACCCAGATCCGATGTCGGCTGTGACCTGTAGGCGTGGCGAAAAAAAGAGAACATGAACATTAAGTGGCTATGCGTGGTTTCTGGAAAACAGGGAAGGAGTTATCGGATCGAGCTGAAATTTCGCGGATAAGCTCCTGGGCCCTAGGGGACCTTAACTTGTGAATTTCAGCCCGATCGGACAACGTTAAAGGGGGGCTGGGGTTGGGGGGTCGAAACTTTCGGCCAGATTTTCCCCATGAAGGAAAAGTCGGAGGGGGATGAAATTTGGCACGTTTCTTAGTTGGAGCTCGGGCTACGAAATGCATCCCTCCTCATCCCTTTGCAACCACTGGAACCGAAGATCGCTTAACATTGTCGTGGTTCGCCTCTTTAAAGAGGCACGAGTGTGCCTCCTTGAACATCGTTCTGTCGATTCACTGTTTTAGAACACCTTAGCAAATGGCTTTTGGCAATAATCTCAGAAGTGTGAAAAATGTCAGATTCGACCCTTAGATGTGACACGTTTTCGTTTCTTCTGAGCTTAGCACAAGGGTTTATTTGGCCTGATGAATTTTTAGCACTTTTTCAGCAGCCAAAAGTTTACAGCACAACTTTTTTGGTTTCGCTTGGCGATTTTCTCAGAAGAATCGTAATTCGAACATGGCTGGAATTCACTCTCTTGAAAGTTTTAAAGTTCATATCTGGTGTTGAACATGAGGATTTGTAATAAGCGTATAGCACCAATCTGCACCGAAAGAACACGTTGCTTATACTATTGAATTCTTTAGTTCAGATCAATGCATTCACCACGCCATAATTTTGGTAGTATTTTAATATATTTTTTATAGAACGATATGAACGATATAAAATGCAGAATTTTTTTCAACGATTTTCATCCATTTTTTACTAATTTGTCAATGAAAAAAGATGCAAAGTAAATTTAAAATGCCACTCATTTCATAACTAAAGCTGGATCCCAGTTTTCAAAATGATAAGAAAATTTTTGTCTTAGGCCGAAACAATAAACCAAAGGACTGCAAAACCATACCATGCCAAAAACTTCCACAGGGAAAATAATCGTTCAGGTACTAGGTACTCCAATTCAGACTTTCCCATTCGCAATGGAGATGCGATTTAATTTTCTCATTCAGACCATTTGAATGTTTATCCTAAAATATAATTATTACCCTAGTGGGTCTTGCTTATCTCAATCAGTTTAATTACTGCAAATGTTATTGTACCAATCGTGTTTCCCCAAAACACTTGCTGGAAAACGACCTGCCGTCGATGACAAAGCTGATGCTTGATTATGCCAGTTCTGGTGCTACCTACTTGTTGCTTGTAATGTTTCAAAGGATTAATAAAAAATACTTTTAAATAGTAAAAAGAAATAGTAAAAAATAGTAAAAATTTATTTGAGGTTTAGCTTTACCCCTGTATTGTAAGTATGCTATGGTAGAACAAGAGAATCTATAGTTTTTTCCGTTATTCTACTGTCCTACTGCTAGAAACTTGCAAAATAGGGGTCAGCACCGTTTCTGTTCCTGTCACTATTTTATTTTTTATTTTTTTACTGCTTTCTGTTCTTTTTTTTGGAGAAAACACAAAAAAGTGTAAATGAAAGTAATCGGTATTAGGCATGGGAAAAACAAATAAAGATTGACATAAACATTGGAAAAAAATAAAGAAAGCTAACATTGCTCCCTAGATATTGGAAAGTAATTCCCCCCCCCTCTCCTTCCGAGTTTTATTTACAACGTGAACATACTTTAACAACTACAACTACAAAGTATATGAAAATCAGATACATATCGAAAGTTTTGTTTTCTTTTGATACATCAAGGGTTATTCACTATGCAGAATCACAATTATAGTTAAACTTTTTACAAAAATTACTGAATTATTATACAGTTTTGTATTACATCTTTTAAAATTTGTTGTAATTTGAAATAAAGATTTTATGAACAAGAAATATGTAAAGAAAAAAATAGGTTTAATGATTACGTTTAAAAACATTTTTGAATTTCGGGTTTAATTCTTTACCAAAATTTCTTAGAAAAAAATCATATTTTTAGAGAATTTTACAGTTAGTTTGAAGAAAGAAAAAATGCATAACCTGCCATTGGTGTAAATAATTTTTGGAGAGCTTCGAATTTGAGGAGTGGGTTTTCTGACCTCCTAAAATCGGAGCTCTAAAAGACAGCATTGTCACCGTCACAGGTTATCCATTGAATTGTTTCATGTCTCTTAAATCGCCTGTGTTCGCAGAATTTTACCGTGATATTGTAGAAAACCAAAGGCGTTACGGCTAAAGTAGTATTTTAGCGCCTTTATTCTGAATTTTCACTTTAAATGACAATCTGGGGTCTGAAAAGGAGACTTTATTTAAATGCGCTTTAAAAGTCCGACAAGTTGCTCAATAGCAATATGTTTCCTATGAAAGACAGATTCAGCTTAGTTGATCGTAGGTTTGTTTTGTTGTATCGTCTCGGATGTAAAGACTATACAAATTAGATCATTATAGAATTGTACCTGAAAAGCATTTTCTACAAGTCTGTCTTATATTAGATTTACTGAATCATATCCAGTTTCATTGTTTATTGACCCCTCCCCTCTTTTCCTAACGGTACGATATAATCCGAGGTTAAATGAGTCAACTTTTGTTCCTAACAAAGGCAACATGCAGGCATCAATGAGATAATTATGGGGAGGGGAATGTCCATGCTAGTTTCATTTATTGAAAAAAAAGTTTTTGGTATATTTAATGAAAATATTGAAAAGCGGCAAATTCGTCCCCTATGACATTGAAAAATTTCTTTTGTACCTCAAAAGATTTTTTCCTTTTCTTAATTTAGGTCAAAATTGATTCACTTTACGGGTATTAAGTTGAAAAATGAGTGACGGATGGGAAAATGCATAGAAAATATATTATTTGGGCTCTATATTTGCATTTTGGAAGAGGGAGGGGGGCTGAGGTAAAATCAACTGAAACGCTTTAAGGAATGGTACAAGTAAGTATTTTGGGATTATACTTATAATCCCATATTATAAAGTATATATATAAATATTTAAAATAGAATTTTATAGTATTTTCATCTCAACAGCCCCAACTGTGCATTGATACCACAATAACTAATAGCTTAGAGTTTCAAACAAAAGTTTGGAACGTTAAATTGGTAATTTTTGAGGCAATCCATCTTAATTATCAGTAATATCTATTTTCTTTGTAGCAACATCAAACAGTTCATGATAGGAGCTCAATTGTAAGGAGCGAGTTAGCCCAATAGCAATTGAAACTATAAACGAAAAAATGTTCATATCAATTAGCCTATTGCATCAAAGAATTGGCTTCTTATGATTCAAAATATCTACAATTTATTAGATTTAATTTTACTTAAAAAAGTAAACTTTTGATAAGTATCAGGCTCTAAAAATGGTCATAGGCAACGCCGTATCCATGGGGGGGGGGGCTTTAGGGGATTTTCTCTGCCAAAATTTTGTCCGACTCGTAAATCATAACAATAATTTATAACAAATACTAATCATAAATATTAATCATAATATGTTAATCATAACGAATATTTTATGCGTTTTATGGTTTTTTTTGTATCCCCCCGCTCCGAACAAAAATTATCGTTACAGCCCTGGTCGCAGGTTTCTAACAAATTTCGCAAGTTTTTTGGCACTTTTTTCACAGTTTTTAGAAATCCATGGTAGCAACACTGCCGAAAGAGTGTCTCCTTGCTTATTAATTGCCTTTCAAACAATTTGTCGTAATAAACTGTAATTAAGGAGCAATTCGGCTCAAAAGTAAACCCAAAATCTAAGATGTGAAATTTCTTACAGGAGAAATTTTTTGATGAGACATTTTATCAAACTTCGTGTTACTCATCAAAAGTTACAATGCTGTGAAAATTTGCTTGGTTTCTGAAACAGGGGGTACACACCCCTTAAAAATTTAAGAAATTTTAATGGAAATCCCACCATTAGATTCAACGAACCAGAAAACCGAACAAAATCAGTTTTGCGAGGAAAAAAAAAATCAGTGTACCAGTTTCACGAAGAGAAAAACAACATGCAACAAGTTTTACAAACAAAAATCAGCGCGCAAAGAGCTCCACGAGCAAAAATCAGCACGAAACAAGTTCCAAGAGCAAAATTAGTTTCACTAGGAGAAAAAACAATGTATAAGTTTCAGGAAGATAAAAACCAACATGCAGCAAGTTTCACGAACAAAATTTAGCACGTAACAAGTTCTATGAACAAAACCAGTTTCACCATGAAAAAAATCAGTGTACAAGTTTCGCGAAGAGAAAACTCAACATGTAATAAGTTTCATGAGCAAAAATAAACATTCAACAAGTTCCACGAGCAAAAATCAAAACGCAACAAGCTCCATGAAGAAAACTTGTTTCACGAGGAGAAAAGTCAGTGTACAAGTTTCACAAAGGGAAAAGTCAAATTGTAACAAGTCTGACGAATAAAAATCAGAACCCAACAAATTTCACGAACAAAAATCAGCAGACAACAAGTTCCATGGACAAAATCAGTTTCACAAGGAGAAAATCATTTTGTAAGTTTCATGAAGAGAAAAATCAATGTAAAAGTTTCATAAAGAGTAAAATCAATGTAAAAGTTTCATAAAGAGTAAAAATCACCACGCGAAAAGTTCCACGAAGAAAAATTTGCACGCAACAAGTTCCACGAGCAAAAATCAGCACGCAGCAAGTTCCATGAACAAATTCAGTTTAACGAGGAGAAAAATCAATGTACATGTTTAATAAAGAGAAAAATCAGCATGCAACAAGTTTCACGAAGAAAAAATGAGCTCGCAGCAATTTCCACGAACAAAAATAAGCACGCAACATTTTCAATGAACAAACTCATTTTCACGAGGTTTAAAATCAATGTACACGTTTCACGAAGAGAAAAATTAACATGCCATAAGTTTCACAAGCAAAAAATCAGCATGTAGCAACGAACAAGCACGCATTATATTTCACGAACAAAAAATCAGAACGCATTAAGTTCCATGTGAGTGTTTATCCTTCCAATGTAAAAATTTAACTTATCGAAAACGTATAACAAACTATCTAGTTTCAATGATCAGCCGTAGATTACAACGGGGGCAGCCTCATAAAAGATCTTGGAATTGACAGAACTTGGAGCAGAATTGGCGAAATCGGAATTTTGGATTTGGGGACGGAGTGGGGGAGCCAGAACTGACACAACCGGAGCCAGATTTGGAATGGGTTGCAATGGGGTGAAAACCATCAGAATCGTAGGTGGAAATCTTGTAAACAAGGGCCAGAAGAGGAAGAACCGAATTGTACACCACTCTATTAAAAAAGTATTTGAGAAAATGTCTTAGGAATTATTTTGGGGTGCCAGAGGGTCAGTCATAGCGTGACACGATGACGTGAAATGATATGGTATATCAAAAAGGGCGGGCTTATGAAAATACAAACTAATGGACTTTAATCACAATTTTATTAAGAAAACATCTGGGAAATGTCTTAGGATTGATAATGTGTATCATATGGTTGTCGTGGGGCCCTCACATTTGTCACGGTGACATGAATTGCTGTAAAGTCCATCACGTTGAGGTGTGCTGGGGGATGCCGTGTGCCATCCATAGTGTGACACGGTGGTGTGAATCGCTTTGACTGACGTATTCTACAGCTTGATGTTAAGTTGGGAGGTGTTAAAAGAATTTTTGCGGTGGGGGGACTGATATCTAACATCCTGTCAATCTAATGAGGAATTTTCATTAAGACTTCTCATAAATACCTCCTAATATGGTTTAAATTGATCTCTAATAAAAACCATCCTCCTCTGGAATTGGTTTATAGGAGGATCCTGTTGGAATTCGATGTTACGAGCCCCACTGGAATTGCACGCTAGGTTCCCATTGGAATTGGGTTCTAGGCTCCCGTTAGAATTGGATGTTAGAATGCTCCCTCATGAATTGCTAACTAGGGGGTGAGGGCGTTAGCCATATGTTGTCACGATGGCTTAAAATATGCATAGTCTTGGCTCAAAGAAACGTGACGTTTCCATTAAACCTTCCGGAAATAGATCTTAATTTGGTTTAAATTCATATCTAATCTCTGAAATTCATTGTTAGTTGTAGCCGTTGGAATTGAATGTTAGGGGCCCCGCTAGAATTGCTACTAGGTTCTCATTTGAATTTGTTTCTAGGCCTCCGGTGAAAATGGATGTTAGGGGGTCCCACTTGAATTGCTAACTAGGGGGTAGGTTAGCCACAAATCGTCACGGTGGCATTAAGTGTGAATAGTCTTGCCTCAAAGGAATGTGTTCATTTTTTATTTATTATTTACGAATATAATTATATATTATTTTTATTTATAATTTACGAATTAACTTACGTAACGAACTGGTATATTCGTATGTTTTTATTTTGTATATGAGGGTGTTCATCCCCTCGTCATTATCTCGCTCTTTACAGTAGAACTTTAATTGTGTCCCAATTCCTTAAGAATGACCCCTGAATCACAAAGGCCGTAGAATAAATAGTTGAAATTACTAAAAAATACTTTAGCGTAAAGAACGAGGTATTACGAGGAGGTGAGCCCCCCAAATGCGTAATATTTTCAGTTCGTTTTAAGTTTTAATGCTGCTCCTTACTTTCAGTTGAAAAAAAAAATTCATATTTATTTTTTCATTGTTTTTAAAATAATGCTAGAAAGTCCTGCGCCCCCTTCATTGAAATTCTCTTCTCCCATGACAAATTCCTCCATGGAAAGATCCTCCCAAGTAATCCCCCCTCAACTTCTCCCCCCCAACCAAAAAGATCCCTCTAAAAACGTCTGTACACTTCCCAATAGCCATTAGTGTATGTAAACAACGGTCAAAGCTTGTAACTTGCAGCCCCTCCCACGGGGGCTGTTGGGGAGTAAGTCTTGCCCAAAGACATAGTTATTATATTTTTCGACTATAGTGAATAAAATGGCTGTCTCAGAATTTTGATCCGTGGGAGAGGGCCTAGGGGCCCTCAAATTTTTCTGGTCACTTATAAAGGGAACTAGAACTTTTAATTTCCGTTATAGTGAGCCCTGTCGCGATACTCTAGGGTCACTGAGTCGATACTATCACCCTTGGAAAAAAATAAACAAACAAAAAAACAAATAAACACGCATCCGTGATCTATCTTCTGGCAAAAAATGCGAAATTCTATAGTTTTGTATATAGGAGCTTGAAACTTCTACAATAGGGTTCTCTGATACGCTGAATCTGATGGTGTGATTTTCGTTAAGATTTTATTACCTTTAGGGGGTGTTTTCCCCTATTTTCTAAAATAAGGCAAATTTTCTCAGGCTCACAACTTTTGATGGGTAAGACTAAACTTGATAAAACCTATATATTTAAAATCAGCATTAAAATGCAATTTTTTTTATGTAACTATTGGTATCGAAATTCCGTTTTTTAGAGTTTCGATTGCTATTGAGCCGGGTCGCTCCATCAAACAGTTCGTTACCACGAACTGTTTGATATGGTGATTTTTTTTTGTATCAGTATTTTTTTTCCATAATTTCACTCATCTCCTCTAGGGCTTATTAGCATATTTTATTACTACATTTTCTATTCGGCAATTTTTTCTCTCTTTACTGTGGTTACTCAGTATTATGTTTACAATAAAAGTTTTCCGCTTTTTAAAAAAGTCATGATTAACTTGGGAAAACAACATTCAGAACATCATTATCAGAGAAAAACAGGGGTTTCGCTTTAGTTAATATTTTATAAAAGAAGTTTTCTTGGCTAATTTTGACATTTGTTTAATTAAAAGAAGAAACTTTTGGTAACAAAGGGAGTCAGAAGGTCTGTATAATCATGATGGGAAAAGGAAATTAAAATGATTTTTGGATAGAATGTTAAAAGTGAAAGAAATACTATGTTTCGGTGGTATGTTTCCCTGTAATTGTATGGCGGGAGGAGCAGATTATTTATATTCTTTTTTTGCATAGCTAGGATTTCAGTTTATTGTGGAAAGGTTGAATGGGACGAACCTGTTTGGTTTTTGAAGCAATAGGTTAATAACAAAATACTTTCTTCGCAGCATTCAAGATTTCTATTTACATATTTTAAGAAATTCTTTCAGTTTAATTGATTCTAAATTGAATTTAATTGAAAACAGAATGTGAGGTACTTATGAACGGTGGCAATAGAAATGCAGCCCCCTTCTAGGAAGATTTTTTTCCTTTGTGCTTTTTTAATTCGTTTTTTTTTATATTCAAAAAAAAACTTGATGTTTAAGCAAAAAGACTTTTGGACATAGCCCTCCAGAAAATATTCTGTTAGGTTAGAATATTTAAAGAATATTAAAAATATTTTTAACTGCTGTTTTAAAGTATCTAAATGCATAAGTATGCTATTTATTGACTAATTATTTATCTGTCATTACTATTTAAATGCATTTTATACGAAGCATATAGTATTTTTATTTATATCCTGCAACCAATTTTTCTTTTATTTACAACATTCTGATATTCCTTAAGCCCTGATCTCAATCTGATTATTCATTCATTCATGACCTCATTCATTCTGATATTCAAAGAGTTCGGCTCGGTTCAGTTTAGCTGTCCAAAACTTAAAACAGGCCCCGTCGCAGACAAATCCTGAGCGAATGCCATCTAAAATAATTAAAATCCATAAAAAAATGATAGTGGTGCATATTTCGAACAACTTTTTTACTTTGTATAGCTTATAAGTGTCCATAGCACCCAACTAATCACTATTCTGATAACCATCAGCTAATACTACACAACGGTTAATGGCTGCTCGAGAGTACTTTTTCAATTAATGTACCGTAGGTTTTGGATATTTGAAAGAGGGTATATGTTTTTAATTATCTGAAACCTAAAGGTAAGTAAGTATTTCTTATTATAAGGATTGTATGCGAAGTTCAGTAAGTATACCCTGTTTCGTGTCATAGTTAGGGGATCATGTTGAAATTTTCAGGAACTTTCTTTCGGGGTGAGGGCTATGGGACGTGGACTTTTGTGTTTAGAATATTTATGTCAAAAATGCATGAAAACGCTGTTTTTTTTCTATTTAAAAACTGTAAGTTTCTGCATCTGCTGGTGAAACCAAAGGACAAAGGAAGAGGGGCTACCCCTGATGCTGAAACATTAGTAAACGATACATTAAAAGTGGAATGGGTACTTGTATGACAAACGCCCTACCTGCTGAAGAATAAGAGAAGTGAAAGAACAGATAGAAAATATATAATTTTGGCTATATATTTGCACATTAGGGGGAGGAGGGGTGTAAATTATTTGCACAGTGTGAAGTTAGAAAACAATTCTGTGTGAAAACAACAGTTTGAAGTTAGAAAACAATTCTTACTACATAATATGCAGAATAATTGTACCTAACATATCAGGCATGCAGACACGCCATGTTTTACCCCATCCCCCCTAATGTGCAAATATATAGCGCATATTTGTTCCGAAAATATTATATTCTTATCTTACTTTGGTATGTTTAATTAATATTAAGCGTCAGAGAAACATATTAGAAGAACATTAGGTAAGGAGCGAAACATACAAGAACCGTGGAATGATTCACCCAAAAAAAGGACATAGCGAGATGTTTCTTGAGACTCGACTGAAGTTTTTGTCAAGTTGCAAAAAAATGGGAGTAGATTATCAATAACATCGAAACAGAAAAAATAAATATGGTAGTCGTCAAATGTTCATCTGCCCCTTATTTGAACAATGTTTCAGGCAAACTATTGGTATTTTTAAAAAAGTGGTGGAGCAAGCTAGGCAAAACTTTTTGGACAACTCAAATATAAATTCCTGAAAATATCTTTCAAGTTTCATGAACTCCCTTTCTTAAAATTAAAAAAAAAGTTTTTCCAGAAAACGATTTGTTCACCGTCACCACTTTTGTTTAACATTTGTTTCAACGCATTTTTCGTTCTTATCTATCGGTGTTGCCGAAAAAAAATGATTATTATATTTAAGTAGAACATTGGACGGCAAATAATTGGTTTGTTAATTTTTTTCTTTTTGTGTACCTTAACCACCGTATACCCCCCTCCTCAACCAACAGTCACTTGTACACTTGTGTTAATACTAAAATAAACGAAACTCACGAAACTTGCAAACTTTTGAAGAGCAAGAAGCATGTCGACGTTCCCGAGAGTTCAATATCCTTTGGAGTAAAGGTACAGGGATAAATGCTTCAGAAAATTGAAGTGCTGCTTTATTCCATGGAGCCAGCATAGGATGAAAAGCTATAGGAAAAATTATTAACGGTGCTTAAATTTCAGGGTAGGAATAGGGGAGGGGTGTCCTCAGTCGATGGCTTATTCAAGAATTTTCACTTACTTGCAATATTTGGCCAAGATTATGGTTTTTCAGCAGAAAATGGCACTCTGTTATGGTGTGATCTGTTTTATGACTTAAAAAAGGCAATGATTTTAATTCGAATGAGCCCCCTCAAATGAGTCACCTATGACCTGATTCAGTACGGTGGATTTTGTATGTATGTGTGACGTGTTCCAATGAAGAAGGGTCAGCGTTTGCTGCCACCTAAACTGAAGGGTTCATTTTTAAATGATTTTTAAAAACTTATTTTAAAAAAAAGAAGCGATATCAAAACTTATAACGAATAGAAATTATTCCGTATATGAGGGGGGCAAAAGTCTTATAGTCTTTTATAGTGTAAGGTTGTGTTTGATCAGTAGTTCTTAAAGAATTGAGACCAGAAGTAAGACTCTAGCTTTAAGATCAGGGGACTGCGGGAGGAAGGGGGGCGCACTAGACCACGAAAAATCTTATCCAGGTTTAAAATTATATTTTATTCTATACCAGCGGTCCTTGTGTTTGAGTAGCAGTTGTTTGAGCAGCGGAATCCGGCTCCAAAACTCTATAAAAAGTGAAACACTATTTCTAGTAGGCTAACTAAATAATAGTCCTGTCTAAATATTAATAGTCCTGTCTAATAAATAATAAAGTCCTGTCTAAATATAACTAATAGGATAACTAATAGGCCAAGGAGTTTCGACGTCATGTAGATAATAATATGTAATAGTTTCCATGAAATACTTTCTTTCAAGAAATCGAAACTTACTTCAATCTAATCACTGTTAAATCTTAAAAAGGGCACTAGAATTTCTAATTTTGCGTTCAAATGAACCCTCTCCCGACCATCTAGGACCATTGGTTCCATACGTCCACCCTTAGACGTACAAAAAAAGAAATAAACCCTCGTGCGGTGTCTTTCTTCTGAAAAAACTGACAAGTTCCACTTTTTAGTAGATAGGAGCTTGAAACTCATCAATGCCTTAGTGGATGCTTCCCCATTCTTTGAAAAAGGCACATTTTCTCAGGCTCGTAGCTTCTGTTAGGTAGCTTCAAACGCAATGATTTTCTTGGTTTGGAATCAACACAAAAGTCAATTCGTTTGATGTATTATCTTAAGTTTTGGTTACTATTACCCATGATCGCTCTGTACTTACAGTTTTCTGCGACGAAGTGTTTGGTTCAAGTCAAAATTATGTCAAAATCATAACTTTCTTTTCAGTGGCTATGACTTGTAGACAACTTAACACGGTTTTGTGTTCAACACGCACTCTAAATTTAGTGCTTTCTTGGGAATCATATTAAAAACAAGTTTTTTTCCACTGAAAGTAATGAGTGACATTAAAACTCAAAACGAACATAAATTATTCAGTGTAAGAAGGGGCTGCCCCCCTCGTCAATACTTTGCTCTACCTGCTAAATCTTTAGCACTTTTAAAAAATATTCTTATTCTAATTGAATTGCCCTTGTGTTTCAAGAGTCGTTCTTCAAAAATTGTGACAAACAGTCAAATTTTAGCGGAAAGAAAAAGGTATTGAGAAAGGAGCAACCCCTTCATATATGGAACAGCTTCTGTTCGTTTTGAGTTTTGATGTTGCTCCTTACATTCAGTTGAAAAATTCGCATTGTTTAAATCTAATTTCTGGTCATTTTTCGAATAATGCCAGTAAATCTGGCTCACCCTCCATGAAATTTCCTCCCATCACGGGAAAATCCTCCATGGAAACTTCTTCTCAGGTAAAATACCTTCTCTAAAATTCCACTTGGATAATTCCATCTTTGCTGAAACTCGCACCCTCTGTAAAAGTTTTTTGTGGACGATTCAGCCTGGAAAACTATTCTTAGCATGCTTTCATTTGAAAAAAAAGACTTTAAATTCTAATCATTTTTGCCATCACTCTGGAAATCCCCCCTTCCGTGGAAATTTTCATCCCAGAAAGCGAAAGCCGGAAAATCTCGCCCGGACAACCCCCCCCCCCCATAACATCTCCACAAGCGAAGTTGAGTTGACATAGAGAAAGTAAAACAAATAAAAAAATTTCGCATAAGAATTTTGTCCGATCCCCCTAGTGTAAAATTTTCCCTGGAAATTTCACCCCAAAAAATTCCTCTCCTCATAAAAATGTTCTTCGTGGTAAAACACCCCAAACACAAAATTCCCCCTTTGAAAAATGGCTTAATACTTCCCAATAACAAATAATATACGCAAACATTGGAAAAGTATCATAATTTGCAGCCCTTTTTCCACGGCAAGTCGGGGGGGGGGGTCATGTTACCCCTAAAGGCGTATTAATCGGATGCTGAACTATGCTGAACAAATTATCAAAATGGCTTTGAACTATGCTGAGCAAAAGGGCTATCTCAAAAGTTTGATCAGAAAACTTTTGGGAAAAGGGGGAAGATGGAGGGGATCTAGTTGCCCTCCAGTTTTTTGGATCATTTAAAAAGAGCTCTTGAACTTTTAATTCTCGTTTGAATGCACCCTCACTCATTTTCTAAGATCATTAGTGTAATACGATCACCCCTGGTAAAAATAAATAAATAAACATCTATCTGTGATCTTTCTTCTGGCAAAAAATGAAAAAAAATTTTTTTTCTATATTGTGGCTTGAAACTTCTACAGTAGGGATCTCTGATACGATGGATCTAATAGGATTTTCATTCAGATTCCTAAAACTTCTAAGTAGTATTTCTCCCCTCTTTCAAAAATCAGGCAAATTTTCCAAGACTCGTAGCTTTTGAAGAGTAACACTAAACTTGGCGAATCTTATATATTTGGAATCAGCATAATAAGCCAATTCTTTTGATATAATAATCTAGTCTTTTGCGTTTCGGTTACTGTTGAACCGAGTCGCTCCTTACTTACAACTCGTTATCACGATCTGTTTGATAGTGACAATTACAGTTTGTTACCATGAGCTGTTTGATAATGTCAAAAAAAGAGATAAAAGGGGAGACTCGAGTAAAATTAGAAATGAGCCTTTGAACGGCAATTCTTCTTTTTGTTCAATGGATTTATTGAAAACCAGCATTAGCTTTTCTTAGGATGTTTGGTCATGAATAAACCATAATTCTTTTTTGGTTTGTACAAGGGTAATTGAGTCTTTTGTTTGGAGACTGCTTTAATTCCATGTCAATTTATTTCCTTTTGCATTTTTTGCATTCTTCATCCATCATGTTTCCTATTGAATTTCTCCTGGATAAAGAATTCAAATAAATTTCAGATGCGGTGCACTTCGAGTTAATGACATCATCTTGGGAATAAATGGAGCAAGAATAGACAGCCTAAAGGCCATCGAGGTGATGTCTCTTTTAGATGCCTCCGATGAAAAAGTGTCACTAGAAATATTACCTGCGTCTGCGCAACAAGCTTCACGTGGTAAGCTTCTGGATTTTAAATACGCTTTGTTGCAATAGTAATTAAAAAAGCTATTTGACATTTTCCTTTTATTATTATTATTATAATTCTAACGTTTTTGCCTTAAAACTAAAGCTCAAAAGTACCTATTGGCTATAACTTAAAAAACAAATAAATGTTTACCCTGCACTGTAAATGACTGCCACCACCCCCATTACAATAAGCCTATTACCATGTGACCTGAGTTTTATTTAAAAAGACAAAAAATACGACAAATTGGATATACATGTAAGACAACAAAAGATATAGATACAATGGGGTCAGCACTAAGACAACTGCCTCGGGCACAGTGTCTGGGGCGGTGCTGCTGAGTGGTTGCTCCTTTTGATCAAATTGTCCGTTTTAGTTTGGCTTTTTTTGCTTATATCTGGGTCAGGAGGAGCACTGAAATTAACTTTTTCCGGGTGGCACCAGCCCTAGGAACGGCTATGGGAGGAGGGTATTTCAAGGGGTCTATTTCGTCAAAGAAAATAAAGTATAAAATATCAAACTTAAAACATTAAACAGTTTTAAAGTCAAAGCAACCAAGAACAAGCTCTTATCAGTGTCTAGCGATCCCAAACTCTAGCCCCAATTAAGCACAAATAATATATATATATTGTTAATATAGAACTTAATTTCGTTAGAATTTGGAATTGGGCATTGTCAGGACTTTAATGCGGAATCAGCGTTAGAAATGTGAAATTGTGACTTTGTGTCTATTGGAAATTAAACAAAAAAAAAAGGAATTTTTTTAAACTGAAAGTAAGAAGCGACATTAAAATTTGAAACGAACAGAAATTGTTCCTTCTATGAAAGGGGCTGTCCCCTCTTCAACGGCTCGCTCTTTACGCTAAAGTTTTTTGGCTCACCTTACATGAAGAATTGGAACGAAATTTGCACATTAATTTTGGTGGATGTATTCTGTATATGAAGGGTTACCCCCTCCTTAATAAACTGCTGTTTACGCTAAAGTTGTTAGCACTTTTAAAAAAGCATCCTATTCTAATTAAACGGCCCTCATGTTTCGGTAACCGTTCTTAAAAAATTGGGACAAAAAATCAAACTTTAGCATAAACAGCAAGGTAATAATTTCTTTTCGTTTTGGGTTTTAATGTTGCTCCTAACTTTCAGTTTAAAAAAAAATTTGTTTATTATTTAATTTCAGATTTTTTTTTAAATAAGGCCGGTAAACCTGGCTCAACCTCCATGAAATATACCTCTCTCCCTCACAGAAAACCCCTCCGTGTAAATTTCTTCCAATTTAAAGTGCATTCTCCCTCCTGCCAAATTCCCTCCAGACAGTTCCATCCTTGCTGAAAATTCCCCCCTCCCCACATAAAAATTACTTGCAGACGATTCAGTCTAGAAAATTCTCCTTAGAATTCTTTCATTTGAATAAGACTTTAATCTTTAATCGGTTTCTCAATCACTCCAGAAACGGCCCTTCCGTGGAAATTATTTTCTTGAAATCAAAACACCCGGAAAATAGCCCCCGGATAATTCCCCCAGAACATCTCCACATGCAAAATTTGGCAAAGAGAATCTAAGACAATTAAAAGGAACTTTGTACAGTAATTCTATCAAATCCCCCCCCCCCAGTGTAACATTTCTCCTGGTAAATTTATCCTCTGAAAATTTTCCTACCCAAGGGAGATTCTCTCTATAGAAATCCACCTCAAGCACAACTCCGTTTGTGCTTTAAAATTCCGTTTTTTTAGAGTTTTGATTTCTATTGAGCCAAGTCGGTCCTTACTTACAGTTCGTGTCCATGAACTGTTTGATTTACATTATATTATACTCTTTTCACAGCGGAAGACTTCCTATTGAGAAGGGTAAGGGGCAGATGCCATGCTGGAAGACTAAAAATACGAAGATTAAGTGCTAAATTTTTAACTGTCAAAACAGATAAATAGTTTGTCATTAAAACAGTTCAACTGTTCTCAGCGGGCTGAAGCTAACTTATATGTCTATGGAACAAGGTCAAAGCAATACAATTAAATAACATGCACACCAAGGCTGTTTCTAGGATTTTTCTTCAGGGGAGAGGGAACTATCTTTGTTTGGGGAATTTTTCCAAAAAAAAATTCTTTTCAAAGCGTAACAACATTTTTTGTTCCTATTTTTGTTACTTTTTTACGAGTTGGACAAAATTTTTGTGAAAGGGATTTTATACCAGTTAACCCCCCCCCCCCCTGCCTGGATACGTCTCTGATGCAGACAATATATTATGGACAGGTAAATAACCACGAAGAAATCAAAATATAGGGAAAAATCATGTCATTTTAATTTACCTAAATAAAAGCTATGCAATTAATTTTATACTTATGATGCTGTGCACAAGAGCAGCGATCACTGAACATTCGTCTAAGTTTAATTACCTAAAGTCAGTGTAGTTGCATTGAAACTTCTTAATGATGCTGAGGGAATATTATTACTTCACAATGTCTAAATTCATTGTAAGCTTTAATAAAAAATAGAAGAATGGGTACCCAACAAAGATTTAACGAAATTTAAAATAAAAGTTCACAAAAGTCATACAGATCTATCAAGCCGATATTCTTTCAGAATAATCTTAAACCTAAATATAATAGCATTTTGCCAGATCTAATTATGAGTCATTCCGTCCTATTCGTTTTGTTTAGTTTAAAGTTTAGTGATAATTTATTATACTATTATTTAATAAGTTCTGCAAGTACTGTTATTTAGTAAGGTTTTACAAGTTCTGGAAACGGTGCTGTTACTTTTTTTTCGCTTAATATCAAATTTCAGTTCAAATTCAATATTCAATTGTCGCATTAATTTTAAATTCGCACAAGATTATGCAAACGTGTTAAATTTGAGGGCATAATCTTCATCAAGATCACACCCCTTATCAGGAATGTTTTCCTTCCTTCTCTGAAATAATGCAAATTTCCTAATAATAACAGCTCTTGAAAATGGACTTAACCTAGTAGGTTGCAGAAAACTGATTGTTTTGATGTATACTGTACCGAAATTCCTTCTTTAGAGTTTTCGCTTCTTAGCCTTTCCATATTCTCTCTGTCTACTTAACCTAGAGGACTTAACCTAGTAGGTTGCAGAAAACTGATTGTTTTGATGTATACTGTACCGAAATTCCTTCTTTAGAGTTTTCGCTTCTTAGCCTTTCCATATTCTCTCTGTCTACTTAACCTAGAGGACTTAACCTAGTAGGTTGCAGAAAACTGATTGTTTTGATGTATACTGTACCGAAATTCCTTCTTTAGAGTTTTCGCTTCTTAGCCTTTCCATATTCTCTCTGTCTACTTAACCTAGAGGACTTAACCTAGTAGGTTGCAGAAAACTGATTGTTTTGATGTATACTGTACCGAAATTCCTTCTTTAGAGTTTTCGCTTCTTAGCCTTTCCATATTCTCTCTGTCTACTTGTAATTTCTTTTTATGATGTATTTTTCAAAACTACTGAATTTCCCTCAGGGAATAGGTTTATGAAGGAGTTTGAGGAACGTCCGTTTTCAAATTCAGTTCCTTGAATTGCTTTTGTGGAAGGAAATTAGTTGTTAAATTAGATTCAACGAGATGAGAGGAACCTTTAGTACCTCTTCATAACTTTATTTGTAGCGATGGAAATGGTGAAATGTGATGAAAAGTTTGTCATTGCCTTATTCAAAGGGTTGCTTGATTTATTGAAATGCATGCTTTGTTGAACTGCCTGAGATGTTCGGAAAAGAACTAAAAGCCTTTTTTGGGTAAAGTGAAAGTATTTCCTTATCCGGGATTTTCCAGAGAACCTGATAGGACTTTTAAGGCCATTTCGGTGATAGAAGTCGAAAAGTTAAAGGACTAACTTGAGTTAGTTCTTTACAGTCATTCTTGGTCTCTTTCAGGTTCTTTAGGTTATTACGAGTTTCACATCCTTTACCAACATTCTTCGTCTCCTTTTAAAATTTTGTCTCCTTTAATGAACGCTTATGAAGTGCTCTAATACCAAGCGTAGACCAGATATTTATCAAGTAGAGTGTCGTTACTAGTGACAGGTTACAATACCTAAGTCTGCTTCTCCTAGTGCTCTTGTAATTAGCGTGGGAGGGGGCCTAGGTGCCCTTCAATTTTTTTGGTCAATGAAAAAGGGTACTAGAACTTTTCATTTCCGTTAGAATGAGCCCTCTCGCAATATTCTAGGACCCCTGGTTCGATACGATCACCCCTGGGGGAAAAAAAACAAACAAACAAATAAACACGCATCCTTGATCTGCCTTCTGGCAAAAAACACAAAATTCCGCATTTTTGTAGATAGGAGCTTGAAACTTCTAATATAGAGTTCTCTGACACGTTGAATCTGATGGTGTGATTTTTGTTAAGATTCTATAACTTTTAGGTCGTGTTTTCTCCTATTTCCTAAAGTAAGGCAATTTTTTCAGGCTCGTAACTTTTGATGGGTAAGTCTAAACTTAATGAAACTTATATATTTAAAATCAGCATTAAAATGCGATTCTTTTAGTGTAACTATTATTATAAAAATTCCGCTTTTTAGAGTTTTGGTTACTACTGAGCAAGGTCGCTCCTTGCTACAGTTCGTTATCAAACAGTTCGTTACCACGAACTGTTTGATAGCTCTGAAAAAATTAAATAAAATGACTAGTTTTGCTTTACGTGATAATAAAGAGAGGTGTTAATGCTTCAAAAATCGATACATTAGAGGGTTTATTGCTCTCCCCTCGACCCACGACTGTTCAACCTAAAACTCCACTTTTTAACAGCTGTGGCCTGATAATGATCGCTCAAAGATAGGGACAATCTGATAAAAAACTCTGATTTTGCTCTATGAAAGTGCCTTGGAAAAGCGACTCATTGAATTTTACTGGCTTTAATATTAGATTTTTCAGCTCAGATGTCTCGAAAAACAGCACCAAATATTGTATTTGATATCACGGCTTTATTTCTTACATTCTCAAATGCTTGAAAACACTAACTAAATTTTAGCACAAGGACTGAGGGGCAGTCGTCCTGCTTTTAAGGTGGAACGATTTATGTTCATTTTAAGTTTCAAAGTTCGTTTCAAGCTCTATTTTAGCCTCCCAATATTCTGTTGTCTTTCTAAATTTAAAAAGCAAATAAATATGCGAAAATAAAGTGTTATTTGAGTGGTTTTAAGTTTATTTTGTCTAACAAAATATTTTGTAAAGATTCAATGCCTCTGATAACTTTCGTAGGATAAATAGCAGCTTATTTTAGTCAATTACTATTAAAATTCATTTATTATTTGTTATAAATGAGAAGAACTAGTTTTTATCTAACATCATGTGAAGGGTAAAATCTTCAAGGAAGTCGATGTATTTAAACTGCCTGAGCCTTTATTACTGATATCTCTGCCGTTTCAGCAATCTGCCGTAAGGGGTAAGATTTTAAAATATTTTTAAAACATTCTTCAAAATAAGTGACTTCTGTTTCTGAGGGGCTTAATCAGGGGGGTATCCAGCATACCACATTAGAAGTCAGCTGATCCCAGCTTATCTAAGTTAGCAAAGGCTCCATTGTATTTTCCTGTCATTTCGCAAATTTTGATAAAACCTACTTTCTACAGCAAAGCAATTATTAATCATTTTCTTTGATTTTTCTTGATAGTTTTAACTTTATCTACGAGTCTACGCTTCTAATTATACGCTTCTAATTATTGAAACGGAAACAAAGTTTTTGGAAACAAAATAGTTTTATCCCTTTGTTACTATCTTTGTAATTCTGTCCAAATCAATTTGTCAGTGTTTTATGTGTGTTAATGGGGAATAATCCCTCTTGGCAGATATACTTTAAAAAGTGATTAGATTCACTCTTAGATGAAGAATAATTTTCAAATTTAGTCTATTATAATCACTGCTTTTCGATCTGTCCTACTCTTATTGTTTAAACAATACAATACAGCTCCATATTCTTTTATTTTCTTTTACTTCTGCTCTTAAAGTTCTTTAATGGTATATTTGCATGCACGGCGACCCTATTTTAAAGACAAAAATTATTCTTGAAACACCATTACTTCTCAAAACTGCGTTAGTATTTACGGTTCATGGAGCAAGCCATAACAGACGTCCCCCTTGTTCTATGTAATTTATGTTTATAGAGAAAGGTTCTTATTTTATTTATCTAAAATATCACAGGTTTTGTAATAGTTTTCGGGAGTTGCGTTCCAACAAAGAATTTGGAGCATGAAATAACAGTTTGATTAAAAGAAAACTTATTTTACTGGTTTTACATTTATTTTGTTTAGATATATAGATAGATAAATAGATAAATTTTTATCTGCAACAATTGCATAATGTAAAACAATAAACCAGTGCACATGCCTGGTGGCATACTTTAGCACTGATAATGTTACAATACTACACTACGAAAATGAAAAATAAGAGGAGGAGGGAGGGAGAAAAAAACAAAAACAGACAAACAAGCAAAAACTGACAAAATAAAAATAAATGCAGCCAAAGCAAATAAGCCTACAGCATCAACATAAACATACAAAAAATAAACAAAAAATAATTTCCCGAAACGTTTAACCATGCATTCGACAACTCTGCTAACTATGGTAAGAAAACGTCGGTTTATTTTATTCATTTATCTATATATATAAAAATAAGTTGTCAGTGTGTCTGTCGAGTGACGTCATGTTTGTGTGTCGACTGACGTCATGTTTGTCGACTGACGACATTACAGACCGGGACATCGGGAAACAAATGACGACCGGGACACCGGGACATCTATATATATAAAAATAAGTTGTCTGTGGATGTGTCTGTCAGGTGACGTCATGTTTGTGTGTTGACTGACGTCATGAAGTTAGTTGTCGTCATTTTGTTATTACGGTGACGTCATTAAAGATATTTAAGACATGCGTTCACGTAGAAATCTATTAATGTTCAACTTTAAAATGACTGATGAACTTACAATGGCAACAGCCGAGGAAGATGCTCAGAGAGTCTATGCCAAAAAACTTGCTGCTGATAGAGAAAGTCAGAAAAGAAAGCGTGCCGAGGAATCAAAAGAACAGCAAGGAAACAGGCTTGAGGCTGATAGAAAAAGAAAGAACAGAAAGCGTGCCATTCTCAGGCGAGAATCATAAATTTTTACAATTGTACTTCATCAGTGATAGAAATTCTGAATTGAATGCATTTATGATACGATAATGCATTGTGTCGATAACAACGTTGGAGAAATTTTCTTTTTGGATGCGCCAGGAGGTACTGGTAAAACGTTTGTGATAAAACTGATTCTGGCATCAATTCAATCGAAAAATGATATAGCGTTGGCAATTGCGTCGTCCGGAATAGCCGCAACATTGCTGCCTGGTGGAAGAACTGCTCATTCCGCTTTGAAATTGCCTCTGAATTTGCATTCTACAGAAACTCCCACGTGCAATATTTCCAAATCATCTGCGATGGGTAAAGTATTGCAGCAATGTAAACTTATTATTTGGGATGAGTGCACAATGGCACACAAAAAATCGCTCGAGGCTCTGGATCAATGCTTAAAGATTTGAGAGGGAAGTCGAAACCCTTTGGCAGCACATTAATATTGCTTGCGGGAGATTTCGGGCAAACATTACCTATAATACCTATATCAATTCCTGCAGACGAAATGAATGCTTGCCTGAAAAATTCTAATTTATGGGCACACGTAAAAACATTAAAATTCACTACAAATATGCGTGTCCGATTGCAAAACGATGACTCTGGTCAAACATTTTCAGATCAATTGCTAACAATTGGAAACGGAAAGCTCCCAGTAGACTCAATTTCAGGACGTATACAACTACCTGCTGATTTCTGTAATTTAGTGACGTCCAAAAATGAATTGATTGAAAAAGTATTTCCGAACATTCTAAAAAATTATAAAAATAACAAATGGCTAAGTGAAAGAACGATTCTCGCACCCAAAAATATAGACGTCCACGAAATCAACAATATTGTTTTGACCAAGATTCGAGACCAGGCAGTCCTTTACAAGTCAGTCGACACAGTTTTGGAACCAAATGAAGCGGTTAATTATCCATCTGAATTTTTAAATTCCGTGGATCTTTCAGGGTTTCCACCACACTTGCTACAACTAAAAATAGGCGTACCAATAATACTTTTAAGAAATATCAACCCACCAAAGCTTTGCAATGGCACGCGACTTGCCGTAAAAAAAACAATGGAAAACCTAATAGAGGCCACAATCTTGACAGGGCCTTTTGAGGGTGAGGCTGTTCTTATTCCTCGCATTCCCATGATTCCAACGGATCTGCCTTTTCAATTTAAAAGATTGCAATTCCCAATTCGATTAGCATTTGCGATCACCATTAACAAAGCTCAAGGTCAATCATTAGAAAAATGTGGTATAGATCTTAATACTGATTGTTTTTCCCATGGACAATTGTACGTTGCATGTTCGAGGGTCGGTAAACCTGACAATCTATTTATATGCAGCGACAAATGGACAGCGAAGAATGTTGTATATTCGCAAGTTTTACGCAGTTAATTTGTATTGTATCTATCTATCTATCTATCTATATAAAAACGAGTTGTGTGTATGCATGTTTGTTTGTTTGTAAAAAGAGCGTTTGCATATGACGTCATTATTAGTACATACGGCTTTGTATATGCACAGATAATGGGAAAGCCAAGAATGTTGTATATTCGCAATTTTTACGTAGTTTGAAACACATATATAAATCTGTCTATATTCACAGGCGGGACACAGGGACACAACTACAATGGCGCGTAACTAATATGGCGCGTAACGACTTACGCGCGCGGGGGGGCTTGGGGGGGTGCGAAGCGCCCCACCTACTAGGTGTTGGGGTGGCGCGAAGCGCCACCCCAATAGCTAGTAGGGAATATAAATGACGACCGGTACACTCAAAGAGAAAGCGACCAGGACACAAGGAATGTTCGATTAGCAATCACCATCAACAAAGCACCGGGACACAAATGACGACTGGGACACAGGGAATATAAATGACGACCAGGACACTCAAAGAGAAATTACAGACCGGGACACCGGGACACAGGGAATATAAATGACGACCGCGACACTCAAAGAGAAATTACAGACTGGGACACCGGACACAAATGACGACGGACACAGGGAATGTTCGATTAGCAATCACCATCAACAAAGCTCAAGGGCAATCATTAGAATAATGAGGTATAGATCCGAATACAGATTGTTTTTCCTATGGACAATTATATGTTGCATGTTCAAGAGTCGGTAAACCTGACAATCTATTTATATACACAGACAACGGGACAGCCAAGAATGTTGTATATTCGCAAGTTTTACGTAGTTAAAAAAATATATCTATATTCACAGGTGGGACACAGAAACACAACTACAATGGCGCGTAACTAATATGGCGCGTAACGACTTACGCGCGCGGGGGGTGCTTGGGGGGGGGGGGGGCGAAGCGCCACTGTTGGGGTGGCGTGAAGCGCCACCCCAACAGCTACTTTTCTATAAAAATCAATTTGTATTACGTTTCTAGTTTATATATCAAGTAAATTATTTCCGAAAAACAGAAATAAGTTGTTATCTACTGCAGTATTGACATTGGAATTCAGGATTTGCAAAATATATTCTAAGCGAATAAACATATCAAAATAAATAAATTAAACATTAGCTAACAAATATTGTAAAACGTTTCATTTAAAAAATAAATATATGAAAATCTCCCAAACAGTGAAAAAAAATTAGAATATGTAAGCAGTTCATTTTACATTTTTAGTAATCTAAAAGTCTTTACACTTTTCAAGATCAAGAGGATAGGATCCATGGCCAGGATAAAACTAATAACAAGATAAGTAATACAAACGTAAATTTGTCGCAACACTCAATACTTTTTAGTGATTGAGAATATTTCCCAAAACAAATATAGTAAAACCCAACAAAATCATTGCAAACAGGGGAAGACTGAGGAAGTCTTCTCACTTATTTTAAGATTAAGAGGATAGGACCCATGGTCAGGATAAAATAAATAACAAAATAAGTAGTACAAAAATAGGATGTGCGTAAAGTTTGGTTCAATTCCTGTTTCTAGGGCAATAATGAGAGAAAGGTTGGTACGGCTAGGGCACGTTCTGTGAATGACTTTGAGGGGCATAGTGGGGCATAGAAAATAGATCAAAATGAGGAGTCTCAAGACGTGTTCAGCAAGCTATGTTTATACAATTTTGTCATTTTTGCCATTTTTTAAGTAGATGGCATTCGTTTGATGAACGTAAATAAATAGTATCTACTTTTAGTGTTGGCAACTCCCCTGCTTAGTAGAGGACGGTTTGCAAATACACTCCAAGGGATAATAGGATCACCTGGATTGTTGACACCGAAATTTGGAAGGAAACTTGACTCAAACTCCAGTCGAAGTCCTGAACCAGGTAGGTATAATAAATTGTTTTTGTTTTTTCCTTTTAAACGGAATTGAATGGCTAAAAGAGCAAGGTCGATACATGAAATGGGCAAAATTATACCCAATGAGAGAATCGTGGGTATTTATTGGGCATCTCTATTAACCATGGCAAAGGCAAATGACATAGAAGGAAGGAATATGTCCCTTATATAAAGGGTTAGAAATGTGAAAAACAGTGGATAAAAGAAAATCAAGGCGTAAAAACTTTGGGGATCTGAGCACGATATTACCCCGCCGGATAAATCCATACACTAAAGAACCAGTTTTGACATGACAAGACAAGGACGCGTGCAGGGGGGCTCCAGCCTCTCTCCCCTAATCCTAAACCTTCTTGATTTTCTGGACGCTTCTTATTGAAATAAATGAATTAATTGGTAATTTATTATCGCCCAAACCTCCCTAAAAAATTTATTATTGGGGTCGTCCCTGTGGCAATAGATGTGATGCATTCGCAAATGTATTACTATACTGAGGCTACGAGTTATTCGTTCGGATTTGATCGCGTTGATATTCAAGAAAGTAAGCTATTGTTCCCCCTAGCGTGTCTTACCCCGTTTTGCTCATTTTTGGATTATAAAAATGATCAAAGATTTCACAACACTGCCGCCCTCTGGGGGTGGCAAGTGGTACGACCGGATAACGAAAAAAAAACAGTAAAGAAGAGAGAAAGAAGTATAATACAAGCCAGTGAAAACGTAGACTACAAAACAAATATATCGATCAAGACCTCCACTTGACCGTCCTCAGTGCAAGATAAAACAACAAAAAGTTAATCATAAAAATCCAAAAATAATGTAAAAAAAACTTAAAACAAACACAAAAACTAAAATATGAAGACCCTGTCAAAGTAACGGTGAAAGCGTAACTGAATAAAAATTAAATATTGAATATTTCAATTTATGCAGAGCATTTTTAAAAGCCAATCACCTCCCAGGTAAGACACCATCACAGATTCGGTTAGGTTGTAAAATGTGATTTGTTGATTTATATCAAAACGATCAGAATTCATTAGTTCATTATAAATGGGGCTTAAATAGGCTTCTCCAGTGTCTCTATTCAGTAAATGTGTTTTTTTTTTATCTTAACTGCCTCCCTGAAAACTTTCTTGAGACCTTTAACGGAGGCAATAATGGAGGTGTTGTCAAATAAAATGAATTGGTGTTGCAAATATTGCAAATTACCGCCCTCAGTGCACGATAATAAATAAAAGTTAATAATAAAAATCCAAAGATAATATAAAAAGCCAAACCTTAAAACAAACGCAAAAAATAAAATATGAAGACCCTTTCAGTTATTTGCAGCCGCACAGGACCCCCCACCTATCAAGACCTCGCGCTAACAGGGCCAAATATGTTACGAGTTACTATTATTTGAGTGATTTTCTGACTTCCCGAGGGACCTCAATTTCCAAATGTGGGACCCCCTTTATGTGAAGTGGGGCCAGCGGTTGTAAAACTTTAAAATTCCCTAAAAATGTCACATCCACCCCCTTTCCTAGGGCATTTTGGACCCTGGTTATCAAACAAATGTCTTGTCTTTTTTTATTTAGTTAGTTTAATATATAAGCCCCCGCGCACCAGTAACGCTGCCTTTTCTTCAAAATAATAGAAACATTTATGGACGAATTGTACCCCAAAATATTTTCTCATGCTTAGGAATTATATTTGTCAAGCGTTCAAAATAGGTGCTGAGGGGTTAAAAGTAGAATAGCCAAGGCCAAGTGTGTTTTTTCACAATTGAAAAAAGTTTGCAAGAATAGGAAAGTAAGTATACGAACTAAAATTAGAAAATGGGAAGCTACTGTGTTGTTTATTCGTGGTGTTATAAATAGAATTTATTTTTTGTTATCTTAAACAATTTTTTTTTTTTAAATATGATAGGACGATCAGAAAAACTCCAAAAATTAGCTTCCAGATGTCGTTCTGTTTGTTTTTTGTTTTTTGTTTTTTTCACGGTTCAAAGAAAGTTATATGTAACAATAAATATACGAAAGAGCGATTATAAAGCGATAAATATAAAAGAAATATATATAGATATAAAACCAATATATTTATATATATATATATATATATATATATATAAGTTGTTTGTGGGTTATGTCTGTCTGTCGAGTGACGTCGTGTTTGTCCGCATATGACGTCTGAATTATTTCACACTAATACAAAAGAAGAAAAAAAAACTAAAAAAGGTAAAAACTACAAAAAAAACTAAAAAAGCTAAAAAACTAAAAAAAAAAACTAAAAAAAGGTAAAAAACTAAAAACAAAAAAAAATGAAAAAACTAAAAAAAGGCAAAAACTACAAAAAAACTAAAAACTAATAAAAAAACTAAAAAAGCTAAAAAACTAAAAAAACTAAAAAAACTAAAAAAGGTAAAAAAAACTAAAAAAACTAAAAACTAAAAAAGAAAAAACTAAAAAAAAGGAAAAAACTGAAAAATAAAAGAGAAAAAGAAAACTAAAAAAATATGAATAAAAATAAAAAAAAATAAAAAAGATAAAAACTACAAAAAAACTAAAAAGAAAAAACGAAAAAAAACTAAAAAAGCTAAAAAAAAAAGGTAAAAACCAATAAAAAAAACTAAAAAGAAAAAAAGGAAAAAAAACAAAATTTTTTTTCATCATATAATACGACGTCTGAATTATTTCATCATATACCAATTCAAAAACGAATGTATTCAAGCCGATGTAGCTGAGTTGATAAGGCGTTATGTTCCAGGTTCTAGGTTCAAGAGGTTCCAGGTTCGAACTTTGACTTTAGCATTAATATAAAAGAAGCAAAAATCCAAAGAAGGTAAAAACTACAAAAAAAACTAAAAAGAAAAAAAAATAATAAAATCTAAAAAAGCTTAAAAACTAAAAAAAACTAAAAAAAAGGTAAAAAACTAAAAAAAAAACTAAAAAAAGGAAAAAACCATAAAATAAACTAAAAACTAATAAAAAAAACTAAAAAAAGCTAAAAAGCTAAAAAAACAAAAAAAAAACTGAAAAAGGTAAAAACTAAAAGAACTAAAAAAGAAAAAAAAACTAAAAAAAGGAAAAAAACTGAAAAATAAAGTAGAAAAAGGAAACTAAAAAAATATAAATAAAATAAATATGACGTAAATATAAAATAAATAAAAATGACGACCGGGACACAGGGAATATAAATGGCGACCGGGACACAGGGACACAACTACAACGGGGACGCCGGGGGGCACAGGGGGATATAAATGACGACCGGGACACCGGGACACAAGGAATATAAATGGCGCGTAACTAATATGGCGCGTAACGACCTACGCGCGCGGGGGGGCTTGTGGGGGCGCGAAGCGCCCCTACCAACTAGGTGTTGGGGTGGCGCGAAGCGCCACCCCAACAGCTAGTATATATATATATATATATATATATATATATATATATATATATATATATATATATATATATATATATATATATATATATATATATATATATATATATATATATATATATATAAAAATAAGTTGTCTGTGTGTGGATCTGTGGATGGATCAGGTGACGTCATGGAAAAAACTAAAAAAAGGCAAAAACTACAAAAAAACTAAAAACTAATAAAAAAAAATAAAAAGGCTAAAATACTAAAAAAACTAAAAAAAACTAAAAAAAGGTAAAAAACTAAAAAAAACTAAAAACTAAAAAAAAACTAAAAAAAAGGAAAAAACTGAAAAATAGAAGAGAAAAAGAAAACTAATAAAATTAAGAATAAAAATAAAAAAAAATAAAAAAGATAAAAACTAAGAAAAAAAGTAAAAAGAAAAAACGAAAAAAAACTAAAAAAGCTAAAAAAAAAGGTAAAAACCAATAAAAAACTAAAAAGAAAAAAAGGAAAAAACTAAAAAAAATTTTCATCTAAAAAACTAAAAAAACTAAAAAAGGTAAGAACTAAAAAAGAAAAAAATAAATGACGACACTCAAAGAGAAAGCGACCGGGACAAAAGGAATGTTCGATTAGCAATCAACAAAGCACCGGGACACGGAGTATAAATGACGACCAGGACATAAGTAAAAAAAAAACTAAAAAAACTAAAAAGAAGGTAAAAACTACAAAAAAACTAAAAAGAAAAAAAAACCTAAAAACTAATAAAAAACTAAAAAATCTAAAAATCTAAATAAGCTAAAAAATAAAAAAAAGAAAAAAGGAAAAAAATAAAGGAGAAAAACAAAACTAAAAAACGAATGTATATACAGACCGGGACACCGGGATACAAATGACGACCGGGACACAGGGAATATAAATGACCATACATAAGCCATAATGATCAGGACATAAGTAAAAAATATAAATGACGACCGGGACACAGGGACACAACTACAACGGGGACGCCGGGGGGCACAGGGGGATATAAATGACGACCGGGACACCGGGACAGGGAATGGTCGATTAGCAATCACCATCAACAAAGCTCAAGGGCAATCATTAGAATCATGAGGTATAGATCTGAATACGGATTGTTTTCCCATGGACCATTATATGTTGCATGTTCAAGAGTCGGTAAACCTGACAATCTATTTATATGCACAGACAATGGGACAGCAAAGAATGTTGTATATTCGCAAGTTTTACGTAGTTAAAAACATATATATAATATATCTATCTATATTCACAGGTGGGACATAGGGACACAACTACAATGGCGCGTAACTAATATGGCGCGTAACGACTTACGCGCGCGGGGGGGCTTGGGGGGGCGCGAAGCGCCCCCACCAACCAGGTATGACGACACTCAAAGAGAAAGCGACCGGGACAAAAGGAATGTTCGATTAGCAATCAACAAAGCACCGGGACACAGGGAGTATAAATGACGACCAGGACATAAGTAAAAAAAAAAACTAAAAAAACTAAAAAGAAGGTAAAAACTAAAAAAAAACTAAAAAGAAAAAAAAAACTAAAAACTAATAAAAAAACTAAAAAATCTAAAAATCTAAATAAACTAAAAAAGAAAAAAAATAAAAAAGGAAAAAAATAAAGGAGAAAAACAAAACTAAAAAACGAATGTATATACAGACCGGGACACCGGGATACAAATGACGACCGGGACACAGGGAATATAAATGACCATACATAAGCCATAATGACCAGGACATAAGTAAAAAATATAAATGACGACCGGGACACAGGGACACAACTACAACGGGGACGCCGGGGGGCACAGGGGGATATAAATGACGACCGGGACACCGGGACAGGGAATGTTCGATTAGCAATCACCATCAACAAAGCTCAAGGGTAATCATTAGAATCATGAGGTATAGATCTGAATACGGATTGTTTTCCCATGGACCATTATATGTTGCATGTTCAAGAGTCGGTAAACCTGACAATCTATTCATATGCACAGACAATGGGACAGCAAAGAATGTTGTATATTCGCAAGTTTTACGTAGTTAAAAATATATATATAATATATCTATCTATATTCACAGGTGGGACATAGGGACACAACTACAATGGCGCGTAACTAATATGGCGCGTAACGACTTACGCGCGCGGGGGGGCTTGGGGGGGCGCGAAGCGCCCCCACCAACTAGGTGTTGGGGTGGCGCGAAGCGCCACCCCAACAGCTAGTATATATATATATATATATATATATATATATATATATATATATATATATATATATATATATATATATATATATATATATATATATATATATATATATATATATATATATATATATATATACACATATATAAGAAATATATAAAGTATCGTGCATTATTGCTTCTACTATTCTTTATGGTATAGAAGGTATTGCTTTTCATGAGATGAATTTCCTTATATCAAGAATTTACTACCATTCGGTGTTGTTATAAAGAGAATATTTTGTTACTGTAAATAGAACAGTAACAAAGATATAACATCGTTATATCTGATGTAAATATGTCACATCTTCCTTTGAGAAATTTAGTCTATAATTGGAGCAAAAGGCTTCAAAATCAGCTTCAAAAATTTCTTTCTGTACTTCTTGATAAAAGAAATTCGTTTTCCCTTTTTGAGACGCTTATTGCGCGACAACCCTGGCATTTCTCAATTTTTTGTTGCTAGGACTTCAGAATCAAAATCAATAGCTACTATTCAGGCAAGCGAGGAACATGATTAGGCATTGTTGAAGCCTTCTTCTTTATTTGTCTTCTTTTTAACTTGAGTAAAAGTTCAAATAGTCTTTGTCATACTAAACTGCATATGGAATGTTTAAATTGAAAAAAAAAAATTGATCCTACTAGTTGAATTAAACACTGCAGGAAAAAGAGGGGAGGTGGTTTTTAACAAGTTGACTGTTTTTGCAAAGCACTGTGAACATTTTCAGTTTAAGCTTAAAATATCGTTGACAAAATCTATATAGATAGATAGATAGATAGATATTTATTGCAACAAAAGCCACCTAGGGGCCATGGTAAAAAAAACAACAAATAATACAAAATAATACCACGTGATACTAAGTCACATAACAGAGTATATAATAATAACTATGAAAAAGCATAACAATTGCAAAAAGAAAACAAAACAAAAAGGCACATAATATATACATATATATATATATATATATAATAATGTCATCTCTTTCTTCTCAATTGTGTCGGAAGCTCAGGGCTCTGGTCCTTGCTTGCTCCTTATCATAACGTCAAGTTTTCGTTATCTTTTAGCTTATAGCCTATTGTCTGGGTTTTTGTAGCCTATTTCAATTCGTATGGTTTCAAAATTATTATATCTGTTGATGAAAACTACCATTTGAAGAAAAAAAATTACCCTCAATTTTATAGAAGGGTGTCGTCTGGTACACATTAGAGTCTGTCCCATTGTGTACCATTTTTTTCTGTCCCTATGTATACCAGATGCCACCCATCTACAAAACTAAAAATTGTTTTTTCCTTCTGAATATTTTGCCAAAAGATGGCCATATAACATGAACAGACAATTTGGCTTTCATTTGGTATCACAAGCATTGAATGTTTTTGAAATAATAAGAATAAACAAAGACAATTTAAAGGCAAAATGTTTTTGGGTGTGTTTCCCAAACACTGAAGTAAGTTTAATCAAAAACAAAAATTGTAACATAGAAAAATAATTGTTCTGAATGGATGAACATCAAAGTAACTATGCTAGATGGCTTTTACAGATTTTTTCTAGAACGCTAGATTGTGCCCCCTTTCACTCCGTTGTGTACTGGTATGGTGTGTAATATGGTCTATCAGGTGCGTTGCGGCGAGGATATTGAGGGCCATACCAAGATGCCTTGCAAGCTACATGTGGCCATGGGCCCTGGGTTGCCGATACATTCTGAACTACCATTTAAAAATAAGGCCTCTTTTTTGCTTTAAAACTATTTAAGAACCTCAATAACAGCATTGAACTTAACATCGTTTTATTGTCAAGCATAATTTTAAACCAGTTTAACTATCTCTGTCAAATTAATTAATCTTGCATTTGATAACATATGATAACATTTGATAACATAACTGGGTTGTACAATTTGCGTTTTTCTTTGTTACTTTACCATACGTCAATGATAAGTAGCATGGGATTTAATATAAAAAAAAGATATTTACGCAAGGTCTAGAGAAATAAATAACGCCACAGTACGCAGCCCTCTTTTGTTTTTGTTCAAAAAATACTTCGTTTCCAGAGTATACTATTTGAAAACTATCAAAATCTTAGCCTGGCGAAGGATGTGTAAGAGTTGATTCGAAATAAAACTAATAATGAATAAAAAAGGATTCGTTCCGTTTCCAGTACCATAAAAACCCTCTCCCCCTGTCCCAAGTTTTGTTTTTATTTTGACGTTAACCTACATATTTGATTGATTTAATTTGACCATCAATATATATATATATATATATATATATATATATATATATATATATATATATATATATATATCTATATATATAAAAATAAGTTGTCTGTCTGTGGATCAGGTGACGTCATGTTTCTGCGTCGACTGAGGTCATGAAGTTAGTTGTCGTCATTTTTGCTATGACGATGACGTCATTAAAGATATTTAAGACATATATGTTCACGTAGAAATCTATTAATGTTTAAGTTTACAATGACTGATGAACTTACAATGGCAAAAGCCGATGAAGATGCTCAAAGAGTCTATGCCAAAAAACTTGCTGCTGATAGAGAAAGTCAGAAAAGAAAGCGTGCCGAGGAACTACCAGAGCAACGCGAAAGCAGACTTGCTGCTAAAAGAGAAAGTGAAAAAAGAAGGCGTGCCGAGGAATCACAAGAACAGCAAGAAATCAGGCTTGCTGCTGATAGAGAAAGTAAGAAAAGAAAGCGTGCCGAGGAATCACAAGAACAGCAAGAAATCAGGCTTGCTGCTGATAGAGAAAGTAAGAAAAGAAAGCGTACCGAGGAATCAGAGCAACCTGAAATTTATCGCCTGGCATTCAGGTACAGCCCAGTCGATGATTATAGCTTGAGTAGATGTGTTCAAATCGGGACAATGTCTAAAATTTGTCCCTATTGCAAGGCCTTGAAATTCAATGGTGAAACAATGGGAATGTGTTGCGCCTCAGGAAAAGTTAAACTTCCTCTATTGGCTGCACCACCAGAGCCATTGAAGACTTTCCTTACTGGAACTACGTCAGAATCTAAGCGTTTTTTGTCAAAAATCAGAAAATACAACTCATGTTTCCAAATGACGTCGTTTGGAGCCCAAATCGAAAATCCAGATCAATTTATGTCTACTTTCAAAGTAAAAGGGCAAATCTATCATAGAGCAGGGTCCCTTCTACCATTATCAGGCGAGAATCATAAATTTTTACAATTGTACTTCATCAGTGATAGAAATTCTGAATTGAATGCACGTTGCGAAATTTCTCCCAAGGTTGAAAGGACAATCGTTTCCCAATTGCAACATCTTTTCCACGAAAATAATAATTTAGTGCGTCTGTTCAAAACAGCCATCGATTTGATGCCTACTGATACGCATAAAATTGTTATTTCCGCTGACAAAACGCCTCCTGGCCAACATGTGCGTAGATAAAATGCTCCAACTATCGACGAAGTGGCAATCGTTATGGTCGGTGATCAGTTTTTACCTCGAGATATTATTCTTCATAAGCGAAACGCTCAGTTGTTAAGAATTGCTGAAACACATCGATGCTACGATGCCCTACAATATCCTATCATTTTTTGGGATGGAGCCGACGGCTATCACTTTAATATTAAATTGATGAATCCAGCCACTAACAAAGAAATGAATAAGAAATGCAGTGCAATGTATTATTATTCCTATAGACTAATGATTCGGCAGGATGAAGAAAATTATATTTTAAAATGCCGTGAATTGTTTCACCAATTTGTCGTTGATATGTATGCTAAAATTGAATCAGAACGTTTGCTATGTATCCGCCTGAATCAGACCAAGCTCCGCTCTGAACAATACATTCATTTGCGAGATGCAGTTATAAATGACGGTAATACCACAAACGTTGGAAGATTAACAATTTTACTTTCGTCATGTGCTGGCAGTCCCCGTCTTATGCATGAATATGCTCAAGATGCTATTGCGTATGTTCGTCTCTATGGTCGTCCAGATTTATTTATTACATTTACATGTAATCAATCTTGGGACGAGATACTGCAGCTTTTACTTCAAGGCCAATCGGCGGTTCATAGGCATGACATTACGGCCCGTGTCTTCCGGCAAAAGTTGAAATCACTGATAAACTACATAGTAAAACTTGAAGTGTTTGGGTCAGTGCGATGCTGGATGTACTCAGTGGAATGGCAAAAACGAGGTTTGCCACACGCACATATACTAATCTGGCTACATAAAAAAATTACTTCGAACGAAATTGATGATGTGATTTCTGCTGAAATACCTGATAAAAATGTCGATAAGGGGTTACATGATATTATTGTAAAAAATATGATACATGGACCTTGCGGTGCACTGAACGAAAATTCACCATGCATGGCCAAAGGAAGGTGCACAAAGCAATATCCTCGACTTTTAGTATCAAAGACAATTACTGGCAATGATGGTTACCCACAATATAGAAGAAGATCTACTGAAGATGGCGGTAAAACAGCAATAATAAAGAAGCGTAACGGTACCACCATCGAAGTAGATAACCAGTGGGTTGTTCCATATTCCCCATTATTATCAAAAACATTTAATGCACATATAAACGTTGAATACTGTAACTCCGTAAAGGCAATCAAATACATATGTAAATTCGTCAACAAAGGCAGTGACATGGCAGTTTTTGGCTTGCAGCCCGAAATCAAAGATTTCAACGAAATCGTACAATATCAGGCTGGAAGATACATAAGCAGTAATGAAGCTGTTTGGCGAATTCTTTCATTTCCGATACATGAACGTAGTCCAGCTGTTGTTCACTTAGCGGTACATTTACAGAATGGTCAACGTGTGTATTTCACGGAAACCAACGTGCAACAAAGAGCCCTGAATCCACCGGATACAACATTAACAGCTTTTTTTTCGCTTTGCAAAAATGATTTTTTTGCAAAAAAACTGCTCTATACTGAAGTGCCTTCGTATTACACGTGGAATACTAAAAATAAAGTATTTGAACGTCGAAAACAGGGTAAGTCAGTCGACGGCCAACCTACCATCTTCAAAAATACCACGATAGGAAGACTCTACACCGTTCACCCCAATCAACATGAATGCTTCTTTCTACGCCTGCTTTTGGTGAATGTACCCGGTCCGACATCCTTTGAGTATTTGAGAACTGTAAACGGTACTATACATGACACTTACCGTAGTGCATGCCAAGCTCTGAATTTATTGGAGAATGACCAACACTGGGATAACTGCATCAATGACGCGTGCGAAACGTCAACCCCAAGTCAAATTCGTGCATTGTTTGGCATCATTTTAACAACTTGCTCTCCATCAGCTCCTACAGAGTTATGGGAAAAATATAAGTCAAAAATGTCCCAAGATATACTCCATCGAAAACAGTTAGAGACGTCAGATATGACTTTTGATTTTACATCGAAATTTATAACTACACTTTAGTTATTATAGAAGATTTGTGCGTACGTATGGCAAACAAACCTCTTCAGGATTTGGGAATGCCTTCACCTAACCGTATCGCTGCTGTTTCGACATGTGTAGAATTGGATCGTGAACAAAGTTACAGTACGAGTGATCTATTGTCGTATGTACAAATAACATTTCCAAGTTAACGTCGGAACAAAAAGACATTTATGATACGATAATGCATTGTGTCGATAAAAACGTTGGAGAAATTTTCTTTTTGGATGCGCCAGGAGGTACTGGTAAAACGTTTGTGATAAAACTGATTCTGGCGTCAATTCGATCAAAAAATGATATAGCGTTGGCAATTGCGTCGTCCGGAATAGCCGCAACATTGCTGCCTGGTGGAAGAACTGCTCATTCCGCTTTGAAATTGCCTCTGAATTTGCATTCTAAAGAAACTCCCACGTGCAATATTTCCAAATCATCTGGGATGGGTAAAGTATTGCAGCAATGCAAACTTATTATTTGGGACGAGTGCACAATGGCACACAAAAAATCGCTCGAGGCTCTGGATCAATGCTTGAAAGATTTGAGAGGCAAGTCGAAACCCTTTGGCAGCACATTAATATTGCTTGCGGGAGATTTCAGGCAAACATTACCTATAATACCTAGATCAACTCCTGCAGACGAAATGAATGCTTGCCTGAAAAATTCTAATTTATGGGCACACGTAAAAACATTAAAATTAACTACAAATTTGCGTGTCCGATTGCAAAACGATGACTCTGGTCAAACATTTTCAGATCAATTGCTGGCAATTGGAAACGGAAAGCTCCCAGTAGACTCAATTTCAGGACGTATACAACTACCTGCTGATTTCTGTAATTTAGTGACGTCCAAAAATGAATTGATTGAAAAAGTATTTCCGAATATTCTAAAAAATTATAAAAATAATAAATGGCCAAGTGAAAGAGCGATTCTTGCACCCAAAAATATAGACGTCCACGAAATCAACAATATTGTTTTGACCAAGATTCGAGACCAGGCAGTCCTTTACAAGTCAGTCGACACAGTTTTGGAACCAAATGAAGCGGTTAATTATCCATCTGAATTTTTAAATTCCATAGATCGTTCAGGGTTTCCACCACACGTGCTACTACTAAAAATAGGCGTACCAATAATACTTTTAAGAAATATCAACCCACCAAAGCTTTGCAATGGCACGCGACTTGCCGTAAAAAAAAAACAATGGAAAACCTAATAGAGGCCACAATCTTGACAGGGCCTTTTGAGGGTGAGACTGTTCTTATTCCTCGCATTCCTATGATTCCAACAGATCTGTCTTTTCAATTTAAAAGATTGCAATTCCCAATTCGATTAGCATTTGCAATAACCATTAACAAAGCTCAAGGTCAATCATTAGAAAAATGTGGTATAGATCTTAATACTGATTTTTTTCCCATGGACAATTGTACGTTGCATGTTCGAGGGTCGGTAAACCTGACAATCTATTTATATGTAGCGACAATTTGACAGCGAAGAATGTTGTATATTCGCAAGTTTTACGCAGTTAATTTGTATTGTATCTATCTATCTATCTATCTATCTATATAAAAACGAATTGTGTGCATGCATATTTGTTTGTTTGTAAAAAGAGCGTTTGCATATGACGTCATTATTAGTACATACGGCTTTGTATATGCACAGACAATGGGAAAGCCAAGAATGTTGTATATTCGCAAGTTTTACGTAGTTTGAAACACATATATAAATCTATCTATATTCACAGGTGGGACACAGGGACACAACTACAATTGCACGTAACTAATAATGCACGTAATGACTTACGCGCGCGGGGGGGCTTGGGGGGGGCGTGAAGCGCCACCCCAACAGCTAGTATATATATATATATATATATATATATATATATATATATATATATATATATATATATATATATATATATATATATATATATATATATATATATATATACTAGCTGTTGGGGTGGCGCTTCGCGCCCCCCCAAGCCCCCCCGCGCGTGTAAGTCGTTACGTGCCATTATAGTTGTGTCCCTGTGTCCCACCTGTGTATATAGATAGATTTATATATGTGTTTCAAACTACGTAAAAATTGCGAATATACAACATTCTTGGCTTTCCCATTGTCTGTCCATATACAAAGCCGTATGCACTAATAATGACGTCATATGCAAACGCTCTTTTTACGAACAAACAAACATGCATACACACAACTCGTTTTTATATAGATAGATAGATAGATAGATACAATACAAATTAACTGCGTAAAACTTGCGAATATACAACATTCTTCGCTGTCCAATTGTCGCTGCATATAAATAAATTGTCTGGTTTACCGACCCTCGAACATGCAACGTACAATTGTCCATGGGAAAAACAATCAGTATTGAGATCTATACCACATTTTTCTAATGATTGATCTTGAGCTTTGTTAATGGTGATTGCAAATGCTAATCAAATTGGGAATTGCAATCTTTTAAATTGAATAGGCAGATCCGTTGGAATCATGGGAATGCGAGGAATAAGAACAGCCTCACCCTCAAAAGGCCCTGTCAAGATTGTGGCCTCTATTAGGTTTTCCATTGTTTTTTTTACGGCAAGTCGCGTGCCATTGCAAAGCCTTGGTGGGTTGATATTTCTTAAAAGTATTATTTGTACGCCTATTTTTAGTTGTAGCACGTGTGGTGGAAACCCTGAAAGAGCTATGGAATTTAAAAATTCAGATGGATAATTAACCGCTTCATTTGGTTCCAAAACTGTGTCGACTGACTTGTAAAGGACTACCTGGTCTCGAATCTTGGTCAAAACAATATTGTTGATTTCGTGGACGTCTATGTTTTTGGGTGCGAGAATCGCTCTTTCACTTAGCCATTTATTATTTTTATAATTTTTTAGAATATTCGGAAATACTTTTTCAATCAATTCATTTTTGGACGTCACTAAATTACAGAAATCAGCAGGTAGTTGTATACGTCCTGAAATTGAGTCTATCGTATCATAAATGTTTTTTTGTTCCGACGTTAACTTGGAAATATTATTTTGTACATACGACAATAGATCACTCGTACTGTAACTTTTGTTCACGATCCAATTCTACACATGTCTAAACAGCAGCGATACGGTTAGGTGAAGGCATTCCCAAATCCTGAAGAGGTTTGTTTGCCATACGTACGCACAAATCTTCTATAATAACTAAAGTGTAGTTATAAATTTCTGATGTAAAATCAAAAGTCATATCTGACGTCTCTAACTGTTTTCGATGGAGTATATCTTCGGACATTTTTGACTTATATTTTTCCCATAACTCTGTAGGAGCTGATGGAGAGCAAGTTGTTAAAATGATGCCAAACAATGCACGAATTTGACTTGGGGTTGACGTTTCGCACGCGTCATTGATGCAGTTATCCCAGTGTTGGTCATTCTCCAATAAATTCAGAGCTTGGAATGCACTACGGTAAGTGTCATGTATAGTACCGTTTACAGTTCTCAAATACTCAAAGGATGTCGGACTGGGTACATTCACCAAAAGCAGGCGTAGAAAGAAGCATTCATGTTGATTGTGGTGAACGGTGTAGAGTCTTCCTATCGTGGTATCTTTGAAGATGGTAGGTTGGCCGTCGACTGACTTACCCTGTTTTCGACGTTCAAATACTTTATATTTAGTATTCCACGTGTAATACGAAGGCACTTCAGTATTCAGCATTTTTTTTGCAAAAGAATCATTTTTGCAAAGCGAAAAAAAGCTGTTAATTTTGTATCCGGTGGATTCAGGGCTCTTTGTTGCACGTTGGTTTCCGAGAAATAAACACGTTGACCATTCTGTAAATGTACCGCTAAGTGAACAACAGCTGGACTACGTTCATGTATCGGAAATGAAAGAATTCGCAAAACAGCTTCATTACTGCTTATGTATCTTCCAGCCTGATATTGTACGATTTCGTCGAAATCTTTGATTTCGGGCTGCAATCCAAAAACTGCCATGTCACTGCCTTTGTTGACGTATTTACATATGTATTTGATTGCCTTTACGGAGTTACAGTATTCAACGTCTATGTGTGCATTAAATGTTTTTGATAATAATGGGGAATATGGAACAACCCACTGGTTATCTACTTCGATGGTGGTACCGTTGCCATTGTAGGTTCTTCAGTCATTTTACAATTAGAAATTTCTCTTTCAACGGTCTTCTTACAATTAAAAATTTGTCTTTGAACGATATTCTTAAATACCTGTGTCCTGGTCGTCATTTATATTCCCTGTGTCCCGGTCGTCATTTGTGTCCCGGTATCCCAGTCTGTAATTTCTCTTTGAGTGTCCCGGTCGTTATTTATATTCCCTCTGTCCCTGTCGTCATTTGTGTCCCGGTCTGTAATTTCTCTTTGAGTGTTTTTTCTTTTTAGTATTTTTTAGTTTTTAACGTTTTTTCTTTTTTCAGTTTTCTTTTTCTTCTTTATTTTTCAGCTTCACTATGAAATACATATCGACGAACCTTTGTTTTTTTAACTAAAATCTGGTAGGCATTGATGACCTTATCCAAGTCAAAATCCCAAATCCAATCATCATCGCTATAATTTTCAGTTTTGATATGTTTTGACTCTCGCTGTCCAGGTGGATCTTCATCTAACTGCGCGGTTTTGCGTTCTTTAGCCTCAAGCCTGTTTCCTTGCTGTTCTTTTTATTCCTCGGCACGCTTTCTTTTCTGACTTTCTCTATCAGCAGCAAGTTTTTTGGCATAGACTCTATGAGCATCTTCATCGGCTTTTGCCATTGTAAGTTCATCAGTCATTTTAAACTTAAACATTATGAGATTTCTACGTGAACATATGTCTTAAATATCTTGAATGACGTCACCGTCAAAGCAAAAATGACGACCACTAATTTCATGACGTCAGTCAACACAGAAACATGCGTCACCTGACAGACAGACAGACACACAGACAGACAACTTATTTTTATATAGATAGATATATATATATATATATATATATATATATATATATATATATATATATATATATATATATATATATATATATATATATATATATATATATATATATATATATATATATATATATCTATATATATAAAAATAAGTTGTCTGTCTGTGGATCTGTGGATCAGGTGACGTCATGTTTCTGTGTCGGCTGACGTCATGAAATTAGTTGTCGTCATTTTTGCTTTGACGATGCTTAGTATATTGTAAAACACATTAATTTGGTTAATAATATACCATTTAAAACACCAAAATGAACATGCTGGAGTAGTCACTCGGTGAGAGAGGGTGTCAGAACGGAGAATGAAGGTCCCAGGTTCAAATCCTGGTTAGGCTAAAAAAGGTAAAAAACTAAAAACTAAAAAAAAAACTGAAAAAATTAAAAAACTAAAAAAACTAAAAACTAAAAAAAACTTAAAAAAAAGGGAAAAACTGAAAAATAGAAGAGAAAAAGAAAACTAATAAAATTAAGAATAAAAATAAAAAAAATAAAAAAGATAAAAACTAAAAAAAAGTAAAAAGAAAAAACGAAAAAAAACTAAAAAAGCTAAAAAAAAAGGTAAAAACCAATAAAACTAAACCAATAAACTAATACTAAACCAATAAAATAAAACTAAACCAATAAAAACTAAAAAAAAATTTCATCTAAAAAACTAAAAAAACTAAAAAAGGTAAAAACTAAAAGAACTAAAAAAGAAAAAAAAAACTAAAAAAAGGAAGAAAACTGAAAAATAAAGGAGATAAAGAAAACTAAAAAAATATAAATAAAAAAAAAAAAACTAAAAAGATAAAAACTTCAAAAAAAACTAAAAAGAAAAAAGAAAAAAACTAAAAAACCTAAAAAAAGGTCAAAACCAATAAAAAAAACTAAAAGGGGAACACTGGGACACAAATGACGACCGGGATACTGGGAATATAAATGACGACCGGGACACAGGGAATGTTCAATTAGCAATCACCATCAACAAAGCTCAAGGGCAATCATTAGAATCATGAGGTATAGATCTGAATATGGATTGTTTTTCCCATGGACAATTATATGTTGCATGTTCAAGAGTCGGTAAACCTGACAATCTAAATAAATGACGACACTCAAAGAGAAAGCGACCGGGACAAAAGGAATGTTCGATTAGCAATCAACAAAGCACCGGGACACAGGGAGTATAAATGACGACGACCGGGAAACAGGGACATAACTACAAAGGGGACGCCGGGGTGCACAGGGGGATATATAAATGACGATGGCGACTCAGGGAATGGTCGATTAGCAATCACCATCAACAAAGCTCAAGGGCAATCATTAGAATAATGAGGTATAGATCTGAATACGGATTGTTTTCCCATGGACCATTATATGTTGCATGTTCAAGAGTCGGTAAACCTGACAATCTATTTATATGCACAGACAATGGGACAGCAAAGAATGTTGTATATTCGCAAGTTTTACGTAGTTAAAAACATATATATATATATATATATATATATATATATATATATATATATATATATATATATATATATATATATATATATATATATATATATATATATATATATATATATATATATATATATATCTATATTCACAGGTGGGACATAGGGACACAACTACAATGGCGCGTAACTAATATGGCGCGTAACGACTTACGCGCGCGGGGGAGGCTTGGGGGGGGGGGCGCGAAGCGCCCCCACCAACTAGGTGTTGGGGTGGCGCGAAGCGCCACCCCAACAGCTAGTATATATATATATATATATATATATATATATATATATATATATATATATATATATATATATATATATATATATATATATATATATATATATATATATATATATATATATATATATATATATATATATATATATATCATGTCTAGAAACATGTCTTATAAAGGAAAAGAATCTCTTTGTAATAAAGGATCACATTTAATATGCTCTTGTAATTTAAATATCTACAGCGATCAAATAACGTAACTTATGGCAGCATAATGTCCTACATGTGGTTATGCACATATTCGCATATGCATATTATCCTATGTCCTAATGTCCATAACATCCTATATGCATAATGTCCTATATCTATGGATACTGAAGTACATTAAAATGTGCCAATGTTAATCCATTGGGGCTACCATCGTCATGTTTTGTACTGCTCGAGTGTTGATGGCTTTATTTTCCCGCTTTTTATAATTTGCATCATAAATAATAACCTCCCTTATTTACCTGACAGAAAAGCCAAAATCCTAGGCCTGATTTATCTAATAGATATCGTTCCGCCCAAAGGCAAACTAAAATTTTCGTAGAATTTACTTGAGCATTTGAACTGTTATGTCATCTTTATTTCTTTTATATGATTGTGTGCATGTGAGAAATAATTTAAATGCTTACGAAGCAATGCATTTTTGCCTTAATGTCAATCTCAATGTCTAATATGCGTGCAGAACAGTTATTTGAACAGAATCTTTTTTGAACAGAACAGAACTTTGGATCAGTTATTTTTCAAAAGCCACTAAAAGTGTTGAAATGTTTTTAACGTTTTCAAAGGATTTGCCTTAAAACGGCTAGAGATACCTAGTTTTGAAGTGTTACTTCCTTTATGAAATTAAATAAAAAAAAACAAATTTTTTTAGCTGAAAGTAAGGAGCGACATTAAAACTTAAAACGAACAGAAATTACTTCGTATATGAAAGGGGCTGCTTCCTCATCAACGCCCCGCTCTTTACGCTAAAGTTTGACTCTTTCTCCCAACTCTGCTTTTTAAAGCAGTAAAGAAACTTTAGCGTAAAGAGCGGGGCGTTGAGGAGGGAGCTCTCAAAATTACATTTTATCCTATTTGTTATATTATTTATAACTCTAAAATAACTATAGATAACTATAATAAGTGATTTAATTAATTTAATTACTCAAATTTAAGTAATTAATTTAAGTAATAAAATAAGTATAATAAGTAATATGTATCTATTTTTAGAGTTACGCCAAGCTTATGAAGTTATTTTTAGAGTTACGTACAGAGAAAAATGTCGGTCCTTTTTGCTCCTGTCCCCCCCCCCAAATTTGTTTTTGTATTTGTCAGTTTTCCGTATTGTTTTTTAACCTGAACCCCTCCCTCCACCTTTTTTATGATGTAAAGTCCTATATACTTACTTGGGTCCACACAGTGAGATAATTGAAAGGTTTTAGGCCTATATGCCAAGGCTAACTTGTTTGGATCCAATCATCGTTCAAAAGCAACTTAATGCGTTTCAGAATGTAGGATAGAAAGAGACACTCAGCACGTATTAACAATTTTCATCCTTTATACTGAGATATACTGAATCCTTTCTTTACCTCAAACATATCTGTTTTGGATAATGTAAGAGTTTTGTGAAAATTCGTCAAACTCATGAGAGAAGGAAATACTCAAGAGAAAAGGAAATAACAGTTGGTGCAGGCTTTGAAGGGAACAAGGAGATACTTTAACATAAAAGGTACCGCAAATTGTTATATGCTTTACATCTCCAAACTTAGGAGACAGTTTCGATCCAGAGTTGTTGATTAGAAATAATGTGCTGTACTGTTCAATTTATATTTCGAATGTCATTAATAATAACCAAGGTTGAATAAAGAATTGTAGCCATAGATGAAATTTTCACTGGCACATTGAAGTTATGCTACTATTAGTGACAAAAGTGTATAAAAAACGCAGGTGGTCTAGAACGAAACAGTATCCTTAAACGCTCGTGTGTGTTAGCACCAGGGTTGCCAACTGGACATATTTTATTTCAAAAGGAATAATTCCCATCTGCCGAAACATAATGACACATTAAGGCAAAAAAGGGAAACATTTTAAAATATTTGGGACATAAAGGGACTCATTTTGTAAATGTATGGCATAATAGAAAATATTCCCCAACTGGACAAAATGCTCCCTTTTTGGTGGGAAAACGACTAACCAAGCATCAACAAAGTGTCTTGTATTGATTGTTAAATACTGGAACTGCTCTACTGATTGTGAGGAATTTCTTGATTTAAAAGAAGTAGAGAACGTTTTGAGGCACTAGTTCAAGGGTATCATCGATAATTATCTAAAAAAAGGAATCCCCAAACATGAACATGATTGGTGTTGCTTTTGACAGGGTGTCAGTGAGCAGCGGCACAGTTGAAGGTCTTATATTACAGCTTCAAAGGGACATACCAGGCATATTTATTTTGGGTTTTACCATCCATTCAATGGCACTGTGTGGAAGCTATGCAGTGAAAGCTTTACCGAATGATGTTGAGTATTTTCTCAGGGAGTTTATTCTGTATGTGCCAGGAAGCAGCAAGAGACAGAGAGAATTTTAGGAAATGCGAGAATTTGTTGAAGTGCAAGAATTGTCCATAAGCTTTTTCTAATAGCTATTATGAGATGGTTTTTAATTGAGAAAACGGTCAATAGAGCGCTGGAGAAGTGGGTTTCTCTTTTGCTTTTATTTGCAAGTTAATTAAAGTTTCTCCAGATACGCTATCCAAGGGAGGAGATGGGAAAATTCTGAGGTATACACAAGACCCCTTAGTAAAGTCTTGCATGTATTTTTCGAGTTTCATGTTGCAGAAAGTCAGCAACATGAACATTGAGTTCTAGTCTTCGCAGATTAATGTGCTTCTTAGAAGTACCTGCACGATTTTAATAACAATACTTAAACGTTTTATTTAAGTTTCTTTGATGGAGGGGCAGAATAAATTTTCAATGAAAGTCACTAAAAAAAAATTCGCCCCATGTAAAAGTTAAATTTTGGATCAAACACTATGGTCCATCTGAGAAAGCACAATGGTGAATTGGGTCTTCTTGAACTTGTCAGATTTAGGGAACACTGTTTAGCACACATGCTTGAACTTGTTAGTCAAATCAGGAATAGAATCGACCACGAAGACGACACACTGTAAGCACAGTCGCTTTTGGATCCAAAAATTGTCCTTGGTGGAGAGCACGACAGAATTGTGTCTCTGACCAGTCGGTTCCCCCACCTACTCGGGGAAACCAAAACAAGAGAAGGTGCGAATTGATCTTGACAAACTCTGGAACTTCATTTTTAACTAAAAAGTTAACGTTGTTCGTGTAGCCACTGCAGAAGAAAATCCGTCTGTTTTCTGAGCTGCCTTAAGAAAAAGTAAGAATGCCAATGGGAAAGAAAAATGCAATGATATTCGTCGTTTTATGCTGACATTATATAGTCTGCCACAGGCTTCGGTAGCTATGTAGAGGCTGTTTACGTCATTTGGTAATATCAACACCAAGTTACGAAAAGGTTTTCTGATTTAAATGACAAGTTGTTTAATGCGTGTCAAGCAAGTTACTTGGCGTTCTGGAACGTCGTTGGACCTTCTACCTTCTGACAATCTGACATGCGCAAGAAGTGCTCTAATTGGCAAAAGGCTACAAACGAAAATTAAAATGCTGACCATACCTGTCAAAAGGATTTTTCGCTACAAGATGACCTTTTATCTTCCACAAGTAGTTTTTTTTTTACTGTTTAACATTTTTTTTAAGGAATTTTGTGCTTTCACATAAGGTAATTCTGCATGGTTGTATTAAATCATTTTTTCCTTTTCGTCATATTTGATGTTAACTGGCCGCTTTGAAAGAGGTTTAAAAAGCGTCTTTTGGTCAATAGCAAAAGTGGTTAAAAGAATGACTTCTAGTTTCAGAGATTCCATGTTTGACACATAATGGACATATTATAAACAAAATGGATATATTTTACGAAAATTGACACTTTTTTTACGCTCAGTGGACATATTCCTGGATGAAATAGTTGGCAACCATGGTTAGTACCGAATATCGAGGTTGTCAACTATCCAACGACAGAACAGCATTTTTTTAACACACAGAGGATAAACAATGGAAGAAAGCGTCGACAGATAAAGGTCACTACTAAAAAACGCGATAAACGCTAATTGTATATAGGTGAAAAAGGGAAAAATAAAGAGGGTGTATAATAGTAAGAAAACATTTTTTTAATTTACTCATTCCTGTATCAAACAGCTGGCAACCCTGATTATTACCGAATCTTGAGGCTGTCGACAATCCAAAAACCGGATAGCGTTATGAACACACAGAGAACTATCAATGGAAGGAAGCGCACGAAGACAAAGAATACTACTGATAAATGTGATAAACGCTAATTGTATATGGGTGAAAAAAGGAAAAATAAAGAGGGCGTATAATAGTAAGAGAAAACAAATGTTTTAAACTTACTCATTTGACCAAGGCTACGAGACACTGTTTTACAAATAAAATGTACTTGCAGTCTAAAAGAGTTTTTTTATTAATGTACACTCCTAGTTGCCTGCAGGAAGAAACACGCTTTAAAGTTCTACATCATGTTAAAATTTCCTGAATTCAAGGATTAAAGCCAAGATATCGGGAAAAAATGAAAAATTTGACTTTTTCAAATTGACTTTGATCCTATTTACTCTCAGCCAAAAATGTGAGGTAGCAGCTATGTGCTTCGTCGGTGTCCGAAACAACTCTTCTTTTTTCGCATTAGCCCACTGATGGCTAATATGTCATTGGCAAACAATGGAACTGTAACGCATGGATAATTCTTAGACATACCAGGCATACCAAGGTTGCCATACATTAGGGAACCTTAAGACAGTAATCTGGAACGTAATTAGTGTTATTAACAAATAATAAGAAAAGGACTAGAACTAGAAAGATCTCTGTGGAACTAGTGGGACGTCGTCTGTATTGTATGGAATTAATGTCCACAACCGGTTACAGGACAATCTTTGGTACAATGCAAGTGCCGGCTCTGTAAGTGTAAATCCTTGTAAAGACATAGTAGTTGGAAAATGATGAAAGGGTGGAACTACAAGCTCCAAAACACAGCATAAAATTTGAATTTTGATTTCATAGCACTTCCTGAAAATTTTAGAGGTGTAACACCAAGACGACTAATAGCCATGGCTGAGTTTCAAGGAGAAATTGCACCTGGGCCCCCGGCTATATGCTACTCTTCTCTTTTACGACATAACTGTAGCCGCTTCCTTACTCTCCTGATTTTCCTCTCCTAGACTGCGTACCGTAAAATTTTACGAGCTTAACCTAAAAGACTCGTATACTGAAGCCCCGTGAAGCTTGGGGCCGGGATTCACAGCTAAGACCAACCACAAAACGTATTAATGAGGGCTGAGCTTGGAAGGGCTACTCTTAACCACAATTTAAAACCGACATCAATAGCCCCGGCCTCCCCGAGAATAAACTTCATGCAAGCTGTTGGGAAATGGACTAGGGCTCTTAAAATTAATAGAATCAAATTCAAAAGGACTTTCAGGATGTATGTTTTTAAAAGAATTCCCACTCTATCATTTGGCATTACGTATTTTTTTTCTATTTTTTGATATTTTAGGGGTCGTGAGGCCCCCTTTGCCCTCCCCTGTTATGTCCTCTGACTTGAAGTCATAACAAAAACTATTAAGCGAAAGCCTTGACAGTAAGTAACTGTTTATGGTTGTTCTTTAATTTTCCCACAAAAAGAAAACATTTATTTTGGGAGTCTCCAATTGGAATTGATGTCAGGACGATTGCTTATCAAACATCATAATTTTTTCTGTGTTTTCCAGACGAATGCTCAATGTTTTTAGAAGAAGCAATTATTTTCTTTTACTCATAAATCCTTTAAACATGTTTTCTACCATAAGAGAAATCGTTCTTCCCGAAAAAGAGAAATAAGAAGAATTCTAAACTTGTTTAGAAAAAATGATGTTATTTTTTCACTTAATTTCTATTTGTTTTCTTAAGGATGAACTAGCTTATTCTAATTTAGGAGAACCTCTTAGAAAGAATATCTAGAAATGTTGTTTTGGAAAAAGTGTTTCCCTTTCACTTCTTAAAAGTTTTCTTCTCTGTTATATATTATCAAGTTAAACTAATGGGAAAAGAATAGAAAATATCTCACAAAGTTTTCTAGCTTAACAAAGAATTTTATGTCACTCCAAAGCTCTCAAACTTCCAGAACTTAAAATACAGTGTCATTCTATCAAACATTTCAAAAAGAAAAAAAGAAATATAGTGTAAATAGTTTGGTCACTGAATTTTTTTCAACTAATATATTTGTGTATGTAGGCCGTATTTTGGGTTCAGTCTGATTTTAATCAGGAAAATGGTAATCACATAGAAGGCTGAAGGTCTGCTTCTAAGCCTGCTGGACACGCTGAATATCATTTTATACGTTTTTCCAATACCTTATGCTATTATCAGAATATAAAATCCAGCATTGAATTTTTCGACCAATCATAAAATTATATGAAAAATCTGATTGGTTCAAATTAGCGCTGGTCAAATCTCGATATTAGTTAAATCTCATTGTATATATTCACCAGGAATTGATTCAAGCGATAAGAAGTTGCTGAGTAAGGTAATTCAATCAATAACATCCTTGAAAAAGACAATTGGAAATACTCCACTCCTTTTCCACCCTGATGCCTCTCTATCCAAGTGGTTAAGAGTGACAAACTTGGGCAACCCTGGTACCTGTTCGACCGGGTCTGGCTTACGTTCGGCCACCTGATAAAAGAAACAGAAAAGTGGCCAAAAAAATTATAACTTGTTTTTCGTCTATAAAATTAAGAAAGAATATGGTCAGTATAGAAAACCACAAAATTAATTTCAGTAAGGTTTATAAAAAACTAAAGAGCATTAACTTAAAATAAAAAAATTACTGATCAGCACCAAAAGTAGGCCAGTCCACTAATCTTCTGTTCCAACTGTCAGTGTCTGCAGTTTCATTTCATCTTCTGTCTTTAAGACACTACCCACCTCGCCAGTTAATGCAAAATCACTTGCTCCGGTCTCCTTCCAAAAGTGGACCTTAAGTTTTTCAGTTGCTACTTTTCTGATAATGATAATATACTGAATAGGATTCCCTTCCTTGCTTTACCCCTCAACCAGAATCTAATCACCAGTCTTGACTTTCTCAGTGTCAATTTGGAAGTTGCTAGTAGGGGGCTCGTCTTCAACGTCTCTGGAGTCTGAAGAGTTGTTGTATACAGGATCATCTACGTCAATATCGTCACTCCAACTACTACTCTTGTTACGAGATTAAATAAAAAAAAAAGTTTTTTTTAACTAAAAGTAAGGAGAGACATTAAATCTTAAAGCGAACAGAAATTACTCTTTATATGAAAGGGACTGTTCCCTCCTCAACGCCCCGCTCTTTACGCTAGAGTTAGACTATTTCTCTCAACTCTACTTTTTTTTAAAGTAAAAGACTTCAGCGTAAAGAGCGGGGCGTTGAGGAGGGAACCGCCCCTTTCATATACGGAGTAATTTCTGTTCGTTTTAAGATATAATGTCGCTCCTTACTTTCAGCAAAAAAAAAATATTTAATTTCTTAAAGTTTTTGAATTTATGCACGTTTTGATTTTGGCTCTCCGTACATGAATAATAAAAACAAAATTTGCATATCAATTTTTTGGGGGGCTAAATGGCTTTCTCATAGTTTCGATCGGACGATTTTGAGAAAAAAGAACCGGGGGAGGAGGCTTAGTTACCCTCCAATTTTTTGGCTACTTAAAAAGGCAACTAGAACTTTTCATTTCTTACGAGTGTTTTTATTAATAAAAAATATACAGAACTTACGAATTAACTGACGTAATGAACTTCTTTATTCGTACATTTTTATTACGTATATGAGGGGGCTCATTCTCTTCCCCCAGGACAAATTCCTCCATGAAAAGATCCCCCACGTAACCCCCTCCCCTCATCCTCTCCCCCAACCAAAAATTCACCTGAAAACGTCAGTATACTTCCCAATAACCATATGTAATAACTGGTCAAAGTTTGTGACTTACAGCCCTCCCACGGGGACTTTGGGGCAGTAAGTCCCCAGTAAGTTATTAGGTTTTTCGACTATGCTGAATAAAATAGCTATCTCAGAATTCTGATCCGGTGACTTTTGGAAAAAATAAGCGTGGGAGGGAGCCTAGGAGCCCTCCAATTTTTTTGGTCACTTAAAAACGGCACTAGAACTTTTAATTTAGTTAGGATGATCCCTCTCACGACATTCTAGAACCACTGGGTCGATACGATCACCCCTGGAAAAAAAAAAACACTCATCCGTGATCTGTCTTCTGCCAAAAAACACAAAATTCCACATTTTTGTAGATATTAGCTTGAAACTACTCCAGTAGGGTTCTCTGATAAGCTGAATTTGATGGTGTGATTTTGTTAAGATTCAATGACTTTTAGGGGTGTTTTCCCCTATTTTCTAAAATAAGGCAAATTTTTTCAGGCTCGTGACTTTTGATGGGTAAGACTATGGTAAGATGAAACTTATATATTTAAAATCAGCATTAAAATGCAATTCTTTTGATGTAACTATTGGTATCAAAATTCCGTTTTTTAGAGTATTGGCTTCTATTGAGCCGGGTCGCTCCTTACTACAGTTCGTTACCGTGGGATGTTTGAAACATGTCTTTTACTTTTTAGCCTTTTGATTTCTCTAACTTTCTTCCTTTCCAGGACTAGGCCTTTCTTAGCAGATGCAGCTTTAACCCAGCAGCAAGGCATTCTTTTACAGGGGTGTCAGTTTGCACTTCTGGCTTTTATGTATATTTTTTCCTGTTGATTTTTCGTGTTGAGCCTTTTGGAAAGGGATTTACATGTACGGTCTGTTTTAACGAATTATCTGTTGACCTTTGCTTCTCATTTAGAGACAGAACCTGTGCTCTGTCTGTTTTGGGGTCCATGTTAAAAAAGGAGTCTAAATGTCGCACAGGACTTGCGCTTAGCATAAAGACTTTCCTGGTAAGTGCTTCAATAGATGTGGTAGGCATTCTGTCTGAGACATATGACAAGAGGAACTCATAATCCTTGAAGACATCTCTGTTGATGGGCTAGACTCCCCTGCTTTGAATATATTGTCAGGAATGAAAGCCTTTTGATGCGCTTTCCCCAGCAACTCAGTAATGTTATACACTAATATAGTTTTACATTTATGGGCAGTAATAAAACTTGCGGCTTCCTGGTTGTAGAAGGCCTAAAAGTGCCCCATGGCTATCTTTTCTAGAGGCTGTAGTATGTGAGTATTGTGGGGAGGGAGAGTTAGAAGCACAATACCATTATTTTTAGCAGATCAAGCAATTGAATGGTGTATCGGCCGATCTGGTCGTCTATGTTCAGAATTATAGGTGACTGTTTTGAGCATTTGACTTAATTGATAAAATGCTGCAGGTAAAGCAAAGAATGAGACGCATATCTAGCCAGAAGTATTTTCTGAGCCTATTATGATGGTTCATGGTAAAGCTTTCTTGAGTAAAATTTCTGGACACTGTTTTCCTGAGGAAATAAGTAGAGGAGGGACTGTGTTCCCAATACATTAACACCAGCACAAATCATGGCCAATTGACTTTTTCCTGCTCACATGACCCTCCCTACTTACTTCTGGCCTCGATGGGCAATGATATTACCAGGCTTCTGCATATTTTCAGACCAGATTCGCCAACATTTCAAATGTCTTGTGGTCTAAATATATTTTATCTAGACCTCGCTCCAAGTTGTTAAAGAAAGCTCCTACACTGTGACGGTTGAAAGCAGTTGCCAATCGTGAGCTTTTACCTTCTGGCGTTATTATTATTAGAGTTTTAAGGCAATCAGTAGAACCACGGTACCAATCTTTACCTGCAATTCCTCCACTGTCTCAACTTCTTTTGCATTTTCTGTTAGTTGGTTCTTTTATACTCTTAATAATAGCATAAGTCCATGCAAATTTTCATGCTTCTAGGGGAGTACAGTCGAATGCATATCAGCTGTCGTTTTCAAGTACGTTTTTAGTCCTTTTTCTTGTTCCTCTGTAGATATTTACCATGTTTTGTAACAGGGTGTAAAGAAACCCAGGTCCAGACTTTGTAGATTTATAATCAGCGTCTCAACTTTTGTCATGTAGTCTTGCAGCGATCTTCAAGGGATATCCATGGTATTTCCAGAGAATCCGACCGACTTTTTGTCGAGTAAGACAGAAAGAACTGCTGTTTCATTTTCTTTTGAATCTCAGCTGCTTTTCTTCCTTTTCTCTTATATTTTACTTTTAAGTATTTTATCTTGAATGAAATTTAACAGGAAAACAGTTTAATTTCAAGACATGAAATTGTCTTGAAATTTTCAAGACAGTGAGAAACAAATTAGAATGAATATTTCGGCCCTATGTCCAAGGGCCGTCCTCAGCAATACAAAAATACATAAGAAGAAAAAACTTACAACAGAATAAAATCAATAAAACTAAAATGAAAAATTCTTCAAAACAGTCCCAGCATCCTTACCTCAGCGAAGTTCAACCAGGACTTTTTTATATTATTATTATTATTAACCACAGCCGGTCCAGGAGTGAATCTTGGAGCATAAATAGGGTTATTCATTGAAGACTCATTTCGTAGGTTTTCTAATTTTTTAATAAGTTGTTCCCTTGATAAGCGGAAGTCATGGCTAAATAAATTTCTTTCCAATCTAGCAACTTGGTTAAAATCAGCAAAAGACAAATTATCAAATAAAAACTTTTTTAGAGATTTCTTTTCAAAGAAAATAATGTTTATTTTTTATTTTTTGTCTTTAGTAATGTGCATTAATGTTTTTAATCGTAATGTATGAGGAAATCGCTCTTCTTTTCGGGTATTTAAGTGTAATCTGAATCTTATAGATTTGGGAATAAGATTTTCAAATTTGCAACATTCCAAGAATTTTTGTTGGTTAATAATATTAGCGTGTTTTTCGCCTAAGCTAATAAAGTAAAATATATCATTGGTCAACTGCTCCCCATAAGCAGTTGGCCAACTGGTTATGGCATAAGTTCAACATATGCCATAAGTTGAACTTCACTGAGGTAAGGATGCTGGGACTGTTTTGAAAAATTTTTTATTGGGACTGTTTGAAAAAAGTCCTAGTTAAACTTCGCTAAGGTAAGAATGCTGGGACTGCTTTGAAGAATTTTTCATTTTAGTTTTATTGATTTTATTCTGTTGTAAGTTTTTTCTTCTTATATATTTTTGTATTGCTGAGGACGGCCCTTGAATATAGGGCCGAAATATTCATTCTAATTTGTTTCCCACTGTCTTGACAATTTCCCTATTGTTCTTCTTGTTTTTGGTGTTTGTGATTCAATTCCTTCGCACAAGCATAACTTAAGACCTTAAATTGCGCTATAACAAATGTTGTCCGTAGCTTAGGTCGTCCCAAGCAGACTCGAGCTCCAGATAGAATTTTGCGTTACGCTTGTTCATGTTGTGTTTTGGAAAATTCCATATAGCTTGTTACCATTTGTGTGTCATCTAAACCCCTTTTCGAGGATACTAAACGGGATCGAGCCACCTCCTGTATAAAGAGTGGCATTTGTACCTCAGCCCTCAGGGTAATGCCTAAAATCATCTCTAAATCATACATATGAAAACAGTATCATCTTCTTCTTTCACAAGTGCCATGGTCTGGAGCAGTACCTTGCTAAATTCACGCCTCTTTTCTTGAATAGCTTCAGCTCGTTCAGACGTTAAAGAAAAAATGAAGTACTTCAAGTGCGGAAGAATTCCTTTTATGTTTTGCTTAAAGAATTAAAGCATTTTTAAATAAGTGTTTTCTCGTTGTTAAAGTCGGATCAAAAATTTCATCTCATGGAAGAAAAACTGTATTCGTGACGCATGAAGTAGTTTTATCTCAAGTTAAAATTCTCTAAGTCGTAAGTATTTCAATAAATCCTCGTATTTCAGCTCTTATTTTTCTTCAATTTTCACACTCATAAAAAATAAGTATATTTTTGAATGCCTTGCATGTAAAAATCAAACATTTCATGATAAGAAATTGTAAGTAAGGAGCAACCCGGTTAAATAGTAACAGAAACTCTAAGAAACGGAATTTTGATAAAAGATAGGTACATCAAAAGTATTAACTTTTTATCCTGACTCTAAATACGAAAAATTATCATTAAGTTTAATGTTACCAATCAAAAGCTAAGAGCCTGAAAAAATTCGTGTGATTTTCGAAAAAGGGGTGAAAACCCCCCGAAAAGTCAAGGAATCTTAATGAAGATTGTACCATCAGATTCATTGTATCAGAGAACCCTACTCTGGCCCCCATACGACTCCTATTTTCCCATAAGTCATCCGAAAATTTTTAGATAACCATTTCTTTCAGCATAGTTGAAAAATTCAATAACTATGCCTGTGTGGATGATATGACGCCCTTCCCCCCGCAGTATGCGGAAAGGGCTGTAAGCTATGCAATTTGTCCAATATACAGAAGTAGCATTTTTTTTTATTGGGATGTATACGAGTCGAGATATTTTTCTAGGGGGAGGATCTTACGCAGGACTGGACAATGACGGCATGACTTCAAAAATGATCAGAAATTAAATAAAAAAACAAGTCTTTTTTCAAATGAATGTAGGCTAAGGAGAATTTTCCAGACGGAATTGTCCGCAGGAAATTTTCTGGCGGGAATTCCCGCCGAGGAGGAATTTCGAGGAGGGAATTATTTGGGGCGATTTTCTGTGGGAGGTACTTTCTTCCGAGAAATTTTCATAGAGAAAGTTTTCCATGGACAAGAGGAGGATTTCCCGGTATTATTTGAAAAAAGAAAAGAAACTAAATTTAAAAAAAGCAAGTTTCTTCAACTGAAGGTAGAGAGCAATATTAAAACTTAAGCGAATAGAAAGTATTCCATATAAAAGAGGAGCTGCCCCCTCCTCAATACCTTGCTCTTTACGCTAAACTTTGAAATTTTGTCACACTTCTTTAAGAACGACTCCCGAAACACAAAGGCCGTTTCATTAAAATAAGAAACTTTTTTTATGGTTTTAAAAAATTTTAACGTGAACAGCGAAGGATTGAGGAGGGGGCAGCCCCACACATATACGGAACAATTTCTGTTCTTTTAAGTTATGATGTCGCTCCTAACTTTCAGGTGAAAAAGCTTGCTTTTTTGGACAGTCAAGGCTTGAATAAAAGTGTGAAATTGGGAAGTTTTTCAATACTTGTATTTGTCAACATTTAAGAAATAATTCATGCTTAAATATTTTTGAAATGTATAATTGGTTTATCTGAGCAGTTGTCCATCGAAGATTTAAAGATCTTTGGGTTAAAAAAAAAACTTACGCGTCCTTTTGAGCGATAAGTTTCAACTGTGTTGATTTTACATTTCTGATGTCTTGTTTTTAGGATGGAATGCATAAGAAACAGCCATTTAATTAACCGTCACGACAAGCATAGCAAACGACATAATCCTTGATATTTGTTTTTCTATTGCCCCAGATTTTTTGTCTGATGTTACTCCAAAAATAACTTGTTTTGAAAAATACCCTTTTTTAAACCGTGTTCATAAATACTTCGTTGAGTAGCTTGTCAAGGGGCGTGTGACAGACGAGAAACTGAAATTAAGTTTGTATTTCTATAGAGCATGTTGTTTTTGGAAGATATTTCCAAGGCTTCTTGTCTCTTAGAATTTTGAAATAAATCCCGTGGTTCATAGATTTCCCTTTACATAAAGGAATCCACGAGCTTATAGAGAAGTTTTGAAGAATGACAAAGACTCTTTTGTGGAAATAATAGTGCCAAAAGGAGTACCATTCTTACTGGCTCATAATTTACATCACTTTGAAAAAAAACACCCATTCACTGTTTTGTTCAGGAACCTCGATAAAATCTCATCGAAACTTGTCGAGGAATGAATTGCACAAGTTTTGTTTTAAAGGCTGATAAGTGAAGTGAAAATTAGCTTTTGAAATATTGAGTATTTAACAGAAACGCTAAAGAATAGCCAATAACTAATGAAAAGGAATATTTGAGGGAAATAATATGTTATGACGCAATATGGATTATTAGGAAAGCAAATGATAATATAATCAAACAGTTCATTGCAATTAACTGTAAGCAAGGGGTGACTCTTGCAAGTGAGTAGTGCTATGTACAAGAACAATAATGCTTTAGTTAATGTAGGAATTAAGGTTAGTAGCTGTTTTTATACGGAATCAAGAGTTAAAAAGGGTTGTATCCTATCCCCGTTTACTTCCATGGACATTGTTCTCAGGAGCCTAGTAAAGCTTATAAAAGAATATGGTATCGAATGGAAGGTAAAACTCTCCTAAATTTGGATTAAAGAGATGATTTGAGTATCCCAGATAAAGATACTAGCAAAATAAACGAAGTTTTGCGATTCTGAGAGGGTTTAAGGTATAAAAATACACTAAAAAATGATGTTAAGAAGCCTAAGTCCCTTAGACAAGGAATAAATGAGGATGGAAAGCTGACCTTAGGTAACCAGGAAATATATAGCTTAACTTGCCTGAGTTGTATTATTAGTAATGGTTTGGGATGCTATGAAAATGTAAGAAGTACAATAGCAAAGACGTAGATTGCTTTTTCGCAGTCGAAAAAAGGTTGGAAGAATGGGAAGATAATCCTGCGAAATAACATTAGAAAGTTGAAAGATACGGTTATGACAGCAGTTGAGTGTGCTTTGAATTGTGGGTGCTTTGGCAAACTCAAGAACATTTTTTAATGTTCGACAGTGGTGTAAAGACAATTCTTGGTGCTCGTTGAACTGACCGCATACCAAACAGGATCTAATGAAAATTTGGATCGAACTTACTTTCTAGTCCTATTGTTAAAGCTAAAACATGGCTATACCATATTTTACGGATGAAGGATGACACATTGCTAAAAATCGGGCTTTTGGTCCATCGGTCTAGGGCCAGACGAAAAGCTGTTCGTCCCTGAATGGGGTCACAAGAAATGCTTTTAAGGGAAATGGGACTTCATGAGAGGGAACAAAGAGTAGAGTTTTGTATAAGTTAGCTTTGATGAGGATTATGTGCATCTGGGCTCTAGGCGTTTACCCCCCCCCCCCCCCCCGAAAAAACCTCCCCCCATCGGGAAATCTCCCCGAAGAAAGTACCACACGGAAAATACCCCCCAGAAAATACACCTCTAGAGAATACCCTTCCCCTCCCCCGCTGGAAATACCCCCGTGGAAATTACCCCCAACCGCAAAAAAGATGAATTTACATACGATAAGTATTCTGAAAAAAAGCGCAAATCCTTTTTGTTGAAAAGACTTCTATAATAAATTTTGTAATTTTTGGTAGTAGCGGGTGCCAAATTTAAAAAAAAAAGAAGAAGAAAAATGTAGGCAAAAATTCATCAAAATTAAGCTAAAAACACATGGCACCAAAACATTTCAGATAGCTTTCCTTTGAAAGGATAGTTGGCTTCGGAAACCAACAAATTCTTATTGTTTAAGTATTTACGGACGAAAGCGTTGACAAATTCTACGAGTTTGTTTTTCTTATCTTTCAAGTGTAAAACTACCACAAATCACTACTAATAAATAAATGAAACACAAAACGAACAAAAATTACAATAGATAGCCTATTCAAACTAAAAAAGGGCGAAAATTAAAAGGATTAGGGCTGACAACTCCCATGTTTTCTCAAGACCAGAAAATGATTTGCACTTTCCTATAAAAAAAAACATATAACATATTTATTAAAGTCAAAAAGTGAAAACATTTAAATGCATTTGCTTTCAGTAAAGTGCAAATATGGTCTGGTCTTGAGAAGGCGTGGGGGTTGTAAGCCCTACTCGTGCTATTTTCGCTCGTTTTGAGTTTGACTCGGTTATTTATTGCAATTTTTGTTCATTTTGGGTTTTATTTATTTATTAATGGTGATATGTGGTGGTTTTACGCTTGAAAACTTGTTTAAATTTATTTCTAGTCATTTTTGGCTTAATGGAGCTCTTTACTATTATTTTGACAAACTTGTTTGGTGGAAAAGTTTCTTAAATTAGTTTTTGTTTGTTTTTGTATTGACATAGTCTTTTTCATGAAAAAAAAAACTTTTATCGTTTTTTCTTTTAGACTCTGTAGTTTTTGACTTTCAAGATTATTTGACTTTATTTTGATGGTGTGATAAAGCTCTTTATTTTTCTTTGAAAAACTTATTCGGTTTGTTTCCCATTAACAAATATTATCTGCAAGTCATTAAATAATAAAAAAAAATCAAGCTTTTCAACTGAAAGTTAGGAGCAATATCAAAACTTAAAACGAACAGAAACTATTATATATATGAAAGGGGTTGCCTCCTCCTCAAGATCTCACCTTTTCCGCTAAAGTTTTATTTTAAAAAAGGGTCATTATTCTAATTAAACTGTCATTGTGTTGCAGGAATCGTTCTTAAAGAATTAGGACAAAAGTCAAAATTTAGGCATAAAAAGCAAGGTCTTGCGGAGGGGGCAATCTTTTTCATATGCTTAATAATTTCTTTTCGTTTTAAGTTTTGATGTTGCTCATTACTTTCAGTCGAAAAAATATTTTTTTTTTAATTTAATTTCTGATCGTTCTTAAACAATACCGGGAAATCCTGCTCCCCCTCCATGAAAAACTCCTTCCCCCTACGAAAAATTCCTTCGTGGGAAGTTCTTTTCATGCAAAATGCTCCCCTCCCCCCAATGGGGAAATCCCCCCTGAAAGTTTTTCGGATAAACTCAGCTGAAAATTACTCCTTGCAGACTTTCATTCGAGCAAAACATTAGTTTTTGATTGTTTTTAAAATCCTGCCGGAAAAGCTTTCAAGTAAATATCCGGAAAAAGCGTATTTTCCAGAAAAGGTTTTTTTGGGGGGAAGATGCAAAAAACTTGTATCTAGTATCTTGTATTGATCCTGCCAGTTTTCGGTTTACTATAACGTAATCAATAAGGTTTGCTGTATTATCATCAAGTGAATATCATGTTAACTTATAGGCCATTTTATGACCAAACACCGTATTAGTTAAAACCAGATTGTTATACCTACAAAATTGCAAAAGCCTGTAGTCATTACTGTTTTATTTTTATACACCAAGTTTACCTAGGCTAGTATATCATCTATCCCTGTTTCTACCAACCTGGGCTTTTAAATCGCCTTGTAGAAGCCTCATCTTTCTACCTGGGACCCAGTCTACTTGCTCCTGTAAATGTTAGTAAAATTCACCTTATTCACTTGCATCTCCGTCAGTCGGTTCTACAGGGGCATATACATCTATAACTGATACCCTGAACTTTTTAGTCATAAAATGAGAAATTAGTATTCTATTATTTATACCTTCCCAGCGGAAACAAGACTTAGCAGGTTCCTTATTCCTCATGAGCCCTACTCCCTGTCTATGTATCCCATCCTTCCTGCCTGAGTAAACAAATTCTATATAAACTAATTTCTTGCTTCCTAACTCCTGAAAAATGAGTTTCTGAAACTTCTAATGAGTCCAGTTCGAATTGTATGAATTCGTCATTCATAATGTCGATGCGATAGTCATTTTTAACGTCGTAACATTCCAAGTTCCAATTTTCATGTTCTATAAAACATTGGAATTATTTTGGGCTCAGGGAAAAATATGATCCCGGATACTAATGCAGGACGGGGATCACATAATGATAAATCATTACTCTTATGAAGACAGGTGCCCAAACATTATTTCAAACGAGACTGTCATCTCTACGTAAGAACATATTCGAAAAAGAAGCAAAAAAATCGCAAATAAGGAATTGTCAGAGAAATAAGAATGCCAATATTTTAGGGGACGGGCCAAAAGGTTAACACCCTGCGCAATTGTATTCTACTTATTTATGATAAAACTTACATCTAAATTACCGAACATTTATTTGGGCCGAAATTTATTTTTAGGTTGAAGTTCAAAATTTATTTAGGCCGGTTTAAGCTGTCGTTTCACTATTATATAAGCAATTACAAGAACAACTAAAAACGTCTAACTTATTTTTTTAATCTAAGCTTTAGCTACTTTAATTAATATTTATTCTTTCGAAAACGCGTATTGAAATGCATCAACACGACACGTAAAACGGCAAATCTTGTTCTGACTGGTGGATTATTTTCAGCTGACAAATCATAGATTTTGTATTCCTAAGCTATGCATCTTATGCTACTATATGGCAATGGCTCAAACACACTAAATGGCTGCACAAAGAAGGCAGGCCTTGCAGGAAAATTTGCAGAAGAAAACAATCATAAGAAAATATAGCAAGCCATTTTTTATTTCTGTATTCAGTTGTCTTTAAGTTTTTTAATGTAAGTTATGGTTACTTGTAGATGAACAGGTTGTTTCAATGTTTAAAAACTGTTAAACCAGAAAAACCTTTTTTCAATTCAATTATATATAAAATTCGAGTTTGAAAACAGTAATTTTTGTGTAAAACCATGCACAACATGTTTCATTCGCTATCATCAAATGTAAAAAGAAAAGAAGATAAAACAGACAACAAAAACGTTAAAAACTCCAAGAGTTGAGGGAACGAAAGGGAGAACTTCAAACACAAATAAATAGTTACACATCAAGAAATAACCTTAATTACAAAAAAGGACTAATCGAGAAGAAATTCCTATAGCCTACATATCTATAACTTGCTGTACGACGGCTCTTTTTAGATACCCAAGAGTGGGATGTAGCAGTTTTTGAAAGCTAAAATGAATGTAAAATAGTCTAGATTTACTCTCGTCACTGTCTAAGTGGCACAAACCAATGGATCACATTTTAATTGAACGACTCGCACATTAAATTTCAGGAGAAAAATGCAACGCCATCTAAAATTTAATCATGTTTTGTAAAAACAGTGATTAGGAATGGGTATGTATCCCTGGAAGATCTAAGAGGTGTAAAACTCTGTTTGAAAATTACCTTCCCTATCCTAAATCCCAATGTCAAAAACTTTCAATAAGTCCAAAAAAATCGAATTTTTTTTCTATAAACTGAAGAAAAGCCAAGTTAAAGTATTCAAAGCTAATAGGTTGAACCACTTAACAACCGTTTGAAGCAACTCTGAAATATTTGAGGCTCATTTTGGAGCTCATTACATGGTCACATGCATTAGTTGTTGGAAATGTGTTGGTCGTGCGCAAAAACACACAGATTCTAGCCTATTTCCTGTGCCTGTGCCTTGAATAACTTTAGGAATTATACATTGGAGTGCCGGTGAGGGGATTTGTGTCCCTTGTGACAATAAGGGAAGATTAAAGCTAAAAACAGAGAATATTTCAATGATCAATCCTAATCCCTGTAAAAATCTCTTCTAAGGGAATCGAAGCCTCCAATCCTGAAAGTGAAGTCTGGTTTGTCGTTAATGAAGACGGAAAACAGTGCCATCCTAGTCCTTATAACAGGAGTTTTGGCTAAACATTATCACTTATATTACTTTATTCTTTTTTTCCTTTGTTCTGGTTTGTATTAAATATTAAACATTTTGTATATATAAATATTTTTGTATATATTAAATATTAAGGAATTTATGTTAAATCTTAAATCTTATTTGCGTTGCTTGGGTATTTGTTTTTATTCGGTGAGTTTAGTTTTCCGAATTTTATATCGCTATTTTTGACAAAACATTCCATATTTATTTTAATTTTGACATACGCTTTTATTTCAGCAATGGGCACTTCTAAAAACAAAAGACAATCTAATCTATTTCTTTATCACAATGTTTATGTCCTGGTAAATGTATCTAAAAATGTGATAAGAAGTAATTGGGAACACTCGCCTTTAGTGCTGTATTTCTTTTATTTTCTCCTGAGTCTTATCTTGAAGACATCATAAAAACGAAGCTGATAAAAGGAACTTTATTAGGGATTACTTACTTCTCTCAACATTCCCACAAAACTATCAGATATATATGATGCATGGGTTTTTATTTCCTGAAAAATATTATGAAAATTATCAAATTGTAGTGATAATGAATAGTATTAGAGGTTCCAAGCTCTTATCTGCATCAATGTGGAATTTTGTATTTTTTGTTAGAAAAAAGATCACGGATGCGTGTTTTTTTTTGTTTTTGTTTTCAGGGATGATATAATCGACCCAGTAGTCCAAGAGTTGCGTGAGGGATCTCATTCAAACGGAATTAAAAGGTCTAGTGACCTTTTTAAGTGACCAAAATATTGGAGGGCAGCAGCTAGGCCCTCTCTCCTGCTCATTTTTCCAAAGTCAACGGATCAAAATTTTTAGATAGCCATTTTGTTCAACATAGTCGAAATATCTAATAACTATGTCTTTGAGAACGACTTAATCCCCCAAAGTACTAAGGGAAGAGTTGCAATTTGTAAACTTTGTCTATTATTTACATATAGTATTTGTTATTGGTAAGTATACAGACATTTTCCGGGGGGATTTTTCTGGTGAGGGGACTGGGTTACGCAGGGGGATCTTTCCATGGAAGAATTTTTCATGGATGAAAATAATTTCTATGAAGGGGGCACTAGACATCCCAGCATTATTTAAAAACCAGTCAGAAATTAAATTAAAAAAAAAGTTTTTCAACTGAATGTAAGGAGTAAAATTAAAGCTTAAAACGAACAGAAATTATTACGTATATGAGGGGTTATGTTCCATCGTCAATACTTCGCTCTTTATACTAAGGTCTGAATTTTGTAAAATAATGGCCGATAAAAGCAATAATTTTTTTGTGTTATTTTCCGGCCAATCTTAGCATTTAATTTTACTTTAAGCAGCTTCATAACTATGATTTTTATGTGATAATAAGCCAAAGATATTGTATGCGTTCGGCTTATGGTTGTTAGTAAATAAAAAAACAAAACAAGTTTTTTCCAACTGAAAGTAAGGAATAAAATTAAAATTTAAAACGAACATAAATTATTATGTATATCCTTTAAAGATCTTTTCTTGAATTCACTTCAGTCATTCGAAAATTGTAAGTTCTTAAAAATAGTTTCGACCTCTTTTGTTAGATCATTTTTTTATCGTTTAATTTGCGCTGTGAAAGTCGTTTTAAAATAAAAGTCTCTCTCTCTCTCTCTCTCTCTCTCTCTCTCTCTCTCTCTCTCTCTCTCTCTCTCTCTCTCTCTCTCTCTCTCTCTCTCTCTCTCTCTCTCTCTCTCTCTCTCTCTCTCTCTCTCTCTCTCTCTCTCTCTCTCTCTCTCTCTCTCTCTTTAATAACTATGTTTTTCGTGATGACTTAACCCCTCACAGCCCCCGGGGGAAGGGCTGCAAGCCATTAACTTTGTTTATTGTCTACATATAGTATTGGTAATTCGGAAGTATGCAAATATTTTTCTGGGGGATTTTCTGTGGAGGAGGCGTACTTTCTGCGCGGAGAATTTTTACTAGGAGGGAAGTTTCCGGGGCAAACTCTCCAGAGGGAGTTTTACACGGGGGGAAATTTACCAGAGTTCTTATACAAAATATACTCATTTTCCACGGAATAATCAGGAATAATTCTCTGTGGTGAACTTTCCGCTCAGAAATTAATTAATCAGAAATTAAATAAAATCAAGTTTGTTTTTTTATATAATAAGAGTATGCTAAGGAGAAATTTTCTGGAAAAATAGTGAGCAAGAAATTTTCTGGGTGAATTTACAGCGAGGATGAAATTTTATGAGGGTAATTTCCTGGGAAAGCATTTTACACTGGGGAACTTCCTGTGGAAGAATTTTCTAAAGGGGAAATTTCTATGGAAGGTTAGGAGGGTTTCCCGGTATTATATGAGAAACGATCAGAAATTAAATTGAAAACAATTTTTTTCAGCTGAAAAAAAGGAGCAGCATTAAAACTTTTTTTAAGCCCTACCAATCATTCAAACTGTGTTAAACTTTATCCGTTTTTTAATTTCTTTAAAACCTAAAAAAATTTCAAATCTCCAGTGATTCTTTCATTATTTTAATTTTTAGATCTCTTTAATAATTCGTCTACGACAACTGGAGCCTCATCAACCTCTTGGACTCATTTTTACCATCCCGAAGTGTTCAACTTGACCCTCATAGGCGGACCAAAGGGAGGCGTGGGTATTGCACTCGAAAATAAAAATGGAAAAATTGTAATAAAGGAAATTGATGGTCAAGGATCAGCATCAAGGTATGGTTGTTGAAAATAGTGTGTTGCCTAGGGTTTAGTCAATAATTTAGCCTATAAAAATGTAGGCTACATTTTAGATTACAATTAGTCTATTGTTTCAGTGATTGCACAATTTAGGACTTTTGTGTGACTCAACCTTTTCAAGTTATGTTAAGCAGGTCTCTTGAGCTTGTGTCTACACAATTAAAGAGGCACGTAACAATGTAATATAATGAACATACTACCATATAGTATTTTGTAACAAATGTAACGTAATAATTACTCTGGGAAAAATCTGAAAACTAATTTTTTTAAATTTTTTTACAAATGTCAGATGGTTCTACGAGATTCAAATGGTATATACCTTAAAAAGCTGAAAGACACCTTTTTTATTGGAAATATATATTCTTTGAAAAAACAAAGAATACTTTGTGTGTTAAGGGTATCTTACATTTTGAGGACACTTAGATCTTTTAGACTGGGCCTCAAAATGTCTTGGCCTGTATAAGTTCATAAAATAGACTTTCATTACCGAAGCTAGTTTCCGGTCTCAAAATTTGCTTTGAAAAATGTGCTGCTTGGAAGAAGTTAATACTTAAAAATCTGAATAAACGCCCTAATGCTGTAAATATTTTCCATCTGATGACATTGCCAAAAGCATCTATAGTAGCATAAAATATTTTCGAACGACAATGCGCCGAGTGTCCAATTTATCACAAAAATGTGCTTCTTTGAAGAAGCTAATACTGAAGAATCTAATTAAACGTCCCAATGCTGCAAATACGTTCCATCTGATGACACCGCCGAAAGCATCTATAGTAGTACAAAATAATAATAATAGTAGTAGTAGACGGCGAAGCACGGAAAAACGAAATCGATAGGGAAATAAATTTTCACGCATCGCTAATAAAAAAAAAGTACAAGTCTCTGCCTCAATGCACTACTCACGTGTTATATAGATTTCTAGAACCTACTTCTATGTGAAAAGGGATAATAAGTTATTGGCCAGCAAAAAAAAGGGGACAAGTATTTGTTCTTATTTCTTGTGGACAAGTAATAAGCTAAAAAGTTGTGTAATTCAGAAACTTTTATTCGGTTTGCACAGTAAACACAGCAGCAAAGCAAAATATGATTAAACCATGTTATATTATGCATCTTCTAATTTTGTAGTTTTGTTTTCCTAGTGCGAGTTTTCTTGTTTTATTTACTTTAACTACGACACACTGACGACAGACTGAATATTTGTCAAAAAATTATCTGTCTATTTTTTGTTTTCTATTTTGAGTTAGTCCCGCTGGAGTTCTGACACTTTTTTGGGAATTTTTGAAATTTTTAAGATCAAATAAAAAGGTAATCTATGGACATTTGTAGTCCTTTCTGTTAGTTTCTCGAGAGTTCGCAAAAAAAAATTAAAAGTCGAGAAAAGAAAATCCGAACCTTCTAGCGGTAGTCACTTGTTTCATATAATTTTACAACTTTTTCAGAAAATTTTCAATTCAAGAATCGTCAAAAATGTCTTCAGGAGAATATGTACTTGTTGGCCAATTTATTTGTATTTTAATTCTGTATAGGCTCTTTGCAGAGTTGCATTTCATCCAAGTAACTCGTCGACGCTATTTTGTAGGTCAGGATGTCTTCAACCTGGAGACCGGGTTCTTACATTGAACGGTCAACCGACATCCACCTTAGGTGTCATTGAAGCTTCGAGACTCCTAGGAGATCTTCGTCCAACAGCTCGAGTTGATATTTCAATTGAGTGCGATGTTGCTCATAGTGTGGTACCTGCCTCCGGTGTTTTTACTGTCAAACTAGCCAATCATGGGTTCAGCCTAGGAATAAAATTGACTGGTAAAATAACCATAGTTTTCCCTCTATTTGAACAAGTTTGTAATTAGGGAACTCTGAGAGCTTTGATTCTTCTCCGGAACTCGAAAAGATTGTAGTTTTAAAGTCATCGTGTAGAAGGTGATTAAATAAATAAAAAACAAGTTTTTTCAGCTGAAGGTAAGGAGCAACATTAAAACTTAAAACGAACAGAAATTATTACGTGTATGAAGGGCCATGCTTCCCTCAATGCTTCAAGCTTCACGCTAAAGTTTTTCAAGCTTCTTATTGTTCTGATTAAACGATACTTGTGTTTCAGGAGTCGTTCTTAAAGAATTGCGACACAATTAAAACTTTAGCGTAAAGAGCGAGGTGTTGAAGAGGGGACAATACCCTTATTTTTATTTAATTTCTGATCGTTTTTTTTTTAATAATGCCAGGAAACCTGGCTACACCTCCACGGAAAAATCCCCCTCCCTATAGGTATTTCCTCTAGACAATTCAATCCCGCTGAATATATACCCCAGACAATTACTCTTAAAATCTCCATGCGTAAAATTGAGTCAGCAAAGAGACAGCAAAACATTAAAAAAAAAAAAATCGTAGAGGAATTCTGACAAATTTCCCAGGAAGAATTTCCCCTGAAAAATTTACCCCCTGCAAAATTTCCTCCCCAGGGAATATCCCCCGAGGAAATTCGTGCCCCACCCCCCCAAAAAAAAACCGAAAAATACTTCCCAATAGCAAGTACTATACGTAAACAATGCAAAAATTTTATAACTTAAAGACCTTTCCCCATGGACTTTGGGGTCATGTTATCTCCCAAGGCATAGTTATCGGGCTTTTCAACTCTACTGAACAAAATAGCTATCTCAAAATTTTGATCATATGATTTTGGAAAAAAAGGGGCGCAAGAGGGGGCCTAGAATCCCATCGAATCTTTTCGTTCGGTTTAAAAGGGCACTAGGACTTTTAATTGTTATTCAAATAAGACGTCTCCCGACATTCTAGGACCACTGTGTCGATCACCCGAGGGAAAAACAAAAAAACAAAACAAATAACAAAACAAAACAAATCCGGGACAACTTGAGCCAAATTGAACAAATTTAGGCTAACTGAGCCTTCTGAGCGGTATAGTCAAACTATGCCCTTTCCCTCCGAGATCGACGTAATGACAAGAACAATCCTCTTTTTTTACTCTGCTGAAAGCTCCTACTTTAGCCCCTGAAGATTTTATGTCACGGGTGCCCTTCATTTTATTCCTACTAACGACGTCACTGATGATGTTCGGCATCAATGACATTAACAAACAGTTTCATTAATGACAAACCTTCTATGATATGATTAAAAATGCGGTAAAGTTTTCTAATGCGGTAAAGCGTTTCAAAATGCGGTAAAGTTTCAAAATGCGGTAAAGTTTTCTAATGCGGTAAAGCGTTTAAAATGCGGTAAAGTTTCAAAATGCGGTAAAGTTTTCTAATGCGGTAAAGCGTTCAAAATGCGGTAAAGTTTCAAAATGCGGTAAAGTTTTCTAATGCGGTAAAGCGTTCAAAATGCGGTAAAGTTTCAAAATGCGGTAAAGTTTTCTAATGCGGTAAAGCGTTCAAAATGCGGTAAAGTTTCAAAATGCGGTAAAGTTTTCTAATGCGGTAAAGCGTTCAAAATGCGGTAAAGTTTCAAAATGCGGTAAAGTTTCAAAATGCGGTAAAGTTTCAAAATGCGGTAAAGTTCAAAAATGCGGTAAAGTTTCAAAATGCGGTAAAGTTTTCTAATGCGGTAAAGCGTTCAAAATGCGGTAAAGTTTCAAAATGCGGTAAAGTTTCAAAATGCGGTAAAGTTTCAAAATGCGGTAAAGTTTTCTAATGCGGTAAAGCGTTCAAAATGCGGTAAAGTTTCAAAATGCGGTAAAGTTTCAAAATGCGGTAAAGTTTCAAAATGCGGTAAAGTTTCAAAATGCAGTAAAGTTTCAAAATGCGGTAAAGTTTTCTAATGCGGTAAAGCGTTCAAAATGCGGTAAAGTTTCAAAATGCGGTAAAGTTTCAAAATGCGGTAAAGTTTCAAAATGCGGTAAAGTTTTGCTTGAAGAATCTTTTAGTAAAAGTCAGAACCATGTGTTTTCAATTGGTTTAACCAAAAGTCATGATCACTTTTTAAGTATTTTCTTTCATGGTTTAACACTGGTTTAACTATTAACCAAAAGTCATGATCACTTTTTAAGTATTTTCTTTCATGGTTTAACACTGGTTTAACTATTAACCAGAAGTCTAAACATTCTCTTTTATGAAGCACTTCTAGCCTAATCATTTCATAGCACTCTGTTATACAAGTCTGACAGAGATTTCAGATATGAGGGTAGGCCAAAACAATTATTGCAACAGTAGGTTTTATGTTTTTTAAAAGAAAAAACAAAGATAGCTTGTACAGCAAGGCCTAAGGTTTAGCACAATCTTTGGTGATAAAAGATGTCCCCAATGCTTATAAAAAAAACTCCTGGCAATATACTATGATTATTTTATGCTCCAGCTACTTAATTAGCATGAGAACATTCACCACAATTCAAATTAACACTAGTAAGCACACTTTCTAGATATAACAAAGTTTTTGTTACCTTTAACAGAGATTTACATGGTAAAATCAAATATGCAACCAATTTTACCCCATCATCCATAGTTTCTGGGTAATTATATTTTAAAGTTAACCCCACCAAGAACTTCGAGTGTTTTTTGAATAGTCTAATTTTATTTCTTTATGAATGGTTTCAAAGTCACTATTGTATGCTAAATCACAAAGTCTCTCTAATGTTTCTTGGCCTGATAGCCTTGCAGAAAGATTTTGAAGTTTTACGGTTGGGTTTTTGATGTTATAAAAAGAGGACCAGTCTTATAGTTTATATTTCCCTGGGCAGACTGCTGTTTGATGATCTTCATGAGCACGCTTGCGAAAACCTTTCATTGAAAAAACAACTTAATTTTCATAATTTCTAATTTTTTACTATTATCTCTACTTTTATGAGAAAACGATTTAAAAAGATATTAATCCTAAATAAATGTACCTGTAATATTTGTGGAAAATTTCTGGTCCAACTTCTAAATTTTATTCCTGGTGCAAAGACAGTTTTATGGTTGGATTTTTGCTGTTATAAAAACAAGATCAGTCCAAGCTTTGGTAGCTCCCTGCGTGAACTGCTGTTTGCTGATCTTTGTGATTACACATAAAAGTATTTTGAAGGAAAAACAAAGAATTCAATTTTTACACTTTTCAGTTTTTTTTCTGCTTTAATATAAAAAATTAGTTAAAAAACTCTAGTAGTAATAAATCTACCTGCAGACGAGACTCCAAAATTTGACAAGAAACTACAACAGATGGTAGACAATTTATCGGAAGCAGTAATTACATGAAAGATACAAATTACAAGTAAATCATTAATTAAATGAAATATATTAATTGTAAGTAAATTATTAATTAAGTGAAGTAAAATAATTAAAGTAATTAATTAGAGAATATGTCTAGAAGTCAAATAGCAATTTTTATTGACAATTTGTGGTCCGATATCTAAATTTTCTTCGTGGCTGCAATCGCAAAAAAAAAAAACAGTACTCAAATTCTGACAACAGAGCTATCTGTAATAAACACGGTACTGTTGACCGAAGACACAACCAATAAAATACTTCCAAAATTTTTCCAAGTACAGCTAGTGGCTGAGTAAATTGCCCCCAAATAATGTGGGAGTAATATATATATAATTTTATTGAGTGTAGAAATTTTCAAGGGTCCTGTTAGCTCTTTGCTACCCCCAGTGTTAAACAAAATGACCAACCCCGACTTTTATTCCTTTAATCTTTCCCTTAACCAGATATCTGGAAACTTTGATGTCTGATTCCTTTCTGACTCGTATATCTGTTCAATTTTTAGTTTATCCGAAATGTTCTTCTTTTTATGGCAAATTATAAAATTGCTGTGCAAATGGTACAAACCAATTCTTGCTGTGCAATTTTATTTGTAAACTGATGCAGTTTCTTTCAAAGAGTTGGCAACGCCGGCAGGTAGTAAGAAAACAGGAAGTTTCAGTACCTCTAAGATTGGGATGCCGGCATAAGCTGTTAAAATCATATAAAACTTTTCCAGTGTTTGTAAATATTAATGTTTTTGTACTCTGGATTTTAAATAAAGTGATGTTTATTTGTTAGGAGATTTTTTGGATGTAATATTATAAACTAAATACAAAAATGCTGTCATATTTTTCTATCGTCATAGTTTTATGCTAATTCGATTTCGAAGTTTTTTTTTGCAGAATTTTTGATGATTCTCATGATAAAATTCACAATTTTATGGCACAAAAGATATAGGTGCTAAAATAAACAGGTGTTTGATTGAATTTTTGAAATCTGCAAATAAAACTATATGAGAAAAGCTAACTAGAGTGCTGAAATGGACTTTTAAGAAAAAGTATAAAACACCCAAGTATAGCAAAAGAATATAATTCAAAAAATCATTATACCAAAAATATTTATAATGGGAAGAATTATGGGTATAAAAAAAAGTTTTCACGTATAAAAAGAATTTATAAGACTCCCAGTGTGATTTGCACAGAGTTTTGATAGAAAGAGGAGCTTCCTTTTGAACTTAGATCTGCAATGGGGCATGTACCGAAATATCTAATAGAAGTACTAAGTACTAATGAAACGCATCCAAGAACCTTGAAAAATTGACATTTCGTTAAACAGCCAAGGCGTGCATCACGATTTTGGTGGCTAAAAAATTTTCTAAAAGTTATACTTGGCTGTTGTCTTAACGACCCGCTTTAAAAACTCATCAGACGCCAAGCATTTAAATTATTTCGATTCTTTCGTTTTTGTTAATGTTAATCGTTCTTCATTCCTTTTTTTAATCAAATAAGCTTTTCCTTAATATCTCGGATCATTTTCCAGCCCAAGTTCTATTCCACATCATTTTCCAAGTCTAAGCTATTTCTAGGCTTAGCTTAGAAAGTATACTTAATGAGTTTAAAACTAGTCACTTCAAACTTCAAAATAAAGAAACAGAAGCAGTTTTAATTATCACGATAAGGAAGCTTAACAGATAAAAAGTTGGAAATGTATTCAATTTATTCAATTTATTCCATTTCAGCATCTTCCTCACGAAATGTTGGAGAGCCTTTCACAATCGGGGCAATTAAAGGAGGAAGCGCCGCTCATCGGTGCGGCTCAATAGCTCCAGGAGATTACCTGTTGGCTGTTGATGGTACGAGACTCGAAATGTTCAATTTAGAAGAAGCAGCACAAGTTTTGTCAGCAGCGTCTGCAGGTGAAGTGACAACGTTGCGAATACAAAAAGATGATTCGTTTTCTGGTAAGATTTCAGCATAGTGTGAGGGATATGCAGGTGTGGTAGCTATTATGTCTGCGTTCCTTTCCCTGCGCTTTTGGATTATCTTATTCATATCGGTAACTTTTACCCTGCCTAATCAATCTCTTTACACAAACCATACGGTAGATTCGCTGTCTAGGGAAAATTTCGAAGAGCTTATTTGAAAAATAATACTGTCTTTTCCAATACTCTTGGCTGATGCTCATCAGGTTTCATTTCTTAGAATTTATCTAAAACTAATTTTGTAATTTACATTAGAAAGTCAAATTATGTCCTTCCGTAAATCAAAAATTCTAAAACAATATAAAGCAGCTTCATGTTTTGCAAAATAAACCACTAATAATACTTAAATGTCTTGCCCTGCTGCTATTTCCTCTTCCAAATAAGCATTCTACACGTTATGTACACATTTAGATATATTTCAAATTTTCAAACAGTTTGCTTTTCGAGCAATTGTTTCAATTTATGAGTGTAACATTAAGTACCACCAGGCGCGTCGTTTGGTGGGGGGAGCAGTTACCCCCCCCCCCAATAATGTGGAGAAAAAATCATTATATATCCTATGCCCCCTGACTATCCAGATATAGATCACTCTTCCCCCCAATAGAATTCTGGAGGTTCATCCCTGACTACCATTGCCTCTTTACACTCCCACTAGCTACCGCTTACCATTACCCCAAAACTAGCTGCTACTAGGCTATTGAATCTTGATTTACCTTTCCAATTGCAATACATACTTTTAAACATTAACTCATAAACAGTAAATACATAAGAAAAAATAAAAAAAAATGAAAAGGGAAAAAATGAGAGGGAGAGAGTAATAAAGATTTCAGTAAATTCAGATGTCTACACTCACAGACATCTTACCAAGAATTTAAAACTTGTTCCGATTGTGTCAATTGCCACATGCTGGGATACCCACAGGTATATCCTCAGTATATCTCGTTCTTTCCTATCGCTTACAAGAATGTTAAATTTTACTTTATTCAAAGTTTTGTTGCGTCATTGTACGTCATTTTATTCATGTTTAAGCCTAGTTTCTCGAGCCTACCTCTCCATAAGCCTAGTCATATAGATATATATATATATATATATATATATATATATATATATATATATATATATATATATATATATATATATATATATATATATATATATATATATATATATATATATATATATATATATATATGTATATCCATGGAAAAATAAATTATTGAAACTGAACTAGAAACAATAAGCATAATTGATTTTGAAATGAGTATTACAACTACTACTACTGCTACTACTAAAAGCTCACTGTCGCACCAAGCCTCCTAAGACCAACCCAGCTGCGTACTGTCCTCCTCCACCCTAATCAATATTGCCTTCAATTATGCCTTTAGGCTTGAATGGGTCAGGCTTAGTGTATTAACTATTAAGTATTGTCAGTCACTATAGAAACACGTCTAATGTTCATTAATCCCTGATTCCGGGCTCGATTCAAAATTCGTTTAGGTTATTATAATTTACAAACTCAAACATTTTTTTAGATTCACAAGTCAAATGTTTCTGATATTTCATGGTTTCTATCTTTATCAATGGACGCTAGTATGTATAATCTTTATTTCGTTGTGTGCCTGATTAAGACTAGAGTTATTAAGCCTCGAGAGTCTTTTTCTGCAGAAAATTGATTGAATTGGAAGTTCATCAGTAGTCCATCAAATTTATATTTTAAAAACTTTGGAAAAACTGTTAGGCTCGCTCAGTAGTAGTATTTCATAGGGGTTAATCAGGGGCCTATCCATGGGACGGGGAGAGGCACTTAAGGGGTCGAACTAGTACTCTAGGAAGGCTGTTCATATAATTTTTATGGTCAGAAACTTCATAGCTAAATAGTCAAGTATCAATATGTTACCATCCCCAGAACAAAAAATAAAAGAAATAAGGTCCTTGAATTGTATATTTCCTTAGCCCTAGCAGAGGGCTCCTGGCCTGGAAAAGAAAATAATTCTCTATAAGTTACGGACAGGATTTCTACTAGATTTAAAACCCATGTGATGCTATTTGAGAAGGGGTTAGTATTCTCAAAATTTTAAATTAGTATAAAATTAGGGCTTTTTGGAAGTATTGTCTACCTCTCCCTTCATAATAGTCATTTGTTGTCATTCAACACACTCCTGTTCTCTCCACTTGCCAGAAGGCTACTTAAGTAGTTATATCATGGAATCAATGAGGAGGGGGTAAAATATAAATTATAATTCAAATATATCTTTTTTCTGCTTTTCAAGAACAGTTTTCAGTAGATTGATGAAATAAATTTTACGATTAGCAAGTTTTTTAAGGTAAATTGTTTTATGTGATAAATTTCTCTTTACAGCAAATTCTCCTTCGGCGCGTTTTCCCGTGGCAGTTATATTTGAGACAAATTGCTAAACAGGTCTTAAAGTGTCTGAAAAGTTTCCCAAAACTACTCCTTGCTCCATATAAAGATACCAGTTAAGTTTTATCCCCTAAAAGTTTTAATACAGTCTTGTTCTTTCTCTACAACCTTGATCTGTAGGGGGTGAGATGTTTCTTTTATTCTTCTACAGTATTTGTTGATGAAATTATTTTGTTGGCTATTCTAAAGCTAGTCTAATTAACAATGTTAATTTTCTTTCTATCCCCTTATTGATAGAAGCCTTTCTAATAGTGGAAAAAGTTTGAATATTTTCCTATCAATGTTAATAATCATGTTGAATTAATTAGCAATTGAGGCACTTTCTGGCTTCTATGTCTTGGGTTGTCTCTGGGTTGTTTCTGGCTCCTGATTGTCTTGGGTTGTCTTACTGCACTTCAGACTCGAGACGCTAGACTAAGACTAAATCAAAACTAGTTGTATGTATTCACAAAATAATTAGAAAGGCATTTGGATCAATAACACAACTACGTAGATTATATTGTTCTGATATTTTGTGTTTTCTTTATATTAGAATAGTCCTCCATCATGCTGTTTATTACTCCTTTCTTTGTCGTGATTTCGTTCAACTTGTATTTGTTGTTTCAATTATTTCAAATTTTTAACTGTTAGAAGTAGCCAATATGTCTGGATTTGTTAAAGTATTTTCGTAATCTTATTTACTTATATTTTATACTCCTTGATTTTGAAGGAAGTAAATTAAACAAATCTCAATTTATAAAATTATATATTGTATATCATTATTTAGTTTAATTATTGAAATCATTATTATTAATACAGTGCTCTTACCTTGGAAAACATTTAATAGGCGTATCGAAACTTGAGAAATAACAAGTGATATTGGCTTATATCTGTCACAAAAAGCAATGAGCCAAGGATGTTACTAGGCTTGGAACGCTACCTCTGTTTAGATAATTATCCTGATTCGGACCAGTTAAAAAAAAAAAAAAAAAAAAAAAGTGATGTAACTTTTCCTATGTTATGTTGAATTTCTCTATTTTACTGCATATTATTTCGACTGATCTTGAGAGTGACTTTTGATACTCCTGCGGACGACCCTATCAACAAGACAAAAAACTGGGGGAAGAGTGGGTTATATAAGAGTATGTGATCTTTTCTGAAGGAGGGGGGAATGTCTTTATTAGAGTGTAGTATGTACATTATGTGTTAGACCTAGGTCGCCTAGGTCAATTTTACCTAGGTCAATTTTATGCTTAATAATATTCTTATCTTTAAGAGTCTCCAGAGGGTGGGTCAGTTGTCTACACAGTTGAGTTGGTTCGACATGGTGGCCCCCTTGGAATAACAGTATCTGGGAGCGAAGACCCCTTTGAACCGATTTTAATATCAGGATTAACTCCAGGTATGCTCATCAGTCAGTTTAGATTTTTTTTTTTCATTCGTTTTACACATTCACACAATATCTGCTGTGCGCAGTCATGCTATTAATGTCCTGTGACTCTTCCTATGTTATATTGAATTTCTTTCTTTTACCGTATATTATTTTGAATGATCTTGAGAGTCACTTTTAATACTACTGCGGACGACCCTATCAACAAGAACAAAAGCAGGAGAAAAAGCGGGTTATATAAGAGTATGTGAGCTTTTCTGAAGGATGGGGCAGAGGGAGGGGGGAAGACCTAGATGGTAACTCGATTCCAAGAGCATAAGATCAATGGAATACCAATTCAGTTTATTTTATAACAAGTTCAGTTTTCTGCTCTATTCTTTAAACGTGTAAAGTGTTATGTTATTCTTTATTTTAGGGTTGATTTAACAACATTAGACGCTGTATAGAATCATTGAAGCTAGTAAAAACCTCTGTTTTGTTAGTGAAATGGTCTTTAAGGTTACGCTCGGGTGGATTTGTTCCATCCTTGTTGCTCTGGAATCAAAATTGACCGATAATAACTCTATGTTTTCAATTATTTCAAAATGTAATAAATAAAAATAAAACAACGAAGAGTTGAAGAGAGAAAAACGGTTTTAACTTAAACAAAGCAGTGACAAAAGTACAAAAAAAACAAAAGCAACAACAAAATATTAGTTAATAAAAAAAATCCAAATATTTCGACTCCACATCCGGGAGTCTTTATCAACGAAAAAACAGGAAAAAGAAAAAGAACAACACAAACCAGAGAAAACAAATACGAAAAACAGACAGAAGAAAAACGAAAAACAGACAAAACAAATAAATAAAACTCACATCTTAACAAAACTTCCAAAGTACGGCAAAACTGTAATCACAGAGAAGACACCCAAATTCTTAGAAAATGATCCTCTATAATATCGGATTGGCGAACTGGGTCTATCAAAAATAAAATATTGTTTTAATTTGAAAAAAGCTAAACCCAGGTCAACATCAATAATTAAATTTACAGGTTAAAATCCTTGAACTATATGGCAAAACAGGTAAACGGAACTTATGCATTATAATTTGAGTGAATTTTTTCATTTGCAAGTTTAGCTGCCGTCCGTGACTCTTGTCAGCATTAACCTCATCCCGACTTACGCTTACACAGTTGTCACCTATTCGTGGACTATCATGTGAATTATTGCTATTGGAAAATTTTACCTGCCCCTTTATTAAACTATTGTAAGTTGAGCTAATTCTAAATCTCTTTTTTTCTTTTGCTCTTGTTTGTGTTCTTCTTTATTTATTTATTTAAATGCTTAACTATTTTGTTTCTTTTTCCCTTTTTTTCTGTTGATAAAGTCTCCCGGATATGGAGTCGAAATATTCGGATTTTTTTTGTTAATTGATGTTTTGTTGTTGCTTTTATTTTTAGTTAGTTTGTCACTGCTTTAATTAAATTAAAACCGTATTTCTCTCCTAAACTCTCTTGTAAATGTAAAAGCATTGTAGTCTAAGAAATTATTTACAACGGAAACAGGCACAAAATGGTACGAAAAATAATGGCGTGAAGAACAAAAATACGAACATGGGCGCCAAGTTGCTAAAATGACCCCAACATACAAATAACAGTCCAATAGGAAAAGTCCATTTATTAGACAGTGAAAACAGTAGAAAAAACTCTGGATATTTCGGTCACATACACAGTGACCGTACTCAGCAGATAAACTAAAACAATACGAATGAAGAATCAACATTTATACAAAACAAAATAATTACACATTATTTTGTGCTCTTATTTTTTTCAGCGTAGTTGCAGAAGTAAATGTCTTCGATCTCTTAGTTTCCACTTCATTGACTTTTTTTGAATGTGAAGATTCATTATAAGGTAAACAGAGGTCAAAATCATTGAGAAAAATTGATCTTACTTTATTTGACCGTCGTATATTATCATAGATTGAGCTTAAGCCCAATTCTGGCATTTCTATTTAAACCTAGGTTTTTGAATAGAGTTCTCTTAATTCGAATTGTTTCCCTGAAAGCTTGCTTTAAGCCCCGGTCCTTAGATATCAAAGAGGCATTTTTGAACATAATAAAATGGTCTGGGAAATTAAAATGTTTTCTGATAGAGCTGATTAGTCTTCAAGTTTTTAATTTTGTTCTAAGGCCAAAAAAATAGAATCTTGATGTTGTAATAACTTTATTTTTAAATACTGGTTTATTCGTCCCACTTAGGAGCTTCCGTAAGTACATAGGATCTGGTAGACTCCATTTTGCTGCTCCAGTGGATTGCGAAAAAAGCATAAGATGGTGGAACCAGTGTTTACATCTTAGAGATTTTACTCCCAGAACAAGAGTTTTTCATTCTCTTCAGGGTAAAAGTTTTATTCTGTGGGTCTATTGCGGTTTCAAAACTACTCAGACATGTTTTTTGTCGTGATTAGAATATTTTTGTGAGGGGTTAGGAGCAAAACAATTTTTTTGAAGAACTTTTTTGTTGTATATTTGTTCAATAATAATACTTCAAATAATAGTTTTAAAAAAGTTATAAAAAAAAGCTATAAAAAAGTTATACAACAATAAAGTAAAACATATTCGTATTGGTGTATTTATTTGTTTCAACCAACAAAATGTCGCTAAGCTCATCCTTCATATTTTGATGCTCAATCATTCACTAGAAAAATATGCTTTGATTTAGCATGAGCAAAAGTAAAAATATGATATACATATTTAAACATAATATAATCTGATATAAATGTATGTTTTATATATATGTAGGTGGTCTTGATCTGATCTGCAAGTCTATTGCTAAATATACTACTACAGCCAGTTTGAAAAATAGCACGGTCTGGTTGCAGAAGCTAGAATAAAGTTTCGAGAAGTCTAGAAAAAATGACTATAGGATACGTACTTCGACTGTTACAATTAAGCTTTAATTTTTTTCTTTCCACACTTTTTCACGTTTCAACGTGAACCTGAGGCTCGACACATTTTTTGCAGTTTTTTGATTGTTTGTCTTTTTTTTTGCAAAACATATGAGACAAAAAGATATATTGAATGTAGGATGCAGGTGTCTTAATTTACAGGTTTCCATCCTATACCAACTCAATTTTTGTGAAGTTTATAAACAATATCTCACTAAATGGCTAAAAGCTAGAATTGTCCTTCTAGGATAGATCGATTTAGGAGCCTTTCTTGCAGCTCCGCAGCTTATTACATAATGGGTCTTCTTGATAAGGAAGATTTGATTTAGGAGGCTCTCTTGGAAAAAAAACTAGGTCTAAACTCGATTTAAGACTAGAGAAATGACAATATGGTTAAACTTTATTGTAATTGGCTTCGGTCAATTAACCTTGCAATTGGCCTTCTAATGAAACAATTCAATTAATTTTGCATTGAACCTTTTTTTATATTAATAGTTGCTAGCTTACTTACTAACAGGAAGCAAAAAATTAATTACTAGAATGAATTTTGTGATAATCTACAGATTAACTGTGATGTGTCACAAGGCACTCTTTTGAGGTAATTCTGTTTCTCGTTATGATAAACAAATTAGTGGTAGAATATCCAGTTTGGTGGAAAAATATTGACTATGTGTTCTTGCTAGAGTAATGCTAAAGAGCATAGGAGGGGCTCTAGCATAGCAGAGAACATGTTTAATAGTAAATGGACAAGTCTGTTATAGCAAGCTTCTCCTTTTTGACAAGAAGTATCAGTTTCAACCGACTTCATTTAGCATCTCAAAGGGTTGATGATATAAAGCTAATATAATATGACATATTATGATATAAAGCTTCTATTATTATGATATAAAGATATATTATTATGATGATATAAAGCTTCTTGATCTTCAGTAAGAAAAAAGTCGACACTAAATGGGATTAAAAAAAAAAAAAACAAGTGTTTCTTGACTGCAAGTAAGGAGCGATATTGAAACTTAAAACGAACAGAAATTATTCCGTATATAAAGGGGTTCTCCCCTCCGCAATTCCCCGATCTTTACGCTAAATTTTGACTCTGTCACAACTCTACATTTTAAAACAATAAAAAAAATTCGGAGTTTTTTAGAGTTTCGGTTACTATTGAGCCGGGTCGCTCCTTATTACAGTTCCTTACCACGAACTGTTTGATTTACATTTATGGTACTATATATGGTAATGAAAGTTCAATTATATTTCTCTAGAATTTTCTTATTTTCATTGGTCTTTACTCTATTTGTTTCCATATTGTCTTCTTCTTCGTTTTAGGGGGACTATCAGAGCAGACCGGTGCAGTTCATGTTGGTGATCGTCTCCTTGCCATCAATGGCAGTTCGCTTCGTGCTGTCAAGCTCTCTGATGCTATTGCTATGTTGCAAGATGCTTCAGATATTATCACATTAAAAATATCGAGGCAAATAAATACACAGAGTAAGCAAAAGTTCCGAAATTATATAGATAGCAATATGCATATATCATGCTATTTTCATTCAAAGTACTTAAGTACTTAACCATAACCCAATATGAATGTAAGACTGCGTGTTGTTGAGCAAAAGGGTACCAATATTTAAACTAATGGCTTAGTAAAGAAAGCCTCCCTCAAAAATGAGAAAAATACGTTTCTTTTTTTAATTTCAGAAACCCTCGTTCATAGGAAAAATATTTTAGTTCATATCTATGACAAAACGTTTTAAAGGAAAAGGTTCAAAAATTAATTTTAACATTAAAGCATTAAAGGAGCACGGTGTTGGTGATAGAGGCCTAGTCCCTAAGTTACAGGCTTACAACTTCAGGAAAGAACATTACTAAAAATTTAAATGAAAAAGATATTCTGTTTACTATGTTCTCTTGCTGTTAAGGGCGTTTTTAGGAAGTAATTTAGAAAGGAATAAACGAGTTGAGACAACTGGTAAAAAAGAAAGGAAAAATTGAAATTTGAATAGTATCAGCCAGTGAAATGGAAACAAGAAAATAAAAACAAATATTTTGACAAAGGCCGTTGCCAAGTCGTCTACAGTGCTGATAATAAAAGACTAACCCTCCAAAATAAGTTATTATAGAAGACAGCGTAAAAAGGAACAAATGCCGAAAAGACACACGGAATGGATTTTCATGTCTGCATTTGCCAGAAGAATTCTTTTTTTTTATCCAAATATCGAAATGTATCAAAATATAATTTTTATGATTTTGGATTCCATGAACAATTCTAAATTATATCAGTTGTGACTAGTAATCATAAGGCAGTGTCTAAAGTAAGCATAGATCAATGATTTAAGACCTGAAGATGATATATTCTTAATCTTAAAATCGTAATTTACTGTTGACCTAAACATTATTAACATGTTTATTCAAAAAGTAATTTTAGAGAAGTTTAAAAAATCCCAGGACAAATTATAATAGTGCATTTATCAACGTGTCTCCTGTTTTCCTTTATTGAAGCTTGTTTTCACCTTATTGTTTTATTTCTTCTAAAAATAGGATTTAGAATTTTTTTTACAAAAATAATGCCTCTTTGAACTTATGATTTTCTTTTCTTTTACCATTATACTTATTGAATTTTCCAGAGTATATAATGTCCCTAGGCCATTTTCTATTTTTTAAGCTTTGGATACACCCGAAACCCACTAAAAGCGCACAGACAATTCCACTCATAACGCTAGGAATACATCCCATGGTTACATTAGAGGGGCGCGTAGAACCCCTCTGCTGAGATGAACCCTGATCTTAAATTTTGAAATGTTTCTGAAATTTTGTGTTCCTTGCCCATTAAAAGGACAATTTTTCTGCCCCTCCCTTAGTAATTCAAGTTTCCCGAAATCAGTAGTAAGATATCAATATATTTATAATATACATATATTGAGAAATTCTTACTGTGAATTTCTGAAATCTGGTTAATGTCGACACGGTTAAAAATTCCTTTTTCTCTGCTTGGATTCGATTGCCTTTGCAAATCAGCTTTTTCAGTCGATTCGTATATAGTTGCCGAGATTTTGTCAGAAGCTATAAAAAGAGGAGTTGATCCTTCTGTTATTAATTGTCTCTGTTATATGTATAGTCATCTTAAAGCTAAAATAAAGGGGGGTTTGGGATCTTTTCAATATATTTAAGGGTGCCAGACAGGGTGGTTTAACTTTCCCTACTCTTTTTAATAACTAAGTTTCTGCTGCTCAATGCTCTGTCGAATGCACGTGTATTTATGGTGGAATCGATGTTTCTTTATATACCTAAGCTGATAATATTTTGAATCTAGGTCGCACCTTTTTGCGAAGTAAGAGAACTTTGTCGACAAAACTACGTCGACAAAACTGTAGCAATCGCTTTCAATTTTAAGGGTAACTCTGACATACGACTTGAACTCTCTGAAACATCTATTCCGCTTTCTGATAGGCTTATTTATCTTGGTATGCCCATTGAAAGAAGTACTAAAGAAACCATTAAGCTTGCAATTAAAAAACCTCGCTAAAAAGATTCGAATCGGATATGCTTCGCTTGCATCTAATATCACAAATCTTGTCGGTTTCACCTTTCCAAACTTTACAACAGTCTAACTGTGCCCCATCTCCTTGGTATGTCTCCCATTTTGAATTTTTTTTTTCTGCTTCAAATAAGAAAAATATTGACCGAATCTATTTTAGATTTGCCAAGTATCTGATGCATCTTCCTCCTTGGACCAGTAATTCTTTGGTACAAAAATTCAAATTGATTCTGCCTGCAAATATTATTGATAAAAAAAAGAGGAAGATTTCAAATCTTCCGCTAGAAAACTCAACTACCAGTGGTCTTCTCTCTTCGTATAGTATTTAGTTATGTTTGTTAATTGTAATCTCTCCTTTCGTTGTTGTTTATTTACTCTTCTGTTTTTTGTCTTACTCCGTCCCTAGGCCTAAAAAACTTCCTTTGTTTTGTTGACGGGTCAGAAATAAATTGATTGATTGATTGGTTTATATCAATCTATAAATATATATAGTAAAAATATTTTTTTTTACTTATCAATCAAATATATATATATATATATATATATATATATATATATATATATATATATATATATATATATATATATATATATATATATATAGTATATGATATAACTATATTAAGTGATATACTATATTTATATTCCTTTCTATACCATTTTCCCACATTGCTGAAAGAAAGGGTCCCAATCCCAAATAAACCATAGCAGACTCTAATACCCACTTTGGAAATCCTATATTGTGGAATTTCGCTATAGACTATTTTACCAGCCTTGCTTTTACATATGAAGCAAGTTAATAATCATTTTAGAATGATTTTTACTTTTTTACAGAGAGCGTTGCACATCATCAACTTCGCGTTGAGGCAGACAGAGAAGATTTTATTTTCCATTATGGAAATTCAATCCCTTCGGTAGATAGTGCTGTTGAGTCTTGGGACAGTGGTGGATTTGCTCCGTCGTCAGCACCTCTTAGCGTCTCTTCGCCGTTACCTGATATTACACCAATGGAGCCCATTTATTCATCAGGTATTTTTACTTTTATTCTTCTCTAGTCTTATTTTAAAGAGATTAAAGTAAAAAAGTAAGTTTTTTCAACTGAAAGTAAGGAGCAACATTAAAACTTAGAACGAACAGAAGTTATTAGGTATATGAGGGTGTTTGCCCCCTCGTCAATACCTCACTCTTTACGCTAAAGTTCAAATTTCATTCCAATTCTATAAGAATGACCCCTGAATCACAAAGGCCGCTAATTAGAATAACTATCTCTTTTGGAACTACTAAGAAAAACTTTAGCTTACAGAGCGAGGTATTGCCGAGGGGGCGAGCCCCCTCATATACACAATAATTTCTCTTCGTTTTAAGTTTTAATGCTGCTCCTTACTTTCAGTTGAAAAAACTTTTTTTTTTTTTATTTAATTTCTGATCCTTTTTTATATACTGCCGGGAAATCCTCATGGAAAATTCCCTTCCCTCATTAAAATTCACCAATGGAGCCCATTTATTCATCAGGTATTTTTACTTTTATTCTTCTCTAGTCTTATTTTAAAGAGATTAAAGTAAAAAAGTAAGTTTTTTCAACTGAAAGTAAGGAGCAACATTAAAACTTAGAACGAACAGAAGTTATTAGTTATATGAGGGGGTTTGCCCCCTCGTCAATACCTCACTCTTTACGCTAAAGTTCAAATTTTATTCCGATTCTTTAAGAATGACCCCTGAATCACAAAGGCAGCTAATTAGAATAGCTATCTCTTTTGAAACTACTAAGAAAAACTTTAGCTTACAGAGCGAGGTATTGACGAGGGGGCGAACCCCCTCATATACGCAATAATTTCTCTTCGTTTTAAGTTTTAATGCTGCTCCTTACTTTCAGTTGAAAAATCTTGTTTTTTTTATTTAATTTCTGATCCTTTTTTATATATATTGCTGGGAATTCTTCATGGAAAATTCCCTTCCCTCTTAAAAAATTCATGAAAAATTTCTCCATGATAAAAAACTCCCATGTAGTTCCCTCCCCCCAAACACACCCCCCACCACCAGAAAAATTCCCCCAGAATACGTCCGTATACTTCCCCATAACGAATATAATATGTAAAGAAAAAGCAAAGTTCATAACTTGCAGCCCTTTCCCGGGGGACTGTGGGGGATTAAGTCATCCTCAAAGACATAGCTATTAGATTTTTCGACTATGCTGAATAAAAATTCTATCTCAAAATTTTTATGGGGAGACTTCGGGGGAAATGAGCATGGGAGGGGGCCTAGTCACCCTCCAAATTTGTTGGTCACTTAAAAAGGGCACTGTAACTTTTAATATCCGTTCGAATGAGCACTCTCACGATACTGTAGGCCCATTGGATCGATACGATCCCACCTGAGGAAACAAAAAAACAAAAAAGCGACTCTTTTTTCTGGCAATAAAAATACAAAATTCCACATTTTAGCAGATAGGAGCTTGAAACCTCTATAGTAAGGTTCTCTGATCCGTTGAATCTGACGGTGTAATTTTCATTAAGATTTTATGACTTTTAGAGATTGCTTCCTCCTTTTCCCGAAAATAAGGCAATTTTTCTCAGGTTCATAACTTTTGATGGGTAAAACCAAACTCGATGAAACTAATATATTTCAAATCAGCATAAAAATTTGATATTTATTGGTACCAAAATTCCGTTTTTATGAGTTCTGGTTACTATTGAGCCAGGTCGCTTCTACTTACACTTTGTTACCGCGAACTGTTTGACTAAGGGCGCAGAAAGCAAATTAGAGCTAAACACTGATTTCTTTTGGTTTTTTTTTTTTTTGCAGTTGTCAGGTTCCATGTTCAAAGGAGCGTTGCAAATTAAAAATTCGTCCCTTAACTATTTTACCTCATCCAATGAAAACCAGGAAATAACACAAATATTTCAGGCGGACCTCTCCTCAGTCATCGTCAGTCCAAAAGGAAAAGAATACAAAATGGAAAAAATTCGCAAAAAGAAATAACAAACAAAGTAAAATAACGAAAAATTGAAATAGTACCCCCAATGTCACTACCAGCAAAAAGTGATAAAAGACAATCCTGAATTCAGAATAAATAATTAAATATTCATTTGGGAATTAACTTTTTTTAAGGCGCTCGGATGAACTGGTTTCTTAATCACTGGCTAAAAAATATTTCTCTTTTCTTCATTCCCTTTTTTCTTCCGTTCTTAGTTTGTATCACCATTTTATGTGTTATATGCATCAATTGATGTTTTATTTACACTTTGACAGACACTTCAACTATACGACGAAAAGCAAATTGTCGGTCATCAAGCAGTACAAGAGAATCACACTCTCCGTGGGCTGGAAGCTCAAATAGCCTAGAAAGTCACACTAAGTCAGGTAGAGATAATGTTATGATATAAAATGGGGTCTTGAAATTTTCTCCTCTGTTCTTTTTAAATTTCCTGATTCCAGCCTGCAGAATGAGTTTTGTCTCCAGTGTTAGTCTTAGCATTGTACTTGAAAATATAAAGCTTATCTTTCTACCAGTCACAGTTTGGGTGTAATTATTTTTTCTTTTGACTTTTTCAATTTGTGCCTTTCACTTTTTCAAGGTTTGTTGAATTTCTTGACCAGTGGTTTCCAAAAATTTTGCCATAATGGACCCCAAAATCTCGGATGAACCCCCAAGATATCCCTTTGACCATTTAAAGCAAAAACTACAAAGATTGAAATTGTTATGTACAGAAGAGTATAAGTATAAAAACACGAATTGTAGTGCCTAACGATGATAGTCAGATGATCGAAGGTATGGAAAGGCAGATCTAGAGAAAACCCTTGGGGTTGGGCATTGTTACAAGTGGGTCAGTAATTGACTAAATTGACAAGTCTATTTAAAAAAAAAGTATAAAAAATGGAATGAGAGCGCCAGAAAAATGTTGCCCCTCTGCTCTATCTTCCCTTGAAAGTAGCCTATATTCTAAAAAATTGACCTTGGGAAATTTAAAATTAACATTAGCGTTTACAGCAGTTACATTTAATATTCACAACCATTTTATACCAAACGTTACAAATATTTCTTTACCTTACCCTACAAGAGAACAACAAACCAATATAATGCATAATGAATCAAAACACTTGGGTCCACCGCTATTACCTTACGATAACTTTAAGGACCCCTAGGAGTCCCATGGACCACAATTGATAAGGACTGGCTTAAAATGTTGTCCGTTGAAAACTTATATGCAGAATTCAAAGTTGCAATCATTTTACCTAGTTCTCACAATTTTTGCATATTATTTTTCTATCTTACTTTTTTTATGAAACAATAGGGAGTATTTTGCAGAAAAACTGTGATTACTAGAAAAGTCCTACCATTCCCCATGGACTTTACCCCGTCAGAATTTTGTATTTTCTATTTTCTTACAAGAATTGGAAAAGAATTGGCACTTAGGCTCTTATGAAGGCAACCAAACCAAATAGTGATTTGCTACGATTAAGGTTGAATCAACCAAATTTTGCAAGAGAGCTATCGAATGGCTGGTAGAAAGATAGGAGAAAGCCATAGCATCTATGAATACATGATAAATAATATATTCTTACTATCTAATGAAATCAAAATGAATATCTGAAAGAAAATTTATCATTTTAGTTTACAGTTCTTATCGAATCAATTGTCTACTAGTTTATTGATTCCAATTTTTTCGGTTTTATTAAATAGTTTGAAAATATACGTAATTGAATATAGCTGAAGCTGAACGGTTGAACTGATCAGCGAAGTGGGTTAATAGGCCTTGAGCCTTTGCCCTGAAGTATAAATAAAAAAACGCCATTCGCTTTCGTAAAAAAAAAATACCAATAAAACCATTTGTGCTTTCACTTTATTCCATAAAAAAAAAAAAAAAAAAAAAAAAAAAAAAAAAAAAAAAAAAAAAAAAAAAAAAAGGTCTTTCTATGCATCTACACATTTGATCTGCAGTGCCGTTTGCTGTACGTTCGTTTTTTGGCGTTTTGTATATATGTTAATATTTGTTTTTGTTTCTTTTTTTCCTCGTTTTTACTTCGCCCATGCTTCTTTTGTTATATGGCGGACTATAAAAAAATTCATTTGTTTATCTGTGCTTACTTTTTTTCGTTTTTTATTGGGCTACCTTTCCTTTATTTATCTTTTCTTTAAATTAAAAATGTAAGTTAAGCTTTATTGGAGCTTAGAAATTAGTTTTTTCGCAATAAATTTGGTACCAACACATATTTTTAACAAGAAGTAAAGCAATTTCAGTTCAATTGTTTTTGAATCTCTATCTAGGAAAAATTTCCCAAGCTTTCCCCTCATTCCTCTTGTTTTCTCAGGAAGGGAGTGGGAGGTGCACTAAATTCTTCTAGGATATATTTTTAGCCCTTTTATCTAGGATGTATATATTTATATGTTTTTGCCTTTTTTTTCATTGTTGGTTTTATTTTTTACCCATCATTTAAATAACAATTTGCACTAATCCCCTTCATGAAGAAAATGAATAAGCCCTGTTTAACTAAACTTAATTCTCCTTTTCGTATCTCATACAATTCATATGATATCTCAATAGTAATTTTCACATTTTATATCTCAAATTCATATCTCACTTATATAAAGAATAGTTACTTACTCGATAAGAGAATGCTGGGATATTTCTAGCCCCAATTAGTTTTAAAGAATTTAAAAAAACTATGACAAATTTAAAGGGAGGGAATTCAATAAGTGTAGATGGGCATCATCAACATTTTCACTAATTCAGGCATTCACAATTCACCAAGTGCAGATCTGAGAATTCTGAATGTTGAGATGTCTCACTTTAAAAATTCAGATACTGTTTGTCCATATTTTAAGGGTTGCCCAACTTTTAAACTTAAATATGCGTGTGGAGAATTATATTTTTGATGTACCCTGCGCTGCGTGGGACATGCCCCTTCTCCTCCAACACCTATTCTGAAGTTTAAAATATCATTTCCAGTTTTCTGTAAATTATGAAAATATTGAATCTGCTCTTTTCTTTTGCATGAAAAGTGCTTGCTAAGTCGTTTGTTTGTTCACTTGTCACTTCAAGGTACATTCAGCTTCTTCTTTTCTTTTATTTCATTTTTAGAGAAAATATATTCTGAATGGCCACCACCACCATCTGATCTAGCAAATGCAAGACAAGCAATGAAAAACAACTCGAACAATTCTTTAGAAGCCACCGAAAAGTCAATGCCACAAATACCTCGCTGTTGTACTTTGCCTAGCCGACGAAAGAATATTCTTTTACACCCGGAGCTAGAACTGAAAACTTCTCAAGATTCTACTTACGGGTCGTTCTGTGGCATGAAACTACCACCTGACTGTGAGATATACCATGTTCTATTGGAGAAAGACTCGGTTTATGAAGATTTTGGTTTTAGTGTTTCAGATGGACTATATGAGAAAGGCGTGTTCGTGAATAGGATACGAAAGGGTGGTCCTGCCGAAGCCTCTGGAATACTTAAGCCCTTTGACAGAATTTTACAGGTAAAAAAAATAAATTCATAAGTGTTGTGAACTTCGGTCATGCAAAGGAAAAATTGCGTAGGTGGAGCGTCCTTTATTTTGGTAAACGCAAATTTGCAATATTGCACGATACAAATTTGAAATTTATGGTTTAAAAGAGACATACAGGGGATTTTGCCACTCACCAGTAAAAATATTTGTTCGCCTTCAAAAAAATTATTTAATGTGTTAACGAAAGAGCCTATTTAAACTATCTAAGAAGTTCCATTATTACTATTGCTGTATTGGTCCCTCTCCCTCCCTTTCCATAAAAGATTGCATAAATATATGTGTAAATTCCTTATTTTAATAATTAAGAGTACATAGTACTTTCTTATATATAGAGTACCCTTCTAGGTATTCCCCCCTTATAGGGATTGTATAAAAAGGAGGTGAGTTCATTTGTTAATAGATATGTCTATTTATTATCCGTTCATGCATCATTGCTAGGCAGTAGAACCAAGGTAGATATCCATAGAGCTAATATAGTGATAGAATCTATAGTTTTCCAAGTGTTTGATTAATTTGGCTCGGGTAAACGGTGGAAGCATAATTCTAGCATAAGTGGGAAATGGTAACATCGGCAATGAAGGAGGGGAATTAATGCCAGGTTTTTCTTCTCACTCAATTGGACTATCTGTCTTGGCTTTTTCTACAATTAGCCATGACTTGATGCCCACAACTATTCCATTCTAATTCAAATTCTAGGAGTTTTTTTTACCAGTTAATTCTGGTGTCCAACAACTTTAAACGTGTTTCCTAGGAAAAAAAAAATTATCAAAGTAAGTCACATGAAGATAAAACAAAACCGTTCTTGACTCCTGACTCTGGGCTGAAATACCGCCTGACTTTGCTTCATACCATAACCACAAATACAAGGATAAAGCTATAACATTAACTTTTTTATCTACTGACTCAAATGCACCTTCATAATCTATAAAACTCGTGCTTTTGTTTGAATTCTCCAGTTTGTAATCTTATTGCCAGGTAAGATTATCAGACTGCATTCTCTGAAGGGCCGTGAAAACTTAAATCTTAGCAGGATGTGAAAAGTTTTGAAAGACGATAGCAAGATCATTCCAGACAAAGGAGTCGTTAATCATCAACAATAAGTAGTAAACTAAACTGTAAAAATTTTATCATATAAATAATTTACAACGGGAACATGAAAAAGAAAACAAAAATGTGACATTTACAAATCCAGTATATAATTTAGAGGCAGCAAATTAATCAGTTAGTGAAATGATAAGCATTAAGGAAAACATTAATAGAAAAGATGAAAAAACAGTTTCAGTTTTTTCTTTTTAACTACTCACATTTATGGGCAATGTAGCACTAAATATTGAGTTATAAACATCAATCTGGACTGTATGAGCTAGTGCCCTAGTCAGGAGTCAGTCAGTCAGTGCATAGTCAGTGCATATGCATGTCTCTTTCATTAAAAACTAAATCCTTGATTTTCCTTGGTTTTTAATATGTACACCATTGCACCAACTCTCTGGTACCCATTTCAAAGCATCAGATTCAATTTTAACTGTCCTTGGTACTTATTACCAATGTTTTTAATATGTTTTTAATATGTACACCATATTAATATGTACATATTAAAAAGTTTTTAATATGTACACCATTGCATCAACTCTCTGGTACCCATTTCAAAGAATCAGATTCAATTTTAACTGTCCTTGGTACTTATTACCAAGGTTACATTGGTACAAAATTATTGATAAACAAATTATTATTGTTACATTGGTACTTATTGGTACAAAATCATTTGTACAGCAATTAATTACTAATAGTAGTCAAACTTCTGAGATGTATTTTTCATCTTTTTGATTTCCCTGCATAATCCTAGTCACGTAACATAATACTTTTTAAAATACCACAACAGTTTGCTACAATAGTAGCCTATTTGTAATATTTGTAATCTTTCAGGTGAACAATACACGGACCCATGATTTTGATTGCTGCTTAACAGTTCCTTTGATTGCCTCAGCTGGTGAAAAAATGACACTAGTTGTAATGAGACATCCTAATTCAACCTTCGAAAAGTTAAAAGTAAGTCTATAATTTTTTGACATTATTGTTTTCCGAAATAAAAATAAGCAAATTGCAAAAAAATATAATTGCTTAAAAACAGAATGTTGAAGTTAAATAATTTAGAATGATAAGAGAACAGATCTTGTATTGGGAAGCTTGTGGTGTGCTTATGCGGTGCGAAGGGAGAAGAATGCACCCAAGAATTAATACGAACGGAATCTACAACGTAATGCTTTTCACGAAGTATATATAAATTGATTTTATTTAAAGAAAACAGCTAGAACTTGCTACAGATTTGTTTCATGTGACAACATATAAGGGAGGAATAAAATGAAAAAAGGAAGCATTTCATTTATTAAGAAAGATTCTATAAGGAAAAAAATTATGGTGGACAATTAGCAGACATTGGTGTATGAACAAAAAACAGGAGCAAGTACGAATTTGGTACTATTATTCATTTCATACTTAATACTTTATATTTTTCATAATTAATTCTAACAAGCCACATCCCCCTCTATAAATAAAAATCAAAATCCTATCCGGTTCTTCTAATAATAGCTCTTTAAAACAAATTATTTTTTCTTGTAAAAAGCAACATAAAAGAAAGTCATTAGGTTAGCCTATCTGTGTACTCATCTGATTCAGACGAGAATAGTCTGGATCCAGTTTCCAGACTATCCTCGTCAGGGGATATTATTGTAGGGCTGGGGTAATAGAAGCCTAAAAAAGTCTTTTTTTGGCTAAAATTTTTCAAACTTTTCTTAGATCACGTCAATACAGGAGGGCGATTTATCCTGTAACCTATATTCGTTTGCAAGAATATATTTGGGCTAAGCACGCAATACAGGCGTGGCAACTCCCTTCTTATTGAAAAATATTTGGAATTGTGAATATCATATGTTTATATGCAAAGAGGCGAAAGCACTGAGAGTGTCTCCCAAGAACAATATTTGTCCGATGAAATTTATGAACCACCATTTTCTTGGTCATAAGAACTCCCGTCTTCTTCTGCAATTGAGTCATATTCATTGATGAATGATGAATACGAAATTTCATATTCATTGATATTCTTTTCTTCGCTCACTATGTTCCAATTTTCGACCAGCCTTGTATTGGCAAATACAAAATGGAGTTTAAATGGATGACCAATGGCAATAGAGTGGAGACGGGTAACTGTCGTTACAAGAATAAAATTGCCAATCATTTCTGCCATGTCGATAACTTTTATGCAAAATTTAGTCCATAATTTTTAAATGGCTCCCAACAGGCAGTCCCTACCGAGTGATTCGACACAAAATATTTTTATGATACATCTTATTGATACATGTTATAAAGGATTTTATAAATATTACTGAGGAAAACCTTCGGTGTTTTTGTTTATTTTTGAAAGTTATTTTCTTGAGTAATGAAACGCTCCCAACTTTTATTTCTATGTCCACAACCTTTTTCTACAAATATCTTAATAAAAATTGTCGTAACTACCAGAGAGACTTGGTTTTTGCCAATTGTGATAGCCAATTTTACTTTTAAGAGAAGAATTGCTTAAAAATCTGACACTTGTCTTTTTAAAATGCTAATTTGTGGGATTTTTGTGAGCTCTTGTTCTATATTTTTATGTTGAATTTAAAATAATATCATCGTTCTTTTCAGTGTTTTGAAGGTATTTAAATTTATATTTGCGGAAAGCGTCCCTCTCCCTCTGGAAAAATTTCGGGCTAACGATCCACTGTTTCGTATTTTTATTTTAATAATTGTAGTAGTCAATAGATTAATATATTTACAAAATAAATTTGAGTTCTGCGTGTAAATTGCTTGTTATCACTACCAATCGATATTCTCTATTCCTTTGCTTGTATAATCTTTGGGTGACTTGAGTCCAATCCCACCTTCATTTTGGATTCATTCCTGACTGAAATTTTCAGTAAAAGCGCATTTATGTACAAATAAACAACTATTTCTAAATATTCCAAAAGTTATAGTAAGGTAAGGCTATAGTAACGTTTTGTTTCATCGAATATTTTTTTACTTTTTTCCAAATGTCTCCTTAGTGCAGCTGAAAAAATTTCGTCTCCTCCCAGTTTTGAACCAAGCAGTAGAAATACTGTGATTTGAAGAATATTGAAATTTTGAAGTTTGAAGAATATAAAATTTTGAGTTTGGTGTATTGTGCTTTCTAGCTTTAGAAATGCAAAACGGGCGCAACTGTCCTGGGACTTATGAGCATTCATAACCTAAGGTCGACTTCAATGTTTTGCGTTTCATGCGACTTTTCATCCAAGTACTATTTCTGGTTTAAAACAGGGATTTTATCAATATAATGTTTAAACCTTGCGAGTTGGAAAAAATAAAATAAATGTCAAATAATATACAATAACACTAAACATCATTTATCAGCCCGAATTCAACTCTCATATGTATTCGTTATTAAGTTTTTGATTATAGACAAGCTTAAGGAAGATAAAAGTGTAAGAGAAACTTAAATTAAATCCGCTTTTTCTGATTCCTGGGGTTTGTTTTGATTAAATATTTATTTTATTTGGGTATTTTTTTCGAGTGTGCATATTTTCAGGACATAAATTTTGACTTACTAGCCGACACCTTGCAGAATGAGTGGTGCTTATGAGGAGAACAGTGATAAAAGAAAGTTGGTACTTGTGTACATAATGGTACACACTCAAGAAGTGAAGTTAGGTTAATCCTAATGAAATATACCAAAACATGATAAAAATGTAATACTTTAGAAACAAATTTGGGCTATATATTTGTACATTAGGGGGGGGGGGGGTAGAGTATAGTGGGTCTGCATGCAAGTTGTATTAGCTACAATTATTCTGCATTTTATGAAGTAAAATTGTTTTCTAACTTCACGCTGTCCAAATACTTTACCCCCACCCTCCTATTAATGTGCGAATATATAGCCCAAATTATATAAGTCCAATGTATTCTGCCACCTGTCACTTATTTCCTACTGAGTGAAAAGCTAATTGTCTCTTAACACAGACAGATAAAACTGGTTTGTTCTCGAGTGTGTGCCATTATGTACACAAGTTCCGGAAACTTTATGTGATACACAAATTTTGGCCAGCATTCTACAGGGAGGGCACAAACGTTAGTTAGGACAAGGGTCGCAGCAAGGCACATCATTTCTTCCAAATTTAGGGGGAAAGATGTTTAAACTTCCGATAATTTAATAAAATTTTGCAGTTAAGTGTGGGTATTAAAGCCAAGTATTTGTTGAGTAATGACAACTACAAATTTCTTTGGCTATATTCATTTCTTGAAATGCTATGTTTTGTACTTTCAATGTACAGTACTTAATAGAGGTTAGAACGAAAAGAAAGCAACGCCACAGGCCACTTCTTGTATTCGCAATATTGGATGCCTCGATCAGTGATGTTACCAAAGTAGAGTTTGTGGTCTTGATACCCCTTTACTTCCCTTACCCCGTGCAACATGGAAATTTCTACACAAATGCACACTTGTTAAGCTGTTCAAGAGTTTAAAAAAGGACTTTTTTGCTTGGCATGGGTACAGCGGAGTTCATCACTCATGCAGTCCTTTATACTGGTGCTCTTATTTTAAGGCCTGTTTTCACCGTTCCAATTGTTACTAATGTAACACAATTATGACAACTGTTACTTACGATCTTGCTAAAACATAAATGTTGACTAGCGGAAGGTTGACACTACAGTTCGTGAAAATTTATGATTTACTGAAAATTTTAAAATAGAACATTCAAATTAAAAGAAAAGGTTTGATTTATCATTTAAGGCTTCAGAACAAAACACAAGGTACAATACAAAACACTGTGAGCCACAAAAGTCATCCCCAACTATTCTTTAGGTCAATTTTGTCTTTGTTTTATATTTTGATTTCTCTTTGTCCTGCCATCAAAATCTATTGACAATTTTCACCAACAACGTTTTCTTCGTTAGAGAAATATATATTTACCAGCTGTTATACCGTTAATAAACTGAACTCTTGCGCTAACCCAGTTATTAATTTTTTTAGGATCGAACTGCTAGTCCAAGGTCACCCTGGATGGATGAAGAAGATTATAATACTGAGCTTCCTCCTTTCCCTCCTACAATTTCAACTACTCTCTGAACTCTAAGGAAATCTTAGTTGTGAAAGTATTTTAAACTCGCAACACTGTTTAACGATAACAGTGTCGCTCTGGAAATATAACTAAAATATGCGCGATTACGTAATGAGTTTTAGCTTGAGCCAAGGATTTTTTTTGGAATCGTTTTCTGGATATTGTTTTGGAAATCGTGAAACCCGAAGTTTATATGTGCTTCTCAACATGGTTTAGAATTTGATAAACGCATATTCTGAGTCAGATGTTTCTTAAGTACCTTATTTCATGTTTTCTTAATAAAAAGAAAAACAGATACCCGTGACAATTTTGTTAATCTTCACAGCTATGGTAGTCCTTTGTACATTTTTTTCATTTCTCATTTTTCGTATAATGTTGTTGCTATTAACCATGACTGCTAACTCGTGACATTAAATTGCCACCTAAAAAGCTACGCAATGAAGCTTGCATAATTGACCATAATGCAAGCCACAAAATTACGCATATTTATATGTATATCAAATATATATTAATATTATATATATATTAATTTACATATTCTGCTTTTTTGATTAAAAGAGATATTGAGCTTTTTGACAGAATGAGACAGAAAGATTATGTATCCAGCCGGTACTTTTCAATGGATGTACTTGCAAAGGTATATTTGATGGAGGAGACCAGTCAAGGTCGAGAAAAAATATTTTCGTGCCTCAACGTCAAAATAGTTTAGAGAGATATTTTCTCATTTAAATCCCTGAGAAATACTTATCTCGAAATGTTTTCTTGAAAAAGTTGTCCTTGCTATCCTGTTAAATTTGAAAGACTGACTAAACTTGTCAATACTGAGTGGTAAGTGTATAACAAAAAATCCTTGTGGGGGAGGGGGGCTGATGCTGTTGAAGTCAGTTGTCATTGATGGTAATTAATTACTTTGTATTTATCTTCATCCCAAAATGGCTGATAGCAGCCAATTCTAACTTTTATATGTAAACAAAACACAAAGGTGTTTTTTTTTCAACTTATTTTTGTGCATATAATGCTACGAAATTAACCAATTCCCTTGTGTTTTAACTAAAATACGTAACTGCAAATAAGTAATTATAAAAGAATACTTTTTTAAAAACGAAATAATATTGAACAATAATGATAAATAAATACTTGTGATTGTCTTCCTTAACGGTCTAGGAAGGTTAAAAAAAAATATTGCAAACGGGAATTGTGCCACCTTAATTTCAAGACAGGATAAGAATTAAATAAGGAATGTCATTTTACGAGCCAAATGCCGTGGTGACTATCGGGTACTCGAGGTGACGAGCCAGATAACAAGGGTTATGCTGGAGCCCCTGAAAATATCAGCAAGTTGGTCAACAGTACGGGTGTCAGTGGCATCGCAATTTTTTTCCTAAATTATATCACTCCCACTTATTTCATTAGTGCCTTTGATTTTTGTTCCAGAACCGTTGCCTACGTTACTTTTCCCTAATCCAACTTTTCCCCGCGCCCATCATACTTTCGGAATTCTTATTTATATATTTTTTTTTAGGTGACCGTATTTTGTGCATGGGTTGTGTTCTAAGGACAATATCCTTGGACTAGATATATCCAAAAGTATAAGACTGTAAATAATGTGTCCAATACTTATATTGATGCATCATTAATAGCAATATTTTGTATTGGTGTAAAAAGTATACAATTTTGTTGGCAGTGTCTAATACGTGAGCTGAATTTTTCATGTTTTGATTTTAGAGGATGAAAATATTAGTACATATTTTTCAAACAATTGTTAGTTCATTTGATAAGAAAATAAATAACCATATTAATTCTCTTTCTTCTTCTCATGTTTATACTTGAAAAATATAGTTAAAACTTTCGATCAGTTTACTTATACTCTTAAAAACAAAGAAAACATATTAAAGAATACCAGCACATAAAGTCCAGAATGTAATTCGTATTACACCTCTCCTATGTGGAGGCATGACTATATTGATATTTTTACGGTGATGTACCAGCATTGTTAAATTGGTTTGTTTTCTTTGATTTGATAGAAATTGTATTTAATTTGTTGGTTGAGTGTGGCCCTTCAGAATGGATAATGGATATGGTCAGTAGTGGGGTGCCTCCGTAATATCTTAATCATTATTTTTTGTTACATTTTATTGTGAATTTCAAGATGCTGAACGTAGTTTTTTTATATTCATTTATCTTCAGTTCGGCCATTTGGTTGTGGGTGAACACGAAACAGTCAATTTTTTGTACGCAGATACATTTCGTACTTCAAAAAGTTCACTTGCCTATCAAAAATAAAGGCACGGACACAGGAAGAGGGCTTTTAGCCGCCCCCCCCCCACAAAAAAAACCTATTCTTTCTTGTAATTTTTCAGATTTAAGGGTTTTATCGCTATTTTTTCCCTCCAGTAATTTATTATGTACGTGCCTACACCGATGTATAAAAATTTAAACAATAAAATAGATTTACTTATTTCCCTAACTAGGTTCTCATTTCTTCGTTACAGATCTCATTTTCATTTAGAAGCTTATTGCGGTTTTATTCTTCGTTTTTATTTGTAATACTCACATACTGTTTAACTGAATTACATTTTGAGTCTGTTGGTGGGCCATCGTCATTCAAAGGCGTCTGATAGTTTGGTACTCACCAACTGTAGATCTTTTATAACAGATTTCCATACTTGATGTGTCATTGTAAATTTGATTTTGTACGCTGTTTACTTTGCTGATATACAATTATATTATTACAATGTCTATTTTTGTGTTCCATTTATCGATAGCAAAGAACTAAAAGTTACATTTATTAAGATTTCTATGAGAACTCAGTACTCTTACCGGCACATACGTAATTTTTTTGGTGGGAGGGGAGAGAAAATATATACATATATAAACCAGGTGTATGAAACCAGAATTTTTCATAGTAAATACCCCTGGACCAAACATCTATGTGCCTCGTCTTTTTTTACTTTACCAAATAATTTTTGTTTGTTTGAGCAGTTACTAGATAACTGCTCATAAATGTTTTAGACAACTGCTCATCATAACTGTTTTAATTCTGGAACATTCTACAACCCATTAACTAAATGCAAAATCTGCCTAGCCGTTTTACTGGGTTTTCCTGTCCCAGGGCACCCTTAAAGGGTGTACAAAAATATATAAAGAATACATATTCACAGAAATTTTTGTATTTACTTTATGCTCTCTTTCTCCCATTTTAATCATTATCCAATACCTTCTATTCACTTCAGCAAAAAACAGCGTGTTTACATAGCCTTACACGATAGTGCATTCAATAATTAAGTAAGGTTTTATTTCCAAATATGTTGACTATTTGTTTCAGCCATTTTACAATAACCCTTTTTAACTTATCAAAATTTAAAAACACCATTACAACCCAAATAATTTCTGTTTTCATTTAAATAAATTATTCTAGAACAACAACCGTTTGGCGCTGCTCTATTTTACTCCTTTATCTAATCATTATTTCATCTTACGTTTAAAAATACATTTCAACTTACCAGAAATATATGCTTCGAGATGAGGCATCCTAAATTCTCTCCTTTTCTCAAAATTCTCCAACACATTCAGGCGGCATGGACTATCAGTCATGCAATTCCCATTTCCCTAAACTTACTTCGATTATGCATGAAATTCAACTTGGAAGTTACTAAAAAAATCCCCTGTTTTAGCCCTTCCTCTTTCAAAATTTCAAAAAGAAAACTAAAAAATTCACGGTTCCAGCTATTAGTGTTCTTATCCATCTCTTAAGCCCCCGTTTGAATTTCCTTAACGTCAATATTGTTCTGAGGATTAATACATGTCATTTTCATGAATTGGGTAGATCGACCATGAATTAAAGGCTGGATAGACACAATAATTTTCAGGCTAAGAGCGAGCGCATTTAATCAATACGAGTAAAGCTTGCTCCAGCTTTACAGCTCAGCATTTGTTCTAGATTAATACTCATTTTGAATGTGTATTTTTTTGCGTTGATTTACTTAAGTTTGTCTCAATAGAACTGATCTCGTCCAATCTCACTTAATATGCGTTTAAACGGCTGGTATAACATTTTTTTTGTGTGTGTATTTAAACTGACAATTTTTGAGAGTCTCGGCATGTTTTTTTTCGTTTTTTAGAGCGTTTTCTTTGCGCTGAGTTATTGAATTTTGAGCCAAAAGAACTAAATAAGTTTGAGTGTTTTTGTATTAAAACTAGTTTCTAGATTCAATCTCGTCCAATCTCACTAATGTGATTGTAGACGGCTGATCCAACAATTTTTTGAGTGTGTTTTAAAAATTCAAAATATCAGCAAAAATAATTTTTCTTTTTCTGTGAAAACATTATCTTATTTATTTTTTATACGCATACACTCATAATAAACGAGATGAAAAAGTTTATTCAGCCCAGCCCTTGACTCAATTGTTCATTAAAGACCATGCTGATGACTCCAAATTACAGACAAAACAAGATTAAATAAGATGGGCGAAATAAACGCATGTTCACAACTTTAAACAGGGGAAGGAACGCCTTTCTAAATTACCAGATTCTTAGTCGAAGTTTCCTTCTAGAAAATTTTCTTTGGTTAAAAATAGCAATAATAGTATATATAGTTCTGGTCAAAATAGTTATTATTGTTGGATTACAACACACAAATCGTCGCTTCCGAAATGTGAGCAATCCTTTCGCTTGAAATGCTGAAGGTTACATTTTAATTTCCAATTCATTGCTAGAAGGTCTTTCGGCCTTTTTATTTAAAGGTAAATTAATAATCTGATATCAAAGATTATAAAAAAGTTTAATGAGCCTGATGGTTATTTACCTACTTTTGCCATGTATTACAGAACTGCAAGATTGCGATTTCTAAATCCCAATATACTTTTCCAATATTTGTTGTTTTTTTTTGCATACAAGCTTATCCACGCCTGTCGACTATAAGTATCAAGAAGAGCGCCTTTGATTCAAGGATGGTTAACGCCCAGGTTTTTAAAACAGTTTTACTTGGAAGCCTTCAAGTGAGGTGAGAGAATGAAACCAAAAGATTATTTTTTTTTTTGGGGGGGGGGGTCAAAAGTCTTTGACAATATCCTAAAAGAGGTGACTCGTAAAGCAAAACCTCCGTTAGTTTTATTACCTGAGTAGATAACGGATAATATGTAAAAAAAAATATTGAAATACCCAAGCAGGTGGCACAGTAACGTCCATGCAGATGCCAAGAATCCCCTGATGTAGCACGATGGTCGCAAAACCCACTCTACATGTTATCTACTATAAATTGATACATCTATGAAAATCACAAATGAAAGAAGAAGAAACACCAAAATAATTTAATTATACACAGGTCCCTTCAAGAAAACCCAATGCAAAAAAATCAACAATTCATATAAATAAACCTTTTCGTAATGTCTACAGAGCTATTAGCGGTTGGTTCAAAGGATATCTCTAACAGCTGTAGAAAATTTAAACAAATCGAGAATATATAACCGAGCACCTAAGATGAAATAAGAAAAAAAGAAGCTAACTATTCCAATTTGTTGCAGCAAACAAAAGATAAAACCCCAAAATCTTCTAAAACTTAAACACACTAAAAATCAACCATCCATAAACTAAAAAATACATATCGCAGTCGTCTAACGCACACTTGTAAACAAAAAACCGTCAACATTTTCTCGTGACATAAACCCTGTTTTTTCTATTTATCATGAAGATACGAAAAATAATTTATACCAAGGCAGGGGGATATTAAGGCATGTATGAGGAAAGAAAATTAATTTGACAGGAGCTGAGGGACCATTCACGGAAGTGAATAAGGCGTATAATTCATAAAAATATGCGAATTATGCACCTTGTACACGAAAATCTATGATAAAGTGTGTACACGCTTCTCTTAGTGTGTTAAAAATTAACAGAGGCAAATCCTATTTTCTGTGCTAAAAATTGTACGTGAGCTATTCGAAGCCAGTAGGCTGCCGACTTTCGCGTCACGTGTGTATGTAAGAGCGGAAAGAAGAAAAGTCTAATATTTAGTTTTGCCGAAAATGAGTTATTGAAATGGAAAATCAATGGAATTTTTTTTATATTGAGATTATAATAGAGAGAGAGTACCGACGTAGCTAATGTAATAAAATGGCAGTTGTGCAAGTTTAACAACAACAACTTTAAACTTGTTGTGATAATTGAAAACATTTGTGCACAAGTTTTTCCAAATATGAATGGGGGTGGAGAATAAGGGTTATACACGTACAGTTTTTTTTTCCGTAAGCCTGAACAGTTCTTAAGGATTTTTATATACGAGTCATTATGAACCGTACTAAGAGTAGATTTGAAACGAATTCCAGAACAGACACACGTTCTTTATCATATAAAAATAGGCAAGAGGGACGCATGTTAAATTTTAGCGAAACCGCAAGAATTGTTTTGATTATATCTTAAACAGATTTCGGAATTACAAGTAGAAAGTCCATTAACTTCAATCTTAACTAAGTGAAAATCTAACGACTGCGGTAAATAACACATCTGCATAATTTTGACAGCCAAGCCTCCTTGAAACAAATTCAAGAGGTATTTCGAAACCCGAATTGACAGCCAATACCCAAAATTTAAAAGCACCCGAAGGCATCATACAAAAAAAAGAAACAAAATTTGGATCGATTAAATCTCATACAATGATAAAATACCTCATATTATTAGATCCTGAATACTATTAACATTATAATGGAAAGCATAGAACGACCACGAATTGTTTGTGGTCAAGAATTGTGATTGGCTCTCAAAACTTTTAATAAAAACATAAAAGAAAGAGCGAAATTCAAAGTTTTGGATTTATCTTTCAAAAAGAACGATTGCTAGAACACCACTAACATTTAAGCAATCTTATACAATGTCTGCAGATAGGGAGCACCATCACATTAAAATAACAAAAGGACGTCTGTCTCGATTCCCAAATTGAGTCTATGAAAGCAAAAACAGATTGTAGATCCATTATTTGCAGATCAACACGAGTAATTTTTCTCTTATTCAAGGAAGAATTGTCAGTCTATTACACATTGCTTGAAAATCATCTAAAAGACCAAATTCCTTGCTCAAGTCCGTATTTTGCTCATAGGTATTAATAGCTTCAAAGTAAAGTAATTGCCTTTAGTCACGAACTTTACGCAACTAGGAATAGTAAATTTAAGAAATCAAATCTATTAGAACATTTGTATTTTAATTATTCTTAAATTATATATCTTGGGCTTTGTTTCTTGGGGCGGCAACACTGGCGGCAATGTCAATAAAAGACAAAATGAAATTAAATACAGTTGTAACATTCAGGGGTCTAGTAATATAAGGTCTTTTTAAACAACACAACATATAGTTGGTACATTTAAGGCACAGATGCTTCCTTAACATAATTTCGGTTGAAAGGTCCACATTAGATGCAGTAACTGCTAATTTGAAAAATATAAATACCGTCTACTCCAGAAAAAGATGAAAAAGTGACATACAAACGAATACATTGCTTAAATTGCATTATTTGAAAACGCTTCAGTCAAGCCAGTGAACAAACACCCTGATGATCTATATGTCTATCCGAATACTGATACATAAATAAACGCATTTTACTATTATTATGTCATATTTATAGGAAATAGACTTATAAAACATATCAGGTCAGTGGTTGACGAACTATAACTGACGAAGGGAACCCCGCCCACAAACCCTGTCCTTATGATATATATATATATATATATATATATATATATATATATGCCTCTGTTAAACAGACAGAGGGAATGGAAAGGAACGGTGCTTTGGGCACATTAATTAGCCTCATGAAGAATTCGAAACAACAAGCGTCAGAAGCAGTATGGCAGTATCAAAGCCCTTAGAATGCTATGTGCACCAATTAACACGGTTTTGAGCGATCTCCATTCGTCTTTTTTTATGGGGGGTCTATATAGATCTTAGGAGGATTAAAGAACAGAGAAAAAATTGGAATATTGCCAATCATATACATCCTAACCATGGGAAATGCAAATCATCTCGAATTTCCATAAGCAATTTTACACCCACAGCAATGTGGGTGTACAACACCCACAATTTTACCCAAAAGCAACTTTACGGTTCATCCATCTAGTAATATAAGGTCTTTGGGCAATATAAATGAACCTCAAACAGAAAAAACACCTCTACCATCTTGTTAGGGAACATTGGATAGAATATAGACTAATTTGAGTTTCTGGTCTTTCAGTTTTTCCTAATTTTTGGTAAAGTCGAAAAGGCATCCATAATTTTCAAATCTTATTCTAGGAGTTTGGGAATTAAACCAACTAAATAACAATGAAATAATATAGCAAACTAAACAAAACTGTCTAACTAGCACCACAAAAAAAAAATCCGGAATGGATATGTTCACCTCTCTGACACTAAGTACACATACATGCAAAGCACTCACTCAAACCCTATAAACCCAAATGTAAAAAAATAGTGTGTCAATTTCTTTTATAACAGATGGCTCCTTATCTCAGGCACCAAGAGGCCACTGGAAGTTACCTGATTTAAGGGCAGTACAACCATAAATGTATCACTTTACAGCTTCTCAAGTATTCAAACGTCAAAATTTAGTCGCGACGAACCTTCTTCTTTTTCTTCAGAGTTTTAGTTTCTTGCCACACTTCTGTAAAGAACAAAAAGAAGTTAAATTAGAATAGTATGCAAAGGAACTAAAACAAAAACGTGAATATCCGAAATTGGTGAATATCCGGAATTCCTTTTTTCTTCTTGACTTTAGTCAGTGTTGCCAGTCGATTTCTTTCAGTTTTGTGCAAGGTTTGATGGTGACAGGTTAGATTTTTAACCCATTTCTGAGATTTATAGCCTAATTTAAACTAATCTTATCAACCCAACCTAGTTTTAACAACTGAAAAAGCTGATTCGTAAAGCCAACGGAATCCAAGCAGAGAAAAAGGAATTTTGGACATTCACCAATGAATGTCGACATTAGCCGGATTTCAGACATGCACAATAACATATATATAGTACTGTGGTTTTTAGACCAAGGCCAAATCAATAAAATAATTTTTCCACTTGAGGAGGCAGTATTAAATATTAATTTGGGTGCAATTTTCACTTAAATTTTCCCAAATGTAGTATTGAAAAAACACAATGAGTTTATCAGAAAAAAAAAATCAACTCAAGTCAGGCCTGTATATACTGATCCAGACATACTTAGCAATAACTATATTGCTTTTGTATTTGCTTTTTTGATGTTTTATTCGTACATTTCCTCTTAACACTGTCCTGGACGGTTGGCCGACAAGTACAATCTTTGGCAATATGTTATTCTTCATTCAAAGAACGCGTCCTAGCCATCTCATCTTTTCTCTCACTATAGCCCTAAAAAGTGGCATTGAACAAAATTTTTCGTAAAACTGACTGTTAGACATACGGTCGTCATTGGGTCCTCAAAAAATTAGTAGGCAGTTCCTCCGGAAAACATCTAGAAAATCCTCCTGTGTTTTTCGGAGCGCCCTCGCTTCAGAAGCATACTTATCGACTGTCACTGTATCTTCCAATATTATAATCTTTTTTCATTAGACTAATCTTCCTATTCCTGTTCATAGTCCATTTGAAAAGCTCATTTTCACCACAAGATACATCCCATGCCAAAAAAAAAAAAAAAAAAAAAAAGAACTACTGAAGTTTCTGACCCCTAAAGATATAACATATTTGATATTTGCATTCAGTTTAATTAAATGATTCTACTCTTCTCACAACCGGCCTCATTTCTCAGTGCAGGTTTTCAAAACATCAAGGATATCAGGGTATAAAAACCCTTTAGAACGAAAATCCGCTTGGAGAACGTTTCCATTATAAATAATTTTTCTGACGATTTTATTTGAACTCCTGAATTAATTGCACACCAACCAATGAAGAAGGCAAGTTTTATCAGTTTTGTTATTGCCAAACATTGGACGATAACTTATTTTATCCACATCTTCTGTAAGAAAACAATGATAAGCTTCTGAATCATTTAACACATTCTCACAAAGATAGAGTTTATGAAAGGGGTTGATGTACGGAGAAAATTAGAGCATGGCTAAACGTGTGTAATATGAGACACAACGTCTTTTTTTTTAAGATAGTATCCTTTCTTCTCTGATAGTACTTTTTACTGACAAAAAGAGCATTTCATTTTAGAGAAATGGATGCTCTAATTGAAGGGTGCGATGTGGTTAAAGCCACATTTTTGCACTCTAATCCCAAAAAAATTGCATCTGACTCACATACACTCTTTATAATTGGGAAGTTAGATGAGAGCAACAAATACACTGTGGAGTTCAACTGCCAATCTATGCAACTATAGATGATAAAGTAACTCCGCATATAACAATCGATTCAGCGCGACAGTACGTAAGGAGCCATCTTTATCTTTGAATAGAGGAGAGGCACAGATACATTGTTTTGGGATAGACAGAAAAGTCTATCGTCTTGAATCTGGTCAAACTTTTGCAAAACGAATAGCTGTACGCGAATCAGCGCGAAAAACTGATCAAAATACTGTCTATTTGCACTTTTGGAAGCTCGGTAAGCGCGCCCTTCACGCAAAATTGTTGATTTTTTTTTATTTGGAAGATGCAAATACGCAGCTTTGGGCTTGTGCATTCGACCTGGCCCCCGGCAACAGGCTGGCATATGATGCTGCACATTTTAGCCCCCACCAACATACACACAAGTTTGTTTCAACTTCCTTGTCAACATGTGCTCAAAATAAAATCGACCTCAACAATAAGCGATGTTGCATATGTATGCTGTTTGAAAACTAGAAAAATCCCAAAATATCAAATCAGGAATACAGGTGAGAAGTGATAGGTATTTTGAACAGATATTCCAGGTCCGTCCTCAGTCCTTAGAAAGTAATGCAACGGTAGAGTTGCCTTGTCCAATCAATGAAAATCAAAAATTAAATAACAAGGACAAAAGACTAAGAAAATGTAATTACTGCTACAAAACTATAACAGTTACAATTAAGTTACTTAATATTAAAATAGAGGAAGTTAGCAGCTCAGAGCCAAAAGGCAACTCAGCCCAATTAATCGTTTTCATTTGATTTCTTTACTAATTGTAACAAACAGGCAAGATATCATAAAGCAATAGCTATCTATCTTCTTTTAATATGATCATCTTCATTTGGAACTTTTCCATTGAGACAATCAGTAAAACATTTATAAAAGACCAACACTAGGTTAAAAACACGGAGGAAGACTTAAAAGGCTGAAGCTGCCCCCCCCCAAAAAAAAAAAAAACAACAACAAAAACTCTATGACATAGCAGCCTCTTTTAAATACTACATAAAATGAGAGAGATTTTTCTGAGAATGGTTACTCTACTGTTAGATTTAAAAAAAAATTAAGGAAAGAGGAAGAAGAGGGAGAATTTTCAACTAACAATTCTAGCTATTATACTAATCTGGCGACTTGCTAGATTTTAACTGCCGGGGGAAAACACTATGACCCCTCTCCCAATGGGTGAGACCTGTAAACATCCGGATGAAAATATTTTTATATTTGATCTTATGAGACAAATCAAAAAAATTAAGTGCCTTCAATTCGGTGACAAAATTGGTACCAGTTCAAAAACGTAATACAGCAATGAACACCTCTTGGTGTAGACTCAAAGCTACAACTACGAATTCACCACATTTGACACCAGGAACATTTGCGAAAAACCCTGCTTTGTACAGTCAACTCCACTAAAAACTCAGTACGACGTTAACAAACCTAAGATAAACATTCCTATTCTGTCTGCTTCAGTTTTATGCTCCTGCTTGACCGAGCTCCAAAAAAAATAGAAGTTCATTTTTTATAAGTTCCTACATGTATAAATTAATGAGTTCTACTAAAATCGATCCCTCTTAGGAAACAATCAGTGAATCTGGGCTACGTACATACATAGCTCGAAATCACAAATTTCGTTACATAAATCTGTCCAATCAAACTTATACACTTGCCTTTCGAGTCGTCCGCTGCCTCAGTTAATTCAGGTTTGTCATTAATAATAACTTCGCTAGGTCTACTAGGTACTTTTTCTTCAACCAAAGAAGGAACTGTAGTCGTAGCTTCCTTGGTGATTGGCCCATCTACTTTTCCAGCAACTGCAGGAATTTCTTCAACACGCAGAGGCTCTACAAGTGGCTCAGATATAGCATCAGTCCTATCCTTCGATGCTTGCTTAGCTTTAGATGATTTGCTTGCTTTCTTTGCTTTTGGACGAGGAGCCTGGAACATTCATTTGGAAACAATGATAAGAAGAATCAACAACACATCAATAGAACCGTGCTTAAAGGCCTTGTGGAGGGGCTTACCTATAAATTTGGTTTCATTTTTTTTATGAGGGGACTGGCTTTTGCTTACCCTCGCACGATTTTACTTACTTTTATGCAAATTCGTCAAAAAAGTAAAAATTACACATATGCATCACTATGTAATTAACAAATTTATAGTTTCTTTTACATTCCTTTGGTCAAAAATCAAATAAAGCATCACAATCAAGAAAATAGCAAATATTTGTAACATTCCGGTTACCTTTTTTTCAACAGTTCTCTGTAGTGTTTTTTTTCGCTGTTTAAATGGTAATTTATATTTCCATTGAACTAGGGACCACTGTCTAATCTAGCTAGGTTCCTAAATAGGGTTGGTGATATTGTTTCTCTGGAGACCCAGGCTGATTATTTGCACTCGACACTTAATCACATGTGAAATATTGCTGTTTCCGCAAATAGAAATATACTATGTACCTTCAGTGATATTATGGTCAACACGGACTTACTGATATACATCTTCCTTCTAACAACAGATACAGTTGGTTTTGTTTTTATTCCCCTTAAAAGTTTCAAACTTTTTTTCTCTATCATTTCCAATACTCTTCATTACAAGTTATATTTTTATTGTAATCCCGCAGTTTGCTCAGCCAAGTATGGATTATTCTTGCCCTTTTTTCTAGAAATAAAGATATAAAGAACGAAGAACTACCTATTTTGAATACCTATTTGAATAATTGAATTAAGGGGGAATAGTCATCAAGGGTAAGAAGGAAGTCTATCTAGAGGTTCTTTATGGGAAATCTATCAATTGAAAGCGAATTTTCTTTTTTGTTTTGTATTGCTATTCCCCTAGGGGTTTTAACCATCAAACTAGTCCCAGTTAACGATATGAAGGGCTGGGGTGGGGTAGGTTTACAAAATTTAACACAAGAAACTGAAAAATTTCAGAGTTTTTGATACATGGGAAGCATGTAGTTGTTTGGGAAATATTAAAATAGACCCTTGTCAAATTCACCTTGCTAACAAAGCTTATCAGAGAGGACACAGTAATTGTAGAGCCATTAGTTTGATTTGAATAGGAAGTAGATGGCTTAGCAGGACGATACTCATTAGATTAAGAGATGTCGTAGTTAAATTTTAAAGAGAAGAACACGGTGTTTTCATGAAAGGGGGAAGGGCTGGGATGGGGCTAGGTTTAAGAAGTTTAACATAAGAAACCGAAAATTTCTGAGTTTTGATACATGGGAAGCACATAGTTGTTTGGGAAATATTAAAATAGACCCTTGTCAAATTCACCTTGCTAACAAAGCTAATCAGAGAGGACACAGTAATTGTAGAGCCACTAGTTTGATAAGAATAGGAAGTAGATGGCTTAGCGGGACGATACTCATTAGATTAAGAGATATCGTAGTTAAATTTTAAAGAGAAGAACATCGTGTTTTCATGAAAGGGGGAAAACACACCGACCAAATTTTGAAATTCGGATTAATGGCTCAGATTTGATTAATATTCAAATAGCTAAAACCCTTTAATCTATGGATGAGATGTAGAGCAGGATAAGATAGGTACAGAGATAAGAATATATATATATATATATATATATATATATATATATATATATATATATATATATATATATATATATATATATATATATATATATATATATATATATATATATCAGAACAACCTTATAGAATACAAAATATATTCTATTATAGAATAGAATATAAACTCTTCCTCTGCCCTAATGCATCCAAAGCTTCACTTTTTACCCCCTCCCCCCCAACTAAGTTCCAATTTCTTTAAATCCTTCTTTATAACCTCTTTTGACCCCATACGAAAACGACAAGTGCTTTTCCCATGCCTTTTTTTATATTATACGTAGAGACAGTTCAAAAGTCATACGTTAGTATGTGAATCCAAAACGCAATGAATAGGACGTTATCAGCTCTTATTAGGCGTTTCAATAACAAACAAGATTATTTGGAGCTATATTGGGGCTTTGATTTGAATGTTGGAAGTTAAACATTAAAACAATTAAATGATTCCTAGAGCTGATCTCCTCCATCCCTTCTAACTTCTATGACTAAACTAAAACCGATTTGCCTATCTAGCTACAGTACGAATATGATTATAAAATACATTTAGTTTTATTTCCTTTTATGATTTTTTTTTATATTTTTCAATGACAAAAATTTCTTGTTTTCAATGATTTCCTGTTTTTCAGTGATTCCATTTCTGTCCTGTTTGCAGACGTATAATGTATTCATAGCCATTTTTGAAAATTTTTAAACAAGAAAATCTTATCTCAAGCTGATAGATTTTAGGAAGTAAAAGACCCTTAACTATCAGAGTAAAAACCTGAGTAAAGGTGACAAAACAGAAAATATAGTACATTTTCACAATTTTGTCATTAAGTAAACTCACCAATTTACCAGATGATAAGGCTTTTTTTTACAATTATTGATGAAAGGATAATTATTTTTGTGACCTCTTCTCACCCCTGTGGAGACGACAACTGCTTTTCGCCAAATGCGGTGAGAAGAAGTCATAAGAAAGGATTGAAAGGAGACTGGAACATGATGGGAGGGTTAAAGAGTGAAATATACAACAGATAGGCTGGAGAAGGAGTCTATGCAGAAGCGATATCATCAGGCAGCTTGGTGCTGAATTGGGTTGTTTATAGTAATAGTAGTACTAAATTTCCAACAAAAAAAACCTTTACAAACTAGAATTCACCCATGGGGGGGGGGGTACCAGTGGACAACTACTTTTCCCTTGCTTTTCGTTTAGCCTCAGAAAGATATCAGATAAAAAACAATCTATGGCAATCCAATACGTCCATTACTTTTCTGAAAGGAGAAGGGTGGGGTGTCCGAGGAAGTTTAAGTGAGAATCTCCCATACCGTATACATAGTTATGCCCATAATAATAAATAGTACCTCTTCATCATCATTTGGCTTCATTATAGTTTCCTCTTTAGGAGGTTCTTCATCAACCTGTTTAACAGGTTCGACAACAGGATCAGAAACAACTTCTTTAGGTTGATGTACAGGCGTGCTTTCTACACTTGACATATCTGAAAGGTATTAAATTTTCATGAAGGTTTAAATCATAACAGTTTTACGTAGATACCCACTTCAGGAGAGGAGGGGGGTCACAGTCAACCACAAGAAAGCTCTTTGGGACTGATCATCTGCAAAAAGAAACCATAGAGGCAATGAATGTCTTAACTTGTGAAGTTTTTCTGATTGAATCCAAAATAATAATCCCTTTATCCTCTGGAGGGTTAAAAACATGGGACGTCTATCGGTTGTAATAAAAATATTTCCTTTACAATTACACAAGTCAAAAGCCTAATGACAACAACATTCTAGATTTTGAAAAAAAAAAAAAAAAAAGATAAAAAAAAAAGGTTATGTAGTACCTTTATTTTTCGTAAAGGACTCTTCACAATGAATATCTTATTCAGACACTTATGATGCTTGGATAAAGTTATGAGGACTGCTGAATTAATTAGAATATATATATATATATATATATATATATATATATATATATATATATATATATATATATATATATATATATATATATATATATATATATATATATATATATATATATATATATATATATATATATATATATGATATATATCATATCATATATATATATATATATATATATATATATATATAGATATATATATATCTATTATATATATATCTATATATATATAGATATATATATATCTATATATATATATAGATATATATATATATATATATATATATATATATATATATATATATATATATATATATATATATATATATATATATATATATATATATATATATATATATATATATATATATATAGGTAAAATAAAGGTAAAAACCAATAAAAAACTAAAAAAAAAACTGAAAAAACTAAAAAAAGGCAAAAACTACAAAAAAAACTAAAAACTAATAAAAAAAGTAAAAAAGCTAAAAAACTAAAAAAACTAAAAAAACTAAAAAAAGGTAAAAAACTAAAAAAAATAAAAAATAAAAAAAAACTAAAAAAAAGGAAAAAACTGAAAAATAAGCTAAAATAAAGGTAAAAACCAATAAAAAACTAAAAAGAAAAAAAGGAAAAAACTAAAAAAAATTTTCATCTAAAAAACTAAAAAAAACTAAAAAAGGTAAAAACTAAAAGAACTAAAAAAGAAAAAAATAAATGACGACACTCAAAGAGAAAGCGACCAGGACAAAAGGAATGTTCGATTAGCAATCAACAAAGCACCGGGACACAGGGAGTATAAATGACGACCAGGACATAAGTAAAAAAAAAAACTAACAAAACTAAAAAGAAGGTAAAAACTACAAAAAAACTAAAAAGAAAAAAAAAACTAAAAACTAATAAAAAAACTAAAAAATCTAAATAAACTAAAAAAGGAAAAAAAAAGGAAAAAAATAAAGGAGAAAAACAAAACTAAAAAACGAATGTATATACAGACCGGGACACCGGGATACAAATGACGACCGGGACACAGGGAATATAAATGACGACCGGGACACAGGGACACAACTACAACGGGGACACCGGGGGAAACAGGGGGATATAAATGACGACCGGGACACCGGGACAGGGAATGGTCGATTAGCAATCACCATCAACAAAGCTCAAGGGCAATCATTAGAATCATGAGGTATAGATCTGAATACAGATTGTTTTCCCATGGACCATTATATGTTGCATGTTCAAGAGTCGGTAAACCTGACAATCTATTTATATGCAAAGACAATGGGACAGCAAAGAATGTTGTATATTCGCAAGTTTTATATATATATATATATATATATCTATCTATATTCACAGGTGGGACATAGGGACACAACTACAATGGCGCGTAACGACTTACGCGCGCGGGGGGGCTTGGGGGGGGGGGCGCGAAGCGCCCCCACCAACTAGGTGTTGGGGTGGCGCGAAGCGCCACCCCAACAGCTACTATATATATATATATATATATATATATATATATATATATATATATATATATATATATATATATATATATATATATATATATATATATATATATATATATCGACACCCTACTAAACAGCAGGCATATTGCTTGCATAATCACACCCTTAGGTTCCTTTTTTCCAAGAAATCTGTTTATTAGCAGTTTCTTCACATCTTTTTATTCAAGCAGTGCTAAGGTTAAGAGCCTCTTATGGATTATTCTATTATAACAAATAAACCTGATACACACCACAAGTTTTTTTTTCATGTGCACAGTCTGGAGTACTTCCTACGACAATCAAATACGCACCATAAATGTTCAGAGCGGTTACAATCATCTGCTTAGTCTTGTGAATCATTTTACCTCAAGGAGTTGGCTCTGTGAAATAATGCTATAACAGTTCACCCTGTTCTTTTCTGTTCACGCAGTCAATTGATCAAAGGTGAGTCACAGCAGGCAACGTATTCTGAAATTCGCAGAAAGGTTCCTTCACTGTCAGTGTTTTTACTTTGTTCATTAGAACCATAGCCCCTTGCCAGTTTTCATGTGCCTCCTTTTCTTTGTCCCTTTTGAAAGATATGGTATGTCTATTAAATATTTTCCAATACCAAGCTTAAACTTCATATAAATCGCCTTGTCAGTAAAAGAAGAGTGGTGCTTCACAAATATTCGTTAAACTTGACATGGTTGCAGGCGTTACACCTATCATATTTTCCCAACGATGCAGTTTAGTTTTTACCTATGCATTTTTTTCGCACTTCGAGCTCGAAGTAAACAACAAGCATACAAAGCGGCAGAGTCAGTCCTGGCCTTCGAAGGATCTGGTCCTATTCCTAGATGCGTGCCTAATTCATACTTAAATCGAATGTACACAAATTTGAACTACCCCACTTTTAAACTTGTCAATACAGTTGTTTTAGATTTTTAAATGGTATCATCTTAGTATCAGAAAGATTATATAGTGAGAGGCATATTTTCAATAGAAGAAAATCCATGAACCACAGAAAATATCCATTTTAAGTATAATATAACAAGTCATAGGAACAAGTTGGAAATTCAATATCATTTTTATACCCCAAGTGGAACTGTGTAGGTAATACAGGCAACCTACCAATGCAACGTGTCGATGGGAAGTGAACAGTTTAAGTCTATGTATTATCCGTTTTATGGCTGGAATTGACTGCCAATTTAATGTTGTAAGGTGGAAAACCGGTTAACGTCACCCGTTTGACCGCTAAATCTCATTACAACGTGGGTTTGTTTTGATGGAAAGTGGCATTTTAACAATAACAGAAGTCTTCACCGAAAATAAAAGAGCACACCGACCACTTTATCTTCATCTAATTGGTCCTTAAACTTGACATATTTATTTTTTTGTGGTTAAAGTATCCTTTTCCAAGTAAAATCCATCATCAAACTGATCCCTGATCCTAGACTAGTTGGAGTTTCCCAAAAATTTGGTTCTAACCAAGAGTTGCTGGTGAATGCTTGAGTTTTTACAGAGCCACTGATTGTTTCAGGCTAGCAATGCTGTTGTAATTATTAAACGCGATCAAAGTAGCAGTAGATACTCTGTCAGCATTTTCATCTGTTTTGGTCAGTCTTACCACGTTATTTATGTTCTTCACCTTTTACCCAATTTAAAAATTACTACTACTGCTACTAATAACTCACTGCAGCACCAAGCCGCCTGAGGCCAACACAGCTACGCACACTCCTCCTCCTCCAACCTAATCTATTCAAGGCCTCCCTCTTTACACCCTCCCATAAAGTTCCCATTTCCTTTAAATCTTTATTTATGACATCCTCCCAACCCAGACAAGGACGACCTGCTTTCCGTGTAGCCCCAGACGGTAGGCCAAAAAGGACAATCTTCGGCAATCTGTCATCCTTCATCCGCTGAACGTGGCCTAGCCTTTCTTTCATTATAGCCCTAGAAAGCGGGATTGAACCATATTTTTCGTACAACCTACTGTTTGAAATACGGTCAGTCTGACGGGTACCCAGAACAATCCGTAGGCAATTTCTCTGGAAAACATCAAGTAAATTTTCGTCTGCTTTTCGGAGCGCCTATGCTCCAGAGCCATATTTGACTACTGTCATCACTGTTGCTTCCAATATTCTAATCTTGGTTAGCAGACTTATCTTCCAATTCTTCCAAACTTTTTTTAACTGTGAAAAAAGACCCTGAGCCTTAGCTATTCTACTTTTAACATCTTCACTACTCCCACCGTCTTTACTAATAATACTACCAAGGTAAGAAAAGGTGCCAACTTGATCAATCTTTTCGCTACCCAATGTCACCTTTTCATCTTCACTTATTCCTAGCCTTAGTGACTTAGTCTTCTTAACATTAATTCTCAAACCTATTCTAGCACCCTGAACTCGCAAAATCTCTAAAAATTCATTCATTTTGCTCACATTTAAGTCCAGGAGCATTTTTCCTACCCATCTGATTCCGTCGTCTCCAGTTGCCCATCCTCTGCTCCTTAAGACGAAGTCCATGAAGATGATTCATATAAACGGGGATAGAACAAAACCCTGCTTAACTCCTGATTTAATACAAAACCAGTTACTAACCTCATTTCCTACCTTAACCGCAGCAGTATTATTCTCGTACATAGCGCTAATCACTTTAATGTATTTTTCTGGTATACCATATAAGGATAAGACCTTTGTTAACGCTCTTCTATCAACAGAATCGAAAGCTTGATCATAATTGATAAAACGGAGGACCAAAGGTGTTTGACAACGAAGGGACTTCTCAATTACTAACCTATGAGCGAAAACTTGGTCGACCAATCCTCTACCTTTTCTAAAACTGCACTGTTCTTCCTTTAAAACTTTATCTACAGCATCTCTCAGTCCAAAAAGTATCATAATACTAAGTAATTTGCTACCTACAGAGACCAGATTAATGCCTCGATAATTACGACACTCACTCTTGTCACCTTTCTTATACAGTGGTTTAATGAGATTTTCCTAAAATCATTAGGTACTTCTCCTTTTTCAAAAATCCATGTTCATAATCTTCAGTAGCTTATTCCTAACATCAGAGCCACCATATTGAAGAAACTCATTTATCAGACTATCTGCACCTACAGCCATATTATTTTTAAATCCTTTTAGTACTGTCGCTAATTTTTCCTCACAAAACAAATCTTCCTTCACATCCAAGTTATCACAAACTTTTTCATTTTCATCTATATCTTTTCCTGCAATTGTATCTCGGTTTAGCACATTCTCAAAATGTTCTGCCCATCTTTCTTTAACTCTTTCCTTATCACTAATTGTGGCTCCACTCCTATCTTTAACTGGATTGACTACTCCCTCTCAATTTATTAACATACCAGTATAATATTTTACTAGTATGCCGGTGGTTGCCAAGTTATTGTTTTTATCTTCTTTCATTCATCCTCTTGTCCTATCGCTCTTATGCTTCTCTCTTATTAAATTTGAAGAGTAACAATGCAGAATACCATGGTTTTATTGCGCGGAGCTTGGTAGCAGAAAGGAAAATTCATTTCTACATCTCTTGCCAATACAACCTGACAAACTACGTACTGACACATATGACACAAGTAGACGAGGTGACATGAGAATCTGTTTACTTTAAATCGATACTCGAACAAGAGCCAAGAGCTCATATGGCACTTGTGACGAGGTCGGAACCTAAAATTAGACTCGGTACTAGAGTTATCGATTTCATCGTCCTAGCACGTCAAGAAGCAGCGAACTCGCCAAAGCACTATAAATTCCTCCGACTACCCGAAAGAGATCGGATCCGGTCCGCTTATGTCAATCACGTATCTATAACTTGTACTTATTCTTGAACTCGCCAAAGTACTAGAAATCCCCCCAACTCCCCCAAAGAGAGCGAATCCGGTCTTGTTATGTCAATCACGTATCTAGAATTTGTGCTTAATATTCCCATCACGTTTCATCTCGATCTCTCCACTCTAAGAGTGTTCCAAGATTTCCGATTACTAAGATTTCTGTTTCCCCCCTCCAGCCCCCAATATCCCCAGATTCGGTCCAAATTGAAAATGGAGCATCTGAGACATGAGATCTTTCTATATATCAAGTTTCATTAAGATCCGGTCACCCATTAGTAGGATAAAGTTAACTCCATTTTCACGATTTCCCCTCCCTCCAGCCCCCCCCCCCAGATGGTCAAATCGGGGAAACGAGTGATATCAAGTCAATTTGTGCAGGTCCCTGATACGCCTACCAACACGCCTGCACGTCTAGAAGCACCTAGCTCGCCAAAGCATTGGAACCCCCCCCCCCCCCCAGAGAGCGGATCCAATCCGGATATATCAATCACGTATCTAGGACTTGTGCTTATTCTTTCCACCAAGTTTCATCCCGATCTCTCTACTCTAAGTGTTTTCCAAGATTTCCCGTCTCCCCCTCCAACTCCAACCAATGTCACTGGATCCCTTCTGGATTTAGAATAAGAGCTCTGAGTTACAAGGTCCTTCTAAATATCAAATTTAATTAAGATATGATCACCCGTTCGTAAGTTAAAAATAGTAAGTAACCGTCCCTCCACTTTCCCCTAGATGGTCGATTCGGGGAAACGACTATTTCTAATTTAATCTGGTCTGGTCCCTGATACACCTGCCAACTTTCATCGGCCTAGCTTATCTGAAAGTGCCCGAACTAGCAAAACCGGGACCAACAGACAGACAGAAATTGCGATCGCTATATGTCACTTGGTAAATATCAAGTGCCATGAAAACTACAACCTACACCATAATAGGGTGGGCTGGAAGAAGTGGTTGCGTCATTACGTTGGCCCCAGATGGCTTGTGTCGCGATGATTTGCCAGCATAAGTAATAACAAACTATAAAATATTTGTAAACAATTAAAGATATGTTTGAGGACACTCCAATTAGTTTATCAGTTTCTTGGCAATAAATAAATACTCACGAGAAATATAAATGTACTTAAGTCAGCAGGGTGTAATAACTTCAGCTGTGTTAATCTTAATGGGCTACATACCAGAAGAGGACAGAGCGCATGAGGAAATACGAAAAGAAAAATGCAACATTCCTTTATCTTTAATTGAAAAATAATTTCTACTGATCTTGCTCATTTTCAACTTCCCTTTTAAGAACATTTTTTTTTTAAATGTTCTTTAATTTAAACAATTAAAGCTACAATTAAAGGAGACTTAAAGCGTTTGTGAACAGTCAGATATCCTCTCAAACTTCAGAAAGCTGTGAATAAGTACTGTCGATATTATTGATATTATTATAGCAATTATTTAACTAATTAAATTAATTATTTAATTTAATTAAGTAATAATTATAATAAATTTATAGTAACCATTTATTATTATAGTAGTTACAGATATTATAAGTATTGATGGATTTAATTATGAGTATTGATGAGTTATTATGAGTATAGAGGATTTAAAATAAGAGCTCTGAGACACGAGATTCTTCTAAATATCCAATTTCATTAAGATCCCATAACCTGTTCGTAAGTTAAAAATACCTCACTTTTTCTATTTTTTTCCGAATTAAGCGTCCTTCCACTCCCCCAGATGGTCAAATCGGGGAAGCGACTATTCTAATTTAATCTGCCCGGGTCCCTGATACGCCTGCCAACTTTCAGCGATCGCTATATTCAACACGCATCTAGTTGTAAAAATTGGGGAGGTCCAAAATTCGAACCTGAGACCTTGTACCTTAAGCGAAAATTATACCTCAAGACCCCCCCCCCCAACTCTCCCAAAGAGAGCAGATCCGGTCCACTCTAAGTGTTTTCCAAGATTTCTGGTTCCCCCCCTCAACTTCTCGTAATGACAATGGATCCGGTCAGCATTTAAAATAAGAGGTCTAAGTTACGAGGTCCTTCTAAATATCAAATTTCATTAAGATCTGATCACTCGTTTGTAAGTTAAAAATACCTCATTTTTTCTAATTTTTCCGAATTATCCCCCCCCCCCTCCCAATTCTCCCAAAGAGAGCGGATCCGTTCCGGTTATGTCAATCCCGTATCTAGGACTTGTGCTTATTTTTGCCACCAAGTTCCATCCCAATCCCTCCATTCTAAGCGTTTTCCAAGATATCAGGTTTTCCCCTCCAACTCCCCCAATGTCACCAGATCCGGTCGGGATTTAAAATAAGAGCTCTGAGACACGATATCCTTCTAAATATCAAATTTCATTAAGATCCAATCACCCGTTCGTAAGTTAAAAATACCTCATTTTTTCTAATTTTTCTGAATTAACCATGCCCTCACTCCCCCCCCCCCCGCCAGATGGTCAAATCGGGGAAAAGACTATTTCTAATTTAATCTGGTTTGGTCCCTCATACACCTGCCAAATTTCGTCGTCCTAACTTATCTGGAAGTACCCAAACTAGCAAAACCAGGACAGACCAACAAACCAACAGAATTTGCAATTGCTATATGTCACTTGGTAAATACCAAGTGCCATAAAAATCGATGGACAATTACTCTGGAAGACATCTTATAAATCCTCCTCTATCTACTCCTAAAACTACATCAAAATTCATTTAACAACTGACCTACAAAATGAAAGCTGACTAGTTTTATCAATATTGATTGCCTTTAACCCATTAGTATGTTTATAAACACTTAAAGGAACAGCACTCACAATGAAATGAAATAGACTTCTTTGAGGTATATTATTGATAAATTTTCAAGTGAAACTGGATTGGTCCAATATTTTGGTGGAATAGAGTATGAGATTCTGCCATAGAAATGAGATCCTTATATCATGCAATAAATTCAAAAAAAAAGAGAGTGGGAGAGAGAGAAAGAAGGAGAAAGACAGAAAGAGAGTGAGAGAATAAATCAAATCAAACCTGTCACTTCAGGTGTTCCTGTTTTCCTCCTTAGCTTTTTTTCTGAACGAGTTGGAACTTGAATCCAGGTCCCTAAAATAATAATAATAAAAATTATAACTTCCAAGTATTCATAACCACATCTTTATTGGCAAGAACAACCTTCTGGCCAATAAAGATATGGTTATGGTTTTTATTATAATTACAGGTCTCAAGAGGAAATACTTCAAAAAGTGTGCATGTGTGTAAGATAGAGAGCAAAAGAAGGAGGGAGAAAGGGGGAGGGGGAATAATAGTAAAAGAGTAAGGAAAGAGAGGCAGTATAATAATAAATAAAAAATACAATGGAATTTTTGTTGCAGTAATATGATAAATACAGATATGTACACAGAAGGATATGCCTTTGGGCATCTGCTCCCCAGAGATCCCAATATTTATACAATTTGTTCCTACTTCTTTTATTTCGAAATTAATTTGCCATTTTTGCACCTACCCACAAAACCCTGTTTAATTTGAATCACCTGAGGAAATGGACTCTGGTATTTGGCCTCTGCAAATAACAGGTTCTTGTCTTTGGATATTGCACTAGCCCACGCATTTGTTATATCCCTCTGCTTGCTACTGTGGGCAGCTCTAGCCTTCTGCCTTTGCAAATAATCATCTTGGGTCTTTCGCCCTTGCAAAGGTACCCTTACCTTTTCTTGGGTGGTGCTTGGGTCTCTGGTCCTTTTTTTCCACTCTCTATCTCCACTTACTTTGCTTGGCAGATTGGAATACTGGCTCTTGAATGACAAAACCATGACGCAAATCCAAGTTGGCTTTTTTTACCATCTTTTGAAGCATAGGGGGTGAATTTACAATATATGTCCATTCTCATGGTTTCAAAACTAGTCAGTAGAACTTTCACGTTTCAAGATGACTAGTTATGCTTGTTTTCCAGTGTACATACAAACAGAAAATTCGATTTAAACATATAGTAGGCATGGTTCCAAAATTGCTCTGTATAAATTACCATATTTCTGGCTTGATTTGTTAAGAAAATTTTATAGCAAAACACACATATATCAATTAATTGTTTGTTTATTTATGTTTATACTGAAAAATGAATAAACTAATGTTCCTACCATTAGTAGAATCCTCAGTTTCTGTTGGGGCAACAGTTTCCTGCTTTCCTTTCTTCAGTTTTGATTCTGCAGCCTTCTTTGGCTCTGTTTTAACTTCCAGAGGTTTATCAGCAGGTTTATGTTTTGATGCAGTATATCCATTAGCAATCTGACCATTCTGAGCGGGTTTCTAAAATATAAAAATTAATCTTTCTAGATTGAACTAAATATTGTAATTACAATAAATTATTTTGTATTTTAGGTATTTAAAAGGGGTGGAGGATCATGCACGGGTGTAATGATCTCAGATAACTTGGTGCTTCCATGAGTTGTTAGTAGTAATAGCATTTTGTTAGTAGTAATAGCATTTATTGAGAACACAAGGATCCAAGCAAGGTTAAAACTTAAGTGTTGGACAGGTTTAGAATTTTTCAAGCTAAAAGAATGACTGCATTTAATTGAATAGGCTCATCTTATCTCAATTTTTGACCTATGAAGTTCTAGGTTAGAAGTTTTCTAAACCTAAGCTGACATCCAAGCATTTTTTATTTTATTTCTATTACACTGACTTACATAGGTCTGAGAGTTTGAATTAAAACAAAAATAAATAAAATAAAGTAAGAAAAAATTAATGCACAATTTCTAGTATCTTAATGTCATTGAAATAAGGTCTGTAAAGAAACAAAGAAACAAAGAAACAAAACTCTAGATGTATTAGTACTTTATGAAGTTTAGTAAATACTTGAAGGAGATTGGCTGAGCATTGATCTTATAAAGAGTAATGAGTTATGTAATTCTGTGAAAGCAGACTGGCTTCAAAACTTCAGTTAATATGAATAGTTACTACAATATCTTTTCTTTTAACCACAGATTTTGCAAATGCCTCTTATTTTTGTTAAGGAATCAATTGAAAAAAAAGGAAAAAATTGTGCTTTTATTCCCAAAGAGTGATCATGGATAAAAACAACAACCAGTAAAACAACAGGGAATTTGCCTAAGATTGTAAAATTTTATTCAATTTGAACTCTATAACCACATCAATCTATGTACATAAATGAAATAAAACAAATAATAAAACAGTTTCAAATGTTTGATACTAAAATTTAAAACAGCCCCAATTTTGTTGTTTTTCTGACAGAAAAGCAATATGGTCTTTGTCATCATTTATGTCATGAATGGGTGCTGTTTGTTGTTTGTTTGTTTTTCTAGGGATGATCATATTAAACCAAGGGTACTAGAATATTGGGAGAGGGCTCAGTCAAACAAAAAATAAAGTTTCAGTGCCCTTTTGAGTGACCATACAGGATGGAGGGCAATTAGCCCCCCTTGCTCTTTTTCCCCAAAAACATCTAAATGAAATTTTTAGATAGTCATTTGATTCATAATATTTGAAAAGTCCAATGAGTATGCCTCTTGGAATGACATGATGCCCCAAAGTCTCTAGGAAAAGAGCAGTAAGTTTTGTAATTTGTCCATTGCTCACATATAGTATTTGTTATTGGGAAACATACAAACATTTTTAGTGGGGGGAGGGGGAGGGATTTCCTGGGAGAGATCTCATCTGCAAGAGATCGTCTAAGTTTTCATTTTCTTCTTTATTCTTTTGTAGTAGTTTCTCTTTTGCAATGCAGTACTAATATTTATACATAAACTTTGAAAATTGCAAATAAATACTCAAAAGACAAAAAAAGAACCAGGTTACCAATTATATTATTCATTTTTTGTTAGTCCTCTAGATTATGGATTCTCACATCTAAAAAAGTAGGACCTAAGAATTTTTTGTAATCATAGTGTTTAGTTCAAAAGAGAACTTGTATAAAATGGTTGCAAAGATCTTATCAAACTTAATTAGCATGCAAAAGAAAAGGAATAAAATTAACATCAATGTATGTAGGTTCCTCAGTACTATAGCCTCTAATTAATATCAGCTGAAGCCAAAGTTATCTGAAAACCATTAGTATCTGATTGTGGTTCAGAAGTTTTTTTATTGTATGTGTTTGATGCATGGTTAAAGTGGTAATCTTGGGGGAGCATTTCCCTTCTAGAAAAACAATAATAACAAAAGCTGCGACTTTTGTACTTTTAACCTAGCTTAATTTTTTGTCATTCCTATGAAAGTAGGTATTTTCAAAGACTACATTGCCTTTCTATAACATACAAATAACAGTTTAGTAGGGATAAATCATTTTAATAGATGGTGAAAACAATGACAAAATCTCCTGATATTTTGGGCACATACACAGTGACCATCCTCAGCAGATAAACTGAATCAGGAGGTTAAGTTTATTTGTTGAGGATGGTCACTATGTATGTGACCAAACATCCAGAGATCTTGTCATTGTTTTCACTGTCTAATAAAGGTATTTATCTCTATTGAACTGCTAAATAGTTGTGAAAGTACTTTAAAATTTGACTTTGCTAACTAAATGGATAAAGTTAGTATATATTTGAAACAAAAATCACTAATCCCCAAAAAGATTCAATGGCTTGTAAAGGGGTAGCAAATCTCACTTTTGTTCATTCTTTTTCAGTTTCATCTATATATATAAAAAAAAACTGTAATAAGTTTGATAAAAATCTTTGCAAGAGTTTTATGCATGGTCTCCTCTGAACTAAACATTATGATTACAAGAAATTCTTAAGCCCTACTTTTTTAGATTTGAGAATCCATAACTTAGAGGACCAAAGAAAAATTAATAACATAACATGCATCCCCCTTTAATTCTTGAAGATGTCCAGAGAAGAGCTACTAAAATGGTGAGTGGACTGCATGAGCTCCCTTACCCTACAAGGCTATGCAAACTGAAAGTCCCAATTCTGGTTTATAGAAAAAGACAGGGTGGTGCCATTCTGGTTCATAAACTTATTAATTCAAAGGCAGTTCCTGGTCTTCTTCCTCTGGCGTCTCAGGATTCTTGTACAAGGGGACATAACTTGAAGTTATCCAGGCATTTCTCCTCAAAGTGGCAATGCACCCATTTTCTTACCAACCGTGTTGCCAACCTCTGGAACAAATTACTGCCAGATACCATTGCTGCCCAAACCACAGACAGCTTTAAGAACCATCTTGACAACAAATGGTCACAAAAAGAATGGAAGTATAACTGGGAAGCACTCGAATAAGCAACATCAAACCACTAGTCAAGTGTATGTATTCAACTATGTGTCAAGTGTTATCAACTCTGGAGTTTCTACAAGGAAAAATCCTTATATTGCTCCAAGCTGCAATTTAAGGTAATAACTAGTGGCCTAGTTCTTTTTCCATCTTTTGAGCATTTCTTTGCAATTTTCAAAGTTAATGTATAAAGATTAGTATCACATTATTTGAGAAACTTTTACAACAAAATAAAGAAGAAATTGTTAAGTTTTAGGTGATCTCTAGCAGTTGACTGTATGTGCCTGAGAATAGAAATTACACACTAACTTAGTTTTTGTACAAAGACAATACTATCAGAATTGAGAAATGATCAACAATGTATTTTTATATCTGGTAATGTGTATTATATTCCATTCACTAAAATTTAATACTATGATTAAGCTAACCAATTTCAGTTCTTCATTAAAAAAACACCTCTAATTCAAGAGATAATGAATCATGTTAGGAACCTTGCCTTGAAGAGATTGGGAGAGCATGACAGTTCCAAGTCTGTTGAATGAAGGGGGTTGGTCTGTGGGCTTGCAACCTGCAACTGGACCTTGAGGGCCTGCTCTTGGGGGAACACATTAGTCCAACTGAAACACCCAACTGCCACACTCCCAAGGAGAAGATTTATAAATGCAAAACACACCTTAGATTTGGTTTCTGGAACACATGCACTATGTCTAAGCTTTCAAGAATTTGCAAGCACTAAGAGCTATACATATATACCACCTCAACCTTCTGGCACTGTCAGAGATTCAATGTGTAGTTTCTGGGTCAAATAAACTGGATAGAAATGTGAATATTATCCACAGTAGATCCAAGCAGAGACATGACTTCAGAGTTGCCCTTATGATGACCAATCAAACCTATCAAGCTCCACTGCAATGAATGCTAATATTATCCAAAATTATGAAGGCTTGCTTCATGATGCATGTAAAACTGACAGTAGTAGTATGCAACACACCTCTCAATAAAACCTCAGACAAACCAAAAGATGTATTCAACAGAGCACTTGACTCCATAGCCAAAGACAAACCACAGGACAAACCACAGGACAAACATATTTTTTATGAGACTTCAATGCAAAAGTAGGGAACAACCAACTGTTCTCTCCATATGCCCTTGGTGAGCATAGCCTGGGCTACCAAAACAAAAAAGTGGAACTACTCATTGACTTCACTCTCTCCATCAACCTTGTAATAGGAGGGGGCTGCATTTGGCATGCGGGATGTACACATGCTCACAGATATCCACCAATGGTTGTATCCAAAATCAGATTGAAAAAAAAAATTGTTTCTAAAAAATCTGGCTAATGAGAAAAATTACGATTTTTAACTAATACAGGAATGGTAATTATTATTTTCATTAGTCTTAATAGTAAAATATTTATATGAAACCAGAAACCTCTTGAAAATGATCTTGGTTTTGTGGTGGTTTTATTTTCAAGGGGTTTCAGGCTCTTATAATATTTCTGCAAATTGTTTCAAAATGACATTTTACTAAAGAAAATAATAATCACCATTCCTGAATCTGCTATAACAGCATTTTTCTTCTCGCTAGCCAGTTTTTTTAGAAACTAATTTAGAGCCCTTTAAAGACTCAAAATGCAATTTTACTCTGAAACAATTATAGACTTATGGAAGAGCAGAAAAAAGGCATCAAATGATGTATTTATTTTTAATTAACTCACAGAAGTATTTTAAGCCTCGTAACTTCACAAACTCCTGAATTATTAGCTTTCAAAAACAAAATTCAAGATGTGCCTTTTCAAAAGCTAGGCTAGTCAAAGAAAATCAGGCTGAAAACAAAATTCTGAAAAACATTTTTTTCAAGGTTAAGACAGATTAGCTAACATACAGAACTGTATTGAAGGCAATGTAATTTTCTTACCTTTGAAAATATGGAAGTAACAAAGATAATAGACCTTCCCTGGGGCATAATTAAGGCACTAATTCTGGGTAAATTTTTAGTTTTGGTACTTTTGGCTATTTTGCAAAGGGTTAGTTTATGAAAATAGAACTTTCAGGGATGGATTTAGACCAAATTGTGACCTGGGAAGGTATTTAGAAGTACCTACCTCTCTCCTCTGCTCTCTATAAAATGCAGATTATTGAATCCAGGGCCAAAAACATACTCTGCAAAGATATTGCCAAGCTTCCATGTTAACCTCTTCTGATTTCTAAGTCAAATAAATTTGATAATTGACAATATTTGGCCTTAATTTTCAGTTATCAGTTTCTTTTTCTCTGTTTCAGTTCTGATAATACAATTTTTGTTATTTGAGTTAAATTTTAAGCCATATCAATGTTTTTTTTCTAAACTTAGGAAATTTATTTGTAGATTTTTGAAACCTTATAATTTAAGATTTTGCAAAGCTGAGAACAGTTTTTTTTGTATTTATATAAGTAGAAGATATACTTTACAAGGCTTCATTTTTGAAATAGCCTACAAAAATTTTAATAGGTCATCAAAGATCACTGACTTGTAGAGGGAGAAGAAGTGGAGGTAGGTACTTTGAAATAAAATCCAAGAACATGATTTAGTCTGTATATCTGTCCCTGAATGTTTCATTTTACTGACCCAACCCCTTTCTACAATAATGAAAAGTAGCTCACCTAGAATTTTACTTCAAATGCAATTCAGACTATAGAGATAGGTTTGTTTCTTAGGTATCTGAATAATCTATTAATGGAAGTGTGTATCTTTTTATTCACCAAGATCATAATTGGGAATCAAATGGGCTTATGTTAGCCTAGCATTTTTTTTTCTAGCCTATCTGATTATGGCTTTGTAATAAACATAGCAAATTTGCTGATTCACCACTTATTGAATCAAACTTTGCTCACCTTGTTGTTTGGTCTCACAATTTTCACCTTGTCCACTTTCCTCTTGTTACTGCTTGTCTTCTTCTCATCTAAGAGCTGATAGTTGATTGGGGGTTCTGATACCCTTTTAAAACCATAAGAAAAAATCAAAGTTGCAGCTGCAGCAACTCCTACTACAGGAGCCAAAATGTACCACTCTGTTCCCATATTTGAATCCATTTTGTTACAGAGAAATTACTAATCTAGCCTGGTTTATTTGACAAATTGCAGTTGTCAACATAAAAGAGCGTGTTAAATACAATGATGGTGGTGGAAGAAAACCAGAGCTACGTTTTTGAATCGATTATCCTTGACCAAAAGAATCATATTGGTCAAGGCAAACGCGACGTTTGAAAAGTGTCAAACACTAGTTAATATACAACGTGAAGCTCTTGTTTCCAGAGCTGATGCCGTCGCCAACATGTAGTGGTAGCTGCTTTTCATTGTATCCTAGTACCCCGGAAATGGTTTGTTTTTTTTATTATATATTATCGTTAATATCCGTATCCGTTTTAGTCACTAAGCGTGTATTTTCTCAAAATTTAGAAGCTTTCAAAGAAGCTAGCTTCCGAGTTATAAACCGTACATAAACATTAAATTCGTCGAGCTCTTTTAGTCCAAAGTAACTTCAGATCGTGGTCTATCACGATAAAAGGACAATTTTTACTAACTCAGCTTAGTTGCCTAATTATTCAGACAAGGGGCTGATTCGTATACCACTTATATTAACACCAGCCACTTATATATCCTATACCACACAGAATACTGTATGTTTTAGCTGTACGATCAGATAGAAAGTCTAGTCTAGAGACTGAAAAACGAGCGTCCCGAAATATACTCTACTCCAACTCAAGCAGAAGCGTTATTGACACACTTGGTTTCACAAAGTTGTGTTCTTTTTCCCAATGAGGTAGTACCAGAACTCATTTAGCAATTTACCGGCAATAAGATACTTGATGACATTCTGGACTATATGAAAAGTGTACATGATCTGTTAAACATCGGTCTTACAACTCTTTTGGTATCTTCGTAAAGGACGACCATTAGTTACATTGAAAATACAAAAAGGGAGAAGCGAGATTCGAAGTCGGAAGACAACTTCGTGTAAGAACGCACTAACTGATCCCCAATTCGGCTTGACGATTTTTTAGGTGAAATTCAAGCAGCCAGTGCATCATTTGTCCAACTCTTTTATCTATCCCCATTCACACTACCTTTTTCAAGGTGTGAATAAATGGAATTTTTAGCTTCTTTTCTCGTTTGACTGCCCATGGATCTGGTGGATCTTTTTTGAGGGCAGTATTGAACTCCAGGAAGTGTATCAACAGAGCACACTGTTTCGTTTGTAACAAAAGCTTACCACAAGCTTTCTGTTTTACAGATTTTTGTTATAGAATTTAGGATTTTTTAACGAAAATTTCGACGGATTTTTCGTTCTCAGTCGTCGGCATTTTACGAACTTTTGGTCTACCAGAACGGAAAACTTGCTATCATGAAGTGCAAACACTGACTCAAAGAAAAAGACGAAGAATTTGGTCTTGGAAAAATTGCAGATAAATGTACTAATTTTATTTACTTGACCTTTTGATAAAATCATAGTTATAGAACTCTGTTTGTTCAAAAAGTTGTTGAATAGTATGAAAAAGATTTGTGGGATGGACATATATCCTAAGTTAAGCTTCAGGAAGGTTTTTCCATTGGCAGGGGGAGATATGATAGGCTATAGTTTTGCTGAAAGTAGCTCTGAAAAACCAGTGGATATAGTCTTAGATCCAGAGAAGTAAGGGACTGGCATTTCTGTTTTTCCCCCAGCCTTTAATCAGTAGGATCATCTTCTCTAGATTCTTGTGAATAAAAATGATGCCTGCCCATTTCTGTTCACCTGGGACCTTGCCAAGTTTAAAGGGTAGCTGAAAAAGTTTTAAAGTGTATAATGTGCTTGCATAATGAGTTGATTTATAATGAGCTGAGGACTAATTCTATTAGGCCTTAGACATATTGAGCTTTACAAGTCTGGTAAAGGCTTGTAAAGCTCAATATGTTTCATGAATAAATTTCCATACAAAGAAAGACTACGTTGTTTGAAGCTGCCAACGCTGACATACCGACGGAAAAGGGGTGACATTATTTTAACCAAAAAAATCCTCTCTAAAAATACCCTTCCCGGTCTCTTTGCACAGCCCTTGCATTCCAGTAGGCCTACTAGAGGACATTCTTTGAAGCTCTCCATGCAGCATTCCACGAGTAGACATAGAAGCCACTTTTTCAGCCAAAGAATCATCAATATGTGGAACCAGCTCTCTGAAGAAACAGTTTCTGCTACTTCAATTGACATGTTCAAGTCCCACCTTGATAGGGAATGGCTCTGCCAGGAGTTGCTTTACAATTGGGAAGCTGCAGAGTCCTCCACAAGAGTCTAATCTAACAGCCACAATCTACACCAAACAAATTCTTTTTTTTTTTCTCATGGAGCATCACAAGGATGGATAATCCTTATATCACTCCAAGCTGTAATTTAAGGTAATAAGGGTTACTTGAGCAAACATCCAATTTTGCTTACAGACAACATTACCTATAGAGCAAAGTATTTTAGTCCTTGAGCCCTACAGGTAGCAAGGAGTTTTTTTTTTATATATATTTTGAATTACTGCATATAGTTAGATTCTGATGATTGCATAATGTTTTTATGTTGTTATTAATTCATATTGCCCAACCCCAACATTCCCCTTGGCTTCAAAACCCTCCCCACTTTATGTATTTATAGTTTCTTTAAAGGGGGATTTTAAAAAGCTAAAAAATGAATATGCTTCTAGAATTAGTGATAAATTTATAGCAAACAGTATTACTGGCTTTTATATATAATGAATATACCACTCAATGCCTTTTTTTGTGCTCTTTACAAATGTAATAATCACTTCTACCAGAAATTCAGATTTAAGCACTTTGTGACCTCTTAAAAATGACCTAAATATGGGGTATAAAAAAGACTAAGAAAATTGGTCTTGAACCTTAAAACATTGATCTCAAACTTATTGTTTCATTATCCCAATGTTATGATGTTTTCTTCTTCCTTGACATCAAATTTTAAATGAAAGCATGTGTTTTTGGTCAAAAATATGAAAGCTGGCTATTATGAACACTAGTTATACTGTTTGCTATAAATATAACTATATTAAATACAGCAATGGTTAGTTTACATATTTAGTATATGATATACTTTACCCCCACCCTCCTGATGGACAAATATATAGCCCAAATTTGGTTTCTAAACTATTACAGATTTACAATTTCAAATATCCTATTATTTTTTGTAAAAAATGACTAAAAACGCGTGCTTTAATCAAGATTTTGGCAGCAAGGAAGAAGAAAGCACCATAACATTGATAAAATTTATTTATCTAATTTAATTGTGGAAAATCAGTCCTTGTGGATAATATAACATTAAAAAATGGATTTATAATGAAACAGTAAGTTTGAGTCCAATGTTATAAAGTTTGAGAGCAATGTTCTAAGCCTTTTTTATATCCCATATTTAGGTCATTTTTAAGAGGTCAGAAACTGCTTAAATCTGAATTTCCAGTAGAAGCAATTATTATACTTGTAAAGAGCATAAAAAAGGCATCAAGTGGTATATTCACTTTATATAAAAGCCAGTAATACTGTTTGCTATAATTTTACCAAATTAGCACTTGTATGTGCTGTAGTATTGAAACTATGCTGCTTCACAGCATAGTTTCCATTTTAGATAGCTTGTGATGAAACTAAAGCTTTACTGCTTCTGGTAATGATCTAGGCCTATTCAAGTTTTTACTATAAGTGTTATTTAGAAGGTTGGCTATTTCATTAGAATCTAAAACTAGCTCACAGAATGATTGATGAATTTGATTGCCCAATATAATGTTAGTTGTGATTTATGGATGATACATGTCTCTAAGAGAATTTAGGGTTGCTTTCACCATCAACTGCTATAAACTGGTAATGTTCTTTCAGATTAAGTTTCTCAACTTTTTACAACATTTTCTGAATTTTGAATTATCCACTTGGTTATATAACTTCTTACTTTAATTCCTTATTTTTTGTCAAATATTGTACTCCTTACCTATGATGACAAAGTAAAGTTTTTGGCATACTAGTCCAATAATGTCTTGTATGCTCAGCTTCAGCATCAATAAGAGTTGATTTGTAAACTGTCTATGTTTTATTAAAATGAACATCCAAAAACTAACAAGTATTCTAATGTATACCTTCTATGCATGATCAAATTTTATTATAATCTGTGTAGGCCTAGATTATCTTAACTATATTTTTAGGGATACTTTTGCAATTATGCAAAAATCATACAGATGCAATCAAAAGGTACCAGTGGGAAGTAGGCTAATATTCCATAATAGAACTCATGTCTTGGCTGTATGATAGCAATAGACTAAATAAAGATTGGATTTGATCACCTCTGAATCTGATTTTTTTTTTTTTTTCAACCATCTGCTGTAGTGAGATTGAGTTTATGCCTTCATCAAATTCTTGGCTAAGAACCACTTATCCACATTCCTTCAGATATGTTGAAATCACCAGCAACAAATATGAGAGACTTGATGCTAAAAGCAATCTCAAAGGTTATTTGATTTAAAAGAATCACAAGGCACTGATGCAGAAGGAAATTTACCTGAATAAACATTTGATTTTGTTTGCATACTAATAGTAATTAATTCCACCAAACTCTGGGTAAAGGGAAGATGGAAAGAGACGTTGGATACCTTGAAGTGATCTATTGCCAAAATTGCACCTTCTATGCAAATTAAGCATCCTCAAAATTTGTAAATAGGATATATCCACTAATTTTTTGTTATTTATTATTTTTTTTTTTACTTTAACTATCTTAATTTCAATGTTATTAGGCATAGCCTCATGGGCAAAAATAAGAATCTGACTACAGTCATCAATAAGTAGAACTAGCTCAGTTATTTTTATTGATTAAACTGGCAGAATTAAAGGGCAGTACTCTTAGATTGTCAGATAATTTAGCTGGAGTTATTTGTGCTTTATAACTAACATCAACTTAAGAACTATACTGGCTTCTCATCCTTGTACAACTTGGGAAACATTCTGTCTGGCTGCTATGCCCTAGGGAATGACTGCATTTTCACCAATGCCTTCTGTATTTATTGCGACAATTTTGCCATTCTTAATGTCAAGATTAGACTCACCAGCAGCTATTTACAACTTAAATTCAGTTACAAGGACCTTGTGTTTAACCCCATCTGTGGTTGGTATTTCCATAAAAAAATTAGGTTGTATTTCTCTTCTCATGGAAAAGGCAGATAATCTGGTTTTTAACTGTCTATTGAGTAACACTAAACAACACAAAAAAGGCTGTTAGGAGTCGGGTTATGTAGGCCAGTCTTCTTCACATTCTTCAGCCCAACTGCTGGAATGCCCTTTTCTTTCTTTGAATATTCCACTATGAGAACAGCATTCCTGTTGGCAACAGTAAGGTCATCATACTACACTTATGCCTATCTCTTTGACTTGTCAGATTAATTTAAAAACTTTCTGCAAAACAAGTTTTTCAAAGAAAAGTAAAGAGCTCCATTAAGCCAAGAATGAGCAAAAATAAAGTCAAATAATCTCCCGAGTGTAAAACTACCACAAACTGCTATTAATAAATAAATGAAATTCAATACAAACAGAAATTACAATGAATAGCTGAATCAAAGTCAAAACAAGCAAACATTAATATGAGTATTCATGAAAGTAAGAAAAATGAAATCATTTCAAAGTATTTTGTTTTCAGTAAAGCACAAATCTTGTTCTGGTCTTGAGAAGGTATGGGGCTTATCAGCCATGCTCATGTTGATTTTTGCTTGTTTTGAGTTTGATTTGGCTATTTATTGTAATTTATGTTTGTTTGGATTTTCATTTATTTATTGGTAGCAATTTGTGGTAGTTTTATACTTGGGAGATTATTTGACTTTATTTTTGCTCATTTTTGTCTTAATGGAGCTCAATACTTTTCTTTGAAAAACTTTTTTATGGAAACTTGAACTCTGTTTATTTGTTCAAATAAAAAAAACAGAAGTAGTAATAGTAGTATCCCCCAAAATTTCAACTTAATGCCCCCATTTATTCTCTATATATTGCTGAGATGTCTTATTGGCAACCGTAAATACAATGCTTTTTTATTTATTTTATAGCAACATTTAGTTTTAAAATGTAATGAGCCAATTGCATAGTTGTGGGTAGTTGACATGCCTTATTTAAGCTACCTAAAGACATAGTTGCTGGACCATTCTACTATGCTGAACAAATGGCTGTCTCAAAATTTTGACACGCTGTGTTTGGAAAATGAATGGGCTTAACAGAAGGGCTGCTTGCCCTGCAATCTCTTGTTACTCTTAAAATAGGCCCCAGAACTTTTTAATTGAACTGAATTAGCTCCTTTAAAAGTTTCAGTGATATTTCTAGCTATTATAGAATCATGCTGTCTATGGTATTGCTTATATGCCCTTTTGAAAACCTTCATATATACAGTTTTTCCCTTTAATCATAACTCCTAAACATTCCCTATAAGTTTCATTTTAATACTTTCAGTGTCATTAGTTACATTGACAGTAGTGATAGTATTAAAAGTACAAATATAGTACCTTCTGGCTTGTTCAAAATCCCCCACAACTTACCCTTAAAGGTCTTAATTACTAATATAAGTTGTTCTTCAGATAATGCTTTGTTGCCTTTTTGAAATTCCACATGCTCATAGTTTGTTTTGATTTGATTCAACATCTGCCTAAATATACCTTGAAAGCTTCACCTTAATACCTTTAGGTTGTGCAGTAGTAATAGTTGGAGCAGCATTAGTAGCAATATGTGCATTATACCTTTGGTCTCTATAACAACCCCTTCAACACATGCTGAAAGTTTCAGGTTAATCAGAGATAGGATAAGATAGTATTTATTTTCAAAAGGCTATCAGAAGCTTTAATATAGTTGAATCAGCTCCATGTGTCTAAAAGAAAAAGAAAAACAAATAATACAGCAAGACAAAAATAAAAGAAACACCAATCAAACATAAAAATGGTCAATAAAAGTTTAATGCAAAAGAAAAAGAAAATTCCAAGTCCAAGAACTAAAATGAACTTTATGCAATTAATGGCAAAAACAGAAAGGATGTGGGATAAAGCAAAATCAAGGCTAGAAGTAAAACATTACTCAATTTGTATTCAAAATCAATGCTGTAAAATAAAAAATAAAACACTTAAAATCTAGTCAAACTAACTGTCAAAATGCAATATTTACAATTAAAGAACGGATTGTGCCAAAGACAAAAGTCAAAGATGAAATAGAGCATAAATAAATATCACAAATGAGTAAAATAAAAGTGACCAAAGATAAAACCAAATGACACATGATTATTGTGAGCATACACTAACAACTAAAATAAGGGACAGAGGAGTTAATTTTGGTGCAGAACATAGTTGAGGAATTATTAAGGTGCTCCAGAATAAAGGGGGTAAAACTTTTACAGAACCTCTCTGCAAAGGTATGGATCAGTGCATTGGAATTGCCAGGGAAGCAAAGTGGGGGAGTTTGGGTCTAATGGGGTTGTGAAAATTGGGAAATATATTCTCAGCACGAGGATTAGATAATGCGGATTTAGCAAAACGCAAATAAATTTGTTCTCTCCTTTCTTTTAACGTGGTAATACATGCAGATTTAAAGAGGAAGGAGTATGGAATTTTGCTCTCTTTGTAGATTATCCTCGGCAAACGCTTTTGGACTGACTCAATTTTGTTGCTAAATTCACTTGAAAGTTGCAAATACCAAACTGCACATGCATATTCTAATAGTGGCCTGATAAATATACATGGAGGGAATGCATCTTAGGGCTATTAAAGTTTTAACATAGATAATGAAATATTTGCTTGTTTAACAATATTTGAAACATGCATGTCCCACTTCAGATTATTTGAACTTGTAACATCAAGGAGTTTAACATGTTTCACAAGCATTTTGGGTGGTGTGGGGTCAAGAAAAACAGGAGTGGATTTCAAGAAATTTATTGTTATATTTGATTTAGTGGAATTTAATTTCATATTTAGGTTCTTGACTTCATCCAAAATATGGGTTACGATTTCTAGGGGGTCACTTTTAATATTCCTGTGACATACTTCAAGAATGGACAAGTCATTCACATATTCCCACCTTTGGGGGAACTCCTTACCAATATCGTTAATCATAACTAGGAATAAAAGTTGTCCCAATAAGGCTCCTTGAGGAATTCCCCAATATATAGGGAGGGGGTTAGAGAAAATATTTTTGTATTTTACAACTTGAGATCTATTTGAAAGAAACAACATAACAATATTTACTAAAAGAGAATCAAGTTCAAAAACCAGTAGTGAACGAATTAGGGTGGTGTGGTCAACCAGGTCAAAAGCTTTCTGGAAATCAACTAAGACAAGGTTCAGGCAAGCATTTGGTTTTTCAAGCTTATGATGGTATGTATTAAGTGCACAAGGTAAGGGGTGGTGGAAGTTTTCCTTAAATTACCAAACTGTTGGACGTCAAAACGTGGATACATTTATCTCTATAAGCCAGTCACAGAGGAAACCTTCATGAAGTTTGAAAAAAAACTGAAGTGAGTGTGATGGGGGGTATGTTGGCGAAAGTTAGACTGGTGCACTTTTTTGGGACAGGTTTTATAAATTTTGTTTCCAGCAACTTGGGAATTTACCAAATTTTGTGATGTGATTGGAGATACTGTATAAAGGCTCAGCAATTTTGTCTGAAAGGGCTTTAATTAAGTTAACCAGGATGTCCAAAGGACAAATACTTGATTTTCTAGGATTTAGAATTTTTTTTATAACGTCAGAGGAAGAAGGAGGTATTGGGAGGAATAGATAGACTTGAGTCAGTGAAAGGGAGGACTTTGAACGATGGAAGTAGGGTACAAGTTCAAGTCGTTTGCAGTCTTATTAGGGGGTTCAGGGAGATGGAAATTAACTTCAGAAGGACTTTTTCCATATGTCTCTTTAATTTTTCTGTATCATTGCTTGGGCTTGTTTGAATATAGATCTTTGACTTCAGTAAAGTCTCAGTAACATAAGGCTTATCTGTAGAACACTTTTTATTTTTATTTTTCTCAGGAAAATGGGATTCATAATTACTGCTTAATAAATATAGGAGGAACAAAACCTTGCAGTCAATGTAATTTGTTTGTTACACAGTGGACCAATTTTCAGCAGTAATCCAAGAGCCAAAATTGTAGAGTCCTGAGTCATAAGAGGTCTAAAGACGGTTTCAGTAATAGAAAACGACTCTTTAACTTTAGTAAGCAGAGATTAGAGAATGCTAAAGTAGTAACTACCCCCTACTGGGGGCAGAGTGGAGATTTGCTTGTAAAACTTCGAAAGATTGGCGAAAATTAAATCAAGAGTAGTATTGGCTTTGGTAGTTGGGATCTTTGCAATCTGTTTTAATTTAAAAGCATTACATATGGATTAAAGTTTTGAATCATTTGCGTCACCCATCAGGAAAATTCCTGCATTTGGGTATTTTGGTAGTGCAAAGTCACACTTTCATGTAGTTTTTTGATAACAATTTATTTTGACAACGTGTCTCTGACTAAGGGAGCAATAAAAACAACACAGGACAATTAAATTGAAAGGACACGGCAAGACTTAAGGTCGAACACACACCCACATAATCTCATCAAAGGGAGTAAGACATGGAATTGAGATGTTTATTTGGTACAAGTCATTACAGACAAAGAACAGAATTTCACCCCCTTTCTTATCCAGAGGGCGGTTTTCTGGTCTGAGTTTAATAAACTGTGAAAAATTGTTAATTTTTAACATGTGCAAATTTTGAGTTTTTACTTCAGTAACAGCGATTGCATTTTAGATAAAATGCAATTTATATATTTATATATTTTATTTATTTATTTTAGAAATAAATAAATGTGTATATTTTAGAAAGGGTTTCTAATTTATTAAGTTCTTGAAATTTAAGGCTCTCAGTAATGCTAAAAAAAAAGTGGGGGGAATTGAAAACGACTTGTGAAGGTACCGTTTTTACACTTTACTTTTTTTAATATTACAGATGAGGTCAGGGGTTCTTGGGGAATTCATCTCAGGGGCTTAGCTCGTGTTGTCAGAACAAGGGGCTCGGGGACCATATCCATCTTTTTCGTATGCAAGGGCATTTAATTGAGCAGGGACTAGCGGAAACTCTAAACAGCAGTAACCAAGTAGGGGTTGAGTTTGGGGTGAACTGGAGGAGTAAGGAGAGGTGAGGAGATTTTTCCAGGGGGCATGGTATGAAGGGTCCCCGTTGAGTGGGTTCACAAGGTTGCGGGGAAGGATAGATGGAAGAATAAGAAAATGCTGGAAAGCAGGTGGAAGGATGGTTGGGAGGGTGGGTGGGCTCATCTTGGAAAAAGAAGGAAGGATATGGAAGTGGATATGGAGATTGGGATATCCTCGGGATAGGTACTCAATTAGAAAGGACGGGATGGCTTGAGGGCTTTCTTGTACGCGAGCAATGGTCTAAAAAATGTTTACTAAAATTAGCAGAATTAAGTTGGCTTCTGGGCAGTCCAGTTTTGTAGAACCTACTACGACCCTTAATGGGCAATTTAATATGAGCTTTTATACAGCCAAAGCATCTTCCACTTGAACATTTTTCTTATAAATATCAACGTGAGGGTATTTACATAGATTATTTGCACAATGGGTAAAAAAATAAAATTTACAAATGTGTATTTTTTTAATTACTAAGTTAAATCAGACATTAGGTTGATTAAACTTAAAATCACTGAACCCTTTTTTGAATATTTGATTGCATTGGGTAAATAATTTACGCTTGCAAGTTTGACTTCATTGTCAGTTTTTAAAGGTGTGTCATTAACACTGGATTTCAAGAATAAATTATCTTCAGTTAAAACAAGGTCAGTAGGATTAGTTTGTGTAACCTTTTTAAACCCTTGAGAAAATTCTGATGAAGGTATTTCACTAGCACTTGCTTGATTACATTTGATGACGTTTTCTGGTTCAAAGGGTTTGACAGCAGTTTTTATGCAACTTGAAGAATTTTGATAATGAATATTTGGAGCAGAAGTATCAGCTAAAAGATAAACTCTGGGTGGCGTCTTGGATTTTATTGCATGTAAAGCATCAACAATTGCTAGCTGAAAACCGAATTTTAGCATTTTGATTTCATTGTCCTTGAAAAGATCACTTCTGGTGCTCGTAAAGATCGGATAAGCTATCATAAAGAAATTCGGGATTAATAATCCATTTCTTGAGATGGAAGATTTCTGTGTTTTTTTGGCAATCTTCACGGGTATGGAGCTCGAAGACACTAGCCGTTTTTGCTTTGCGTGTCAATTCATCTTTACTAGAACAAGAGATTTGTGGGGTAATTTGGGATTGATGGTAGGTGGTTATTTTTTCAGAGTCTATTGATCCTGGAGAACTTTTGTTGTCATTACTCGAAATACAAAGTACAGTAGGGGAAGTTAAAATACCAATTGGAACAATCACTTCAAGTTGATTATTGTTGGAAATGAATTTTTTTCATTAGAAATAAGGTGGGATTTTACAGCCTCGAGTGGTTGGACCACTTCAGGTTGATTATCGATGATATTAGTCTCTTCATTTACAACCATTGAGTATCGGAACTGTACGCGTAACCAATTAGAGCTTTAAGGCGTCTACTTTTTGTAATGCCAGCACAAGTTGGGTGCAACGAAGCATTGCACATGAACACTGGAATGATCCAGTTCCACGTTTTCTGTAGCATTTGTTACAAGGGTGGGACATTTTAGGCTAAAGAACAAAAACGAGACACAGAACTTGAATTGGAAGCTGTATCCTCAACTAATACCGGGTTGCCTAAGCAAGGATTAGCACTGCTACTTGCTAGAGAACAGTTCACAAGGTGGATCTCGCGCCTTCAATTAAAAATCACAAGCATCATCTATTTAAAAACAAGACGTCTTGACAAGCCAAGATGTATATTTTCTATATACCGAAATGTTTTGCCTTAATATCCTTAGTTTTAATAGCAGTAGAAGTAGTAGTAGCTGTAGGGTTAATTGTGGTAGCCTAAGCTTTAGTGGCAATAGTAATAATTGAAGCAGTAATAATAGTAACAGTAGCAGTAGCATGAGTAGAAGCAGTAGCTTTAGGATGCAAATATTTTCTTTTGATTGGTTCAACATCCCTCAATCTGTTTGTTTCAACTTCACACACCAAACTGTTCCTAAGATATTGCTGTTACATCCTTTTGACAACCTGCATACAGAGGACGTGTTCTGATTCAGTTCATCTTCCCCCCCTAAAAATTTCTTGAAAATTTCACCTTCCTGTCCTTAGGTGTAGTTGTAATAGTAGTCACAGTAGTAGTACTGTATATATGTAGTATTATTCGAATTTTGTACGTTCACCCTTTGTATATGAAACTCGTATGTCCCCAGGGCCAAACTTACCACCCTTGCCCTGAGGGCTGGGGGGTTATTATCTTCAAAGACATTTTTTCTGGACCTTTCAATTATATTGAACAAAACGGCTATCTCAAAATTTTGATTGGATTTGTTTGGAAAAATAGTGGGTGTAGGATGGGGGTTAGTTGCCCTCCAATATGTTTCCACCATTAAAAAGGGCACTAGCCCTTTCAATTTCCAATTGAATCAGCTCTTCGAAGTTTCTAATACAACAAATGGCCATCTCAAAATTTCTGTCAAATGCATTTCGGGAAAATACGAGGTATGTGGGGGGGCCACCCTCTGATCACTCTGAATCTTTAAAAGGGCACTATAACTTCTGATTACCAATCCAATGAGCCTCCTCCGAAGTTTGAGCGACTCCATAGGTTTAACCTATTTCTAAAGTTTTTAAAATAATCTATTCAAAAAATTCCACTAGATGCCCGTCATGCAATACACATTTGATCCAAGTTTTAAATTTTGGATAAAAGTGACAACCTAGAAAAGAGGTAAGGAAGTTTTTATATGCTTGTTGGAAATCCTGACATGTTGTCCTTGTCAAATATTTTCTAAGTTACTGTAGCTCTTGGGCCGTAAGTTAGCAAGATCAGACAAGGTATACCGCTGGTATTTGCAAGGCAATTTTCATCAGTAAATATCAGGCCGTTATCTACGAAAAAATAAAAATTTTCAAAATGGCATCAACCTGAAGCGACTCTGAACACTTTTTTTGGGGGCTATTCTGGATAAATCTACATTGTGGAAGTATCAGTGAGTTTGAGACTGATGAAGAATTATCTTGTGAAAAATTTGTGCTTGCAAGGTATATGATTGGAAAGAAGTAAAACTCTTCTATTTACTATGTTGGTGAAATTGAAGAAATGAGTGGCAGAGTAGCAAAAATAAAGTACCTGTGCAAGTCTGGTGAGAAGTTCATCTTCCCTGAATGTCAAGATTGTGTATTAAACTGACATTTAAGACATCATCATGAAGCTTCCCGCACCGGTTTAAGTAGGATAAACTGGGTGAACAGCCAAAGCTCTTGTATTTAGCTGTAATTTGGCCCGATTTCCTATAAAATAAATTTAATGTTGCATTTAACTTGTATATTATATGAATTAAATGTTAATATTATCTGAATCAGTTATTACAAGCATTAATTTACGAATGTCTGGAAATGCCCCATGTGTGTCCGAAGTCACTCCCTGTTTAGGGCGACTTTGGACACTTGAAGAAATCACACATTTTTGGGTTTCTGCAAGAAACGATTCGATAGATGTCATTGAAAAATAATCACCAAGAAAAGTGAATAATTGAGCTATCTATTCGTGTGGAAAGGAAGTTTGCCTTTTTAGAAATTCACCTTGTAGGGGTCAAAATCCTCAAAATGGAGAGTTTCACCCCTCTCTCCTGTATACACCTTATTTGCTCCCAGTGCATTGCCCCGACAAATGGCCATCTCAAAATTTATGTCAGATGCATTTCAGGAAAATACGAGGTGTGTGTGTGTGGGGGGGGGGGGGTATCACCACCCTCATATCACTCATAATCTTACAAAGGGCACTAGATAGTTTGATCACCACTTCAATAAGACCCCCTCTGAAGTTTGTTGGATCACCGTTTATATACCTTATATGCCCCCAGTGCATAACTTATAACCTCTGCTCTGAGGGCTGTGGGAGGCTTTCATCCTAAAAGACATAATTTCCAGACCATTCAATTACATTGAACAAAATTGCAATCTCAAATTTTGATTGGATGTGTTTAGGGAAATGTGTGTTAGGGATGAGCATAAGAGGAGGGGTTAGTTGCCCTCCAATCACGTTTGACTATGAAAAAGGGCACTAGCCCTTTCAATTTCCATTGGAATGAGCTCTTTTCGAATTTTTATCAGATGCTGTTCGGGGGAAACGAGGGGTTAGTTGCCTTCCAAACACTTTTGATTATGAAAAGGGCATTAGCCCTTTCAATTTGCAATCCAGTGAGCTCTTTTCGTAGTTTCTACGACCACAAATGGACATCTAAAAATTTCTGTCAGATGCATTTTCGAAAAATACGAGGTGTGGGGGGGTATCCACCCTCTGATCACTCCGAATCTTAAAAAGGGCACTAGTCCTTTCGATTTCCAATCGAATGAGCCTTTTTTGAAGTTTCTACGACATCAATTAGCCATCTCAAAATTTTATCAGATGCATTTTGGGAAAATACAATGTGTGTTTGGGTAGGGTATCCACACACCCATCACTCTGAATCTCGAAAAGGGCACTAAACTTCTGATTAGCAATCCAATGAGCCCCCTTTGTAATTATGCCCCGAGGGCATAATTTACAACCGTTACTTAGAGGGCTCTAGGGGGGTTGTCAACTTTAAATACATAATTTCCAGACCTTTCAATTACGTTGAAGGAAATGGATAGCTCAAAATTTTGATTAGATGTGTTTGAGGAAATGGTGGGCGTGGAAGAGGGGCTAGTTCAATCACTTTTGATTTAAATAGAGCACTAACCCTTTTTATTTTCAATGGAATAAGCCCTTTTCTAAGTTTCTGCGATACCTCCTTCGATACGAAGTGCCCTGGCCTAAAACCAAAAAGAAAGAATAAATAAATGAATAATATATTGTGCCGACATCGCTCTTCACTTAGGCAGCGTAATTGCGCTGCTTATGATACATTGTTTTGGTATTGCTCTTGAAGCATTATGCTTAAGTCTGTTTTTAGCAGGCCAACTCTTTGGCCAATTAAATTTTTTTTAAACGAGTTGTTTCAACTGAAAGTAAGGAGAAATATTAAAACTCAAAACGAACAGGAATTATTACGTATATGAGGGGGAGTTCGCCCCCTCGTCAATACCTCGCTCTTTACGCTAGGGTTCGAATTTTGTTCTAATTCTTTAAGGATGACCTCTGAATCATTAAGGCAGGCCATTTAAATGGCTCTTTTACAAGTACTAAAAAAACATGAGGGTAAAGAGTGAGGAATTTGTGAGGGGGTTCTACCCCCTCATGCATGAAATAATTTATGTTTGTTTTAAGTCTTAATGTTGCTGCTCCTTACTTTCTGTTGAAAAGATTTGTTTTTTTCATTTAATTTCCCATCGTTTTTTAAATAATGCTGGGAAATCCAGCGCCCCCTTCATGGAAATTTCTCTTTCCCCATGAAAAATTCCTACATAGAAAAATCCTCCCACGTAACCTTCTCTACCGACCTTCCCCCCCCCCCCCACCAAAAAAATGCTCCATTGAAATGTCTTTATACTTCCCAATAACCAAAAGTATATGTAAACAATGGGCAAAGTTCATAACTTGCAGCCCTTCCCCCAGGGACTGTGGGGATTAAGTCGTCCTCAAAGACATAGTTATTAGATTTTTCGACTATGCTGAACAAAATGGCTATCTCAAAATTTTGATCCGGTGACTTTGGGAAAAAATGAGCGTGGGAGGGGGCCTAGTTGCCTTCTAATTTTTTTGGTCACTTAAAAAGGGCATTAAAACTTTTAATTTCCGTTAGAATGAGCCCTCTCGCAACATTCTAGGACCACTGGGTATATGCGATCACCCCTGAGAAAAAAATGAATGAACACGCATCTGTAATCTTTCTTCTTTCAAAAAATACAAAGTTCCACATTTTTGCAGACAGGAGCTTGAAACCTCTACTATAGAGTTCTCTGATACGCTGGATCTGATGGTGCGGTTTTCGTTACAAACTGTTTGACAAGGTCACAAACTATTTGATTAGCTTGATCAATACTTAGTCCAGGATTTGTGCCTAATGAACAATGAAATAATTTAATTTTCAGTGAAATGAGATTTATGGCAGTCAAATGAGAATGAAATTTAAAATGAGATTTATGGCAGTGAAAACTCAAGACAAAGGCAGTTGCGGCAAAAATCTTCAAAACGCTTTTTGTATTTTAACTCTTTCGTGGTTGGTAAATAGTATGTAATACAGCATTTTTTTATTTTTTTTTTTACTTGTATATTTGTTGACAGTTTAGTTCCAGAATACAATTCATTTCTTTGCAGATAGAACGGACATCATTTCTAAAATGTGTGTATTATTAAAACATTGTTAAAATGCCTGGTGGTTCAATTTTCTTTAGATGTTGCTAATGAATGCTTCAGATCTTACATTAATTTGTTCCAGTTTTTTTTCTATTGCAGCTAGGCAGGACAAATATGCATCTAAACAAATCAAGTTACCCCAAGGAAATCCTCAAGTTCAAACCCAATTCTTATCTGGAATCCTTCTTTGGTCAGTTTCCCAGAACCTATCATCCCTAATTTGCCCTTAGATTGACCCTTCCACCACTACAGAACAAGCTATAAATCCTCGATTAGCAACCTCAAAATCCACAAGAGAAAATGTCAGGTCTGAAAAAGCAGTGTAAATGCCAAGAAAAACCAGCCTGTCCTTTTCAGGGAATCATCATATTACCGCCCTGTATCCCTTTCCCTTCAGACTGTGAATCAAGTCATCAAGCTACAGCCTTCCACATATGTTTATCTGTTCTGATAAATTGCAGGAGCTATCTGATTATGTGTATTGAAAAAGATGTGAAAATATTTCTTATAAATTACTAAACAGCATATTTCCCTCTTGAGCTATCTTAGGAATTTTTACCCTCTTCGGGTATTCGGAACATTTTCTGTTACGTGTGCCTGCCTCTACAATCAGCATATTGGGGGAGGTGCAAGGCATAATGTTATCAAGTGGATTTCTGTCTGGTTATCAGGTTTAATTTCAAATTTGTAATTTTGCAGTTTGAGAATGTGAGACAAAATCTCAGGGATTTTGTCTGCTCAATTGGTTTACTTTAAAAGGGCCTGAAGGTTTTAATTGGAACCAATATATACGTTTGGTTATAAATTGATTGGCTGGGATTCAAATGCTTGACACTTTTAAAGACACTTCTACACCCCAAGCTCATCTAAGGAAATGTAAACTACAGTTTTTTTTTTCTATATTACTATGGTGGTTTCTATTTTTTGCCTTTAATGGAGTGCTAACAACAATATTTATTTGTAGAGACATCCTTAACATCTAGCTAGCCTTAAGTTGCATTTCAGGGACTTAAAAAACAAAATAATATTTAATGCTGGTTATCTTCCATGTTCTTTGCCTGAAAACTTGCCTTCCTCTTTTAAATGAAACCCTTCGTTGCTGCATGTCATGGGTTCTTGTCAGTTCAGGCAGAATTGGGTAACTCCCCAAAGCAACACAAGATCGCACAGTCTGCAATCGGAGCCTATGAAGATGAATATTGCAAGATCTAATTCTTACCATCATTCGTTCATACCCCGGGTCATCAGGATCTGGAACAAACTACCATTCCCAGTCGAAAAGATAAAATCACTGGAAGCCTTCTTCAATAGCCTAAACATAAACATACAATATCTCGAAACTTTCAACGTAGAACGACTTTAAATGGCAATCGTGCCGCAGTCGATCCGCTCTTCGCCCTGCCATAACATTTTTCTTTTAAAAGGCGTCAGTTATGTGGAAATTTTGTATTCAGAGGTGTGAGGAATAAAATTATTTATTTATTATTTATACAAGCTAATGGTCATTTTAATCTAGAAATAACAAAAACTTCTTTGCCATACCAGTAGATCCAAATACCACCCAAGGGTCCTTAGTCCCAGTTCCAAGAGTACCCAATGAATTCAAACACAAAGTGCTCAATTCAATATCATGAAAACTAGTTATAAAACAAATGCTGCCAGGGAACTTTCCAGGAGAGGGAGAAGCACAGCTACCAGGAGCTTTGTTTTTGCCAAGATTTGAATAAGGGAATTTACTTTTTTCTCTTTTATACATTTTTAATGTATTTTTGTTTCAGAGGGAGCAGGGGATGTTACCTTCTGTAAACGATGAATCACACATCTTTTTGAATGTTTCTTTATTCAATTATAGGTACATGGTTGATTTTCATATTTAAACTATGGCTGTGACACTTCTGTCAAGCTTTGTTGCCTGGTCTTTACGTCGAAATTTATGCAAGCCAGTTCATCCACCTATTCTTTTAAGACTTCAACCAGTACTGGGGATTTCATTACAGGAGAGGGGATTAAAACATGTTGGCAAAGTTCAGAGAAGATGCAAAAGCTGTTACTTAGTTAGGAGACAAGAGAAGTGGTATAATGAATGCAAGGAGCATCCACGGCACAAACAAGTGCAAAGAATGCCACCCGAAAAAGCTAAATGGAGTCTTGTATTTAAATGTCAATCTCCCCAAAGGCCTTGGTGATCTGTTTTTAGATTATTTTGTATTATGTTATTAAATATAGTATTCATTAACTCTTATCCAGTTATCTTATATCAAATGATTAAAAAAAAAGGCCAAATAAGAGTATGCCAAGCCATGGTTGTAGATCTGAGGGAGGGGTGTTGGGCTATTATTTTCTCCACAGGTAAGATTATTTTTTTAATTATCATTTAACCATTCCACATTTTATGGCTATTCTTTATGTTTAGTTACCATATGAGTTATTAAAAGTTATAACAATTTTTGCAGTCCCTATTTTAGTAAATTCATGCTCAAAAGACTACCAAATCTGGCGAAGTTCATCTGCTAGAAGAAAAGCTCCTTCCATCTAGTGTATTCTGCCATAATGGCTTTTTAGACCATTGAAGAATTGTTTAGTATAAAATTGTTTGAAATTGCTTGCTATAGGATACCAGGGGCGGATCCAGAATCTTCTTTAGGAGGGGGGGCATAAAAGGTTGCTCGGATAAACTTGAGAACAAATAAGTGCCTGCAATTTCAAGAGAACCTTGACAACTATGCGTCGTAAGTTGTTAGTGGAAATGGTCGTAAATTTAATCTAAAACCTGGTGAGGGTTAAAGTTCTTATAAATCCGTTGAAATGGAAATGGTATAAAAATATTGATACAAAAAATAGTAAGTTGTAAAAACCATCCCACCGTAAAAAAAGATCTGTTCGCCATCTATAAAAAATAATATTTAACATTTTCTGCACATTTTTTTGCCTTCACACTTCTGACCACTGTAGCGAGTGAGTTAATCTTTTTATTGTCAAAAAAAAAATGATCTTATCCATCTTTTTGGGTCATGCACTCTTTGTGACAATTTGTATAAATAAACCATTTAGCATGTCGCCTAACTGTGCCATCGCTTTGTAACTATGGTAGTAATGAAGAGTAGAAAATGAGGATAAAGATACGACTTGTATATTCGTAAAAAAAATGTTAAACATTAAATACTAGTTCTTTTAGGAATGTAACAAGAAAACAGAATGTCTTCCTTGTTATAATGTAACAGATAGAAATGCATAGAATACATTATAAACGAGGGTTTTAAGTATAGGCAATAAAGCATCAATTAATCACTGTTTCTTTTTAAAAATAGTGTTTTAATAACAGTGTCAACTTTGACGAAATCTCAAAAATTTACTAATCGAATTTTTCATAACAATGTAGCGTATCTTTCCACATTTTAAAGTTCGATATATTTCGCTTCAATGACAGAATTCACACTTTTATAAGAAAAAGTCTATTTCTCAATTTCCACTCCCGCCATATCTATTTATTACATGGTCGATGTCTACCTCAATGTTTAGGTGAATGTTCATAATGGCTAGTCCTTTCAGTCTAGGTTCATGTTAGTTTAGAACTCTTCGGAAATATTTCGCCTTCTATTCATCCAAAAATATTTGAATAAAGACCAAAATTGTCAGAAAAATATGAACTCTAATAAAGATGCATGCAGATATTTGCTTCAAACTAAGCATTTGAGTCGAAATATTTCTTAAAAAAACAAGTTATTGTGTTTGTTATTTTTGTATTTGATAGGTATAGATTGGTGATTTAAATTCTCAGGGTTTCAAGCTATGGTAGATTTCTGATTATTCTTTTTTAATATTGAGATTTTCAGATATTCAATTCAAACGCTTAAATCTCGATACGTCTATTAAGCACAAATGTAAAAATTTGAAATTTGACTCAGATTTAGCATTAAGTAAAAGAATTTTCCTGTAAAATTTTTTATTTATAAACAACTAATTGCGGAAATATGATTGTATGTAAGGTATCAAAGTAAGTATAATATCCTCAGCGGTATATATAACAGTTTAGACAATTTTATGGACAAATATATCAACCCCTATTCAAGAACAGAACTATATTATGTGATTGGTTGTTATTGAGAAGGCGGGAAGTTCTGAAGTAATATTGTAGTTCCATTCCGTTACTGTGGTTAACTCAAGTTCTATGAATTTCCACTTTTTATTAACATTTTAGCTAGTGAATGTTTGAAAAAAAAAACGATTCCATTCTTCTGATTCAAAATGAGAATTCAGAGACCCATCTCTACCAGCTAAATAAAAAAAACATAGTTATTTGCCTTCTTTTATAAACAATTTTACGAAAATTTATTTTTCTTAAATGATTATTCCGACCTTGGAAGGAGTATTTCAACTCATACTTATTTTTAAGTATACAAACTTTTATTAAAGTTGTAAAAAGTTCGGCCTTTGTTTTAATGTTTTAGGATGAACTGAGGAGGTGATATGTCATATAATGCAGAGCTTTAATTAGATTAAAATAGGCAGTAAAGTGGCCACCATTTCCTCACCAAAATCCAAAACTTAAATTAATAATTTTTGCACTTCTCATACATTTACTTTCTATTATACAAATCCCCTAAAAAACAACATTGTTGAAAAAACCACCCTGCTTTGCAAAAAAGCAAACCCCAAAACACTGAAACAGACAGCCAAAAAAAGTATGATATCAATTTCTTCACCTCAGTGCCATAGCAAGACTGGAAAATAAATTTTTGCCAATAAAAAGAAGAAAATATTTTTCTTTTCAGTCCTGTTGTGACAGCACAATCCTGAAACATCATTTCGACAGCCTAAGGAAGTTAAGATTTTAAATTTCCCCTCCTTGTTAATACGAGATAAAGATTTTCGCCTACCAGTTGGCTTTGTGGTAATGCGGACAGCTTCCCTTGGATCCTGGATCCGCTACTGGAGGATACTCCAAAAATTCTAGTTTTTTGCCAGAATTAATTGGGATCTCAAAAAGAATTTGGTAATATTGTCGTTTGGAATTCTTTTGCAAAATATTAAAAATGTTGATTCGAAAAGTCTAAAGCAAATCTGTAAAGAGAACAATTTTGTACAAAGTATAAATCCTCTCCATTTCCTTCTAACCTTTTTTGTGACACATTTTGCCATGTCAGGCACATTAAAGGTCTCTATTTCTTTTAGATTCATTATGAATCAATCCTTTTTATATCTTCCTCAAAATAGTTGTCAAAATTGTTTTTTAACCGTAATAAATGACAAGAAATTTCAGAAAGCACGTTCATCTTAGACCGCACTTGTTTTCCATCAATAAAATGTTTCAAGTGTATCAAAACAATCACTCTTGTCATTATCAATGCAACTTGTACAAAGATGTTCAATTCAGATATTCACCGTAAGGCAAAGATATTGACTTTCAGATATTCAATTCAAACGTTTAAATCTCGATATGTCTGTTGAACAAAAAAATTTGAATTTGACTCAGATTTAGCATTAAGTAAGAGAATTGTCCTGTAAAAATTTTGATTCATAAACAACTAATCGTTGAAGTATGATTGGATAACATGTATCAAAATAAGTATACAAATCCTCAGCAGGATATGAAGCAGTTTAGATAATTTTACGGGCAAATATATGCAACCCCTATGCAAAAACGTAATTATATTTTGTGAATGGTTAGTATTGAGAAGGTGAGAAATTCTGAAGTAATATTGTGGTTTTGATCAACATGTTCGAGAAAAAAAAATCGAAGCCATTCTACTGATTCAAATTGAGAATTCAGAGACATATCTATACTAGCTAGAAAAAAGCACATTATTATTTGCCTTCTTTTATAAACAATTTTTCGAAAATCTATTCTTCTTAAATGATTACTCCGACCTTCAGAGGAGTATTTCGGCTCATATACTTAGTTTTAAGTATATACTTGTACGAACCTTTATTAAAGTTCTAAAGACTACTAGTACTACTACTCACCGTAGCACCAAGCCGCCTGAGGCCAACCCAGCTACACACGCTCCTCCTCTAACCCAATCTATTCAAGGCCTCCCTCTTTACACCTTCCCAGGAAGTTGCCATTTTCTTTAAATCTTTATTTATGACATCCTCCCACCCCATACGAGGACGACCTGCTTTCCGTTTAGCCCCAGACGGTTGGCAAAAAAGGACAATCTTTAGCAATCTGTCATCCTTCACCCGCAGAACGTGGCCTAGCCATCTCAATTTTTCTTTCATTATAGCCTTAGAAAGCAGGATTGAATCACATTTTTGTACATCTAGTAAATTTTGATCCGCTTTTCGGAGTGCCCATGCTTCAGAGCCATATTTGACCACTGTCATCACTGTAGCTTCCAATATTCTAATCTTGGTTTACAGACTTATCTTTCTATTCTTCCAAACTTTTTTCAACTGTGAAAATGTCTTTAATAATAATACTACCAAGGTAAGTGAAGCTGCCCACCTGATCAATCTTTTCGTTACCCAACGCACCTTTTCGTCTTCACTTATTATAGTTTGGCTTTTATTTTAATGTTTTAGGATGAACAGAGGAGGTAATATGTCATATAATTCTGAGCTTTAATTGGATTAAAATTGGCAGTAAAGTGGCCGCTATTTGCTCACCGAAATCCGATACTTAAATTTATAATTGTTGTACTTCTCATACATTTACTCTCTGTTATAAAAATCCCCTAAAAAACAACAATGTTGTAAAAACCAAACCCAAAAAACTAAAACAGACAGCCAAAAAAAGTAATGATATCAATTTCTTTGCCTCAGTGCAATAGCAAGACTCGAAAACAAATTTTTGACAGTAAAAACAGGTAAATATTTTGCTTTTCAGCCCCTTTGTTACAGCACAAGCCTGAAATATAATTTCGAGGGCCTAAAGAAGTTAGGATTTTAAATTTCCCCTCCTTGTTATTACGAAATGAAGATTTTCACCTCCCAGTTGGCTTTGTGGTAATAAGGTCAGATTCCTTTGATAAACCCAAATTAAAGTAAATACCTTTTGGCGGTTTGCGCCATTAGTAAAATCTAACAGAGACCGCACAAAGTAACTAAAACCTTGTTTCAAACTTTTTTTTTAAAAAGAAACAGTCTTAATAATTAAAAACTTATTAAAAACTCAACTATTTAAAACCAATAACAAAAATAATAATAACATTCCAATAACAATACCATTGCAAGCGATCCCAATCACAAATCAACCACTACGTCAGAGGGGGGGGCGCCCCCTGGATCCGCCACTGACTTGAGCTTCCTCTCTTATCAGTTTCCCATACTACTTGGGTGGTAGTGGAAGAAATTGCATAAAGGGGCTAAAAACATAAAGCTCGATTTTGAACATGCATTTATTAGGGAGACGTTTGGACTTGTCCTAAGAGATTTCTGCTACGTCTGTGGATTTAGGTTAATAAATATACTGAATAAATCTCAACTATTCAAGTCTTACTACTAAAATGTGTTTCATTAGGTTTTGAGTTCTAATCTTCGGCATTCTTTCATACTGCTTTGGCTAGCATTTTTGTAATAAACTTGTAATTTTGGGCTTTCTAAGAATGAAGGCTGAAAATTCTGACGGTAGTTTTATAGGTAAAAGCAACATTTTAATTCAGGAAACAAAGCCCGCTAAATGTTGAATTAAAGAATAGACTAACCCTAGAAACTATTCAATAACTTAAAACTAATCTAAAATGTAAATATCTTTATTTAAAAAAAAAAAAAATGCTAAACGTAGTAGTAAATAAATAACAAGAAAAGTGAAGCTGTACATTTTAATGCTGATCAGACATTAATTCACGATATTTAGCTAACTTGCCATATGAACAAAAATGGGTATTCAATAGACCGTTAAACCATTAGAAGTTATCGCCAAAAATCAAAGAGGGGCCAGTTCTAAAATCAACCAAGCACGAGTTGTATGAATTTGGCAATTCATCTTGGGGATCTTTTAAAAATCTGTTGAGACATAGAATGAGTTTGAGGGAAAGACACTGCTCATTATAATCTTCCATGTTTCCTTTGATGTTTTACCAAAATTGCTTCTTTTTTTCTCTCATTGTTTTTACTAATTTCAATCGAATTTACTGATTAGTTTAAAGCAATATTACACCGAAATTCAACTGAATTTTTAAATGCCTTCAATTAAAATTGAGCTTTGAGGTATGCGATTCTCGAAAGCTTTTTACCCTGAATTTGAAAACGCAAATAAAATCTTTCTATAGCACACAGTTATTTTGTTACAATTTTTAAAGTTCTTTTTTAAAAATTGAATTTAGGGCATTTCTATTGCATTAACGACCATGCGCATATTGATGGTCTATGAAATTTTCGTATGCCGAATTTTATAGTGTAATTGTACTTTTTTGGTATAGGTTTTTTCATAGTGATTTATTAAAAAAAAAAAATTCTCAAGCCCCAAAAGCTCAATAAAATAAACACAAAAAAACTCGTAAGAATGTAGGAAAAAATCCAACGTTTTGAATTTAGTATATTAAACTGCATTAAAAGACTATTAGTTAACGAGTTTCCTTACTCTTGTCTTTCACAAAAGGTACGAATAAACTGAAACTGTTCCCTGTGCTGTTAATTACACGGAGGACTAATTTAAGGTCCTTTCGCTCTGGAGTTAAATGTAGTGGTTTTAATAGGAATTTTACACTGAATTTGAGCTGTAAAAAAAAACCTTCTGTCGCTGACTTTTCTTCATGATTATTTTTGACGTTGCTTTTTTGTTTTAAATCCCAGAAATTTAACTAAAGAAGTTAAAATCGGTTATGCAAAAATTGTGGCTTTAAGATATAGGCTTTAAGATTTAAGTAAAGATATAGGGTTTTAGTTTTGAATCTAACCTGTGTGACCTTCCTTGGTAAAAAATACTTGCTCTATATAGATGAAAATCCAAAAATTAAAAATATCCGACATATTTTTATTCCAAATATCGAAGGGCGTATCTGTTTTTTCTTTTCAAAAGTGGACTCTTAAAGTCTTAAATAGTCATATAGTAGGTAATTATTCACTGGAAGCATTTATGAAGGCATGTTTATTTCACAAAAACTTGAAGATACTGAGCTTGATTGGGGCTTGAAAATTCTGGTGTTGTTGTAAATACAATAAATAAAATGCCGAACCATATGGAGGAAATTGGAGAGATATGTTTAAATTCTTGTGACTGACAGCACAATAAATCTTTGATTAAATGAAAGGTGCCTATAAAAGAATATTTGATGAAGTTAGGCTGGACAAAGAGTTGTCATAATTTTGTCTACATTTGCAGAAAAATAAAGGTATACATTCAGCTATACAATATTATTTTTCCACATTTTCCCTAATAACATTCTTAAACGTAAAATGAGTCCTCACGATCAGCTTTAAAACTTTTTTTTACTTTGCTATGAATATATGTACATTTCAGATACACTTATCTGTTTGTTAACGACAGTATAACAAAAAATTGTAAAAGAAAAGGTGATGCCATCTATCCCAATAAAATAGTTTTTTGTACTGAGTGTTTTCATGATGTCATACCTTTTTTAGGTATTCATCATCTTTGGTGCTGATAACAAATTTGGGCTAAGTTTGTGCTCTTTTTTTAGTAGAAGACCCGTCCTGTTTTCTTTGTTTTCCTATGGATTTTGCTTGTGAGGCAGATTTCTTTGTTGATATTGTACGATCTTCAGACAGCTCTGTGAACTTCGATTGTGAAAACAGGAATGAAGATTTTACGGTTTTCACTTTATACATTATGAAAATAGTTATTACTCCTGCCATGAATTGTAATGCTCCAATTGAGGCCAATCCAGTCACCCAACCGACTTTGTTCTTTTCAAACCATTCTTTGAGTTTTTCCTTGCAACTGTCTTCAAACTGAAACAAAACGTTGATCCGATTATTATCTTAAATTGAGTGGAATTGGGTTAGAAAGCAATTGAGCAGGATGTTTTTCATTTTTGGGTTTTCTGGTAAATTGTTTTAGTACTGGGGTAGTAGACAATTATTTCAATTACCGTGGACAGTAAAATGAATTCTGACTGAATTGGCTAAATAGAAACTTTCATATCTTAAAAAATTAGGAAAAACCAGGAATTCAATTCTTAATGAAAAAGATCTCCATATGCTGCTATGTAATAGGCCTATGGTATCAAACAGCTTTAGAAGGTATAACTTTCCTTTGAAGGTGTCGCTGTTGGGAATCATCAAATTGTTGATGTTTTATTTTTTCACAAATTAAAGAAGATGGTAAAATATGTAGATCACTAGAATTCCATGGGTGTAACGATTTGAATTCAGCATTAAATATCACAATTCAAGACAATTTTCTACTAGAGATCTGGCTTCCCTCTAAGCCTAGCCAATTCTTTTTCTTATCGAGTGTATCTTTCTTATAACTTTCCAATAATATCAAAATGTGATATAGAACACTAGGCCCGTGAATTTCGCTACTAAGCGAGACTGGTACTTTGGACCGCTTCCAAAAAAAATGTTATTTTAAAAGATGCCCTTTTACACATGTCAGTTTAAGTTTCTATGCTCAGTATTAGAATCAGTTCTGTTACTCAGTATACTCAGTATAAGTACCAGTTTGTTATTCTATGGCTTTTTATGGCTCAGTTCCCTCATTTCCTCTTTGTAGACATTACGATATAAAGAAAAATGAAACAATTGACTATTACCTATTTGAATGTAATATGCTGACGTCTACATAGTATACCCTGCAATGTAAACTGTTAAAGTGCTTGTAACACCACAAAATCCCAATTACTGAAAACAGTAGCTGTTGAGGCGCAATCGCTTTGTTACTTTAAAAGGGATCTAGAACTTATCATTTTTATCCGAACGAGACGTTTTCTAACTTCCCGTGACTATCTCGATGCATTGGTTCGATGAGATCACTTCAGAAAAAAAGAACCACATATATTTGACAAATCCGTCTCAGGGAAAACAAAAAAAATCGAGTTCCTGTGTAAAGGGGCTAGAAACTTCCTTTTTGTAGCTTCCTGGGAGGGTATAAAGAGGGAGGCTTTGAATAAATTTTGCTGGAGTAGGAGTGTGCGTAGCTGTGTTGGCCTTTGATGGCTTGGTGCTGCAGTGAGTTGTTAGTAATAGTAGAGTAAACGTGCCGACTTTGATTGCATAATTGTCATTTAGATTTTACCCTTGTTTGCACATCACCCTGAGTCAATAATCATTATATAATTAATTGAGATAACCTGAAAAATTGTATTGTGCTGTGTACGTTGCACGCAAACTTCTTAACCCACTAATTTTTCTTGTTTTATAATTAATTAATTAGTTCCCGTTAAACTTGGCTTAACGGACATTTTTTTTAACCAGATAAGGGTCCAGTTAAGAGTGTGCTTACGATATTAGAAATATGATTTAAATGATTTTACCGTTTCCTTTGGCTCCGCTCCAATGCTTCCTTCGGTTGAATGGACTTCAGGAAAACACGAGTCTTGTCGGCTCATCGCTTCGTCGGTTGACCGATCGTATCCACAACATTCCAGCTTAAAAATAAGATTTGTTATGGATTCAGAATCAAATTGCTGAAGTCCGTAAAACAAACAGCAAAGAGATTTTGAAATAGGACTCATAATTGATTTATTTTTTTTAATGTTCTAGTAAATCTGATAAAAAAAAGAATATATTCAAAGTTATGGTCGTTTCTAGACTGCTGAGTATGGGAGATGTTTAAGCACATTTCAGTGTGAACTAGTCGTAGTGGTTTTAAAAAGAATTATTCTGTATCCAATAGCCAAAAGGATTTTTTGCTTTAATATTTGCGTTTTGATCTGTCATATAATTTTTAGTTCTGAGCTATATTTTGAGGGAATTTTGATCTTCTATCAAGCACTCCAACGCCGGAGTGTCAAAAATATTAAAAAGTTGACTTGATTGATTCGAATTCTGAATAGATCAGCCATTATACAGCCCTTGATATTGCGCAAATTTTTCATAAGCGACGCCCAGGCTATGGAGGGGCTATACCCCCATCTAAATTGTTCTATTAGTGATGGTTATGCAAGTTGTCCATATATATATTTTTTTTTAGCAGTTCATTAGGTTTGAATAAATAACCCTCATATTGTGAAAAATGAAATTATTCAGGATGTGGGATTAACTGGCATATTTTTAATTTATATATTAAAGAAATTAGTTTTGTTAAACCATTTAGAATTGGAAGCACAAACGAGGGAATTTAATTGTTGGAAATAGCAAAGGGGGAACCAAAAACCTGTATATGTGCTCTTATAGATATTCTGCTACGACAATGAAAATTTATTAATTCCTTTCAGTAGCTTCAGATATTCTATTCTTTTCTCTTTCTTTTCATCTATAAAATATGACTAAACATCACAATAATATCGACAAAGCAACCATCATGACAGAGCCACAACTAGACATCTAGGACCCAAAACTCAATTAACCAATTATTTCAGTCATGAAAATATTAAAACTGAATTTAGGGTTGCTAGATGGCGTTGAAAATTTTTCTATCAGAAATTGCAAGTCCACCTAATGATTAGGCTGATTAAAGTAGATCTGATAGATACCTCTAACCTCCACGCTTAGATCCTGAATCCCCTATCCTCCGACCCCCCCCCCCCCTCTTCCAGCCTCTATAGAGTTCAAATCAGATACCAGCCCTGGAAACACATAATTATGCATGCGGTTATTAATTTCGACCTGTTCCAGTTGAGATCCGACGTCCTATTCGGGAGATTTTCTTATGGCAACATTTTATGGCACCTTTCCTCTACCCCACACAGCTTTAATTGGTTTTGAAATTTGAAAAAGCATGACTAGGACCATGTATACCACTTTTGATTAGGTTTAGTATAGATGTGACAACCCCTTTTGATAGATATTCTTAAGGCTTGAATTTATCAACTCCTGTGTCCCAGAGAAGTCAATTCTCAATTTATCGCGAATCACGAAGACCATGACTGAGACTTCAGCTCTTGTCTTTGGTAAGATCCGATAACACGCTATTCAGGTATCCCGATCACAAAAATTGAGAACATATACCCCCACATGAGTTGAATCTGTATTTGGACCTAAAAACTACTCAAGCACAGTATTAGCTCTTATTCCCCATCAAATTTGTTCGAGGTCTGAATCTCCGCTCTTGTAGATGTCTTAGTGAAAGAATTTAGGGAATACTTTCCATGAGGAGGTCGAATTGGGCACAGGCCCCTAACAGCTACAAATAAGACGCTTACTCTTATTTCCCACCAAGTTTGGTTTTATCCGACAAGCCATTTTGGCAGATGTATTAATGACTAGAATCTGACAATCCCCTTTGCCTATAGAGCTGAGCAAACAACAGAGATCATATAAAAGCTTAATCTCCAAAAGGCATGATTTGGACACCAGGTCTTCATTTCCACTTGCTTTGATTAAGATCTGGCATCTCTTCCTGGAAGATGTTCTGATTACATGCATTCCAGCAGGGTTGCCACCCGGTGAAAAAAAGCTCTAGCTTTTAGTAATTTTTTGGGTTGATTTAGTGATTTTCTTCAACAATCTAGTGATTTATATGCTGATTTAGTGATTTTCATTTGAAAATATAAAAAATCGCTAAAAATGATGATGAATTACTAGGGTTGGAAGACCTGAATTCAGCTAATGCTGCGCTTTGATCCATAAATATATACAAATATTATTCAACTAACCTTGGTTTGAATGAGGTTCCTTGTTCCTTGATTTATTTCTGCCCAACCGTGCTCAATGATGTCGTCCATCTAAAAAGAAAAGCAAAGTGTTTATTATCAATTATCATTATGAAATATAAATACTTATGGAATATCAAAATGTATCAATCTTGTCTTTATCTTTCTTTTTCACTCATGATTTGACATTTATTTAGAACTTGTCAAATTATCATTACCATCCTGTTTATTCAAAACAGAAAATAATTCTAGATGCTGTTGATCAAGATTTATTTTTTAAATTTAGCCATTATGACTCTACTCGTCAGCATGATTATATATTATATCCCCCAAAACCACTGAAAAAAATTGGTCACTTATCTTTCGTTAGTAGAGTTGCCGGACCATGGAATGGTTTGCCTTTGGGGGTTGTCGAGGCAGATAGTGTTCGAATTTTTTAAGAGTGCATTAGTAAATACGCCTTTTTATTTTGATGCTTTTGTTGTGTAGTTTCGTGTTATTTAGAAGTTTTGCTGTTTAGTTTGTCGTTGCCAATTTACTTTAGATTAGTATTATGTTTTTGTGTTTTTGCGACAAGCATTGATGCTTACCGCTATTCGTATTAATAAATAAAAATAAATAAATAAAAGGACTCTCGATCCTTAAAAGGTAGCCTCATGGTCCTAGAGCCCTTCATTTACTTTTTCTCTCTCGCTTTCTTTTGTTCCCTAGGTGTTTTATAATTTTAGCGTTTAGCGCTTTTAGTGCTAAATACTGAATAAATGCTTTGTTAACTGAATTACTCGGAAATAAGGGAGTTGTGTCCTACTCAACACCTCGCTCTTCACTCTAAAGTTTTTGGCAATATAAAAAAGTTACTTATTGTTCTAGTTAAACGGCCCTTGTTTTTCAGGAGTCGTTTTTAAATAATTGGGACAAAATATAAACTTTAGCGTTAAGAGCGAAATTCCTCCAGTGTCAAATTGCCTCTGAAAAGTTCAACCCCTAGAAACTTCCCTTTCCATGGGAAATTCTTCGCGTGCAAAAATCCCCCAGCAGAAAATTCGTCCTCCCCTCCTTACCCGAAAAGTGTATGCATTTTTCCCAATAACAGATACTATATGTAAACAATGGGCAAATTTTATAACTTAAATACCTTTCTCTAGAGGCTGTGTGGGTCATATTATCTCCAAAGACATAGTTATTGGGCCTTTCAGCTATGCTGAACAAAATGGCTGTCTCAAAATTTTGATCAGACGATTGCGAGAAAAAAGTGGCCTAGGAGGGGGCCTAGTTGACCTTCAATTTTTTTGCTCACGTAAAAGGGGGCTAGTACTTTTCATTTCCATTAAAGTGAACCCTCTCCCGACGTTCTAGGCCCACTGGACCGATACGATCACTTTTGGGGAAAAACCAACAAATAAACACACATCCGTGATCTTCCTTCTGGCAAAAATTGCAGAATTTCACAATTTTGCATATAGGAGCTTGAAATCTCTGCAGGAAGGTTCTTTGATCCGATGAATCTGATGGTGTAATTTCATGGAAATTCTATGACTTCTACGGGTCTTTCCCCCTTTTTTCGAATACCCGACAAACATTCTCAGGCTCGTAGATTTTGATGGGTAAAACTAAACTTAATGAAACCCATATATTCAGAATCAGCGTAATAAGCCAATTCTTTTTATAGATCCATTGGCATCACAATTCCTTTTTTTGGAGTTTCGGTTACTATTGAACCAGGTCGCTCGTTACTTACAGTTCGTTACTACGAACTGTTTGAAAACTTTACCATGGAAAAATTTCTATGCGAAAATGAAAAATTCGTTCTATCATTGCCTGTTGAGATTTTTGGCCAGAAATTTGTATTCTGTTTACTTGAACAATCTGCCCAAAAACTTTGTTTAAATTTCAACAATGAAAACCCCCTGGGTTGAGCTTAGAAGAAATGGGAAAAAAAGCTTAACACAACCTTATTTTACTGCATACTTTTAATACATGCTACAAACTACTAAATTTGTACTAGAGTTTTGTTTATTGGAGCATTTTAACATTTAAATGTATATTTCAAGATTATTCTTTAAAAATGTATGTTCCATTTCATCAAAAAGCTGCACATCATTGGTGAGCTTGTGGAACCTGTTCCATTTGGGAAGTTCCAAAAATTCCAATTCGCTATTCTGTCCTAAAGAAAATGATTTTTGGACACACAATTTTTTTTAGATGAAGTCTACAGTTTCTTGGAGGATGCCAATTTTTAAGGATAACGATGTATGAGGGAGGCTAGGGATTGAAGCCACTGAAAATAGAGATGTTTTAAAAATGACACAAATTCAAAGTAAGTGTTGCTAACTTGACTATTGAGATAGAAACTGAATTATTAAATTAACAGAATTTATCTACGGGATATTATTATTATTAGTGAAAGTAGCCTTTACAAGTGCAACTGCAGATATTTGCCAAAGGCCGGGGGTGTCAAACTTGTCTGCTGAATGCTACGAAGAATTCCAATTGTGTTTCTCCAGAGATAGGATTATTTTTATGCTATTTTATATTAGCATCATCATCGAACAAAATTGCAATATAATTGAGGAGATAAAATGTATATGCATATGCTTCTAATTCAGTGAAATAATAAAAACTGGAATGAAAGAGTATACGTGTGCATGAGCTGCCTTTACTACGCTTGTATTGTTATTCTCGCTTAAGTGATAAATGGTTCTCATTGATTGGTTCAGTTTATTTTGGATTCCTATTTGTTAACTCAGTTAATAAGACTTATGACAGGCTTGTTATAACGCAGTTGATATTTGAACCTGCGGTAAAGCCTTGTCTTATACAATTGACACCGTGGGCAGCCTCTTGGAATTGCAAACAGCAAATGAGGAAGGCCAGTAAGTGCATTCCAGGCCACAAAGTGCATAAGCGCATCTTGTGGGATAAAAACACTGCAAATTTCGTTGCTATTTACACATCGCCAGTGAAAGACCACAAACACCGTCTTGGAAAAGTCTAACGATGATTTTTAAGAGCTCAAAAATGACACATTTTGGAATCAGTGAAGGAAAACTAAATACTTTTTTAGAAGCAGGAATTCAGAAGATCTATGGGGGTTATAAGACCACCAAGAAGACTTATGTTAGAAGACCTATGAGGTTTTAGAAGACCCAAAGGACGTAAAAGATACGTTTTTTTTAATATTAGGTATCAGAACTCCCAGGGAAAAGAGAAAATCAGCTATGCCCCACTCAGTCGTCAAATCGATTTTTCATGCTTATGTTTGTTGAACTAGTTTTAGAATATTTCAAGGGTGTATTTTCCGTGGTTAGATCGTATGAAACAGAACTGTGATAATATAGAAATGATGAAAGGTTTACTTGCTAAAACGCTGTTAGGGTATGATTTGAAAGGATTGAAAATAATTGGGCCCTGTGCCCTGATAACTTAAATGAATAAGGGTAAGATAAAGTATAGATAATTTCTTAAACCACAATGGCCTGCCATAATATAAAGAAAGAAAACGATCAAAAATGGGTTTGTTTGGCCTTTTGAAAAAACCAAAAGGCCAAACGAGAACACAGAAAAAACACAACAAAACGGATATTCCTAGAGGACATAAGAAGACAGGCGGTTATCCTATCGAAATACTCGTTTTGTCGTGTTTTTTCTGTATTCTTGTTTGGCCTTAAAAAAACCCATTTTTGATTGTTTTATTTCTTTATAAGATAAAGCATGTAGATAGATGAAATTAAAGTATGATGGATACGAAGTTATTAACAAGACAAACATCTAAGGTGATGAGAAGTAGTAATGCAGTAATTATAAACGCAATAGCTTGATTTGGTTCCTAACCGAGTTGCTGATCATGATGATTCTTTCAAGGCTATGAAATCCCTTAAAGCTTTAAGAGATGAACAACGTGCTTTTAGAAAACGGAGAAGATATCTTGGCCAAATTTTCACACTTAGATCGAAAATTGAAAAGTTCGTTAATTATCAGGTCTTTTGTCTTATTGATAAGGAACAGGCGTTTAATTCAGTAAATAGGGAAGCTAAAGCGAAAGTATATGCCTAGAGAAAGGCCTTACATGGCATGCCAATGTGCGTCATTGAAGTGTTGTTGCTGCGGTTAGTGTAGAAATCGAGGTTCAGTCCTTGGTTTTGTGTGAACTCGGTAGAGACGCAGGTTGTTTTGTTATTTTTTTTTTTTGCCCCTGTGTATACACCACAGCTTAGATATCAATATGCAGTTATGAAAACTCCTATCTTGCCAATGAGAAGCATTTGGTACAGAGCTCTGAACCTGGCGCCTCCTCCAAGCCCACGCTCCGACGCGTAGATTGTACTACAACACCATAGGCGGGAACGCAATTTTGTTTTGTTGCATACACAGCTTAGATACCAATATTGGTATGTAAGTTGTGCTGCCAGTTTTCTGTCTCCAACCGTTAGCATCGCTACCGCGCACTGTGTCCCAAAAATAAATCGAGTTTTCATAACTGTATTGGTATCTAAGCTGTGGTATACACAGTATATTGATGAATTTTGTCCTAAGGATCTACAATTTTATTTTGGGAAAAAGTCTACGTAGATATAGAAGGTTGTATGTAGATGATTTCAGACACCTGGTTGAATATGTTATTGAAACGAATGAATTTCTGGAGGTTTTGAAAACTCGGGGTACAGAACTAGATTGGAAGATTAATTTTAGTAATAATAAGCTGCTTAGATTAAGTGAGGATGAAGAACGGGATGAAGTAGATTAGGTGAGGATGAAGAAACTTCATTGCAGTGGAAACATTGAATGCTTTGATCACAGGTTGTTTTTTCTTCACAGTTGAAAATATTTTGAAGAATTAGAAGATCGGTCTAAAAGCTTAAATTAGGAAATTTAAAGTCAGCACAGTGACAGTTGTTTTGCTTTGTTCCGAAACAGAAATGCTTCAAAGGGTCAAAAAAGATTTGGTGGATCTTTATGATAGGAATCGTCTAACGATAGCTTTAGGTACTCGTTGGAGCAACTATATATCAAACTATAAGATACACAAAAAGTGCGGTTGGGTTCCGCTGTCTCTAGATATAATGATTGTAAAATTTAGATCGTTAGGTAAAGTTTTACAAACCAAGGATGAGAGGCTGCCAAAAATCCAGATGCTGTCAAACGAAATATAAACGGTACGAAGAGGTCACAAGACGTAGTTTAAGTGGGAGTGAATAAAAAGTAAAGCTCTTTCAAAAGTTTGGGTTAGGAGAAGTGGTCATCACTTCTCTGAACTGTGACAACTTGGTGCTTTGATGAGTTATCACTAGTAATAATATCTTTGATAATTTTATTTTGATATAATTCCTTGTTATGTAATTCTTAACCAATATTGATAAGGTTTACTTATATATTATAGAAACAAAATTTAAGTTTCAAAATTATTTCTATGGGCCACAAAATAGTAATTTGAAAATCTGTCAATAGTTTCGAGTTATCATCCAGGCTAACATCACAACTGAATTCGACTAATCCTAGTATCAACCAGAGCTATCTTCGCTGTTTTGATTTAATCTGTCTCAGGGAGGTGATTCATTTGCTGAAAATATACTTTTTCAGTCATAACAAAGGCGATAAGTATGATGTTCGGACGAGTTTAATTTTTCACATTTCTGCTGGGGATGGGGCTTGGAGGACTGGGACATTGCCTTTATAAAAACCGTTTTTACGCATATTATATACGGTGAAATTCTGCTTCAAACATTGCACAAAATGACTAAACACTCTTCAGTATATGCTTATTTCAATCTTTGGGCCGAAATTGTTGCAACGTTAAAACTAACAAATAAAAAGACCGTATTCTACATAGTATTGTACATAGTATATTGTATCTAGTTAAGTATATATAGCTTGCCATTCCTCTTACCTGAGTGTTCATGATATTTAGTGTTGCTATTCCTCCGATTTCTATTGCCATGCATATAGCTGTTAAGACCAAAAACTAAAAATAGAGGAAGCAAAAAATATAAATTAAAATAGGTTAGTTTGAACATTTTAATTCGTGTGTAAGACAATAACAGTTGTAAAATATAAAAAGAACCTAAGTACACACATGAGCAGACGTACATCCTTAGAATACGTTTGTATTACAGAATAACAAATCTTAAATATCACGGAAAACATAAGGGATTGCTATTTTGAAGGGCCGATTTCCCTGTCCAGGAAACAGGTTTTGGCATCGGTGTAATTCAGTCAAAATCCTGGGCAAACCGAGGTCTGGGAGGGGTGGTCCCCTCCACTGCCCCTTAGAAAGTTACACTCCTGTATTTTGGCAAAAAGTGCCACATAGGGTCGTAGACTTATGTGCAATTTGAGCAACCAATGACTTTAAGGATTTAGGAATGAATTAGTGCATTCAATATTGAAAGTGTTTAGGCCGGTAGAATAATAAAATTATGAAACTCAAACCATCAAATTCAGCATACCAGAGAACCCTACTGTAGTTGTTTCAAGTTCCTATCTGCAAAAACGTGAAATTTCGTATTTCTTGCCAGAAGAAAGATCATGTATACGTGTTTATTTGTCTTTTTCTTTGTTTCCAAGGGTCATCGTATCGACCCAGTGGTCCTTGATTTTTGGGAGAAGGCTCATCCAAACGGAAATTAGAAGTTATAGTGACCTTGTCAAGTGATCCTGGTTTTCTCAAAATCGTCCGATCAAAATTCTGAGATAGCCATTTTGTTCAGCATAGTTGAAAGGCCGAATAACTAGGCCTTTGGAGATTCCGTTACCGCCCACAACCCCTGGAAAAAGGTTAGGGGGATTAGATATCAGCATAATCTAAGTCCAGGAGCGTTTTTCCTCCCCATTTGATTCCATGGTCTCCAATTGCCTTTCCTGTGCTCCTTGAGACGAAGTCCATCAAAATGATCCATATAAAGGGGGAAAGAACACAACCCTGCTTAAATCCTGATTTATTACAAAACCAGTTGCTAACCTCATTTCCTACCTTAACCGCAGCAGTATTATTCTCGTACATAGCAAAAATCACTTTAATGTATTTTTCTGGTATACCATATAAGGATAAGACCTTTGCTAACGCTCTTCTATCAACATAATCGAAAACTTGCTCATAATCGATAAAAATGAGGACCAAAGGTGTTTGACAACGAAGGGACTTCTCAATTATTAACCTAGGAGTGAAAACTTTGTCGACACATCCTCTACCTTTCCTAAAACCACATTGCTCTTCCCTTAAAACTTTGTCTACAGCATCTCTCAGTCTAAAAAGTATCATAATAGTCAGTAATATGCTACCTACAGAGACCAGACTAATACCTCGATAATTACGACACTCACTCTTGTCACCTCTCTTATACAGTGGTTTAATTAAGGTTTTCCTAAAATCATTGAGTACTTCCCCTTTTTCAAAAATCATGCTCATAATCTTCAGTAGCTTATTCCTATATATGAGCTCTCAAACAGTTCCCTCTATGATATTCTAGTTCTGTAGCGCGTCTGCGTGTGATATATCATCTCCTGTAATATTACTTTTACCTAAGGCGTTCTTTAAAGGAATATGAAATTAGATATTTCAAGGGCCTCCGAGGGCATCTTTGCTAAACTCGCGAACATATAAGCTGTGCCACGAAAAACACTAACTTCTAGTACATATATTTCAAAGACAGTGTCAACCCTATTCAATTACAATAATTCATTATTTTTATACATAAATCTTACATTATTATATCGGCGTACTAACAGAAAATTTTCTTAAAGGTAATTAATGATAGCCAAATTTTTAAAGGGCTGTTCTAGTAAAACTGGGTTTTGACTATCTTCAGTTGCATTAGTAATGCCAGCTTCGGCTTTACGTCTGTCAGCTGAGTGCAACGACCGGATTAAAATAAGTTTCTGAGCCAATATATTATAGCAGCTACCAGTCCAGTCAAGTAACTGGATGAAAAGTAGTCTCTGAACCAACTTGCTACAGCAGCTACCCGTCGAGTCCAATCAACAAAACTAAATTGATTTGAATTTAAGGCTTGATGACTTGAGTTGAAGACTCTTGCATGATGATTGGCTTACCCCTTCACATTGACTTGGTGAATGTGTATGCGGCAGTTCATTCCTACTTTGCTGCAGCAGCTACCCGTTCAGTCCAATCCACAAAACTAAATTGATTTGAATTTAAGATTTGATGACTTGACTTGAAGACTCTTGCATGATGATTGACTTACCCCTTCGCATTGACTTGGTGAATGTGTATGCGGCAGTTCATTTTTACTTTGCTACAGCAGCTACCCGTCCAGTCCAATCCACAAAACTAAATTGATATTAATTTCAGGCTTGATGACTTTACTTGAAGACTCTTGCATGATGATTGACTTACCCCTTCACATCGACTTGGTGAATGTGTATGCGGCAGTTTATTCCTACTTTGCTACAGCAGCCACCAGTCCAGTCCAATCCACAAAACTAAATTGATTTGAATTTAAGGCTTGATGACTTGACCTGAAGACTCTTGCATGATGATTGACATACCCCTTCACATCGACTTGGTGAATGTGTATGCGGCAGTTTATTCCTACTTTGCTACAGCAGCCACCAGTCCAGTCCAATCCACAAAACTAAATTGATTTGAATTCAAGGCTTGATGACTTGACTTGAAGACTCTTGCATGATGATTGACCTACCCCTTCACATTGACTTGGTGAATGTGTATGCGGCAGTTCATTCCTACTTTGAATAGTTGACCTTTTATGCAACATAAATCTGCTGCAAAACACGGATGAAATTTGACGGATCACGCAAAAACATCCTTTTTTTTGTTAAAACACTGTAGTGTGAACCTTGGGTAAATTGATTGAAACGATGTTAACCCGTACGGGTTTTGAACGCAATAGTTACAGACTTTGTTTTTACTTGTCTCTATAAAATATTTATTTTTTCATAAATATGGGACATTTCAAAGAGTTCAGAATAAAAAAAAAGGTGCTTTGTTAAGGTGGTTATAAATGAATATTTTCTGTTTACCATAAATAGTGCTTAATTATTGTTTAGGAGCCTTATCATCCGTTTTAAAATAAGTGTGTCATCACGTCAAAAATGAAAATCATGAGGTTAAATTTCGTACGCTCCAAATAATTTGAATTGCCTTTTCAAATTATATATGTTTGTTAAACTAATGTTTTGAATAATTATTTTAGAGGCACGTTTGTGAAATTGGCTATCTTGAGTAAATAAATAAGACAACTAAAATGAAATTTTTCATTATTCTCTGATATAAAACACATAAATTAGTAAAAAAAATAAAAAAAGGTATCTTGTATTATGGATATAATCCATAATATCTGTTATTTCGAGAATTTTAATCCATAATACAACACAAAAAATATAATCTATTACATTTTCTTTTATGGACAAGTAAATTGGCTTTTCAGCATGTTGTTTCTCATAAGTGTGTCATCACGTCAAAATGAAAAGCATAAGCCTTAATTTTGCACGCTTCGTGTGCTTTTAATTACCTTTTTGAATTATTTATTATGTTGGGTAAGATAAACCAAAATTTATTGACAAAATATTTTGCACTAAAATGAATTCCCCGAACAGTGAGCTTTAAACTAATAGTTAAGATAATTAATTAACTATTAAAATAATAAACCAGGGTTCCTGTCGATGGCCATGCCTTTTTTTACCCCTTGACTAGAAATCGTATTGGTACTTCATGGATAATGCACCCTAAATATAAAAGTCTCAATGTTTTCCTCTATTTTATATGTTTTTACTAGTTTGATGAAGAAAAAATTATTAACATTACCATAAAAAAATAGAAAGAAGAGAGTTTTCAATATAAAGATCTTTTTTAGATCAAGAAAACTGCAAATATCGAAAAATACTACCGATATCGATTTTGACATACTTATTTGAGATCATTAATATGTAAAATTAGAAGTTTCGTATGTTTGATTTTTAAAAAAAAGGATGTTGAACACTTTCCAATCATTCAAGTCCTATGGGATCTTGTTTTTTCACTGAAATATTGGCAAAGAAATTCCAAAGTGTTACCACAGAAATAAACTTAAAAAATTAATTTATGTATATAATGCTTTTTCAAGATTTCTATACTCTAAAGCTTATATCACAGGAATGCACCGCCAAGACATATATATATATATATATATATATATATATATATATATATATATATATATATATATATATATATATATATATATATATATATATATATATATATATATATATATATATATATATATATATACTTTGAACTAACAAAATTACTATGAATATGGGGGGGGGAGGGCTTCTTAATACCTCATTCTTCACGCTACGGTTTTTTAGTACTTAAAAAAGCTTGTTATTGTTCTAATTAAACGACCCTTGTGTTTCAGGAGTCGTTCGTACAGAATTTGGTTAGCAATTCAAACTTTAGCGTGAAGACCCAGGCATTAAGAAAGGAGCAACCCCCTCATATGCGTAATAATTTCTGTTCATATTACTTTTTAATGTTACTCTCTTCTTTCAGTACAAAAAACTTGTTTTTTATATTTAGTTTCACTGTCAGTCAAAGGCTTTCAAGCTAAAATCCTTGTTTTAGGAAATATCCTCATGGTTCAACAAATGAATCAGCAAATCAAAAGCTTTTAAAATCTCAAACAAAATAAAATAAATATTGTAATGGGTCAGTTTGACTTCTTTGTCATCTTTGTTTCAGAAAAGGAACTTTGTTTCAGTCATCTTTGTTTGAAAAGATGACTTTTGAAACAAGTATTGTGAATCTAGTGGAAAAAATGAGAAATATTGTGATCGTGTTAAAACTGTTTTTGTTGGTTTCCTATTCAGCATTTAAAGAAGAAGGGTGGAAGGGGGAGTAATTGAAGTGATGACAAAATGTAGTGAAGTTATTCAAAAGGTATTGAAGCTGATTGGGAGGCTGGGTTGAGAAAGAGAAGTTCTCCTTTCCTACACACGGCCGGATTTAAAACTTTGACGCTTCTAGACCCAAGCGTTTTTGCCGCTCCTTTTTTGCGAGATTTTCGGGGGAGTCCCTGTAAATTCGGGGATAGTGGAATCACTAAAATAAACGCTACTGATGAGCCAAAAGTAATGAAAGAAAGAGGAGATACTGATCTATTAGCTGCCACTCTTGGGAGACATCTGACAGTTTATAAGTGACCATGGAATTCCTGTGTTGTTTTAAAATCACTTTTAAGTGATAGGTACAGCTGGCACTTTGACGATAAATCACATTAGTCCAGTTTTTGAAATCACTCAGTGATAATTTATTGCCCCCCAAAGCATTATGTACCCCTAGGCACGACCCTATTGATAAATCCAAGAATGTCCCTAGACAAGTTCCTTTTCTGACTTTTTATTTTTTATGCAACTTGTTTCGATTTAAGCTGCAACACTTTTTAAAGACTACTTACCATTTTTAAAGTGCATAATGTCTCAGTTGTAGAGCCGATCCATCCAATTAATCCAGTGAAGAAAAGTAAAAAGCCAAGTGCTATTACGGTATACGAAAATACCTGAAAGATAAGGAAAGGATGTTAAGACTAATCACCGAAATACTTATCCATTAATAATATTCCTATGCCAAGAAATCGCGAATAGCAATCCTTATTTTAGTGGATTTTTATCCGTATTGCTTTTTCATCATTTCTGAAAAAAGCGCTCTCGTCGAATTTTTGCTTTGCCATCTTTTCTTTCTTATTCAAAGAAAAGATTTACGGATGAAGGATGACAGATTACCAAAGATTGTCCTTTTCGGCCAACTGTTTTGGGCTACACGGAAAGCAGGTTGTCCTTGTCTGGGTTGGGAGGATGTCATAAATAAAGATTTAAAGGAAATGGAAACTTCCTGGGAGGGTGTAAAGAGGGAGGCTTTAAATACATTAGGTTGGAGGAGGAGCGTGCGTAGCTGTGTTGGCCTCAGGTGGCCTGGTGCTGCAATGAGTTATTATTATTAGTAGTAGTAGTAGTAGTATTCTATTAAATAATTAATCAGCATTTAAATTACTATTATTATCATGTATGCACATGTGTCTGACTGTAGTCCTGACTGTACTGTAGTGTATGTAGTGTATGTGTGAACTGTAGTCCTGTGTTAAAAACACGAATCGATCAGGAAGAGGGGGTAGCCTCTGTGAATGAAATATTCAGTTCATAGCAAATTCATAATACTTGGCTAAAAAGTGGGGAACTATGCTACAGATTTTACTTTTTTTTTTACACGGACAAGCATGAAGAAAATGAACACTTATTTCTTAGGCCTTAACTTTCAATTTTGTATTGGTGAGGGACTCTTCAGAAAAATCTTTGGGGGAATTCCTATGCGTTCAAATATAGATACAAGAAACTAGCAATATCATAACAATATCGTATTTGATTCATGCAAAAATAAGAAATTAACCAATGACTGAATTTGAGAATACGGCATATTTCTTATAATAACCCGTCATAACTAAAAATTAACAAAAAAGGGAAAATGTCTTATGCATTGTAAAGGATTAGCACCATCTGAGGCATATATTTTTGAAAAAAAATAGTAAATGATCTTTGTTGACTTTGAAAAAAATACCGTAGAATATAAATTAATTTCATAAACTGTGATTGAGCTATTCCTGAAGCGACAATTTCTCGCATTTTCGATTGAAATCAGAAAGAAACAGATGTGACGAATGGCTAATTTAATACCTTGTTAGGATATCCCCAAACAACCTAAAAAGTACTACTCTTTATAATTTTATCCGACTTAGCTGACTTATCATGGCATCTGAGCCGATATTATTTGTTTCTTGGAGAAATGCGACCTCGAATTTTTTCAATCTTTTTATGTTATCGAATTTCTAAGAAATTCTTTTTTCCAATAAAATTTGAAAATGGTCATATAAAACAATTTTTTTTCAAGAGTTGAAATTGATCTCTACCAGATTAAAAATTGATTTCTACGAAAATATTTTATAGTTTAAGAAAATGATGGCCTATTTGTCAAATTTGATTGATACACTTTAATTTCATCAAGAGAATTTTAGAACTATGTACTATTTTGACATATAAAAGGAAGAGATGCAAGTATTTATTTTTAGGAACGCCCAGGTGCAAATATCGAGTGGCCTCTGCCCTCTCCATGTGTCTTTTCACTCTTAAAATGTTTCTGTATTTTTTGCAATTCAATCACTACCACTACTGACAACTCATCAAAGCACAAAGTTACCTGGGGCTGAAAAATCTGCACACGCTCTTTCTCTTTTCTGCTCACAGCTCCACTTTTGAACTTCCTTCTTTTCATTTCCTTCTTCCTTTAAATCTTTCCTTGTGACCTCTTCTCGCACCGTTTGATAGTGTCTCGTTCTTCATTGCACACCACCTGAATTTTCAAAAAAAAAAATGGTTCGCCACCTACCTTCATCCATAACAAATGACCCAACTATCTTAAGTTTTCTTTCATTGAAGCCTAAGAAACTGGGATCGAACCAAATTCTTCCTTCATTACTGTAGCAGTGATCTTTACTTTTAACATCAGCAATTTTTTCTTAGCATCGCGTCATTCTTTTCTTTACAATAAATTGTAAACTTACAATAAAATGATTCTGAGTAGATTATTGTATCTAAAAAATCGTAGCAGTGTACAATTTCAGATAGCCTAATCTTGATCTTTTCTGTTCGTCCCTATAACTCTATGTAAATTTCCTCAAGTCACAACTATCTCCGTTGGTCTGTTTTACGGAGTTAGTAACAAGGTCTGTTTTAGTAACAAGTGTGCGGCTAGAATTCTACTATCATCGCTTTTCCAACCTAAACAAGACTTGGAAGCTTTCTTATTTATGATGAGTTCCAGTCTCTGCCTATATGCCCCATTATTCATATAACTAAATAGACTTTATATCACCTAATTCCATGTTTTCCATGCCTGTAAGAGTTTCTGACATTTCTAGCAAGTTCAGTGTCTAAATTCATTGATCGTAATACCCATATGTTAGCTGTCTTCAAATTTCAAAATGTTCTTGTCACAGTTTGTATATTGTTCAAATAAAATAAAAACTAAATAAGGCGTTAGGGCCTTAGCAAAAAATGCTAGGATCTCCTGTTCAATGTAGGTTTAGTTCTATCCTCTGCAAATTTCATTGCATATCACTGCATGTCGCTGAGTAGAACAAAGCATTCCTATCAACAAAAGTCGATGCCCTGCATAAAAAATTCCGGCTTACTACATCTGACTAATTATGTGATATTTCTGCAAATATTATATTACGATGCAAAACCAACTCATAATAGAACGACAATTCAAGGACTGTTTCATGCCAAGAGTTCAAAAAAGACGACAAAACGAAACCAGAAGGACTGTCCATTAAAAATCCTCTGTAATGTCGTGTCATTAACAAGGTTATAATTTATGCAAGGGTCAATCCTCACAGCCAACCCAAAGATCATGAACAATTTCTAAGAATGAAAACTGGTGCTAATATTGAAAAGAAAAATCCCCAACGCCATCTAAAGTTTGACAACCTAATTGCTGCATACTCGTTTTTTGGTGGTGCTTTGAAATGCAATACAGAGGGAAGGGGGCGAAAAAAGTAGAATTCTGTCCCTAATAGACCTTCTAGACTAAATTCAGCCTACTTTACCAGCCAAAATTTGTCCAAGTCAACCCACGCCTACTTCTCTGTACATTATTGTGACTTAAAATAACCCTTGAAAATAAAAATGCGGGTTGATTAACACTAATCGGGAAATTTAAATTTTAATCCATTTTCGCTATACATTGGTGATATTTACGTCTAATTCTCTTTTAAATTTTCTTCTTTTTTAATAAAGCCACCAGACGCCATAGCGCATGTCGTGCTACTAGTTTTCAATTCCTATTTGTCGATGCTAAATGACCGACGGCCCAACTCATAGAAGTTCCTCGTTTTCTTTAGGCCACCCTGTAACGCTGTTTGTGGTCATGATTCTTGTTAAGCAAGCGTGTGAAAGTTTCACCCTGACGCTACAATAAGGTTACGCGGACAGGGTCATCTCTCTGGGGATAGAGACAAAAAAAGAAGCTTGAGAAAGAAAAGATCCCAACAAAAATTTTATTGCGCTGGGTCAGATCCAGTCTTTTTTGCTTCCTATATTATTTGTCTGTTTAAGTTGTTTTGAAGAATTTACCACTCACCCACGGAATAAATTCTTATATGTGTGCCTGTCATCTTGAGTAAAACCAATACCTACATTTTATGAAAATCAGTTCTACCCCACGCACATAATAGTTGATAATTTCATAAAAAAAAAAGCCCGTAAATTTTTTAATGCAATGTGTTTTTTCTTGGTTTGAAGATAACGCCTGTACCGAGGGGTCGATCTCTCTCTCTCTCTCTCTCCAAAATCATGTACACCAGTTGGCGCTTTCCAAATGCCGCGGAACTATGCCGAGAGTTTTGGGAAGTGTTACTGTCAAGCATTTTGGGGACTATTGCCAAGTGTGCCGGAACTGCGCCAAGCGTTATTCAACTATATGGCAAATATGGCGTTCCGGGATGTTTACTAAGCGGTGAGAACTCCGCGCCCCCTCAGCTTGTACAGTAGAAACAGGACCTTGAAATAGCAAAATATCGTTTTGAGAACCTTGCATCAGCACTAATTTGTTCCCAAACGTCTACTAATCTTATCCCTTTACATTTTCCTTCAAATATCTTACAGAAAGGGAAATTGCTGTTCGAAATTTCCGTCTTTTAAGCTTCCACAGTTTCCAAAAAATGATACGTTAAATCTTTACTCTGATTGGTTAATCGTAAAATTTACGCACAAAAGTCGAACACTGTTGAACTCAACAATCGTGAACGAGATAAATTATTGGGGCTGTAATGTTCGTAATTTGGGATTTATTCACAAGCATGACTGTATTGTGGTACGGCTAGTAGCGCGCAACAAGAAAGTAGTAGAGGGGTTTCAGTTCCGAAGACAACACCCTTTCCAGATTTTTTATGCCAGATTTTTTTATGTCGGTCTGCCTGTCTGTCTGTCGGTCCCGGTTTTGCTACTTTAGGCACTTCCAGGTAAGCTAGGACGATGAAATTTGGCGAACGTATCAGGGACCGGACCAGATTAAATTAGAAATAGTCTTTTTCCCGATTTGAATATCTGGGGGGAGTGGGGGGCCCGTTAGTTCGGAAAAAATAGAAGAAATGAAATATTTTTAACTTATGAGCGGGTGATGAGATCTTAATGAAATTTGATGTTTGGAATGATATTGTGTCTCAGAGCTCTTATTTTAAATCCCGACTGGATCTGATGACATTGGGGGGAGTTGGGAGGGGGAAACCTAAAACTTGGAAAACACTTAGAGTGGAGGGATCGGGATGAAGCAAAAGTCCTAGATACATGATTGACATAACCGGGACGGATCCGCTCTCTTTGTGGTAGTTGGGGGAGGGGTTAAAAATATGCACAAGTCCCAGATACATGATTGACATAATCGGAACGGATCCGCTTTCTTTGGGGTAGTTGGGGGGGGGGTAATTCTGAAAAATTAGAAAAAATGAGGTATTTTTAAGTTACGAACGGGTGATCGGATCTCAATGAAATTTGATATTTGGAAGGATATCGTGTCTCAGAGGTCTTATTTAAATCCCGACCGGATCTTGTGACATTGGGGGGAGTTGGGAGGGGGAAACCTAAAACTTGGAAAACACTTAGAGTGGAGGGATCGGGATGAAGCAAAAGTCCTAGATACATGATTGACATAACCGGGACGGATCCGCTCTCTTTGTGGTAGTTGGGGGAGGGGTTAATTCTGAAAAATTAGAAAAAATGAGGTATTTTTAACTTACGAACGGGTGATTGGATCTCAATGAAATTTGATATTTAGAAGGATATCGTGTCTCAAAGCTCTTTTTTTAAATCCTGACCGGATCTGGTGACATTGGAGGAAGTGTGGCATCAAAAATAAGAAAAATTAGAGTAATAACAAAGAACCGAATAGAAAAGGGGAACAACTTATTTTTTTCCATTACCATGCTTTGTGGGGGAACCTAAAATCATGGAAAACGCTTAGATTGGAGGGATCTGGATGAAACTTGGTGGGAAAAATAAGCAGAAGTCTTACATACGTGATTTACATAATTGGAACGGATCCGCTCTATTGGGGGGGGGTTATATTGGGGGGGGGGGGGAATGACGTATTTTTAACTTGCGAAGAAAATCTACTTTCAAAAATAATACGTAATGCTAAAACAAAATTTTATTTTGATTCTTTTAGAGAAGTAAGTAAGTCACCAAAGAAAACTTGGGAGCTAATCAATTCATGCTTAAATCGATCACCAAAAACTTCTAAACCATCAGAAATAAAGGACGCTCATGGTCATATAATTGAAAGGGAGCTAGAAATAGCTAATTACATGAATTTGCATTTCGCGTCAATTGGACACTCGGTAGCCAACAAGCTCCAACATAACCTGCCCTATGGTCAATGTGATTATCGTACATACCTTGTAAAGCCTTCTGTAAAATCTATGTTTTTAACACCGGTAACAGAGAAAGAGCTTGCCAATATTGGTAAGCTTTTGAAAAATGGGAATTCCCCGGGGATTGATGAATCGTCTACGAACATTGTGAAAGTTGTTTTACCGAGTATTAATAAAGTAATGTGTCATTTGATAAATCTGTCATTTAGATCAGGAACTTTTCCGGATTCATTGAAGAAAGCAAAGGTGATACCACTGTATAAAAGCTCTGACCGGAGCGATTGCACGAATTACAGACCGATATCTATTCTTTCAGGCTTTTCTAAATTAATGGAGCGATGTTTTTATAATCGAGTGTATAATTTCCTTACTTCGAATGATTATTTTTCAAAAAATCAGTATGGGTTTAGAAAAAGACATAGTACGCAGGACGCTATCCTGACAATGGTCCAATTTATTCACGAATGTCTTGATAAAAAAATGATTCCGGCAAGTATTTTTTTGGATCTTGAGAAGGCATTTGACACGATTTGTCACGAAATATTGTTGTTTAAATTAAACCATGGCGGGATACGAGGACCAGCGCACGATTTTATCGCATCTTACCTAACAGGTCGATCCCAAGTAACAACTATCAATAAAACAGCTTCGGATCCATGCTTATTGCCCAATATTGGTGTTCCTCAGGGTTCAATTCTGGGACCACTGCTCTTCCTAATATACATAAATGACCTTCCATCAGCAACAGAAACCAACACCCTGAATGTCCTTTTCGCCGATGATACTGGATCAACACTTGCAGGGAAGTCGGAAGATGATGTCAAAGAGAAGCTGCAAATCGTGTTTTCCCAGCTGATTGTATGGCTAAAAGCTAATCTTTTGTCATTGAATGCCGCCAAAACGAAATTTTATTTTTTTTTATTATTATTTTTTTTTTCAAATAAGTTACCAGTCATCGATCACCCTCGCTTGCACACTGTTTTGTTTTGTTTTTCGGATTGATATTTGCCGAGTGTCAGTTGTTTTGTGGGTGGGTTCCCGTCTAGTGGTGAGTCGTGGATTTATTGATATTTATTTTATGCATTTTTTTCTTTTTTCTGTCAAATAGGTGTGCTATATTGTTATACCGGGTCTTTGTCAATCGACCTTGTGTCTCCGGCTTGACCCTTTTTTTATATATATTGTGTGTGTTGTACAGAAGTTTAAATAAAATCTTGAATCTTGAATCTTGAAGGAGTGATCGGATCTTCATGAAACTTCATATTTAGAAGGAACTCGTAACTCAGATCTCTTATTTTAAATCTTAACCGGGTCAAGCGTAATTGGAGGGGGGCAGTTGGGGGGACCGGAAATCTTAGAAAATACTTAAAGCGGTGAAATCAGGATGAAATCAGAATAGAAACCTGTGTAAGATACGTGACTGACATAACCAGACCGGATCTGCTCTCTTTGGTGGAATTGGGAGGGGGGTAATTTTGAAAATTGAGGTATTTGTAAACTTACGAAAGGGTGACCAGATCTTAATGAAATTTGATATATAGAAGGATCTTGTGCTTTAAAGTTCTAATTTTAAATTCCGACCAGATCCTGTGACATTGGGGGGAGTTGGAGGGGGAAACCGGAATTCTTGGAAAACGTGAAAATTGGGGTATTTTTATCTTATGAATAGATGATCGGATCTTGATGAAATTTGATTCTTAGAAAGAATTCATGTCTCAGAGTTTCTTATTTCAAATACCGGCCAGATCTTTTGACATTGGGGGAAGTTGGAGGGAGAAATCTTGGAAAAACACTTGGAGTGGAGGAATCGGGATGAAGGTTGGTGGATAGAATAAAAAAATGTCCTTGATACGTGATTGACAGAATCGTACTGGATTCGCTCTTTTTAGAGGAGTTGGGGGGAGGGGTTCAGTGATTTGGCGAGTTTGGTTCTTCTGGACGTGCTAAGACGATGAAAATTGGTAAGCGTGTCAGGGAGCTGCACAATTTGACTTAATAAAGTTGTTTTCCCAGATTCGACCATCTGGGGAGCTAAAGGGAGAGGAAAAATTTGAAAAAACTAGGTATTTATAACTTACGAATGGGTGATCGAATCTTAATGAATTTTGATATTTAGAAGGACATCGTGACTCAGAGCTCTTATTTTAAATCCTGACCGACATTAAGCCTCTTCTTTTCCTTTTTAAATCTATTGATTCATAGAATTTTGTTAGAGCTCATACCGTATGATCTCTTGGCTCTTAGCTCTTCTCGCCTCGTCACAAGTGCCATATGAGCTCTTAGCTCTTGTTCTGTATTCCATGTGTTTTTTGTGCACTTATCTTTCATTCTTACTTTTTTCCCACATTCCTCCCATTTTCTGTATTCTATTTTCCTGTGTTTATTTCTGTGTTCCCTTATTTTTGCTAGTAGAAGTAGAACTCACTTTTTCAAGCTGAAGTAACTTCTCCCGTGCTTCAAATAGAGTTTGGGAAGAAATCTAAAGAAAAAATATGGGGAATAAAACAGAAATACCTTCCAAATAAACAATGATATGAGTCATTGTCATTCAGTTTTAAACATGGGATCGATAACTGGTCATCGGAATCATTTGTGCATTGACTCTTCCGTAACGCCTCACTGACTTTAATGCCCAACTTGACCTGTCCTTGTCTAGCTCGCATCAAACAATTAATAAATATGGAACAACCAGGTGTGCAAAATAGACCAATAATAAATAATACTTTTTGGCTGCTAAAGCCAGGTTGGAATTAGTTACTAGGGTCAGGCGTCTTGAAGAAGGCCTTGAGGGGAAAACAAGTGTTATTGACACGTGAAATTACGTAAACAAGGAACTGGTTGCTATGGCTTTGGCATATGTAAACAATCAACTATTACATAACAACCAGGTGCACGTAATAGATCAATAATCAGTAATACTTGCTGGGTACTAGGGCGTAGTGACTGGTCTGATACACTTTCCCCTATGGCAACGGAAATATGTAGACATTAGACGTTATTAATAAGGTTGTTTGAATTTCCACAAGTAAATATTTGACTACCGTCTTAAAACATCTTGAAGAACGTCTTGAAGAAAATTTTCTCAAAAAACGTCTTGAAATGCCTAGAAATGTCTTGAAAAATGTTTTGAAGGCTGTCAAGGCCCAAATGATTTAAGGCCCATCTCAAGGACATCGATCTTCTCTAAAGTCCTGAAAGGAATTGTTTTCAAATGACTCTTAGAAGATATTGGCGATCCGCTTAATCTGCCCATCTCAAAGACATCGATCTTCTCTAAAGTCCTGGAAGGAATTGTTTTCAAATGACTCTTAGAAGATATTGGCGATTCGCTTAATCCTCGTCAATACGGCTTCCGTTCAGGCCACAATACTGTGCTCTACCTGGTCCGCCTCATTAGAGACATCCTGGAGCCATTAGGAGCCGAGACATCTGGAGAAAGACGGCACTTATATTGACTGCATCATCGTGAACTTCGTGAAAGTGTTTGACTTGCTCGACCACACAGTTGGTATCAACGAGGCAACATCTCTTAATGCAAGGCAAATCGTCTTACGAATGGTTCGTAGTTTTTTTTGACGAACCGAAAACAGAATGTCCAACTTCAAAATGGCGAAGTATCTGAACTCAGGGAGCTGACATGCGGTGCGGCACAAGGGTGGAAGCTAGACCCTTTAGTTTTTCTCATAGAAATCAACAAGCTTCTGCGCGAAAGCACTGAACGCTACAAAGTCACAGATGACCTCTCCACTCTCCTCCCCAGACTACTTCACAGAACATACAGCAAGATTCGTTCCTTACAGCAATGCAAAAGATCGAAGAAGAAGCAAACCAAGTAAAGCTCAATTAATTGCAGCAATGACTATGACATGTCTTTGGTTGAAGATAAACCGCCTTGACCTAAATATAAATAAGTCAAATTTTGTTATTTTTTCACGGTCCCCAAATTATTATCCTTGGATTATGGAAATAGCTACACAGAAGGGAATTGTTAAGCGGTCAAAGTCCGTTAAATACCTTGGGATTATTATTGACGAAATTTTATCATTTAAGTGCCATGTAAAAGCTATAAGTAGAATATTATCGCGGAATTTAGGGATTATCCGTAAACTAAAACATTTATTTCCTTCAAATGTTAGACGGTTATTATATTTTTCTCTGATTCATCCGTATATTTTGTATTGCTCGTCTGTATGGCTTGGGACATTCCCCTCAATACTTCGCCCAATCCGCGTACTGCAGAATAATGCCATTAGATCACTTTTTGGAATAGGGAACCGGGATTTGGTCAGGTCAATGTATAGTATGATAAATATAATGCCTGCAGCCGGATTGCGTGATTTTTATACACTGGTTTTTATGTATAAGTACCATTATGGGTGCGTTCCAGAATGTTTTACAGGAAGTTTTCGGGATAGGTCTAATATTCATGATCATAGAACTCGAACAAGTGGAGACATTGAGGTTCCTCGCCTAGTTTCAAGTAGGACTGCTTTTTCAATTATTTATAGAGGGGCTAAGCTATGGAATAAGCTTGTTCCGAGTATTAAAGAATTGCCCATTAATCAATTTAAGGCCGTGCTGTGTGTGGGGTTTCTTGGTAGGTATACCTTTGAAATAGATTGAGATTGATTGATTTAGTAATGAAAATAATTGTTTATTGTTTTTTTTCTTTTGTTTTCTTTTTTTGCTTCGGGATCATGATATTATGTTGTTTGATTGTGTATGAATTATTTATATAATTTTTTTTCTCGGTAGACGGTTTCACCTTTCTGCTCATTTTAGATTAACTCATTGCTTTTCTGTTTTTGTTCTTTTTTTCTTCTATTTTTTGTTCTTTTTGTTAGTAACACACCCTCGCAAGCAACGCTTTTGGTGTGCTACCGATTGATTTTGTCTGTGTTATTTCCTTTGGCTAATAAATTAATATTACTACTACTACTCACATTCAGCCAGGAGAAAACTCTCTTATTCAGGGTTAACTTCCTTAAACAGCCAGTTCCAGACCCGCCATGGAATGAGCCGAAATCTATAAAATTGGTGAAGATTCTAGGTGTCCACCTGGACTCTGACCTCAAATGGAACACCCACGTATCATATATTGTCTCTAAAATCGCCTACCTCTTAACATCTTTCGCCTACCTTCGCCGTTTTGGCTTGACAACTCAGATCATGGTTGTATGCTACAAATCTTACATTAGACCGAACACAGAATGTGCTTGCCCAGTGCGGCACAGCGCACTGATCATCAACCAAAGCGACAAAACAGAAAGATTGCAGAAAAGGGCCTGCAAAATAATATTGTGGGTGATTATGGTGACTACGAGACTAGCATCAAAGTTCTAAAGCTGGAGTCCTTTAAAGAGAGAAGGCATAAATTGGTTGTGGACTTCGGTCGAAAAATCCCTGACTCGGAAACACACCGTGATCTTCTTCCGGCTTTTGAGACACGCCAAACTCAAGATTCCACTAGGCTCAGAGAGAGAACAAAAAACGATGCAAAGCTGGAACAACCACCGATCCACTCATCTGAGCGGTAACTGAAGTCATTTGGTCCGTACTTCGTAAATCATTATAATGGTGACTTGGAAAATAATTCTTAATAAACTATATGTAAATAATTTAATTTTGTAAGTGTTTTAAATCGTTTTTGACCTCCGCTGTTTTTTTTTGTAATTAACAAGAATATTAAGGCAAAATAAAGTGAATTGTCTTCAAGGCAAAAATGTGTTATTGTATAATGTCTTCAAGGAAAAATGTGTTAAAAGTGTCTTGAAACGTCTTGAAAAATGTCTTGAAGTGAAAAAAGAGTGAAATTGCTACTATTCAATTTTTTGAAAATAAAAATGTTTCGAAATCGAAAAATGTTTTTTTCTTGTTAAATGTTTTACTAGATTACCACTCCTCACTTTAGGGGATCAATTTTTTTACAGCCGGGGGTTCCTCACTTGATTAGCGGGCCTGAAAAAAGATGTCTTGAAGAAAGTTTGAATTGTTCTTAAATATTTGAATGGGTAAACAATTAACTTTTACGTAACATCCTTGAAAAAATTTTTAAGAAAAACTCCCACCTTAGTATTACGTAACAACCTGGTGCACATAATCAATAATACTGGCTGTTGGCAAGGACCCGGAACTGGTTGCTAGGACGCTGGGATCGGAACTGGAAACCCTCCACTACTCTAGAAGTTCTTATATATATAGGTTTTTATCCATCTGTTGAGGAAAATTT